>NW_027361726.1:602500-1202500 GCF_039654945.1 Dendrobates tinctorius | reverse complement strand
GAGTAGGTCAAGAAAGTACTCAGTCTCTCATCCGCGTACACTGGGTTTGAACGCACACATTGCCAAACTAATCTCGTTAGAGATGATGCCCTATCGGTTGGTGGAAAGTGCAGCTTTCCGCGAACTCATGGCCTATGCAGTACCACGCTATGACCTACCCAGTCGCCACTTCTTCTCTCGCAAAGCCATCCCAGCCCTCCACCATCATGTGAAAGACCGCATTGTCCATGCACTCAAGCAGTCAGTGAGTGGAAAGGTGCACCTCACAACTGATGCATGGTCCAGTTGGCATGGCCAGGGCCGTTACGTGTCCATCACTGCGCACTGGGTTAATGTGGTGGATGCAGGGTCCACAGGGGACAGCGGTGGTGGGACAGTGCTGCCTAGCCCACGGTATAGGAAACAGTTGGCTGTAGGTGTTCGACCCTCCTCCTCCTCCAGAAGCGAAAGCTCATCCACAGAGCGCAGTCGTATGAGCACTCCATCTGCAGCTGCCACTGTTGCACACAAGGTGTCCCCCTATTGAGCAGCTATTGGAAAGCGTCAGCAGGCTTTGTTGCAGATGATGTGTTTGGGCGACAGAAACACCGCCGAGGTGCTGGCCGAGTACTTTCAGCGACAAACTGAGTCATGGCTGGGCAGTGTACATCTTGAGGCAGGCAAGGTAGTTAGTGATAACCGCCATAATTTTGTGGCAGCCATAGCCCTTTCAAAACTCAGCGACATACCTTGCTTGCCTCACACCTTGAACCTGGTGGTGCAGTGCTTCCTCAATAATTATCCGGAGTTAACAGCCCTGCTCCAGAAGGTGCGAAGACTGTGCGCACACATCCGCCGGTCGCCTGTACACTCCATTCGTATCCAGAAGCTGCAGCGATTGCTCCACCTTCCCCACCACCGCCTCATTATCGACATTGCAACAAGGTGGAACTCCACCCTGCACATGGTTAAGCGGCTGTGCGAGCAGAGGCAGGCCATAATGCATTTGTGGGAGGATACACGGCCAGGCACTTTGAGAGCAGACATGGAGTTGACAGGTGTGCAGTGGTCGAAGCTGAAAGACCTCTGTAAAGTCCTTCAGTGTTTTGAGGAATGCACACGGCTAGTAAGCGCAGACGACGCCATCCTAAGCCTGAGCATCCCACTTATGCGTCTGCTCATGCAAACTTTGACGCACCTTAAGGAGCAGGCATCTGCAGCCAATGTTGACGAGGAGGAAGAGGTGGAAGGAATCCTTGATGACATTCAGCCATTGTCTGCTCAGGGACCTCTCCTGGACGAGGTGGAGGAAGAAGAGGAGGAGGAGGATGATGATGGGGATGATTACTTAGGGGAGGAGGATGCATCTCGTGGGGCAAATGAAAATGTTGGCGTGGCAAGGTCTGGTACAGGGTTTGTGCGTGACTGGAGAGATGTGGATTTGCCAGAAAGTGCTCCTCCACCCAGCACTCGCAGTGCATCATTGACACCGGGAACATTGGCCCACATGTCAGATTATGCCTTGCAGATCCTAAAAAGGGACCCACGCATTGCCAAAATGATGAACGATGATGACTACTGGTTGGCCAGCATCCTGGATCCACGCTATAAAGGCAAATTACAAAACATCATGCCACAGGAGAACCTTGACCTAATATTGGCTACTAAACAAGCAACTCTGGTTAACCGGTTGGTTGAGGCATTCCCAGCACACAGCAGCGGAGATGATTCTCACACGAGCCGTACGGGCCGGGGGCAGCTTGGCAGAGGTGTTCGTGGTGCACACAGCAGAAGTGGCGTTGGAGACAGGGGTTTCATGACAATGTTGTGGACTGATTTTTCACGGACCACTCACACAACTAGTAATACTGCATCGATGGAAAGTGACAGGAGACAGCAGTTGTCAACTATGGATAACAACTACTTTTCCTCCCATATCGATGTTCTCCTGCACAGGTCATTCCCCTTTGACTATTGGGCCGCTAAACTGGACACCTGGCCTAAATTGGCACAATATGCCTTACAGGAGCTCGCTTGCCCAGCTGCAAGTGTGCTATCAGAAAGAGTCTTCAGTGCAGCTGGATCAATCCTGACAGAAAAAAGGACCCATCTGTCAACCCAAAATGTGGATGATCTAACCTTCATTAAAATGAACCATGCATGGGTTTCCAAGGATTTTGTCCCACCTTCCCTTGATGACACATAGGTTGCCAGAAAAATGGCTTGCTTTGGTCCTCCTCCTATTCCGCGAACTTGACCTATTTCGCCTTTTGCAGCAGCTGAATGACCCACATCTACATATGCCACTTTGTAAACCTCCCTAAGTGGGCGCCCCCCCCATGGCCGGGGTCACCACCTAGCGCACAAAACCGTGCGAGTGCCGTTGCCCTGGACAGGTGGGTAGGCCGACTCTTGGGCGCGGGCACTGGCATAGGGTCCCTCATAGTGCAATCAAGTGTCTCTGACGGTGGTGGTGCACACCCGCCGTCAGACACAACCGCCCTACTATGAGGGGCCCAGTGCCAGTACCGACGCCCACAAGTGTGCCCCCCTTGCTTGGGCAGGGCCCCAGCATTTGCAATGTTTACCTCTCCCTGCTCCTCCGCTGTGTAGTCTGGGCTGTCAAATCCTTTACTGGGACTGCCACTACAAATTGATTGAACTGAAAGATGATGGTTAAGATGTAGCTATGCCCTGTCCTGCTGGCCGGGCTCTAGCTCCAGATGATCAGTGGCTTCCATTTCTTATGGACGTCGACTCACAATTACATGCAGTGGTGGTTTATCATCAGCTTTCACAGTTTTCCTACTCACAAACGAGTGACATTCTGGCGCACATTTCAAAATGTGCCCTCTCATGCCAATCAAATAGAATCGCCTACGGCCTGTGGCTTCTGTCTTTTGCAATCCAAAGTAACGTGACAGATCATGATAGCCAGTGAGCACCATGTTTACATCGCTCCCTGTGATAAAAATTGGATTGAGATGAGTAACAGTGATGGAATCAACGGAAGTGCGATACAGCAAGACTTTATTCACAAAAAAATGTTTTCACTGTCTCAACACACAAATTAATTGAGGGTCAGCATCGCCTATGAGAATTGTGACGGAAGTTTTTCCCGTGAATAATAATTCCTAGATTTCTGCAATCAATAGCCTTTATGTCACTAATTGTATGCATCTCATTTCCTATTGCGGAGAGGCTGGACTGTTTTACTGAGACAGAAATATATATGAAGATTTAAAAATAACACCAAAAGTATATAGTTGTGTACGCCTCAAATGCATTTCCTTTTTTCCACTTTTTAGATTGCTGTGTAATCCATGCTGAGAACACGGAGATTTTACATGTTTAAACTATGCTATATATACCTGCTATCCAGTGATAAAGTACCCTTTCTCAACTTTGTACAATCGGGTCAAATCCATACTGGGCCTGAGAACATCTGAGTCTGCCTCCTGATCTATAGACATATATTTTTAAAGTGTAAACTAGGCTACATATATACGTGTTATCCGGTGAAACCGTACCCTTTATCAACTTTCTACAATGTTGTTGAATCCATACTGGGCCTGAGAACGGCTGCCGAGCTGTTAAGCAAGCTACAGCACCTGTGGTTTGGACACGTAATTTTTTCAGGAATGACGGTTAGGCCTAACTCCGGAATTGCGGTTGACCTGAACTTACTGGGAAATCATCGTTCGCGGGGAATAATCTGAATCCCAGATCCCCATCACTAACGGAGTTCAGCAGGTTATCTGCACCTGTAAGCGACAAAAGCTGGTCCTTTCAGTGTAGCGTGCATGCAGCCCCGGACATGTACTGGAATGCTAGACCTGTTATTGCTCGATCTCACGTGCCACAGCCTCGCGTATCCCTCTAGTAAGCTTGACGCGTACCGCGGGGCCATGCCGGAGTCTCGGTCGTTAACGGAATAAAGCTGAGAAATCGCTAGCACAACTACAAACGGACATACCACACCACACACAGAATCGACAAAGCTTGCAATCTGTCCATCTTTTCTGTAGCTTGTATGGTAGTAGTTTCCCGGGTGCAGTCCAATTAAGCCACAGGCTCCACTCCTGGTGCTGCCATTTTGGACATTCCTTTAAGGTTCAGCTTTGCAATCATACTGCCCCCGGAAACCAAAAACTTTGCCTTCAGGGACGCTGTTTGGAGGTTCGTGGGAATAACGCCGCCCGATCAGCAGTCGGCATATGGGTCGCCCTCCCAGGGCTGTGGGGTACTCGGTACCAGGCCGGTGTCAGTGGGATGTGTCACAGCAGCGGTGACCCGGACGGTGGCCCTGGGCGCCCATGTAAATGGCGTGGTATAATGGTAAAGAGTTTATGTAGATAGTTTGACGCCACCTGTGGTGTTCGGCAACACAGATGTTAGGCCGACGCTGCATGCAGATCCTCTGGGACTGATGGTGTTGTGTAGCAAAGATGGTGAAGCTCCCCACAGGTGGAGCTGGAGTCCCAGGGAAGTGTAGATGTAGTGATGGGGGAAAGGCACAGGCGGTGTAGGTGCTGGTACCCAGATGTAGCGGTGCTGGAATAACTGTAGGACACCAGAGCGTGCAGTTCCAAAGCTTTACTCACAGTCTGCAGGTTACACAGATGCCGGCCTCCGTGCTGTGTCCTCCGGGTCAGGACCTCTGCCAACCTCCGGGACCAGAATGGAAAGCTCCCTTCCAACACTCCGCCAACATGTACCTTCCTGAACGTCTCCTTTCTAGCGCTTGTGGGGGAAGCACTCACAGGACCGTGGTTCACTGAAACGCCTCCTGTCTAACAGATGTTCCTCAGACTTTACTTGTATGGCAGACAGCTGTAGCCTTTTCCTTCTGCCTCACACACGTCGATGCTGGGGCCTCCGAGCCTTAGTTGGGTACAGAGCATTTATAGCTGCTACTTCCCCTGGCTTCTGCTGCAGGAACGTCAGTATCCCTACAAACTCGGAGACCGGAATCCGGACCATGCGCTCCAGCTAGGAGTGAGCCTTAACTCTGCTCATCCTCCAGCTCCCCTTCTCACGTCCACACACTTCCCCTTCCCTGCACAGAGTGCCCTAACTTACCTCCTCCCGACCACAGAGTGCAGCTCCTCAGCAGTCAGGTTCAGAGGTCTCCCTGCTGGCCTGGAGTGGGAAATGTGTTGTGTGTTGGTTTCACTGCTAGAGAGATCCTTCATTGCTCCCAAGCTTGACAACACACTCCCTAGGAGGAAGGCAATGCCACAGTGGCGACCGTACTCTTGGGGACGCCACAAGTGCACTGAGGCCCAGCCACTGCTGGATGATGCTGCTGGTACATTGACCCAGACCACTACATTCCCCTCGCAATCTACACAGCCAGAATCTGACCCAGAGGAAACTCAGGTTCCCCTTCCCGCATACTATACCACCTTACACGGTGACAAAGAGGAAGGTGCAGATGAAAGTGCAGGTTTCTTGAGCAGGTGGGGGGGCATACTCATGGGCGATGGCACTGGCACAGGGCACCGCATAGTACGAAAAAGTGTCTCTGCCGGTGGGAGGGCCAAACAGCCAAGTGCAGTGAGATGGAAGATGGGGACGACAAGGAGTTCAGAGTAGTGCAGGGATTCCCTAGCAAGGAGACTTATGTAATTGTTTTCAATGTTGGGACAGCAATTTTTGGGGAGCACTATACTCTGGTGAATGATATATGGGGCCCACCATACACTGGAGCATTCCAAAGGTGGACATCAGACACTGGAGCAGCATTTACAGGGCCCATTATACACTAGAGCAGTAGAAATGGGGCCCATTATATATGGAGCATTATTTGGGCCCATAAGACAGTGGAGCTTCATCCACTGGGACCAACATATACTGTAGCATTATGTGGAGCTCATCATATACGGTTTGAAACATTATATGGGAATAATGATTCCGTATGGAGAAATATATGGGCCTCATTACTCTGTATAGCGCACTAAGCGCTGGCCATAATACTGTATGGAGTTATATACTGTCCGTTTTTGGAGGTATTGGAGAATTTAAAATGGATATCAGTCATGAGATGTAAGAAGTCAAGTATTTTTCATTGTACTATACTGCTATTTCTCTGCCGTATCGGAGCATCATGAGTTGTGGTATGTGTTAAAGGGGCGCTCTTTGGCCCTGGGCCCACGAAAAGCTGGAGCCAGCCCTCCCCCCCACAACTGTAGCCAAATAACCCCCATTTTTCAGTGCATAACTAGTATTATGAAGTTAATTAAGGTTGACAAGCTTCAGTAACAAGAATTTATGATTTTGGCATTCAAATGGGCACTGTTGGAATGTTTCCTGTCCTCCTCTCACTGCCGACTTTAATTCTCCATTGACTTACATTGGGTTTCGTGTTTCGGGACGACCCCGACTTTTCCCTATAGTCGGCCGATTTTGCTCGACCCGACTTTTCGTCGGGTTTCATGAAACGAAACTCGACCCTAAAAAACCAAAAGTCGCTCAACACTACGTACAGTCCTAATAGGGAATTGTTGGGAGAGTCAGAGAATAGGAGCGGCGTCCTGAGGTACAGATGGCAGTGCGTGTGAGGACACAACTAGGGCAACGCAAACACAATCCCCTGACATGTAATAGAGTGGTTGTAAGAAACATAGGACAAGAGGCAGTGTGCACCACCCCGCGGGCTCGCCTCCTGCTGCAGCTTGTGCGACAACCTGCTGCACGTGTGCTTCTTTTCATTTTGCGCCATTTATTTTTTAATCACGTTTGTCCTTATTTGTTCTAATAAATTTGATTCCAAGTTTTTCTATTTTGGCTTTTTGCGTTTTTGTGAATCGGATTCTGCTGCGTTCCTGTGAGATTTTAATTTCTCCGTATTTTTTGTTTATTTAGCTCACAAATTATTATATTATAGGGTACCGGCGATTGAATTGTTGCAGGTTCCAGTTCCGATGTGGGACAAAAAAATACAAGAGAAAATTAACTGAAAAATAAAAAGCTATAAAAATGTAAAAACAGACAAATATATAGAAGCATGCAGAGCTGTGATACAGGTCATGCAGGTGTGTAAAATGCTGCAAAGAAAAACTGCTGCATAAAAATAAGCAAAATTTGGATGTTCGCTCAGACTTTCAGGGAAATTCAATTTACAGAGCAGTTATTTTCTCTGAATTGGATGTCCCTTATGATCCAAGGGATAAATGTGAAGTTATAGCAAAGAAAAGGACTTGTATTTCACAGGAAATCCTTTTTTATTATGATCTTGGTTCTCTCCAGACACCGGAGCATAATAAAGGAAAGGTGTTCAAAATTAAAAAAAACCTTGTACTTACGTTTGCACTCACCTCTCCGGCCCCTCCGCTCCTTGTGGCATCTTCTGATCCCCATCGTGAGCGCTGTATCCTCGAGTCTCTCACACTAGGCAGGGACTTCAGTCTCTCATGAGGTCTGATATGGTTTTGCACAAGTGCGCGTAAGGTGACGACGTGCGCCGTGACCATGATTGCAAATGCACAAAACCATGCTGAACCTCATCAGAGCCAAATGTGACTGCAAACTTCTGAATACTCACCGTGTCCGCGGCACAGTTGTCAGGATTTACCAGTATTGCAGGTCAGAGCAGGCGGTCTGCATGTGACTTCCAGTCAAATGCCAATTAGATGTGCACTGCTTCACTCAATTCACCTGTAGGGAGCGAGGCAGCGCACATCTAGTCAGAATGTGGCTGGACTTATGCAAGTTGCATACTGAAGGTCATGTGACCGCCCAATCTTGCTGCCTGCATCGGAGAATCCTGACAGTGTGCAGTGCGCGCACTGTGAAGAGTCATAAGCCTGATGTGATGTAGAGTGACTGCAGACTTTTATTCCAAACCTGGACAACCCCTTTACAGAGTTATTCCCATTTTCATAAATGAATGTTAGACAGTCCTTGTAATAACAAGCACTTTTGCAATTTGCTGCTTTTTCCAATTTGCAGCTGTTCCTGAGATATTACCACTTTTCTTTAGTTTTCAGCTCGTTGCCTCGGAGATCGACCACTGCTGCTGTCTAGCTTGTACTGACACTGGTCAGGATTAGGTGGGCATTGCAGTGATCCTAGCCAGCTTCTAAACAGTGCTTGCAAGCACAATAGAAAAGAGCAGTTGGTCTCCAAGGCAATGAGCTGCAAATCAAATATAAGTTTTAATATCTCAAGAATGGCTGTAAATTTTAAGAAGCAGTAAATTCCGAAATTGCTATTTACAAGAGCTATCCAACAATATCCATTTACAAAGACAGGAATAAGTCTTTAAATTAAGATTATGAAGGACATGAAGTGTGTACCTAGGAATTACACGATCACTGGAGATTCACTGTAAACTTTGGTTATCAGCACGCTGTCCATCTTGGTAAGAGTGCCCAGTATAATAATGCAGTTTCTATAGTCCCTGTGTGCTCCGCGATCAGTATTATCTACTTGTCCTGGTGAGCCCCGGCTGTGTACACTATGTGTCTTGAGGGCACAATACCAACACTATATGCATAGTCCGATCAGGAGCTGTTTGTTCACATTATACTGACAGCCACAACCGGTGACCTCAAGCGATTTTCTGCTTGGTTATTGGGAAGATATAAGAAGAATTTTTCCTGGGGGCTGGCGCTCCTGCAATGACTACACGGGTAGTAATGGATTAGTAGTGGACAGTGTGTTTCCTAAGTGCATTGTGCTGGCGAGTTGCGTTTGGAAAGTTAAAGTCTGTAGCAGTTTTGGAAAATAGTGTATCGTGCCTGATAGGACAGAGGATGGTCCTGATAATGGCCGAAGGTTCTGCTCTAGGCTCCTTTAAGAAAAGATGCTCCAGTAACTCGCAACAACAGTGGTCATTATGAAGGTTTACATTGTGGCCACGGAAAGTGCTCCAGGAAGCGGACAAGGGCGAGACATATTCTATAGAGCAGTGGTAGGGAATCTTTTTTCTGCCAAGGGCCATTTTTATATTTATACCATCCTTTGGGGGCTGTACAAACTCCACCCACAAATTACATCCTGACTGTGGCACTGGTGTCAGGACGTAATCTTTCATTGCATGCCCTTCAGTGTTCATTAGTGAACGCTGCGTGTGTGTGCTAACAGAGCAAGAAGAAATTAATGAGTTTGTGGCAATCAAAATACAGCTCCCTGCCCAATAATACGGTCCCTGAGAATCTGCCCGGGGGCCTGATAAAAGGTCATCGAGGGCCGTAAATGGCCCTGGGGCCTGAGGTTCCCCATCCCTGCTTTAGAGTAAAGCAGAAAGTCCAGTGGCCAAGTCAGTTTACAGGGTCTTGTGAGTCATTTTGCTTAAGGGGTTATTTCCAGAAAATCGAGTTATTCCAGCTCCATAGGACATGGAATAACTTGTTGAATGCTAGGACCCCTCGATAATCCTGAGAACAACCCCCTCCTGAATGTAACGGATGTTCACATGTGTGAATTCTACTCCATTCATTGTCTGTGGTGCAGAGCACAGAGCTTGGCATTTTCCGTCAGTGCTGTAGACAATGAATGCTGCGGAGGCCAAGCATACGCACCTCCACTGCATTCAAGATGGGGCTGATCTCATGATCCCTGGGGGTCACAGTGATCAGATCTCCAGCAATCAACAAGTTAGGGGATCTTTTTTTCTTATTGGAATAACCCTTTATTACCGTAACATTCACAAATGCATTATCTTGTTTACAATTTGGATGAGCCCTGCTTCATCCTGATCCCTTCTGCTTCCTGATCCTGATCACTTCTTCATCCTGATCCCTTCTGCTTCCTGATCCTGATCACTACTTCATCCTGATCCCTTCTTCATCCTGATTCCTTCTTCATCCTGATCCCTTCTTCATCCTGATCTCTTCTTCATCCTGATCCCTTCTCTG
Organism: Dendrobates tinctorius; assembly: GCF_039654945.1. Taxonomy (NCBI): domain Eukaryota; kingdom Metazoa; phylum Chordata; class Amphibia; order Anura; family Dendrobatidae; genus Dendrobates; species Dendrobates tinctorius. The sequence goes on along the minus strand of NW_027361726.1, from coordinate 1,192,658 downwards.
ACCCTCCTACACACGGGGCTGGAATCGGCCGAGTGTCCATCAACAAGGAGTGATGCATAAGCAGCTGCCTGAAGTCTCTACTTATCTCTCCTAAGAACAAAGTGAATAGGCATGTTGAAATCCAACTGCCACATTCTTCTTTCAGCACACATCTGCCGATGTGAGAAAGTTAGAACATCCCCATACACATTAGATTGTCCCACATAATGGGGTGGTGGTGTGCGTTACTTTCATGTGTATGGCCACCTTTATGTTGTCTATTTGTGGCACAACCTGGCATCGTGCAGGAGCAACCTTCCAGAAGCGTTGATTTTGGGGCTGAAGATTGACGTACTCATCCGTGCGTTTTCTCCCAGGAGAGAACGCACATATGGGAGAGGTAGACCCAGAAGTCGTGCTCACTCTGATGATGGCGATGCTCTGAGGGTGTTCAGATTGATCAGTAATGGCGCTGCACGTACCGGTTACAGCCTCCACTTCAGTCGGTAACCTGACACTCTACATGCAGGATGACTATTAGCTTGTTGACTGTTTCCACAGTTTGTGCCGCAGCGGTACTTCAGTGTGGGGGAATACTTGGGCAGACGCTTGTGTACATTGGCAGACTTTATATGTATCATATTCTTTCCTTGTTACTTAGTAGCTTCCTGAATGTTTTGCGAGGAATGTAATCTGCCGCAGAGACAAAATTCCTGTACTCAGACCCCAAGTCTTATATCCTACCCCAGTGATCCTGCACCCGGGGGGAATAAATCTACAAGAAACATGTCATAGAAATAATGTGGAAACCTCTCTATGTTCCAAGTCTTGAGCCGAGCGCCCCTGTATCTAGAGGGATGGCTGTCTGGCAAATGATCTGCAGAACCGTCATTTTGCCAAATGCTATCCATTGTGTATGGGGAACTTAATCTTTCATCTGATCCTAAATCGGCTTAGAAGAGGTTTCAGGAGAAGAGATTCAGGGGATACAGACCCATCAAAAAAGCTCCCTGACAGGCTCATGCGCCACTCATTCTGCTGCAGTCTGTGATGTACTTTGCTTTGATAACTAGAGGCTGCAACCAGTGCAAATTGGTGTTGCACAAATGATTTTAGCCAAAAATGCATACATAGAGGAAAAAAAAAATTTAAAACCTCCGATGGTGTCCATTAGAGATGAGTGACTTTGCCTTTTTTTAGGGATGAGTCGGGTTTCATGAAACCCGACTTTCTCAAAAGTCTAGTCGAACGAAATCGGCCAACTATCGGGAAAAGTCGAAGGTCCGACTGAAACACGAAACCCAATGCAAGTCCTCTCTCTCTCTTTACGCTGCACATGTCATCTCGTAGTCCACAGTGTACGTCCTTGTTCATTGGCTGAAAATAAGTCACGTGCAAGCATTCTCGGAAATCCGACTTTGCCTCTCGTTTTGCCGACCACATGGCCGACTTCACGCTGTGATTGGGTTTCGGTCGGCGAAACCCGACTTTGGCATAAGTCGGCGACTTATGAATCTGGCCAACCTGTTTCGCTCAACTCTAGTGTCCATATTCATACTTATGCTTTCCGTGATGTGCAAACAGTTCTGTTTTGCTATATCCTGATTTCCTCCTTGATCCGCTGAGCTTTTGTCCTGCAGCAGGAAGATTTCCTGTGAATTTGCCCGGGATATCTCCCACAATCCCCATGATAATAAACATTTCTATTGTAATGACGACGATACTTTCAGAATATGGACGTTTATAGTTTCCTTATAGGTCAGGGTGGAGTGCTGTATACCAAAGGATGATGAGCGCGGAGTCACGAGAGTCAATAGCCTTTATCGCTGTCGATAAAAAGAAAGACTTGGAGGATACACCTTTCTATTTGCTTTTCTATATTTGGGTCTAGGTAAGAAGAGAATTCTTTAATTGACTGAAAAAAAAGATATAATGCTGCTTCTTCTCCCCAAACCAAGTTGTCATGTCTCACTTCTGCCCATTTTTCTTCCAAGCTTTTTTAGCTTTTTTAGTGGAAACCTTGGGTGAAGTAAAAAAATAAACCAAAAAGTACTTTACAAATTTTTTTTTACAGTGCAAGAAAGTGGAAGAGCGTTACTAAGTTTCAGGGGTGATGTATCCTTGCACTTTTACTATCCCTCAGTTTAATGCCCCATTGGCATTTGTTGCACCTTTATCACCCTTCGGCCACGAAATTGGCACTGAATGTCAATTAGTAAATATGGGGGCAAGTGAAGGACACAAAAGCATATAGGCACTGAATTCAGTGCCACCTGAGTGGCCATTTAGCGCCCTCCTGGTCAGTGCCAGCTGGAAGCTATTTATTGTCCCTTTCGCACCCTTCTGTCACAGAAGGGCACTAGACATGCCATCAATGCCAAAAGGCACTAAACAAAGACTAAATAAAAGATTAATGAAGGAGAACAGACTTAAAGGATGCGCTGAATTCTGCACATTATTCTCTTCCCCAGTCTCTGGGGTGCGTACTTGTGCTCTTCAGTATCCTCTATTACCATATACACCCGAGTATAAGCCGACCCGAGTATCAGCCGAGGCCCCTAATTTTGCCTTAAAAAACTGGGAAAACTTATTCACTCGACTATAAGCCGAGGGTGGTGCTGCACAAGGGTTAATGGTGGTCCAAAAAGATGCTCCATAGATAAATACCCCCATATATTGCTGCACAAGGGTTAATGGTGGCCCAAGAAGATGCTCCATAGATATATACCCCCCATATATTGCTGCACAAGGGTTAATGGTGGCCCAAGAAGATGCTCCATAGATATATACCCCCCATATATTGCTGCACAAGGGTTAATGCTGGCCCAAGAAGATGCTCCATAGATATATACCCCCCATATATTGCTGCCCAAGGGTTAATGGTGGCCCAAGAAGATGCTCCATAGATATATACCCCCCATATATTGCTGCACAAGGGTTAATGGTGGCCCAAGAAGATGCTCCATACATATATACCCCCGATATGCTGCTGCACAAGGGTTAATGCTGGCCCAAGAAGATGCTCCATAAATACCCCCCATATGCTGCCGCTGCTGCAATTGAAAAAAAAAAATTACATACTCACCTCTCGTCGCTGGGGGGCCAGGTGCCGGTGTCGCCGCTTTCTCAGGCTCTCGGCACTGGCAATATTTACCGGTCCCCGCTCCATCGCTGTCCACCGCTGTGTCTCCCTTGTCTCTGCAGTGATGTTCAGCAGACGGCGTGCACTAACTACGTCATCACGCCCTCTGCTGAATGTCACAGCCAGAGGACCCGGGAGACAGAGCGGTGGACGGCAATGGAACGGGGACGGTGAATATGGCTCCCCCCGTCATACTCACCCCCTCCTGGTACACGGTCTCTGCAGCCCCTCTTCTCCTATGGTCTCAGCACCGCAGATCTTCCAGGTTTCAGTGGTCACGTGGAACCGCTCATTAGACTGATGAATATGCACATATTCATGACTTTGATGATCGGTACCACATGACCGCTGAGCGCAGGAAGACCTGGGGCACCGAGACCATAGGAGAAGAGGGGCTTGCAGAGACCGTGCGCCAGGAGGGAGCGAGTATGAACTCTGACACCCCCCGCTCCCCCTCCCCCACTGACCCCCGTAAATAACTCGAGTATAAGCCAAGAGGGGGACTTTCAGCCCCAAAAAATGGGCTAAAAATCTCGGCTTATACTCGAGTATATACGGTATATGTTTTTGAGGATTCCACCATTGCCGAAATTGTGGTTACAATTAATTACTTTATGAGTAGAGATGAATGAATATTTCAATGTTTGTTTCGGATTACAATCACCGAATTTGCAATATTCGCCAATTAATTAGTTGAATATTCGCCAAACTTACCTGAACGCCTTTCAAGTCAATGGGAGGCAAAAACAAACGCGTGTACAACACCTTATAACGGCCCCAAATGCTGCCAAAACACATCAAATGAGGGACAGACACCAGGAAAGTGGCCTCAATTCACCCACAGTACTAATTGTAGCATGGCACTGCAGCAGTCAGTCAGGCATGAGGTATCGGGTTCTGGGACAGGATTTACAGCTTTGAATTGAACGTCACAGTAAGATGAGGTGGGTGAGGGATCGGTGTAGGCCTCCTGTGCTGGGAGCCCTAATACCACATGCAACACCTCTACCTGCTTTCATGCTCAGCCACACTCAGGTGGCACAAATATCAGTTTTGTAGACTACCATTGTCAGAAAAATTTAGGGATAGTAACAAGGGTAGTTGAGTCCAAGGAAATGGAGGCCTGATGGTGTCGGAGGCTACTGCTACAGGCAACACGCATGAAGGAGACCCAACCAGGAGTGTTCACATTTCCAAAAATTATTGGCAGACACCATCAAGTGGCATCAATTTCACCACAGTAGAAATAGTATAATAGGGACTGACAGGTCATCTACTAAACCCAATCCAGCAGATGGACACCCAACCAGGAGTGTTCACATTTAAAAAAATGAGGGCCTGACACCACCGAAGTGGAATAACTGTCACGAGAATAGAAATAGTATTGGGACCCAGACGTCTTCCACTACAGCTAACCCAGCATATGTAGACCAACCATGACTGTTCACATTTCCACAAATTTATGTTAACATCAGCAGCCACAGCAGGCACATAAGCCACAGTGAATATATCACAGAGTGCAGTTATGTGACATTAATGCATCACAGTAAAAAATGCAATATCACCTACTCTGTACAGTCTGCGATTGGGATGCAAAAGTCCTTGGAAACCCATGACTTGTTCATCTTGATGAAAGTTAGGCGGTCTACACTTTCAGGGGACAGCCAGCTGCTTATCAATCAGGACACCACCAGCAGCGCTGAAGACACGCTCTGAGAGAACGCTGGCTGCCGGGCACGATAAAACCTCCAAAGCGAGTGAGGTGAGCTCAGGTCACTCATTCATTTTGGAAGACCAAAATGTGAAAGGGTCCAAACCCTTCCTGATGGTATTTATATTCAGTTCTAGATACTCCTGCACCATCCTCTCCATTCGTTCACCGCATGAAAGACTTGGACTCTGTTCTGCTGGTGCCCGAGCAGGTTTAAAAAAAGTGGATAAAGAGACCAGGTGCACAACTATGTCTAGTATACATCAGGGAGGTGCAAAACCAGTAGTAAGAATAATCAGTGGAAAGCGAGAAAGAAAGCACTACTATCAAACATGCACATTACTCCTGGAAATTATTAAAAAGCATTAAACTTTATTGGCACACAATGCAGCAAAAGAACATAAAACATAGTTAAAACCAATTGTGGGTATAACCACTCAATAGCCCCGTGAATATCAGCTTACTACCATGGCCGGCGTTAGGGGCAGGCAGCCCAGGGCCCCCGCTCCGCCAGGGGCCCCCAGCTAGAGGCACATCACGCAGCCGCTATGTGACCCTTGAGGCAGGGGGGCCTACCTGCCGCCAGCGCCGACTCCCCCCGCCACATTGAACTATACTGGCGTCATAGACGCTGGTACAATTCAAAGCAATAAGAGAGCGTCAGCTGGTGCTCCCTCTCCCATCAATCCCCGCTCTGCCTCTAACACTGTGGGTACGCGATGACATCATATCATCGCACACTCACTGTATACCAGGAAGAGTAGGCTGAGACAGGAGCCGGGAGCAGCGCGGGCACGAGGAGAGGTGAGGAGTTTGTTTTGCTTTTTAATGTAACAGTGAGTACTGGACTGTGGGGCCATTCTCGGGGGGGTGAGTGATGCGGGCTGTGCTATATACCATGGTGCTGTGCTGTATACCATGTGGGGCTGTGCTGTTGTGGTAGTGGCCCGGATTGGGGGGTGGTCCACTGCTTACCACAACCGGACGATGCAAAGACGAGACAGAGGCAGAATTCAGTTGTAACAGATCCGGGTTTATTGGCGGTCCTCCTGACGACCTTAGCCATGCACCACAGTTCCTTTACAGCTCTCTGTTTCCAGGCCCGGGTACCTTTCACCTTTCCTTTAGTCGTGATGACGCCCCTCGTGGATCTTTCGCTGGGGCTGTCCTAGACCAATCTACCGCCAGCGCTTTACCTGCCATAGGTCGTCGTCCAATCGGTACTCCCGGGGCCTCGTCTGTCCTGCGGTACGTCATGTCAGGGTCACCCCCCTAACTGTCTTCTCCTGTCAGTCCCCTGGTCGAGCTCTTCACCGTTCTCCATCTTCTGTCCTGAGTCTTCCTCTGCTGAGCTCTTCCCTGGACTAGCCTAGCCTCTGGAACCCCAACCAGTCCTATTTATCCCCTCTCTCACTGGGAATTTCCCTCCTGGGTTCCTATCTCCAGGCCCCCCATGATTAAGCAGTTTCTATAGCCATAAGCTGATGTTAAGTCCTGAACTACACTCCCCCCTGCCATCTTGTGGTCAAATTTCGGTACTGCACCCCCTTTTCTGTCTCTCCCTGTTATTACCTTTCTGTCATTACAAATCTCCGTCTGTAGTGCACACATCGTCCCCTCCTACTTCCAGTCAAGTCTGTCCGTCAAGTCACCTTCCCCACACTGTATACAATGGGGCTGTGATATATACCATGTGGGCTGTGCTATATACCATGTGGGGCTGTGTTATATACTATGATACTATGTGGGCTGTGTTATATACTATGTGGGCTGTTTTATATACTATGCGGCTGTGCTATATACTATGCGGCTGTGTTATATACTTTGTGGCTGTGCTATATACTGTGTGGCTGTGTTATACCATGGGGGGGTACATTATACATTATATTCTATGGGGGAGGCTGTGTTATATAACATGGGGGGCTACATTATATTCTATATGGAGGTGGGCTGTATTATATTCTATTCAGGGCTACATTATATTCTATATGGAGGTGGGCTGTATTATATTCTATTCAGGGCTACATTATATTCTATGGGGGGCTGTATTATATTTATTATATTCTACGGGGGGGGTGATCGCATCATACTCTATGAGGGGGTTACATTATACTATATGAGGAGGCTACATTGTATTCTATGGGGGGCTGCATTATATTCTATGGGGGTCTAGATTATATTGTATGGAGGCTTCATTATACTTTATGAGGGGGCTACATTATATTCTATTGGGGCTGTGGATCGCCTGCCAGGGCAGTGGGATACTCGGCACCAGGCCGGTTGATTTCAATGGGAGATGTCACAGTGGTAGTGACCCGGTCCGTGGCCCTGGGCGTCCATGTAAAAGGGGTTGAGTGATGGGGATAAAGTTATTTAGATGATTCGTGATGCCACCTATGGTTTCTGGTCAGTTTGACCAGCGCTGCAGGGTTGCTTCTCTGGGACAGATGTTGTGGTGCAGCAATGATGTTGAAGCTCCCCACAGGTGGAGCTGTAGTCCCAGGGCAGAGTAGATGAAGGTGGTAAATGGGGAGATGGTGTAAAGACGTAGATGTAGCAGAGCCGGGTGCAAGGCGCAAGAATAAGCGGAGGACACAATTGCATGTAGTTCCAAAGGCTGTACACACAGTCTGGTGCGCACCGATGCCCGCTTCAGTGCCATGTCGTCCAGGTCAGGGGCTCAGCCAACTCCCAGGTAAGGTAAAGTACACCTTTCCAGCACTCCTCCAACATGTGCCTTCTCTGAACGTCTCCACACTAGCGCCTAATCTGAAGCACTTGTATTTGCGTATTAAACTCAAGTTCCTCCTTCTTGATGTTACTTAGAACTGTACTTGTACGGCAGACAGCTGTAGCCTGCTTCGTGGACTTCTTGCTATCATGTCCCGGCTCACCCACATTGCTGCTGTGCCCCCAAGTCTTAGATGGGAATAAAGTGATGACGACTTCTATTCCCCGGTTTCTGCTGCAGGAACATCAGTATCCATACAACCACGGAGACCGGACTCCGGCCATGCGCTTCAAACTTGAGGAAGGGCTCTGCTCTGACTCTAGTCCTTAGTTCTCTTCTCCTTATGTTCCACACTAATATTTCTTCCCTCTGAAGAATCAGGCTTTCTATGGCTCTTTCCTGTGCCAGCAGCTCCAGGTCACAGGAGTCTGCTGCAGCACTTCCTTCACTCCATCCCTCTCAGGGAATCTTCTCTCACAGACTGCCCCTTTCCTAATATTCTCCCACTCTCTTGTGCAGTCTAAGCTCCACCCACCTCCCAGCACTCTTCGTGTTCCAAGCAGGGAGCCACAAAGGTTGCTCTGCTACACTACTGGTGTGCGTGTGGGATGTAAGTGTTGGAGTGTGGTCAGGTGTCTCCACCTTACCTGGATAGTGGGGTACCACACCTCAGGAGGAGGTGCAGTACCTCTGTGGTGACTGAACCCTCAGGGGTGCCACAGCTGTGTGGGGAAGGTGACTTGATGGGCGGACTTGACTGAAGGGAGAAGGGACGGTTTGTGCACTGTAGATGGACATTTATAATAATAGAAGGGAAACAGCTGGGGGAAGATGGAAAAGAACTGCAGTACCTAGATTTGACCACAAGATGGCAGGGGGAGCGTAGTTCAGGACTTGACAGCAGCCTAGGGCTTTAGAAACCGCTTAGTCATGGGGGGCGGGGAGATAGGAACCCAGGAGGGGAATTCCCGAGGAAGGGGATAAATAGGACAGGACAGGGTTCCAGGCTAGGCTAGTCCCAGGAGGAGCTCAGGAGGAGAAGACTCAGTACAGAGGACTGACAACGGTGGAGAGCTCGACCAAGGGACCGATAGGAAGAGACAGTCAGGGGGGTGGCCCTGACACAAAGAACCACAGGACAGACGAGGCCCCGGGGGTACCGATTGGACGATGACCTCGGACTGGTGAAGCGTTGGCGGTAGATAGGCCTAGGGCAGCCCCAGCGAAAGATCCGTGAGGAACGTCACTACGACTGAAGGAAGGTGAAGGTACCCGGGCCTGAATACGGAGAGCTGTAAAGGTGCTGCCGTGTAGGGCTACGGTCGTCAGGAGGGCGGTCAATAAACGCGGACCTGTTGCAACCAAAATCTGCCTCCGTCTGGTGTCTGTGTCGTCTGGTCGCGGTAAGCAGTGGACCACCCCCCAATCTGGGCCCCCAATACAGCTGCATTATACTATATGAGGAGGGCTACATTGTGTTCTATGGAGGGGCTACATTATCTAGTATATAATCGTCTAATTCTGTCTGTCTGTCTGTTTGTAGCGGAAATCCTGCGTCGCTGATTGGTCGTGCCCAGCCGGCCGCGACCAATCAGCGACAGGCGCAGTCCGGCCGCGAATTGCCGTGGAATTCAAACGATGCACACCACCGCTACCGACGGGAAATCTGCGGCACAGCGCTCAATGTGCAGATGGAACACAGGGTCCGGAGGAAAGGAGACTCTCCTCCAGGCCCTGGGTACTATAAACCTGTAAAAAATAGAATTAAAATAAAAAATAGTGATATACTCACCTTCCGACGGCCCCCGGACTCTTTCCCTCCTCTCACCATGCGCCCGGCATCTTCCGGTCCCAGTAATGCTTTGCGCAAAAGACCGCTGATGACGTCGCGCTCTCGTGAGAGTGACGTCATCTCTGGTCCTTCGCAGTAAGCATTACTGGGACCGGAAGATGCCAGGAGCGTGGAGAGGAGATCGGGGGCCGTGGGAAGGTGAGTATAACCTTTTTTTAAATTTTTTTTATTATTTTTTACATTCCATCTTTTACTATTGATGCTGCATAGGCAGCATCAATAGCAAAAAGTTGATCACAATTGTCAAACACTGTGCTTGACAAGTGTAACCAACCTGTCAATCACATTCCAAGCGATGCTTCAAATCGCTTGGAATGCGCTTGAATTCCACACGTGAAAATCACTTGAAAAATGCATGTTTTCCACAGGAAAACGCATGCGAATTCGCATGCGTTTTTCCCGCGGTGGGAGTTGCAGAAAAGCTGCGGAAATTTCCGCAGCATTTCTGCAACGTGGGTACTTAGCTTCAGTGTGACACGCAGCAGCGACCAGGCACCCGCTGTGAGATCGCCGATCATGGTGGATCGTCCTGGACCATCTTTTAAACGTCGGTCTCCCGCTGGCCATATTCTAGAATACCCGATGCGCTAGAATCAGGCCACCATCTAGTACTATATAACGGTCTGCATTATATTCTATGGGGGACTGCATTATACTCTGAGGGGGCTGCCATCTATTCTATGGAGGGGCTGCATTGTACTATATGAGGGGGTTGCATTATATTCTATGGGGGTATATTATATTCTGAGGGGTGGCTGCATTATGCTCTAAGGGGTGGCTGCATTATACTATAAGAGGGGGGCTGCATTATATTCTATGGGGAGTTACATTATATTGTATGGCAGGGCTGCATTATACTATGTGGGGTGGCTGCATTATGATCTATGGGGTGGCTGCATTATACTATATGTGGGCTGCATTATACTGTATCGAGGACTATGGGGAATACATTATACTATATGAAGAACTATGGGGTGCATTATACTATGGGAAGTGAGTTGTACTACATGGATGACTGGCGGTGTATTATACTATATGGAGCACTATGAGAAGTGTATTATACTATATGGAGGACTGAGCAGTGTATTTTAATATATGGGGGAGTGTGTTATATTATATGGAGGACTGAGTAGTGTATTATACTATATGGAGGACTGAGTGTATTTTAATATATGAAGGTCTATGAGGAGTGTATTATACTATATGGAGGACTATGGGGAGTGTATTATACTATATGGAGGACTGAGGAGTGTATTATACTATATGGAGGACTATGAGATACATTATATTATATGGAGGACTATAGGGTGTAAACTGTAGATGTACTGCTGATAGCATGATACTGTATGGGGACAGATTGATCCATTAGTGATCATTCTGTCCCCATCATTCCTTCTCAGACGGTAGAAAGAGGCCGGGAAACAAGTGTTGAATGACTTCAATATTGTCGATCACACTCATTTAACGTCCTGAACTCAGCGCATGTAAATACAATCGAAATGTTTCTGTGTGGCGTGCAATATGACAGCATTTGGGGCCCCATTTTAAACTTTGTCTAGGGCCCCACTTTGCCTAAAACCGGCCATGCTTACCACACTGCCATAAGTAAACCCCTTGTTGAGCTATCCATCAAGTTATATAATTTCCAATAACACTCCAGGGTAGGCAGAGGCTATTCATAAGAGTAAAGTGGATAAGCTCCCAACTGCAGACTTCACTGAGGGATAGTATAGTCTATGGTAATCATATTAGCAAAGAAATATAATATTATTATTATTATTTATTTATATAGCGCCATTGATTCCATGGTGCTGTACATAAGAAGGGGTTACATAAAAATTACAGATATCACTTACAGTAAACAAACTTACAATGACAGACTGATACAGAGGGGAGAGACCCTGCCCTTTCGGGCTTACATGCTACAGGATGGTGGGGAAGGAGACAGTAGGTTGATAATAGTAAGAAGAACCCTCACAACCATAATAACCAGCACACAGATAGTGGCAAAAAATCACCAGAACCATGCTAGGGAAGAAAACGTGAAATTATAACCCCACTATTAATACAATAGAAAGCCACTATCAACAATGTAAACTGCTGAGAAGGAACTTACATCGATATACTGTACCAAAGAGGGCATCAAGCAGGGGAGCGAATCCCAAGAAACCAGGGCATGGGTGGAAGCCCCCAATGAGGCCCCACGCTTATCGCAGTAACCCGTACGGCTAAGCTATCGGATGTTCACGGGGCTACTGAGTGGTTATACCACAACTGTTTTCAAGTATCTTTTATGTTCTTTTGCTGTATTGTGTGCCAATAAAGTTTAATACTTTTTAATAATTTCCAGGAGTAGTGTGTATGTTTTACAGTAGTGCTTTCTTTCTTGCTTTCCATTGGTCTAAAATAAGTGTCAAAGGACTCACAGAAATTGCTTCTTCCACTTTCATCACTGCTGCTGCTGCAGCTAATGTTTTGGCATTGGCGAATTGACGTACCAGAGATTGGAAGTCTAGAGCTGCAATGCAAACTGTGTGGTTCACTGCTGTCTTGGGGAAAAGCTCTCTAAAGGTTGTGTAAAAGCGTGCTTCGATACTACAGCATTCGCGTGTCCCTTTCTAGGGCGTGAATCATCTGGCAAAATTTGGTTTTATAACAAGAATCTAAGAGAGTGGCAACCCAGTAGTCAGTATTATTCCTAATCATAGCTATACAGGGATCATATTGCAGATAGTGTAGCAAGAAGGTACTCATATGTCGGGCTCTACCATGAGGTCTAAGCCCATGCTCTGTTGGTGGCTGGGTAACAACGAGACTTGTTTCCTCCATCCTCTCCAGCCAACCACAATCAACAGAGAGAGGAGGATTATCCTCTTCATCTGACAGTTGCTCGCCTATCACCTCTTCCTCCTCCATTTGTTCCTCGTATCTTGCACCTTCGATAACAGTTTGTCTGTTATCCCCAGCCCCCCTCGATCGCAGTAATCCACCCTCTCTTCTCACCCGCCTATGTGACGACAGTCTTGAACTTAGAGACAATGTTATCCCTTCCGCATCCTCCTCTGCTTCCTCCTCTTCTTCTGGGACCACCATCTCCTCCCGCAGGCTATTCAAAGTCTGCTCCAGCATATAGATGACTGGAATAGTGATGCTGATGACGGCGTCATCAGCGCTAACCATCGTAGTTGTTATTTCGAAACTGCAAAAGGGTGCAGAGGTCCTTAATCTGTGCCCACTCTGTAAACGTGCTATGCGCCATGTCCAGACTGCGTTGGCCCAGGCTATGCAACATGACATACTTTGTCAGGGCTCGTTGCTGCTGCCACAGTTGCTGTAACATGTGCGGAGTGGAATTCCACCGTGTCAGCACATCATATATCAACCTGTTAACTGGCATGGACAAGGACCTCTGTATCGATGCCAGTCGATGACCAGAGGCGTATGAATTTTGGAAATGAACAGGATAGTGGCGGAAAAAATGCTGTACCACCAGGTTGAGGACGTGAGCCATGCAAGGCATGTGTGTGAACTTGCCTCGCCGTAGGGCTGCCACCTGGTTCGCTCCGTTATCGGACACGGCCTTCCCTGGATGCAGGTTCAGGGGAGACAGCCATCGATCAAACTCAGCCTGAAGATCTGTCCACAACTCTTCAGCTATATGACTGCGATCTTCTAGGCATACCAATTTAATACTGCCTGACTGCGGTGAATCCTGGCTGTGCAGTATGGAGGTGGTGGGGATTCGCTCTGCACTGTTGGAATGCATTTCTCGTTAAGGCAGAAGTTGAGGGTGCAGGTGGAGACCCTAGAGGAGATAGAGGAGGCAGAAGCATTGGAGGAAGTGTTAAATGTGGAGGTTTGTCCTGCAAGCCTTGGGGATTCCAAGACTTGTGGAGCAGCACCTGTCCCCACAGCCACCAGAGTCACCCAGTGCCCAGTCAGTAAGATGTAACACCCTTGGCCATGCTTACTTGTCCAAGTGTCTGTGGTGAAATGCACCCTGGCAGACAGAGATTTTGTCAAGGAAATGGGGGGTGTTGTCTGAGACATGCTGGTATAGCGCAGGCACAGCTTTCTTAGAAAAGTAATGGCGACTAGGTAATCGGTACTGGGGGACTGAGACGGCTTTCGGAAACCGTCTGTATCTACCAGACGAAAAGGCTGCATTTGCATCGCCAACAGATTGGAGATAGTGGAGTTAAACCTCTTAGCTTTGTCATGCGTAGGAGGAAGCAATCTTTTACATGACCACAACTGCAGAACCATGGGCTGGCTGCAGTGCTGAGAGTGCGGAATACGGTGAACTGGACAAACTGCTGGACCATGAGAGAGGTGAAGGCAGAGATGTTATGGTGGATTGAGAAAGTTGTGGTGTGCTCGTTCTCTGAGATCAGTAAAAAACAGCAGGCATGTCCACTTCTATTACAGCTGACTGCGGACTCTCAGTCAGCATGACTGGAGCAGGTAAAGAACCTGAGGTTCTGTGGTCGAAGACCTATGTCTCAATAGTTGGCACAGTAACAGAGGAGGAGGAGGAAGCAGCAGATGCAATTGATGAGGCAGCAGATGGTTGTTGAGGTCAGCTGGTCCGCATTTTTGAGCATTGGGATTCCCACAGTAAAGCATGTTGATTGCGCATGTAATAATAATAATAATTTATATAGCGCCAACATATTCCACAGCGCTTTACAGTTTAACAGTTTCAAAACACAAGTCATCAGTAACAACATTAACAATACAACATCTAAAGCAAAATTAGACAACCCTTCTCGGGAGAGATTACAATCTACAATGCATATGAAGGTTCATACATGTAGTAGTCAAATTATTGCACTTTTTACCTCGATTCAGTTTTTTTTTTGCAAAGTTGGCAGATTATATGAGTTGGCTCATCCTTTGCAGTGTCAAAAAAGGCCCAGGCAACCCTTGCCACCCCTGCAAGCTGCAGACCCATTTACGCTGCTGGTCACAGGCATAGTTGTGGCTGACAATGCATTGCTCGTTGTGGCTGCATCACTACGTGTCTGCGATGTACAGCACAACTTATCCTCCTCGTCTTCCTCCTCAGATGACCTACTCAGCTTTGTACCTTTATGTTCACATCAACTGGGATCTAACACCTCATCATCATCATCCTCTGTGTTATCACATTCCTCGCCCTTGGAGTCACCCTCCTCCTCTTCTTGCCCTGACAGCACAGTACAGTTCGTGTGAGCCTCAGATATCATCAGGACCACCTCCCCCCAGGGGTTAACATCTAATGATGAAAGTCAAAATGGTGTTCGGACCTTACTTTGTCCTGCCCCAGATCCAAGCTAAAAAATTTTGGGCATTGGTGCAGATTTCCTCCTCTTGACTCTGCAAAGCTTTTGAGTACACTTCTGATGAACATGGCATAGAATGTGTGAACAGCTCTTCAGACTCATCCATCTGTGGTTCATTACAGTCAGTTGAACGAATGGATAGTTGGGATGCGGGGGGAAGCTAGGGAAATTTGGGTACCACATCTGTGGACTGTATTGGATGTGATGTTGAGGTAGGAGGAAGAGGAGGGGAGGCCACTTGAAGCTGCGCTTGCCATCCACTCGAGTACATGGTCTTTCTGGGCATCATCGACAAGGCGTACCACTGTGCGCCTTTCAAAGAAAGGTAGTGGTGTAGCCTGTCCAGTAACAGAAGTTGTCAGTTGTCTTTGCATAGGATATGATGTTGCTTCACTAGTGCTTTCACAAACATTACCACCTACCCCATGTACACCTTGAACACCAAGCCTAATTCCCCATCCACCACAGCCTCGCTTTTTCACTGTCATGTTGCTCAGATAGTGTGGTATGAGCCCAGTATTAGCAACTAAAAGTTAGATTTTAAGCTCTGCACTACCTCTGCAAACAGCTGAATTTCAGCGACAGTAAATTCTAAGGTGAAATATGGCATGCTGTATCGTGGTAGTCACAGAAAAAAGAATTGTTTGCGTGTAGATGAGACCTGTATGACAAAGTAGCTATGCTACAAACTTTTAAATTCAGGTCCCCTACTGTATGACACTAGGAACAGAAGAATTTTTTGTTGGCTCTGGATCAGGCCTCTATAACACAATAGATGCTAAAAACTATTTTAAAGTCAGGTCCCCTACTGTATGACACTAGGAACAGAAGAATTTTTTTGTGGCCTATGGATCAAGCCTCTATAACACACTAGTGTCACGAACGAGGTTTGTGGAACCACTGTACCACAGCCCGCGGAGAGCCAGGAGTGGCGTGACTAAGCGAGTACCGTACCGTTCACTAGAGCCTCTGATGGAGAGATTAGGCTTGGCTCCCAATGCACTCCAGGTGCCACACCAAGACAGACCAACGGATGTGCAGCAGCTGGACCCAGTAGGACAGACTGGATGGTACAGCAGCCTGAGTTTGTATCAGATTGCAGCAGGCAGGGTTCATAGCAGAGTGCAGCAGACAGAGTTCATAGCAGAGTGCAGCAGACAGGATCTGCAGTAGAGTGCAGCAGGCAGGATCTTCACCAGAGTGCAGCAGGCAGGATCTGCACCAGAGTGCAGCATGCGGGATCTGCACCAAAGTGCAGCAGGCAGAGCAGGCAGGATCTGCACCAGAATACAGCAGGGACTCAAATGTAACCTTACGCAACTTTAGACTGCAGAATAGGAAGGTTGCTCTGGCACCTCCCCAATGGGGAGGAAGCAATATATGCATAATGCCTCTCAGCCATTGGCTGGAGAGGAAATAGCAAGTGCACGCACTGGCCCTTTAAGAGTGCAGGAGCGCGCGCGTGCCCTAAGGACATGCCTGGAAGCCCGGCTGGGAGCATGCAGAGCATGGGGAAGGGGAGAACCGACTGCAGCGTGGGTGAGTGAAGTGACATGCCTCAGACCATGTCTGTCAGAGCAGGGATCCGGCTAACAACTAGATGCTACAAAGTATTTTAAAGTCAGGTCCCCTATTGTATGACACTAGGAGCAGGAGAATTTTTTTTAATGTATCTTAGGTCTGCAGAAAAGTTTCATATCACCACAGCACTAAATGACAAGGTGGGATACAGCAGGCTGTTTCACATTTAGCTATTGAAAAAATATTAATTAGAATGCTATACTGTGCATGGTGCACTATAGAAGCAGTGCACAACACACTTGTAGGACATGTGCCGTGCTGGTTTTGTCTGTGGGCTTCAATAATGTCCAAAAAAAGTGCTGGAAGGTAAATTAAATAGGTACACTGGACACTAGCTAGTTACACTATCTGAGGCTAGTTTCACATTTGCTGACAGAGGGCTGCTGACTTCCTCCATGAAGCCCTGCCCCCGCCGCACCTCCTCCAGTTAGCTCTGCCTATTTCTGCATGCGGCTTCCTGCGGCCTGCGTACTCTATCTTTAACATTGGGTACGCAGGCCGAGCCGCAGTATGCGGATGCCGCCACATGCGTCGTTTTGACGGTGCAGCGACCCGCATAGAACGCATCATGTTGGAATTTTATGCGGGCGCCGCATCGTCAAAACGACGCGTGCGGCTGCATCTGCATGCTGTGGCACGACCTGCGTATCCAATGTTAAAGATAGGGTACACTGGCCTCAGGAAGCCGCATGCAGAAATAGGCAGAGCTAACTGGAGGAGGCGCGGAGGGGGCGTGGCTTCACAGAGGAAGTCCGCAGCCCTCCATCCGCAAATGTGAAACTAGACTGATTGATATATAACCGCCTAAGTAGATAAAATCTTGCTGTTAACAGTGCCAATGTCAGGAGCAGACTCACTGCGTTGTTACAGTGTCAAAATGGCGCTAAAACAAGATGTCTGCTATTTAGAGGAACATGTGATTTCAGCAGCCATTGACACAAGCTGTTGTGTCAGGACACTGTGGGTGTTTCCTGTGCCCTAATTGGCTAGCCGCAATGTGCACACATAAAGTTAGGAAAAAAAATAAAAATGACTGTTTACAAGAACACTGTGGCTCTGAGCTCTGCAAACCCCCTCCCCTCATCAAACACCTGCCAAATGCTCATGATACATCA
This sequence comes from Dendrobates tinctorius, assembly GCF_039654945.1. Taxonomy (NCBI): domain Eukaryota; kingdom Metazoa; phylum Chordata; class Amphibia; order Anura; family Dendrobatidae; genus Dendrobates; species Dendrobates tinctorius. The sequence goes on along the minus strand of NW_027361726.1, from coordinate 1,175,223 downwards.
CCATTATCATTGCTAAATTGCTGAAAATATTTTTCTGGCAATGCAATATTTTCCTGCACTTTTAACGAATATTACCGATTTTGCAAAATTTTGCTCATGTTTCCGATCATGAATCCGAATGTGCCATATTTGTGCTGAATTTTTGTTTCACGATCGTTTTCCGAACAAATTTGCTCATCACTATTTATGACATAGTATCGCACACTCATGATGGTTGCAGTTCACAATGGAAGGTGCAATAAGCTATAAAGTTACGTTTTCTCTTGGTGGCTCATTTATGCCTGATGTTTCTTGGTTGCACTCGGTGATATTCCATATTTGACCATGCTAGAATTTATTTGCATCAGTCTTCCACCTTATCTCTGGTCAGTGTCCGCTTCCAAAACAACGGGCAACATTTCCATGGATTATACACTGGTGAGGAGACTATTTTCTAGAGTTTATTGGGCAAATATTCTTCTTCTAAACCCGATCAGTCCACCTATTTCCCAGTTTTGGAACAACATGACAAAATGCCATAAGGGTGGTTAACCTAATCTTTTCCAACTAGACATAACATTGGGTGCTGGTACCAAGGAATCCTCTTCATCCTTAAATCCATGGTGAGGAATAGCTAAAGCTCAGAGAGCTGAGGGTGCATGTGGTAAATTGCACCTACTGTGCGCCATCCTTATAAATTGTTGGCCAGAACCCTGTGTGACCTTAAAAGTTGCTCATCGCTAAGGTCAGCCATGTGTGTGCTCAAGTGGATGCAAGGCGTTTATGGCTTCAGAGTTACACCATTCTTCATGTTCTGGAGATTATAAGATCCACCAGCTGGAGCTGCCCAGTACGGTCAGCCGTCCCATTACTAAAGTCAACTTTTCATGGGTGTGTGTGGATGTTTGACCGGTGAGACCCCCATATTGCATATTGACCAGTGAGACCACTGTTCCTTCCTCACCGCAGTGAAGACTTGTGTAGGGTGATAGATCATCATGTGGGAATGTTCCCTACAACTCCCAACCACTATGGTTAATCTGGTGCGGAAGGACAGGGGCATCAGTTGTAATAATACATTGGGGGTCTTTGTATCTGGTCTCACTTGACTCCTCTCTGTCATATGCCCCCCTTCCTTTTTTTCCTTTTGATGGCAGCAGAGTTGGAAGCAGCCGCTGACGACACATTGATGACACAACATCCATGTGACATTTTGTATAACACCGTGTGGCTTCTGCTCAACAAAAACAAAAGGCTAAAGTTGTCAGACTTTTAGTCTTCCAATGAATTACAAGTTGAACTTTCCTAATTTTGTCTGTTTCATGTCTGCGTTTCTAGGCCCCCAGGGGCAATGACAGATACATCTTGGGAGGTTTGGAATGATGTGTTCACTTTCGGAAGAAACAATACAAATCTGGAAATCATTTTCCGTTCGTGGTACAAATGTCATTGACGATATATATTTCAGAAAAAAAGAAATTTAATGCTTGTGACATGAAACATTTCCAACAAGCAGTTCACAGTGGGGTGGACACTGAGTGCAAAGGGCCCCTTGGCAAGAACTGTGCATGCCCCCCCTTCTTAAAGGGGTCTTCCATTTTCTTTTTTTTTTTTTGCTTATCAACTTGCTATTGCAGAAAAAATTATAAAATTAGAGCTACTGGTCCAGTGATGTCTCTCTGCTACTCCTCCATCTATGTTTACAGGTTGCAATGGTAATGTCACATGTGACTGTGGTGCCCCTGAGGCTCAGTCGCCACAGAGGTACTGCACCTCCTCCTGAGGTGTGGTTCCCCACCATCCAGGTAAGGTGGAAACACTTGACCACGCTCCAACACCTGCACCCCACACCACAAAGTAGTGTAGCAAAGCACCTTCAGTGGCTCCCTGCTTGGAGTATAGCAAAGCACCCCTTGGTAGCTCCCTGCTTGGAACACGAAACGTGCTGGGAGGTGGGTGGAGTTTAGTTCGCACCAAAAGAGCAGGAAGAGTTGAGTCAGTCAGTCAGTCTTCCACTCAGTGAGTGAGGATGTAGAAGGACAGAGTGTGAGATAGAGAAGATCCCCTGTAGAGGGATGGAAGAAGGAAGTGCTGCAGCAGGCCACAGTGATCTGGGTCTGCTGGCACAGGAAAGAGACAGAGAAAGGAAGCTCGATTCTCCATTGGGAAAAAGGAATAGTACGGAACGTAAGGAGAATAAGAGATCAAGGACCAGGGTTAGAGGAGAACCCTCTTCAAGTTCTAAGCGCAAGGCCGGGGTCCGGTCCCCGAGGTTGTAGGATACTAATGGTCCTGCAGCAGACACCGGAGGAATAGAAGTAGTGACCGCTTTAATCCCACACAAGACTTGGGGGCACAACAGCAACTGAATAGTGAGCCGGGACTTAGTAGCAAGGAGTCCCCGAAGCAGGCTACAGCTGTCTGCTGTACAATAGAGTTCATAGGAATATCTGACAGGAGGAACTCCAGTGTAACTCAGTACTAGGAGTACTTAAAGGCGCTATAAGAGGAGACTTTCAGAAAAGGCACATATGTTGGCGGAGTGTTGGAAAGGAGTATTCCATCTGGCCTGGAGTTTGGCTGAGTCCCTAACCCGGAGGACATGGCGCGGAAGCAAGCACCTGTTTGTACAACAGACTGTGAGTAAAGCTTTGGAACTACATGCCCTGGTGTCCTCCACTTATTCCCGCTCCAACCTGCCCAACACTGCTACATCCCTCGCACCTGGCACTACACCATCTCAGTGTCACTTCACCTACACTGCCCTGGGACTACAGCCCTGCCTGTGGAGGGCTATAACATCACTGCTGCACCACACCATCTGTCCCAGAGGATCTGTCTGCAGCGTCGGCTTACATCTTGCCGAATACCACAGGTGGCGTCACGAATCACTTATAAACTTTCACTACCATCAGCACACTGAACATTCTCCTTTTTACAATGGGCGCCCAGGGCCAGGGGCCGGGTCCCAGCTGCCGTGACATCTCCCATTGAAGCTCATCGGGCCTGATACCGAGTACCCCACAGCCCTGAGTGTGAGGGCGACCCATGACCACTTTAGCCAATCACAGGGCTCAGCAGCATGGTCTGTCTACATGGGCATGACGGCTGGTGACAGCTGATGACTGCTAGTGATGGCTGATGACGGCTGGTGACTGCTGATGACAGCTGATGACCTCTGATGATGGCTGATGACCTCTGATAACCTCTGATGATGGCTAATGACGGTTGATAATGGCTGCTGATGATGACTGACTACTGATGACTGTTGATGACTTCTGTTGACAGCTGATGATGGATGATGGCGGCTGATGACGGTTGATGATGGCTGCTGATGTCTGATGATGCGTGATGACTACTGATGACTGCTGATGACGGCTGATGATACAGTGCCTTGCGAAAGTATTCGGCCAACTGGAACTTTTCAGCCTTTTCCCACATATCATGCTTCAAATATAAAGATACCAAATGTAAATTTTTGGTGAAGGATCAACAACAAGTGGGACACAGTTTTGAAGTTGAATGAAATTTATTGGTTATTTTAAATTTTTGTGGAAATTCAAAAACTGAAAAGTGGGGTGTGCAATATTATTCGGCCCCTTTACTTTCAGTGCAGCAAACTCACTCCAGAAGTTCATTGTGGATATCTGAATGATCCAATGTTGTCCTAAATGACTAATGATGATAAATATAATCCACCTGTGTGTAATCAAGTCTCCGTATAAATGCAGTCTGATGAAACTGGTCCGACTAGGGCAAAAAAAAGTCGGACCCCAATGCAAGTCAATGGGAAATAAAAGTCGGCATTGAGCAGATGACATTCAGGCACTCAATGCTGACTTTTATTTCCCATTGACTTGCATTGGGGTCGGATTTCGGACGAAACTCCAACTTTTTTTGCCCTAGTCGGACCAGTTTCATCCGACTCAAATTTTGTTTCATTCGGGTTTCACGAAACCCGATCCGACCAAAGTCGCTCAACTCTACAGGCAGGTCCGTGATACTCTTGTGGAGAAGTTTAAAGCCGGATTTGGATACAAAATGATTTCCAAAACTTTAAAAATTCCAATGAGCACTGTGCAAGCGATGATGAAATAGAAGGAGTATCATACCACTGCAAATCTACCAAGACCCGGCCGTCCCTCTAAACTTTCATCTCAAACAAGGAGAAGACTGATTAGAGATGCAGCCAAGAGGCCTATTATCACTCTGGATGAACTGCAGAGATCTACAGCTGAGGTGGGACAGTCTGTGTTAGGAGTCAGGTTCCTGCGTCTGCTCTGCAGGAATCCAGACCCTTACATTCTGCTGTCTCTTGCTCTTTATCTACTGCAGAGGATATTGCCTTGCAGCAAATCTCTCCAGGGGCTAAGTCCCTCTGTCCTCCTACTGAGCATGCTCATGAGACGGTTCCCATTGGAGATCGGGAGTCATGTGCTCAGGTCCTGCTCCAGATCTCATTGGTCCATCTCGGAGATCTGGAAGCTTCCGGAAGGTCCCGGCTGCTATAAAAAGCGCGCATGGCCGTTCCGCCATGCGCTAGTAAAGACTATACTGCTATGTGTGAATGGTGACGGATGTATGATTCTGGTGACTGACTTATTATCAAACCCCTTCCCTCTGATATTACGCATGTGGTTAGTGAATTAGTTCAGTAGTCTGCACCAGTCTGTGGCAAGCCTTAGGCCACTGGGCACACCGCACCTCTGCACTAGCGTCCGACATAGCGCCTGCTTTGTAGCTGTGTCATCCAGCGGCAGTGTCCTGCGCCGCGCTGCAGTTGCAGCCCTTCCTGGCGTTCGCAGTAGCGACGCCGCACACATGGTAGGTCTGGACGAACGCAGCCCCTCTTTCTTAGTTCCTGCTCCTGTGACCTTATACTGTGTGTGCATTTACCTGAGGCCTGTGACTCTAACAGGCTCAGCCTTTTTGTATGTCTTTGCTGCGGCGCCTCTGTGTGAACAGAGCCCGCTCTGCGCACTTCGGGTGAAGTTGAACCCGTGCGCATTGTATCGCCATATTGCTCGTCTGCCATTACTCAGCAGTGGTTGTAACACCGACTGCACGGTGGACCCCGAGCGGTGAACGCACTTTATTATTATTTTTATTTAGTGCGTTCCGCCGTTCCTAACATTATACTAGCGCCAGGGTCTGGCTAGTGATGGCAGATCAGCAGCAACCCCTTCAGTGCATTTGCCAGCTAGAGGGCCGGTTGGCTACTCTTGAGAGTGTTATCGCAGCGGCGAAGTCTTCGGAGGCTGCTGTACTGGCGATCGCAGAGGCGGTTTCTCGTATGTCCACGTCCTCCCACGCGCCGACAGCTACCCGCCTCCCGTTGCCCGATAAATTTTCTGGCGTTGGCGCCTTCTGTAGGGGCTTCATCAGCCAGTGCTCTGTCCAGCTGGAGTAACTGGCTGCGCGATTCCCTACGGAGCGGGCCAAGGTGGGGTTTATTGTTTCCCTTCTGTCGGGCAAGGCGTTGGAGTGGGCTACGCCACTATGGGAGCGTGGTTTCCCAGAGGTTCGGACCGCTGCTCAGTTTTTAACAGCTATTAAGCAGGTCTTCCTGGGACCACGGGTCATGCACGACACCTCTCTACAGCTACTGGCTTTGACTCAGGGATCCCTCTCGGTTAGTCAGTATGTCGTTCGTTTTCGGACACTGGCTTCCGAGCTGGAGTGGTCTGACAAAGCCCTCATCCCTGTGTTTTGGAGAGGTTTAGCTGAGCATGTTAAGGATGCTCTTTCTACCAGAGAGGTTTCTGCAAGTCTGGAGGAGCTGATTGCCATTGCCACCCGTATTGATCTCCCTTTTTCGGAGCGCGGGATGGAGTGTGCTCAATCCAGACGGAAGGTTACTCCGGCTCCCAACCTCTTTGAACCTCTGGAATCACCCGAGCCAGAGTGTTCACTCCCAGAGCCCATGGAGGTGTCTCGCGCCAGTCTCGAGGCGCGTCCGACACTAAGTTCCACTTGCGGCTGCCACTGTCAGCACTCTGTTCACCAGGATAATGGGGCCCCGCAATGGCCAAACTCTGTGCCGCCTGGCAAGACCTTTGTCCCCCCTCGCTTCGGCCAAAGGTCCTCGCGTGGGCACACGCGTCCAGGGCGGGTGGTCACTGTGGCTACATGCAGACCACAAAACTCCTGGCAGGGTCGTATTTGTGGCCGCACAGGGCTCGGGACATTAAGATATATATTCAGGCATGCGCCTCGTGTGCTCGGCTAAGCTTGCTTAAACAGAGAGTGGAGACGTTCGCCGACACACCGCGGCGTCCCACTTCAACTTATGCTCCGAGCGGTTTTGCTGCTCCCGTTGTCTCCCATGTGTCCCTTCTTAAACCTGGCGATCTTGCCGCCTCTGATACCTTCCACGTGTCCCGGTTTTCCTTGTCACCTACTGGGACATCAGACTTGCCTTCGGACGAGTTTGAGGCCTATGCCTCTGATGGGCACAGGGTTGTGGATTGGAAGGCTCCGAAAGGAGGGGGCCCTAGGAGGGGGGTAATGTTAGGAGTCAGGTTCCTGCGTATGCTCTGCAGGAATCCAGACCCTTACATTCTGCGGTCTCTTGCTCTTTATCTACCGCAGAGGAGATTGCCTTGCAGCAAATCTCTCCAGGGGCTAAGTCCCTCTGTCCTCCTACTGAGCATGCTCATGAGACGGTTTCCCATTGGAGATCAGGAGTCATGTGCTCAGGTCCTGTTCCAAATCTCATTGGTCCATCTCGGAGATCTGGAAGCTTCTGGAAGGTCCCGGCTGCTATAAAAAGCGCGCATGGCCATTCTGCCATGTGCTAGTATAGACTATACTGCTATGTGTGAATGATGACGGATGTATGATTCTGGTGACTGACTTATTATGAAACCCCTTCCCTCTGATATTACGCATGTGGCTGGGAATTAGTTCATTAGTCTGCGCCAGTCTGTGGTAAGCCTTAGGCCACTGTGCACACCACACCTCTGTGCTAGCGTCCGACATAGCACCTGCTTTGTAGTTGTGTCGTCCAGCGGCAGTGTCCTCCGCCGTGCTGCAGTTGCATCCCTTCTTGGCGTTCGCAGTAGCGACACCGCACACACGGTAGGTCTAGACAGACGCAGCCCCTCTGTCTTAGTTCCTGCTCCTGTGACCTTATACCGTGTGTGCATTTACCTGAGGCCTGTGATTCTAACAGGCTCAGGCTTTTTGTATGTTTTTGTTGCGGCGCCTGTGTGTGAACAGAGCCCGCTCTGCGCACTTCGGGTGAAGTTGAACCCGTGCGCATTATATCGCCATATTGCTCATCTGCCATTACTCAGCAGCGGTTGTAACTCCAACTGCACGGTGGACCCCAAGCGACGAACGCACTTTATTATTATTTTTATTTAGTGCGTTCTGCCGTTCCTAACAGTCTGTCCATAGGTCAACAATCAGTCGTACACTGCACAAATCTGGCCTTTATAGAAGAGTGGCAAGAAGAAAGCCATTTCTCAAAGATATCCATAAAAAGTGTCCTAAAGTTTGCAACAAGCCACCTGGGAGACACACCAAACATGTGGAAGAAGGTGCTCTGGTCAGATGAAACCAAAGCTGAACTTTTTGGCAACAATGCCAAACGATATGTTTGGCGTAAAGGCAACACAGCTCATCACCCTGAACACACCATCCCCACTGTCAAACATGTTGTTGGCAGCATCATGGTTTGGGCCTGCTTTTCTTCAGCAGGGACAGGGAAAATGGTTGAAATTGATGGGAAGATGGATGGAGCCAAATACAGGACCATTCTTGAAGAAAATCTGTTGGAGTCTGCAAAAGACCTGAGACTGGGAGGGAGATTTGTCTTCCAACAAGACAATGATCCCAAACATAAAGCAAAATCTACAATAGAATGGTTCACAAATAAACGTATCCAAGTCAAAGTCCAGACCTGAATCCAATCGAGAATCTGTGGAAAGAGCTGAAACTGCCGTTCACAAACGATCTCCATCAAACCTCACTGAGCTCGAGCTGTTTGCCAAGGAAGAATGGGCAAGAATTTCAGTCTCTCTATGTACAAAACTGATAGCCCAAAGCGACTTGCAGCTGTAATCGCAGCAAAAGCTGGCGCAACAAAGTATTATTACGTTAAAGGGGCCGAATAATATTTTCAGTTTTTGAATTTCCACAAAAATTTGAAATAACCAATAAATTTCATTCAACTTCACAATTGTGTCCCACTTACTGTTGATTCTTCACCAAAATTTACATTTGGTATCTCTACGTTTGAAGCATGATATGTAGGAAAAGGTTGAAAAGTTCCAGGGGGCCGAATATTTTCGCAAGGCACTGTAGCTGATGACTCCTGATGACTTCTGATGATGGCTGATGATGTCACGCACAGTATAGGAAAGACTAAGTGCAACATGAAGGGATATGGGGAAGGGAGCCCAACACTAGGGAAGGGGGGAGAGGAGACCCATAATGACAGAAAAACCCACAATGGTCACAGAAATAACTTGAATCTGACAAAAGTAATAATAAAAAAATCTAAGAAAATGAGCAAATGAAAGTCAGACATTGCTTTTCAACCATGCTTCCACAGAATTAAATAAAAAATAAAACTCATGAAATAGGCCTGGACAGAAAAGATGGTAACCCTGAAAATAATGTGACAAAAGGGACATGTTAAATCAAGGTGTGTCCACTAATTAGCATCACAGGTGTTTTCAATCTTGGAATCAGTGAGTGGACCTGTATAGAGGGCTACAGATACGCACTGTGCTGTTTGGTGACATGGTGTGTATCACACTCAACCTGGACCAGAGGAAGTGAAGGAAAGAGTTGTCTCAGGAGATTAGAAAAAAATTATAGACAAACATGTTAAAGATAAAAATTATAAGACCATCTCCAGGCAGCTTGATGTTCCTGTGACTACAGTTGCACATATTATTCAGAAATTTAAGCTCCATGGGACTGTAGCCAATCTCCCTGGATGTGGCTGCAGGAGGAAAATTGATGACAAGTCAAAGAGACGGATAATACGAATGGTGACCAGAAAAATGCCCAAAGGAAAAATGCCCACAGGAAAATTGCCCACAGGAAAAATGTCCACAGGAAAATCGCCGATTGCAGCATCACAAAGTTTCAGATCTATGATATTTGAGGTGCAAGGTGAGGATGTTCACATAACGTGAAAAATGCCCACAGAAGATTGCCCACAGACATGAATACCCACAGGAAAACAGTAGCGAGTTATAGGTGAGATGCTCTGAAGGACAGAGAGTAGCATAGATCTATAGGTTAAATGCGCTGTAGAACAGGGGGATAGTGTGCAGGTATACGTGAGATGCTCTCCAGGGCAGAACAATAATATAGAATTATATGTGAGATGCTCTGCAGGTCAGAGAATAGTATAGAATTATAGGTTAAATGCTCTGCAGGACAGGGGGATAGTATACAGGTATAGGTGAGATGCTCTGCAGGGCAGGAGAATATTATAGAATTCTAGGTGAGATGATCTGCAGGGCAGGAGAATAATATAGATTTCTAGGTGAGATGCTCTGCAGGGAAGGAAGCTAATATAGAATTATGGGTGAGATGCTCTGCAGTGCAGGGGGATATTATACAGGTATGGGTACAGCCACACTAGCGCAATTTTCAGGGGTGGCTGCGGGTTGCTATTCTTTAGTGTGGGGGGCCCTAAAACAATGGGCCCTCACCAGCTGAGAATACCAGCCCTCAGCTGCATAGTTTTACCTTGGCTGGCAATTAAAAATAGGGCGGAGCCCACACTTTTTTTTGCCAGCCAAGGTAAAATTAGACAGCTGAGGGTGGCAGCTACAGCTGTCTGCATGCATCGGGCTAGACTTAAAAATAATATTTAACACCTTATGACGGCAGATTGGTTGCCCTACACTAATGTGTATAGCAACCAAGCACAAACACCTTCCAGATCAAGGAAATACAGTCTGACTGTAAGGGTATGTGCACACGTAGTTTTTAGTCTCTGCGGATTTTGTAGAGAAAACCGCAGGAAATCCGCAGGACAAAGTGCTGCGGTTTTTCTGCGGTTTATCTGCGGATTATCTGCGTTTTTTCTGCGGTTTTGCCCTGCGGTTTTACACCTCATAATGGATGAGGTGTAAAACCGCAGCGTTTCTGCACCAAACAATTGACATGCTGCGGATTGTAAACCGCAGCAAAACCGCGCGGAAAAAAACGCAGCATGTGCACAGCTTTTTTTGATTTCCATAGGAAATAAAGGTACTGTACAACGCAGCAGAATCTGCTGCGTTTCTGCAGAGCCAAAAACGCTGCGGAAACGCAGCAGAAACCGCAAAGTGTGCACATACCCTAACAGCCAATTGGCTGTTTGCCAGTCAATGCAGTGAATATGCATGAGGCTTAATGGGTGGGAGACTGGTAAGCCCAATCTACCTATATTAACATTTATCTATCTGTGTATTCTATTCAATCTACAGTGGGTACGGAAAGTATACAGACCCCTTTATATTTTTCACTCTTTGTTTCATTGCAGCCATTTGGTAAATTCAAAGCAGTTCATTTTTTTCTCATTATTGTACACTCTGCACCCCATCTTGACTGAGAAAAAAACAGAAATGTAGAAACTTTTACAAATTTAATAATAAAGAAAAACTGAAATATCACATGGTCATAAGTATTCAGACCCTTTCCTCAGACACTCATATTTAGGTCACATGCGGTCTATTTCCTTGTGATCCTCCTTGAGATAGTTCTACTCCTTCATTGGAGTCCAGCTGTGTTTAATTAAACTCATAGGACTTGATTTGTAAAGGCACACACCTGTCTATATAAGAGCTCACAGTGCATGTCAGACCAAATGAGAATCATGAGGTCAAAGGAGCAGGCCACGGAGTTTAGAGACAGAATTGTGGCAAGGCACAGATCTGGCCAAGGTTACAAAAGAATTTCTGCAGTACTCAAGGCTCCTAAGAGGACAGTGGCCTCCACAATCCATAAATGGAAGAAGTTTGGGAGCACCAGAAGTCTTCCTAGACCTGGTCGTCCAGCCAAATTGAGCAATCGTGGTTGAAGAGCCTTGGTGAGAGAGGTAAAGAAGAACCCCAGGATCACTGTGGCTGAGCTGCACAGATACAGTAGGGAGATGGGAGAAAGTTCCACAAAGTCAACTATCACTGCAGCCCTCCACCAGTCTTGCCTTTATGGCAGAGTGGCCCAACGGAAGCCTCTTCTCAGTGCAAGACTTATGAAAGCCCGCACAGAGTTTGCTAAAAAACACATGAAGGACTCCCAGACTATGAGAAATAAGATTCTCTGGTCTGATGAGATGAAGATAGAACTTTTTGGTGATAATTCTAAGTGGTATGCGTGGAGAAAACCAGGCACTACTCATCACCTGCCCAATGCAATCCCAACAGTGAAACATGATGGTGGCAGCATCATGCTATGGGGGGTTGCAATTGAACAAAACATGAATGCGGCCAAGTACAGAGATATACTGGATAAAGATCTGTTCGAGGGCTCTGGACCTCAGACTTGGCCGAAGGTTTACCTTCCAACAAGACAATGACCATGAGAACATAATTTTACCTCTATATAAGTCACTAGTGCGACCACACTTAGAATACTGTGTACAGTTCTGGTCTGAAATGGTGAAATGGTGGATGAGGATGAGGAAAAAGCCAATATGCTAAATGACTTTTTTTCAACAGTATTTACACAAGAAAATCCCATGACGGATAACATGATCAGGGATAAAAATTCTCCATTAAATGTCACCTGCTTAACCCAGCAGGAAGTACGGCGGCGTCTACAAATCACTAAAATTGACAAATCCCCGGGCCCGGATGGGATACACCACCGAGTACTGCAGGAATTAAGCACAGTCATAGATAGACCACTATTTTTAATCTTTAAAGATTCCATAATAACAGGGTCTGTACCACAGGACTGGCGTATAGCAAATGTGGTGCCAATATTCAAAAAGGGGACAAAAACTGAACTTGGAAATTATAGGCCAGTAAGTTTAACCTCAACTGTGGGTAAAATCCTGGAGGGTTTTCTAAGAGATACTATACTGGAGTATCTGGAGAAGAATAACCTCATGACCCAATATCAACATGGGTTTACAAGGGACCGTTCCTGTCAGACTAATCTGATAAGCTTTTATGAAGAGGTAAGTTCCGGACTGGACCAAGGGAATGCAGTGGACGTGGTGTACATGGACTTTTCAAAAGCTTTTGATACGGTGCCACACAAAAGGTTGATACATAAAATGAGAACAATGGGGATAGGGGAAAATATGTGTAGGTGGGTTAAGAGCTGGCTCAGGGATAGGAAACAAAGTGTGGTTATTAATGGAGCACACTCGGACTGGGTCATGGTTAGCAGTGGGGTACCACAGGGGTCAGTTTTGGGCCCGCTTCTTTTTAACATATTTATTAATGACCTTGTAGGGGGCATAGAGAGTAGAATTTCAATATTTGCAGATGACACTAAACTCTGCAGGGTAATTAATACAGAGGAGGACAATTTTATATTACAGGAGGATTTATGTAAACTAGAAGCTTGGGCTGATAAATGGCAAATGAGCTTTAATGGGGATAAATGTAAGGTCATGCACTTGGGTAGAACGAACAAGTTGTATAATTATGTGCTTAATTGTAAAACACTGGGCAAAACAGTCACTGAAAAAGACCTGGGTGTATGGGTGGACGACAAACTCACATTTAGTGGCCAGAGTCAAGCAGCTGCTGCAAAGGCAAATAAAATAATGGGATGCATTAAAAGAGGCATAGATGCTCATGAGGAGAACATAATTTTACCTCTATATAAGTCACTAGTGCGACCACACTTAGAATACTGTGTACAGTTCTGATCTCCGGTGTATAAGAAAGACATAGCTGAACTGGAGCGGGTGCAGAGAAGAGCGACCAAGGTTATTAGGGAACTAGGGGGTCTGCAATACCAAGACAGGTTATTACACTTGGAGTTATTTAGTTTGGAGAATCAAAGGCTTAGGGGTGATCTTATTACAATGTATAAATATATGTGGGGACAATACAAAGACCTTTCTAATGATCTTTTTACTCTTAGACCTGTAACGGGGACAAGGGGGCATCCTCTACGTCTGGAGGAAAGAAGGTTTAAGCATACTCACAGACGCGGATTCTTTACTGTAAGAGCAGTGAGACTATGGAACTCTCTGCCATATGATGTTGTAATGAGTGATTCACTACTAAAATTTAAGAAGGGACTGGATGCCTTTCTTGAAAAGTATAATATTACAGGGTATATACACTAGTCTCCTTAATATTGTGTTGATCCAGGGAGCTAGTCTGATTGCCGTATGTGGAGTCGGGAAGGAATTTTTTTCCCCAATGTGAAGCTTACTGTTGCCACATGGGTTTTTTTTGCCTTCCTCTGGATCAACATGTTAGGGCAAGTTAGGATAGGATATGGGTTGAACTAGATGGACTTAAAGTCTCCCTTCAACCTTAATAACTATGTTACTATGTTACTATGTTACCCTAAGCACACAGATAAAATAACAAAGGAGTGGCATCAGAACAACTCTGTGACCATTCTTGACTGGCCCAGCCAGAGTCCTGACCTAAACCCAGTTGAGCATCTCTGGAGAGACCTGAAAATGGCTGTCCACCAACGTTCACCATCCAACCTAATGGAACTGGAGAGGATCTGCAAGGAAGAATGGCAGAGGATTCCCCAAATCCAGGTGTGCAAAACTTGTTGCATCATTCCCAAGAAGACTCATGGCTGTACTAGCTCAAAAGGGTGCTTCTACTCAATACTGAGCAAAGGGTCTGAATGCTTATGACCATGTGATATTTCAATTTTTCTTTTTAATAAATTTGCAAAAATTTCTACATTTCTGATTTTTTTCAGTCAATATGGGGTGCAGAGTGTACATTAATGAGAAAAAATGAACTTGTTTGAATTTACCAAATGGCTGTAAAGAAAAAAGAGTGAAAAATTTAAAGGGGTTTGAATACTTTCCATACCCACTGTATCTATCTCATCTGTGTGACTTCTCTTTTCAAACTTTTTTACAGCATGGGAAAGACCATGATAAAACACATTGCACACGGACACCACACAGATGTCACACTGATGTTAGGTGAGAAAAAAATCCCACTCGCAGCACACTCGCATGACCATACGGAAAGCACTTGTGCAACTGTCATGCAACAAAATCGCTCTGATAATGCATATACTAGTGTGCCTCTACCCCAGGGGTCTCAAACACGTGGCCCGCGGGCCGCATGTGGCCCCTGAAGCAGGCATCTGCGGCCCATGATGCACCACATGCAAAGCTCCCAACTGTCCCGGATTTCGCAGGACAGTTCTGATTTGGACCCCTCCCCCCACCCGTTGACCCGCACAGGATTTAACTTTCCTGCACTGCAGGGAGATAAGCCGCAACACCCCCCCATGCACCCCATCCTCACCCTCCCAGAGACCCACCGCAGCCTCTGATGGCCAGCATTGATGGTGCTAGGCTGCTCTCTCTTCTCTGGCTCTCTGCGCACAGGACCTGTGATGAGATCATAGGAGGGGAGGAGTCAGGGGGTCACATGATCAGGGCCTCCGTGTCTGCAGGACTCTGCTGTGCTGGTTGTCATGGTGCTGGATGAGGGAAGTTTATGTGTAGGGTCAGGAGGGGTTTACAGTGTGGATATAGCAGAGCTATGTGTGTACGAGGTGTATGGAGTGGAACTGTGTGTGTACGAATGTACGGAGCAGAGCTCTGTGTGTACAAGGTGTACGGAGCTGAGCCATGTGTGTACGAGGTGTATGGAGTGGAGCTGTGTGTATGGAGCGGATCCGTGTGTGTATGGAGCGGAGCCGTGTGTGTATGGAACAGACCCGTGTGTATGAGGTGTACGGAGTAAAGATGTGTATGTACGAAGTGTATGGAGCGGAGCTGTGTGAGTACAAGGTGTACGGAACAGAGCTGTGTGTGTACGAGGTTTACAGAGCGGAGCTGTGTGTACGAGGAATATGGAGCCTTGTGTGTACAAGGTGTACGGAGCAGAGCCGTGTGTTTACAAGGTTTATGGAGCGGAGCCGTGTGTACGAAGTGTATGGAACGGAGCCGTGTGTGTACGAGGCGTATGGAGCGCAGCCGTGTTTACGAGATGTACTGAGCGGAGCCGTGTGTACAAGGTGTACTGAGCGGAGCCTAGTGTGTACAAGGTGTGTGGAGTGGAGCCATGTGTGTACGAGGTGTACGGAGTGGAGCCATGTGTGTACGAGGTGTACGGAGCAGTGTATGTGTGTATGGAGTGGAGCCGTGTGTGTATGAGGTGTACGGAGCGGAGATGTGTGTACGAAGTGTATAGAGCGGAGCCGTGTGTGTACGAGGTGTACAGAGCGGAGCTGTGTGTGTACGAGGTGTATGGAGCACAGCCGTGTGTTCGAGGTGTACTGAGCGGAGGCGTGTGTATGAGGTGTACTGAGCAGAGCTGTGTATGTACAAGGTGTGCAGAGCTGAGCCATGTGTGTACGAGATGTACGGAGCGGAGTCGTGTGTATGAGGTGTACAGAGCGGAGCTGTGTTTGTACGAGGTGTACGGAGCGGAGATGTGTACAGAGCGGAGCCATGTGTGTATGAGGCATACAAAGCAGAACTGTGTGTGTATGAGGTGTGCAGAGCTGTGCATATATGAGGTGTATGGTGTGGAACATTCATACCTCCCAACCATCCCAGATGCAGCAGGACAGTCCCGATTTTGAATCTGCCCCACTGCCCCGGCCGGAAGGTTACTTTTCCAGCGGAACAGGAGTACATGGCGGAGCCCCAGGAGCACTTTAAAAGTCGCACATGATGTTCCACCGGAAGTGATGTGCTGAAAGGTAACCGGAAATGAGGTAACTTCGGGAGGAGATTGTGACGGAACCATGGAGGCACTTCAGGGAATGCTTCAGATCCATCACCATGTCCTCCTCCGACAGTGGGATCGCCTTGGAATCCGGGATGCCGGCCATGTGAGCAAATCATGATATGTTCTGCACCGGGAGGCTCAGGTGGGAACTACAATGGAAGCCGGGCTGCTATAGTATCTTTATAGAATCTTTATTTCTCTCTCTCTGTTCTTTCTTTTGCTCTGTTCTTTCTTTCTCTCTTGTTTTCTCAATTGTTTAACAATAATTTTGTACTGTATTAAGTTTGAAAGGAATGTGGCCTGTCAGCTTAAATTTTTTTTATGTGCAGCCCATTTACTCTGCCGAGTTTGAGACCCCTGCTCTACCCTATAGGTGAGATGCTCTGCTGGGTAGGAGAATAGTATAGAGTTATAGGTGAGATGTACAGAAGTACATTTGCTTCTGCTTTTTGAGGGCAGGAGTCATGATAATGTTCTGTTGGTTCTTGAACTACGTTGTCATGTTTTGTTTTGAGAATTGAAAGGCACCTTTGAAGAGTGATGCAGTCGGCATTTCCAAGTCACCGCTGCGTTGATAGTATGAAATGCAAGATATTCAAACCCCAAGTAAATCATAACTTTGTTGTTCCTCTGGCTAGAATACTTTAGATGAACTTAAAATACACTTTTATTGAAAAGAAATTAACAAATATGGGGATAGATCTATTAGAGTACATGTCTTAACTAACCAAAACACAATTGGCTGGCACAGCAGGAAAGCCAATGCTCACTGGGGTTGTACCAAAAGAAATGACACGATTGCCAATTGAAAACAATGGGGGTGGGAAGTGCTGGAAGGCCCGTTTGAAATAATGTCAACAAGGAAAGCCAGTTGACTTCCATGGGTTCCATTGAAATACAATACAGCACAATACGGGCAGCAAAGAAAATGCAGAATGGATTTCAACAAAGGTCTCTGGGCCCAGTTTACTTCTACGGGTTCTACAGGTTCGGTTCACTCATATCTAGTCCCAGAGGACAGATTCTGTTCTTACGAGTTGTTATTCCACTCTCAGTGTGGTGTGTATGGGCCTAGAGACCCTTATTCAAATCCATTCTGCATTTTCTTTCATCCTATGCCTGCCTACACCTGCAGTATATGTGTATGATGCATAACTATGTAGGATCTGTTCACTCTTATTCTCTTGGTAGTCATAAGTGGACAGGGAAGGAAGTGCAGGCTCCATTTTCACTGCCACTGAAATCAATGGGAGAGCGGCGTTGCTATGGCACTTCCGGCTCCTCTGTTGGTCAGTGACATCACTATGGAGACACGCCGGTCAGTGGGTGCTTTTGTCTGCTGACCTGGTTGTCTTTCGAGAGCCTGCAAGAACCAGGGCTCATCCCACTGAACGACTGCACTTGATCCCCATGGGTACAGTGGAACACCACTCAGACAAAACAGGGTGAGGGGAACACACATTAGTAAGACTATTGGTTCACCAACTGAAAAAACACAGAGGTGTAACGACTGTAGTCGCAGGGATCAAGGCTTCGACCAGGCACGGGGGTACAGGTGCCTACTTCTGCTGGATCTCTGTACTCACTGAAGACGCAGATCCAGTTGACATGCATCGTGTTGCAGAGACCCGTCGGGTCCCTGCACTGCGATACATGCTGCACTGCGATACATGCAGTGGCTGTAAGCTGACGTCGGAGGTGCAGCTACAGGGAGCGGCACATGACGATGGCACACACTCCGATGTCAGCTGCCGGGCTGTGAGGTAGCTACAAAAGACATTGGTCGACGTGGGAGTAGAGAAAAGGTGAGTAGAATGTTTTTGTTTTTAATTATGCATTAGGGGAACAACGGGGACACATACACTAGGATTGGGGACCATGTAAACCAGGATGGGGACATATATTCCAGGAAGTGGGCATATATACCAGGATGGAGACCATGTGGACAATACATACCAGGATGGGGACCATATATACCAGCATGGGACATATATACCAGGAAGTGGACATATTCAGCAGGATGATGGGCATATATACCAGGATGGGGACATTACTACATAATGAAGGGAGAGGGGTAGCAATTCATAAGTCTTTATAGAATTTAGAATACAGAGGCCCATACATCTGACCAACGTGTGTGTGTGTGGGGGGGCAGGTCCAAATTTCGCACTGGGGCCATCAGACTCCAGTTACACCACTGCAAAAACATACATTCTCAGCAAGAACACAAGGTGCCACAAGTGGCAGAATTGCACCTTTCTGCTGTGCCTCCTGGGCTTCCAGGACCAACTATCTCTGCCAGCAACACCCTGCTTTTGGTGGGCTCCCACTGAGATGATAATGTATTAGATGTGCATAGCTCCCAACAGTCCCAGATTTGGCGGGGCAGTCCCATTTTTGCACAGCCCACCCGCTGTCCTGCCCGGGACTATTTTTCCTGCACTGCAGTGAGATAAGCCGCACGCCCCCATGCACCCCATCCTCTCCTTCCCAGAGACCCACCGCAGCCCTCACATCCTGCAATGATGTCGCTAGGCTGTTCTATTCTGTGCGCACAGGACCTGTGATGAAGTCACAGGAGGGGAGGAGTCAGGGGCCGCATGATCAGGACCCTCGGTGTATGCAGAACTCTGCTGTTCTGGTTGTCATGTGCTGGATGAGGGAAGTTTATGTGTGGGGTCAGGAGGGGTTTACAGTGTGTATGTAGCAGAGCCGTGTGTGTATGGAGAATAGAGCAGAGCTGTGTGTGCAAGGTGTACGGAAAGGAGCCGCGCATGTAAGAGGTGTACGGAGCGGAGCCGCACGTGTGCGAGGTGTATGGAGTGGAGCCACGCGTGTACGAGGAGTACGAAGCGGAGCTGCATGTGTACGAGGTGTATGAAGCGGAGAGGTGTACGGAGTGGAGCCGTGTGTGTACGAGGTGTACAGAGCGGAGCCGTGTGTGTACGAGGTGCAAGGAGCGGAGCCGTGTGTGTATGATGTGTTTGGAGTGGAGCCTTGTGTGTACGAGGTGTATGGAGTGGAACTGTGTGTGTACGAGGTATATGAAGCAGAGCTGTGTGTGTACAAGGTGTACGGTACAGAGCCCTGTGTGTGCAAAGTGTACGGAGCTGAGCAGAGCCATGGTGTTCAGAGTGGAGCCGTGTGTGTACGAGGTATATGAAGCGGAGCTGTGTGTGTATGAGGTGTACAGAACGGAGCCCTGTGTGTACAAAGTGTACGGAGCTGAGCAGAGCCATGTGCGTATGGGGTGTTCGGAGTGGAGCCGTGTGTGTACGAGGTGTATGGAACGGAGCCCTGTGTGTACAAAGTGTATTGAGCTGAGCTGTGTGTTTACGGAGCTGTGCAGAGCCGTGTGTGTACGGGGTGTACGGAGTGGAGCCGCGTGTATATGGAGCAGAGCCGTGTGTACAGGGTGTACGGAGCAGAGTCGTGTGTGTACGATGTGTATGCAGTGGAGCTGCGTGTGTATGGAGTGGAGCTGCGTGTGTACGAGGTGTACGGAGCGGAACAGCGTGTGTACGAGTTGTATGGAGCAAAGCCGCATGTGTACAAGGTTTACGAAGTGGAGCCAAGTGTGTGCAAGGTGTATAGAGCGTGGCCGTGTGTGTACAAGGTGAACGGAGCACAGCCGCATGTGTACGAGGTTTACGGAGTGGAGCCATGTGTGTGTGAGGTGTACTGAGTGGAGTCGTGTGTGTACGAGGCATACAAAGCAGAACCGTGTGTGTATGAGGTGTGCGGAGCTATGCGTGTACTAGGTGTATGGCGTATAGTGGGGTGCATTCATACCTCCCAACCATCCCAGATCCAGCAGGACAGTCCTGATTTTGAGTCTGCCCCACTGCCCCGGCCGGGAGGTTACTTTTCCCACGGACACAGGAGTAAATGGCGGAGCCCTGAGGAGCACTTTAAAATTTGCATGTGATGTTCTTCCCGGAAATGACGTGCTGGAAGCTGACCAGAAATGAGGTAATTTCGAGAGGAGATTGTGACGGAACCATGGAGGCACTTCAGGAAATGCTTCAGATCCATCACCGTGTCCTCCTCTGACAGTGCGGACAGCGGGATCGCCTTGGACTATTGGCCATGTGAGTGGATCATGATATTTCCTGCATCAGGAGGCTCAGGTGGGCACTACAATGGGAGCCGGGCTGCTATAGTGTCTTATAGAATCTTTATTTCTTTCTCTCTCTGTTTCTTTCTCTCTCTTCTTTCTTTCTTTCCCCTCTTCCTTTCTATCTCTCTGTTCTTTCTTTCTTTCGCTCCTTTCTTTCTTTCTTTCCCCTCTTTCTTTTTCTCTCTAATCTTTCTTTCTCTCTATGTTCTCTTTTTCCCCTCTTTCTTTCTCTGTTCTTTCTTTCTCTCTCTGTTCTTTCTTTCTCTTTCTTTCTCTCTCTCTTTCTCTCTTTCTTTCCCCTCTTTCTTTCTTTCTTTCCCCTCTCTATTTCTCTCTGTTCTTTATTTTTTTCCCCTCTTTTTTCTCTCTCCCTCTCTGTTCTTTCTTCCCCTCTTTTTTCTCTCTCGCTCTGTTCTTTTTTCTGTCCACTCTTTCTTTCTCTCTCTGTTCCTTTTCTTTCTTTCTCTCTCCCTCTTTGTTCTTTCTTTCCCCTTTTTCTTTCTTTCTCTGTCTGTTCTTTTTTTCTGTACACTATTTCTTTCTCTGTTCTCTTTCTTTCTCTCTGTTTCTTTCTTTCCCCTCTTTCTTTCTCTTTTTCTCTCTCTCTGTTCTTTCTTTCTTTCCCCTCTTTCTTTCTTTCTTTCTTTCTCTTTCTCTCTGTTCTTTCTTTCTCTCTCTGATCTTTCTCTCTCTCTGTTTTTTTTTTCTTTCTTTTTCTCTCTCTGCTCTTTCTTTCCCCTCTTTCTTTTTCTCTCCCTCTCTGTTCTTTCTTTCCCTATTTCTTTTTTCTTTCTCTCTGTTCTTTTTTTCTGTCCCCTCTTTCTTTCTCTCTGTTCTTTCTTTCTCTCTCTGTTTTTCTTTCCCCTCTTTTTCTTTCTTTCTTTCTCTCTCTTTCTTTCTCTATGTTCTTTCTTTCCCCTCTATCTTTCTCTTTCTCTCTGTTCTTTCTTTCGCTCTGCTCTTGCTCTTTCTTTCCCCTCTTTCTTTCTCTCTCTAATCTTTCTTTCTCTATCTTTCTCTCTCCCTTTCTGTTCTTTCTTTCTTTCCTGTCTTACTTTTTTCTCTCTCTCTGTTTTTCTCTTTTTCTGTCCCCTTTCTTTCTCTCTGTTCTTTCTTTCTCTCTGTGTTTCTTTCTTTCATTCCCCTCTCTTACTTTCTTTCTCTATTCTTTCCCCTTTCTTTCTCTTTATTTCTTCTCTCTCTGTTCTTTCTTTCCCCCTCTCTGTTCTTTCTTTCTTCCCCTCTTTCTTTTTTCTCTCTGTGTTCTTTTTTTCTATCCCCTCATTCTTTCTCTCTGTTCTCTTTCTTTCTCTCTGTTTCTTTTTTCCTTTCTTTCTTTCTTTCTTTCGCTCTCTGTTCTTTCGTTCCCCTCTTTCTTTCTCTTTCTCTTTGTTCTTTCTTTTGCTCTGTTCTTTCTTTCTCTTTCATTCCCCTCTTTCTTTCGCTCTCTGTTCTTTCTTTCGCTCTCTGTTCTTCCTTTCTTTCTCTCTGATCTTTCTTTCTCTCTCTGTTCTCTTTCTTTCTCTCTGTTCTTTTTTCTGTCCCCTTTTTCTCTCTCTGTTCTTTCTTTCTTCATCTCTGTTCTTTCTTTCTCTCCCCTCTTTCTTTCTCTTTTTCTGTTCTCTCTCTCTTTCTTTCCCCTCTTTCTCTTTCTTTGTTTCTTTCTTTCTCTCTCTGTTGTTTCTTTCCCTCTTTCTTTCCCTCTCTGTTTTTCTTTCTCTCTGTTTTCTTTTTTCTCTCTCTCTGTTCTTTCTTTTCCTCAGTACCAGTCAATGTGCAAACAGTACCAGCCACTGTGCCCATAATGCCAGCCACTGTTCCCATAATGCC
This sequence comes from Dendrobates tinctorius, assembly GCF_039654945.1. Lineage (NCBI taxonomy): Eukaryota > Metazoa > Chordata > Amphibia > Anura > Dendrobatidae > Dendrobates > Dendrobates tinctorius. Next base: position 1,153,428 of record NW_027361726.1, on the reverse strand, counting down.
AGCCACTGTGCCCTCAGTACCAGTCAGTGTGATCAGCAGTGCTAAATGGGTGTGGTTGGGGCATGGACATGGGTTTGACTAGTTGTGAAATGGGTGTGGTCGGGGTGTGGCCTAAAATTTGCCACAGCGCATTGCGTGTGCCGCAGCCTTTCTCCCTCTTTCCCTTCTTAAAAAGTTGTGAGGTATGGATGTGACCTGCAGTCCCATGTAGCTCTACAGATAATACAGTGATTCTTTTGTGAGTACTGATAGCAGTAATAGCTCCTCTGAATCACATTCCTGCTGGTTCTGCATGTGCTGCTGTTTTGGTCTGGTGGGAGGAGTAAGGCAGAATCAGAGAAGAGAGCAGACTGTATCTATCTATTGCTGATAATGACAGACTGCTGCAAACAGATACCTTCATTTTTGCAGTTTTGCACTAGGTGAACTGTAAATCACAAGTTGATCACATATCATGTGAACATCCTCACCTTGCACCTCAAATATCATAGATCTGAAACTTTGTGAATCTGCATTTGGCAATTTTCTGTGTGGGCAATTTTTTGTGTGGGCAATTTTCCACGTGGGCAATTTTTTATTTAAGCGCCATAAACCATGCCGTAAGCCAGTTTGCACATCACCAGCTTACACATAGTCCATTACTTTATCACATAAGCTTTACCAAGCATTTACTAGTCACACCTGACTTTCTCCTATCACCAGGTGACCGCACAGTTCAATAGCGGACCTTTGCAAGTGCACACAGTTCTTTCCCCATGCCCGGGGTTACCTCTCAGGAGCTCCTGCTCTGCAGAATGACCTCCTGTTAGTCCTGGTTCCTGGGGAAGCTACCAAACTGGGAACACCATCCTTGCGTCCAATGCACTACCGACAATCCAGATCCTTAGACAGAAGGTAGCTCCCCCAAATGCAGTGCCTTCACAGACTCCGCAAACACACGTGGCCTGTCCAGGTGCTATTCAGGACATTCATCCAACACCCAGGCCACCAGGTCCAAGGTCTCACCATGTGCTCCAGGAATCCAATCCTTCTCCCAGAAAGTTCCAACATAGACCTTCCATGACCTTGCACCCTGAACCATTCAGGCACACACACTCTCTGACCATGTGACCAGACCTCAGTCACATTATATGGTTGTAACCAACCCCCATTGTTGGGCGGTGCATGTGTAGTTAGTCAATTCCCGCCCAGCTCTCTGACTAACCCTATAAGCCCCCCTTATAAGAAAACACAACAAACACTTGTGGAACTATAAGTCCTAGCATAACTGTATAATTTTGGGCTTACAGCACAGAGCACCTCTGCGACACATATCGTCCATTTACAATAATGCCAGTCCCTAATTCCCCATCATTATTATGCCTCCATGCGCATCCTGAAGCGTACGCATAGCACCCCCTAGCTGTAACAGAGGTTACTGCATCACAATTCTCATATGTTTCCTTCATGTGTACAGCATGTCCAATAGGTATAGAAGGATAAAAATTTCCGTTGTGTAGTAAAACAGCCTTCAGACTTAAAACTGATGAATCAATGAACAGTCGCCATTCTTTAAGGTCATGTTCGCATCCAAGAGCACCAAATAACCCCAAGACGTCGACATGGTTGAAAAATTGATTAAGGTCTTCTTGACGACTGCGAAAACCAGAAACTCTTGTTCCTGGTAATAAGAGATTCCGTGCTTGTAGCCTTGATCCCAATAATTCTGCCTACCTCTTTGACAATTTCAGATCTCTGATCAAGTCACTCAGCTCAGCTTGACTGAACAGATGTAGATTAGATGTAGAAGGCTCAAAGTCTGGGTCTGCAGCAGTTTCACTTTCCACTGACATTGTTAGTTCATCTTCGTCGTCATCCATTGTCCATACTTTGGGTTGCTTTGGAGCATGAAGACTTTCATTGTGTGGCACTGGTCTTATGGCTGAAGGAAGATTTGGATATTCTATTGATTTCTTGTTCTTTGCTGAATATCCTGTTAAATTTGTAAGGCAGAAGTAGCAATCTGTTACATGATCTTTCAGCTCTCTCCATATCATTGGGACAGCGAATGGCATTTAAGTCATGATCCATTCAGCCACGCTCTAAGTCCACTAGAATAAGATGCACAGAATATATGAGGTGCCCACTGTTTGTCCTGATCTCCAATTGAACATTCAAAGTATAGTTCATATGCTTTCTTAACAAGTGAAGTCATTTCCCTCTTTTGTGCTTTCATTGAATATTTTCCACATATTTAGCAGAAATTATCGCTGCTGTTGAGACACCGACGCGACATTTCGAATAAATCTTCAGTTTTTAAAATGAAAAGTTTTCAGGTGAATCGCATATATGATAGTAACTAGATGGAGTCCCGATGAGGTGGTAATGTCGTGATGGGGGCAGGCTTTGCAGTGTTGAGAATCCCCCCCCATGTGCTCACCCACCTATCCACGCTCTCTTTCCCCATGTGCTGACTTCTCTCGTTTGTGCTCTCTTGAGATCACAGAGGATTCATTTTCTGAGGTAAAATATTGTTTAAAAACAGTCAGGGAAATATTTTACCTCACAAAATGAATCCTCGGTAATCCCCTGCCGTAATGTGTCTTTTGATTCCTCCCCTGCCCAGGAGATGTGGTATGCTCCGTACATGTTCAGCCGAATGATTCACTGCGCCTGCGCGGAATTCGCATAATAAGTGCTTGCATATGTGTAGATCAGAGATTTATGTTATTTCAGTGGAAAATTCAGAATATACTGTTTCAGAAAAAGTTCATATATGAGCTTTTAGAATTATAACAGAATAATATAATGTTTTGTATCATTTCTCAAAAACCTTATGTACGGCAGTATGTCCGCCCCTGGCATGCAGTTTGTCAAAAGGTTACATCACCGTTTTCCTGTATTACCACATCGTTGTTGACCAAGGAGTAAACTTTCTCAGGACTTACACAGTGGTGTCTAAAGTTTTTCTTCCCTTTTAAGATGGGATCTTAACAGAGGTGGGAAAGTAAACTTTTCGCAAAGGGATCCTCCACTTTTTCTGGAGAAAGATGTGAATATGAGAAGGAGCGAAGATCATGGCTTTATAAATGAGCTCGGAGTGAATTAAGGGATATTTATTACTTTGCCTTCTTAGATACATTGTGTCTGTGCGCTAATACTATACTTTATACCTGGACTTTACTTCACATAGCGTTCTTATAAGTCCTCATTCACTAGATGGAGGCCATAAGTGTGATCTTCTATCCTCTGCCTGTCCGGCTTCCATGTCTGCATACAATTTGTTATACTGTATGGAAAAGTGCAGCAGATGGCACCTTCATATATGGAGGCCACAAGTGTGAGCTTCTATCCTCCATCTGGCCTCCATGTCTGCATACAATTTGTTATACTGTACGGGAAAGTGCAGGAGACAGCACCTTCCTATCCCGAGGCCACAAGTGTGATCTTCCATCCTCCCTCTGTCCCGTCCGGCCTCCATGTCTGCATACAATTTGCATACCTCCCATGTTAGGGGCTTGCGGAATGCACCAAATAATAAAGGTGGTATAAGGTGCATTCGCAGCCCGGGGTCCACCGTGCAGAGATGGTAAAACTGAGGGGTAGGAAAGAAAGAAAGAGGGGAAAGAACATAGAGATAGAAAGAAAGAAACAGAGAGAGAAAGAACAGAAAGAAAGAAAGAGGGGACAGAAAAAAACAGACAGAGAGAAAAAAGAAAGAGGGGAAAGAAAGAACAGAGAGGGAGAAAGAAAGAAAGCGGGGAAATAAAGAACAGAGAGAAAGAGAAAGAAAGATAGAACAGAGAGTTAAAGAGAAAGAAAGAACAGAGAGAGAAAGAAAGAACAGAGAGAAAGAAAGAGAACAGAGAAAGAAAAGAGAGAAAGAATGGAAGAAGAGAGAGAGAGAAAGAAAGAACATAGAGAGAAAGAAAGATTAGAGAGAGAAAGAAAGATTAGAGAGAAAGAAAGAGGGGAAAGAAATAGAAAAGAACAGAGAGAAAGAGGGGAAAGAAAGAAAGAACAGAGAGAGAGAAAGAAAGAGGGGAAAGAAAGAACAGAGAGAGAAAGGAAGAAAGAGAGAAGAAAGAAAGAGAAAAAGCAGAAAGAAAGAGGGGGCAGAAAAAAGAACAGAGAGAGAAAGAAAGAGGGGAAAGAAAGAACAGAGAGAAAAATAAAGAAATAAAGAGGGGAAGAAAGACAGAACAGAGAGAAAGAAAGAAAGAAAGAAAAAGAAAGAGGGCAAAGAACCAAGAGATAGAGAGAAAGAAAGAAGAAACAGAGAGAGAAAGAACAGAGAAAGAAAGATTGGACAGAAAAAAAGAACAGAGAGCGAGAAAAAATTAAGAGGGGAAAGAAAGAACAGAGGGGGAGAGAAAGAGAAAGAAAGAGGGGGAAAAAAGAACAGAGAAAGAAAAAGGGGAAGGAAAGAACAGAGAAAGAGAAAGAAAGAACAGAGAGCGAGAAAGAACAGAGAGAAAGAAGGTAAGAACAGATAGAGAGAGAAAGAAAGAACATAAAGAGAAAGAAAGAACATAAAGAGAAAGAAAGATTAAAGAGAGAAATAAACAAAGATTAGAGAGAGAAAGAAAGAGGGGAAAGAAATAGAAAGAAAGAAAGAACAGGGAGAAAGAAAATGATAGCGGGGAAAGAAAGAACAGAGAGAGAAAGAAAGAGGGGAAAGAAAAGAAAGAAAGAACAGAGAGAGAGAAATAAAGAAGAAAGAAAAAGAACAGAGAGAAACAGAGGGAGAGAGAAATAAATAGGGGGAAGAAATAAAGAACAGAAAGAAAGAAAGAAAGAGGGGAAAGAAAGAAGAGAGGGAGAGAGAAAGAAAGAACAGAGCGTGAGAGAGAGAAAGAAAAAACAGGGAAAGAAAGAGAGGAAATAAAGAACAGAGAGAGAAAGAAAGAACAGAGAGAAAGAAGGAAAAAGGGGAAGAAAGAGAACAGAGAGAAAGAAAGAACAGAGAGAGAAAGGAAGAACAAAGAGAGAAAGGAAGAACAGAGAGAGAGAAAGAAAGATTTAAGAGAGAAAAAAAGGGTAAAGAAAGAAAGAACAGAGAGTGAGAAAGAAAAAAAGAAAGATTAGAGAAAGAAAGAACAGAGAGAGAAAGAAAGAAAGAACACAGAGAGAGAAAGAAACAGATAGAGAAACAAAGATTCTATAAATATACTAAAGCAGCCCGGCTCCTATTGTAATGCCCACCTGAGACTCCTGAGTATCCTGAGATACTGCAGGACATATTATAATCCGCTCACATGGCCGGCATCCCCAATTCCAAGGCGATTGCACTGTCGGAGGAGGACACAGTGATGGATCTGAAGCATTCCCTGAAGTGCCTCCATGGTTCCATCACAATCTCCTCCTGAAATTACCTCATTTCGGGTCAGCTTCTAGCACGTCACTTCCGGTGGAACGTCACGTGCAAATTTCAAAGTGCTCCTCAGGGCTCCGCCATGTACTCCTGTGTCCGCGGGAAAAGTAAACTCCTGGCTGGGGCACTGGGGCAGACTCTCTCTCAAAATCAGGACAGTCCTGCTGGATCCGGGATGGTTGGGAGGTATGAATGCTCCCCACCATACACCTTGTACACGCATGGCTTCGCACACCTCATACACACATTGTTCCGCTTTGTATGCCTCGTAAACACACGGCTCTGCTCTGTACACCTTGTGCACACACGGCTCCACTCAGTACACACATGGCTCCACTCCGTAAACCTCGTACACATGCGGCTCCGCTCCATACACACGCAGCTCCACTCCGTACACCGCATACACACACGGCTCTGCTCCGCTCCGTACACCCACGGCTCAGCTTTGTACACTTCATACACACAGGGCTCCATTTCATACGCCCCATACACACGTGGCTCCACTCCATACAACCGGTAAACACACTGCTCCATACACCCCGTACACACGTGGCTCCGCTCCGTACACCCCGTTCATATGTGGCTCCACTCCGTAAACCCCGTACACACATGGCTCTGCTCTGCTCTGTAAACACACCGCTCAGTTCGGTACATTTTATACACACAGGGCTCCGTTCCGTACACCTCATACACACGCGGCTCCACTCCGTACACCTTGTGCCCACGCGGCTCCTCTCCGTACACCTCGCACACACGCGGCTCCGCTCTGTACACCTCGTACACACACAGCTCCACTACGTACACCTCATACACACACGGCTCCGATCTGTACACCTCGTACACACACGGCTCCACTACGTACACCTCATACACACACGGTTCCACTCTGTACACCTCGTACACCCACGGCTCCGATCCGTACACCTTGTACACACATAGCTCTGCTACATCCACCCTGTAAACCCCTCCTGACCCCACACATAAACTTCCCCAATCCAGCACCATGACAACCATCACAGCAGAGTCCTTCATACACTGAGGCCCTTGATCATGTGACCCCTGACTCCTCCACTCCTGTGACCTCATCGCAGGTCCTGTGCACCCAGCGACGTCATTGCAGGCTATGAGGGACTGCAGTGGGTCTCTCCGGGAGGGCAAGGATGGGGTTCATGGGGGGGGCGTGTGGCTTATCTTAATGCAGTGCGGGAAAAGTAGACTCCCGGGTGGGACAGCGGGTGGGGGGGTCAAAATCGGGACTGTCCCGCTAGAATCGGGGCGATTGGGAGGTATGCTGTTATACTGTATGGGAAAGTGCAGCAGATGACACCTTCCTAGACAGAGTGTGACTGACTGTGGCCACTGCTGCATGCACATCTCCAGAGCGTGTACCCCCTACCCAACCAAAGACTGTCTAACTGGGGAATCTTAAAGAATAAGGGCACATTTAGGGACATATTTTTATTTCAATATCAAAAGACTGACCGTCACTTCCAAGCTGGTGTATACAGGTGCAAACTAAGAGCAGCCATCTCCATACATAACTAACAACGTAGAAGATTCATAGCTCATGAATTGGCCACATTATGCGCTAAGCATCTTGTTTTTTCCTATTTTCTAGCGCAATAATGCAGTTCGTATTTCATATATTTCATGTTTATATGCTATGGCACTGTAGCATGCTACTCTGCAGAGTGCTTCTTTATTTGTTAGATATTTTCATTTAAATACTTATATTTTGGGCAAAAAATAATCTACAAAAATGTGGTGCTTTGGGTATATGCACATTAAGTGTTTGCTGCATTTTTGCCACTTTTTTCCCTGCAATTTTTGTGACAAAAACATGAAGAATTTTCCAAGTCCCAGCAAAGTGAACGAGATTCCCGAAGTCTTGCGTTGCAGATTTGCAGCAGGTTCCAATTTGCGGCATGTCAGTTCTTTCTGTTTCCTAATGAATGGGGAAAAATTCAGCAAAAATGCACATATTTTATGTGTCATCTTTCCTGCCAACACTTCAGCATTCGCAGTACAAATGTCTGCAGCAAATACTTAATGTGTGTACATACCCTTACAGTCTCCTTGTTTCCCCAGGTCATTGTTATGGGCTATATTCACATTACGTTTGGGCCTTACACTTATGGCTTCCTTGGGACTTCTGTTTCCATCCCTGAAAAATGGAATTTGGATGTTACCCCCGATGGCGTTATTCCCTATAAAGAAGTCTAGAGATTGTCAGAAGTGCGCACAACAGGGCTGTTCTGTTTGGGAGACCACAGAGGGGACAGTTGCGCTCACCTGGTGGTGTTACGTGAAGGTACAACACCTGTTTAAGGGTATGTGCACATGTTGCGGATTCTGCTGTGGAATTTTCTGCTCGGATTTACCGTATTTTTCGCTTTATAAGACGCTCCGGATTATAAGACGCACCACAAATTTTGAGGAGAAAAATAGGAAAAAACTTTTTTTAATAAAATGGTGGTGCCTCTTATAATCCAGGTGTCTTATTGCTTACCGGGGGTGGTGGCTGCGGTGAAGCGGGGTCCCAGGGTCGCTGCTGGAGGAGGCAGGAGTGGGGTGATACTGCAGGCCGCAGGAAGGGATGAGAGGGTGCTCCGATGTGCAGCGTGCTGCCAGGGGGGCTCGTGATACTATCAGGGGGGCTTGTGCTGCTGCCAGGGGTCTGTGCTGCTACCATGGAGGCTCGTGCTGCTATCAGGGGGGCTTGTCCTGCTGCCAGGGGTCTGTGCTTCAGCCCGGGGCTCTGCCGACACTTACCGGGTGTAGGCCGCAGGGGTTTCAGCACTGAAATCTCATCCCTCGAGATCTCAGTCCCGAGATCACCATCAGCGCATGCGCCGTCCCCGGTGGCGGCCGTCGTATTGCCGGAGCCAGCCAATACAGGGGGAACCGAGAGGGAGCCCCGGGGCTCTGGCCTGTCGCAAAATGTCGGCAGAGCCCCGGGATGGGAACCGGAGACACGGCTGGGCACGTGGAGACACGGCTGGGCACCCGGCGACACCCACAGCGCCGACGGACACCCAGAGATGCCCGGGCACCCCTGCGGCCTACACCCGATAAGGTATATCCTCTTTGTAAGACGCACCCCCATTTTCCCCCCAAGTTTGGGGGAAAAAAAGTGCGTCTTACAAAGCGGAAAATACGGTTGTTAAATCCGCAGGTATAATGACCTGTGTTTTACCTGCGGATTTAGTGCAGATTTACTGCGGATTTTCTGCAGTTTTTGTGCGGATTTCCCCTGCATTTTGACACCTGCGGATTCCTATAATGGAGCAGGTTTCAAAACACTGCGGATCTGCACAAAAGAAGTAACATGCTGCATTTTCAAAGCCGCAGAAAATCCGCAGCATGTGCACAGCGTTTTTTTTTTTTACATAGGCTAAAATGGTACTGTACATCACTTGCAGATCTGCTGCAGATCCGCAGGGCCAAATCCGCTGCGGATCTGCAGCAGATTCCGCAACGTGTGCACATACCCTAATGGAGCATGTGTCAAAATGCTGCGGATCTGCACAAAAGAATTGACATGCTGCGGATTCAAATCTGCGTGGAAAAATCTGCAGCATGTGCACAGTGTTTTTTTTTTACATAGGCTAAAATGGTACTGTGCATCACTTGCAGATCTGCTGCGGATCCACAGGGCAGAATACGTAACATGTGCACGTACCCTAAGGCTATGTGCACACGCTGCGGATTGGTCTGCGGATTTGTATCTGCGGAACCGCAGGTAAAACCTCAGGTAAAATGACCTGCGGATTGGCCTGCGGTTTATCACCTCTACAGTGGAGGAGATGGTAAACCGCAGCAGAATCCGCAGAAAAGAAGTGACATGTCATTTCTTTCTGCGGATTCAAAACCGCAGCTTTCCGCAGTTAAAAATCCGCAGCATGTGCACTGCGGATTGTAAGTCACATAGACTTACATGGTACTGTACATTGTCTGCAGAACTGCTGCAGATCCGCAGCGGCCAAAACCGCAGCATATCCGCAGCAAAAACCGCAGCGTGTGCACATAGCCTTAGTGTGGATATCCGATTCTGCTGCCTGTGGCTGGAGAAGATAAAAAAAAATAACATTAGTCAGTCTGTGTTGCGGGAAATGAGGAGTCTTACAAATAAGGTTTCTGCATTTATCAAGGTAAAGAAACAAACAAATGACATTTGTTTTATTATTTTGAAAAATACATTGTGCCGGAGCCAAAATATTTTGCTATCACTAAACACCGTGTTTGAAACTCCAAGGCTCCTTATTTCTCTCTGTACTGGAAGATTAATGTGATTTTCTCCATTTTGCCAAATTCCTTAGAATGAGCCAGACAGAGCCACTTTCTGATCGGTCTCCCTGGCCTCTGCTTCAAGAGGGTCCATCTTTCTTAGAAGGACACATGGGTCCTGGCCAAATCCCATTTATCGGGATTTTAGACAGAAGCCCTTACGGAGCCAGAAACATAACCCAAATGTGTTGTAACTCTTTAAGAGTCGATTCTGTATCCACCACAGCCTTCTCTTCAATTATCCCCCCATGAAAAATCTGATTTTATGACCCTGACTCCTATTTATATACAATCTGTACACTATCTCCACTTCTGATTCTCATTTTTTCTCTCCAGTTGATTGCAGTTTCCTGCCCATGATTCCAGCTGAGTGTCCTTTTGACTGTTCCATTACACTCCGGAGCTCGACCTGATCGGTCTTCGTAGACTAATGTGCAATAGTCTCATAAATAAAGACTTCATAATATCCTTATAGCCTTCATTACTTATCAGTAGATTTATACATTGTAAATATATTACTGAACCATGATAATAATAATAATAATAATAATAATAATAATGATCCAAGTGCATCCTCAGCCGGGAACAACTTCATCCCCAAACGTTTTTATAGTCAACTGCCAAAATTTTGGCAAGAGCAAGAAATTGTACTTCAGTCTCAAGATCACAATTCACTCTTGGTAATCTCGTCCAGTAGTTGACTCTGGGTGGTGTTTGTGGTGTGAAACCAGCTGCACAAACTGTGCACATGGGTGTGAAATTTTGATGTCCTGCAGATGATAAAAAGCCAAGGATCCACTATGGAATTCATCGAGAGAAACCGCAAAACGATAAGATCGGCATATTCACTTTTCTCTTTTGAGAAGGCTCCAATGTAGACTCGGAACTGGAAAAGAAAACAAGGGTTAATGGGGCTTTTCATCTCCATATTTCAATAACATAAAAAATGTATATTTCAATTTTTGATGACATTTATACAGAAGCCCTAAAACAAAGTCACAGATTTTTTCCATCAATTATACTCAGTTTCTTAGGTTTAATTACATCGACGTGGGACAGGTAAGTAAAATCCAATGATAACTGGTTGTAACGTCAGCAGCGGCGCATTTCACCTCCTGATCTGTACTGCTTCAGTTCCCCTCTAGGGGCTCTGTAGGAGAACTGATCACTTGTTGCAATGTTCCTCTGATCACCAAAGTTCCCAAAAACTTTAGGTTGCAATCAAGTGTTGACATTTCTAACCAAAAGAAATGCCCCAAAATGGACAACCCCTTATAATAAGATACCCAAGGCAGTAATCGGTTAATCTAGGCATGGCTATAAATAATATAGGAAGAAAGTAGCCCTACTAATCATTTAAACTCATGTCATGGTGGCTTCCAACTACATAGACTTTTGTGGGTGAGAAGGAACCCAATGGAGCCCTATTTGGAGGGTCGGTGGACCATTTCGGGAATGACTGAAGCTGCAGTTGCAGTAATTCCTCTCCACACTGTGAGTTCTAGACACTCGATTCCACAGGAGGGACAACAGATTATATTACCCAGCTCCGCACTGTATAATTTGTGGCTGTCTTCTAGGAGCGAGAAGAATAGATGTGCAGCTGCCAATATGTGAGGCTCCCGCCTTATTCCAAGGAAAGAAGAATCTGGTGCAAGGTGTTTGCTCAGGCTCCGATAACATGTTTGTAGAACAGAAATTTCCCAGGTAATTAAACTACTCAGGTTCAGGTAGGAGAAAGGTGAAGAGATAGTGACACAAAGTGCCAGCAGAGGTGCCTGAAAATAATTGGCACCGCTGATCGCTGATCGATAAGGCTGCGTCTCGCCAAGGTTAATATACCTTTACTGATAGTCTCTGCTTGTCGCTGGGTCCCATGAATTTCTGTGCAGCTCTATCTTGTTTGTGCCGATTTAGCTTCCCCCTATATTGGCTGGAAAGTTTTTGCACAAATTTCCATTTTTGTTCTTTAAAACCATGGCCAGGGTTTTGGGGAATGGCCTACGTCTATGCAATATAACAGCTACCTGACATGTTACCCCTGCAACTGAGGAATCCTTTATACTCAGCTGATTGCCTCTGATCCAGCAGCTAAAACTTCCTGCGGCTGCTCCACATTACTCCATTACTCCTGCAGTGGCCACTGCTGGACAAATGTAGTATTGCATGATGGCTATTTAAATAAAGTTAAAGTTATTTAGTAAAGTTAACCCCTAGTTAAAGGGGTTGTCCATTACTTTGACACAAATTGGCTATGATACTTAGCTTCTGGACCCCAACACTCTTTGGTACTGCTGCTGTGGTTGCGTTGTGTGTTAGTGGGGGACTCAGGTGATCACTGCAGCCTTTGAATGGCCACTGATTATGTACATAGGTCATATTTTGTCTGAACCAGGAAAAAATAGATTGCTTTGCTGCTCAGAAGGAATGTGACAGCTGCAGCTAATCATTGTCTGCAGCAGTCACATGACGCCCTCATTTTCCCATTAGAAGAGAAAACCAAGACCGTGCACCGCCTGCTGTGCAGAGGGCTGGTTACTCTACTCTACATATTACATGTTCACTGATTCATTTGATTGCTGGAGAAGTGAGAGGTCTGGTTCCAGCCGCTGTACCCGCTGACTACTATCAAAATAATAAGACCAAATTCACTAAATAGGGGTTAGGCACCTCAAAAATACATCAGAAAAACAATGGGGTTGAAGGAGTATTCTAGAAATGAGGCTGTGAGTTTATAACTGGTGAATAAGTGTAGTAAATGATGTCGTACAGTCATCTATAGGGCTCTGCAGAATACACATGTTCAGTCACTTACAGTGCCTTGTGAAAGTATTCGGCCCCCTGGAACTTTTCAACCTTTTCCCACATATCATGCTTCAAACATAAAGATACCAAATGTAAATGTTTGGTGAAGAATCAACAAGTGGGACACAATTGTGAAGTTGAACAAAATTTATTGGTTATTTTAAATTTTTGTGGAAATTCAAAAACTGAAAAGTGGGGCGTGCAATATTATTCGGCCCCTTTACTTTCAGTGCAGCAAACTCACTCCAGAAGTTCATCGTTGATCTCTGAATGATCCAATGTTGTCCTAAATGACTAATGATGATAAATATAATCCACCTGTGTGTAATTAAGTCTCCGTATAAATGCTCCTGCTCTGTGATAGTCTCAGGGTTCTGTTTGAAGCACAGAGAGCATCATGAAGAACAAGGAACACAACAGGCAGGTCCGTGATACTGTTGTGGAGAAGTTTAAAGCTGGATTTGGATTCAAAATGATTTCCAAAACTTTAAACATCCCAAGGAGCACTGTGCAAGCGATCATATTGAAATGGAAGGAGTATCATACCACTGCAAATCTACCAAGACCCGGCCGTCCCTCTAAACTTTCATTTCTGGATGAACTGCAGAGATCTACAGCTGAGGTGGGACAGTCTGTCCATAGGACAACAATCAGTCGTACACAGCACAAATCTGGCCTTTATGAAAGAGTGGCAAAAGAAAGCCATTTCTCAAAGATATCCATAAAAAGTGTTGTTTAAAGTTTGCAACAAGCCACCTGGGAGAAACACCAAACATGTGGAAGAAGGTGCTCTGGTCAGATTAAACCAAAATCGAACTTTCTGGCAACAATGCCAAACAATATATTTGGCGTAAAGGCAACACAACTCATCACCCTGAACACACCATCCCCACTGTCAAACATAGTGGTGGCAGCATCATGGTTTGGGCTTCCTTTTCTTCAGCAGGGACAGGGAAGATGGTTGAGATTGATGGGAAGATGGATGGAGCCAAATACAGGACCATTCTTGAAGAAAACCTGTTGGAGTCTGCAAAAGACCTGAGACTGGGATGGAGATTTGTCTTCCAACAAGACAATGATCCCAACCATAAAGCAAAATCTACAATGGAATGGTTCACAAATAAATGTATCCAGGTGTTAGAATGGCCAAGTCAAAGTCCAGACCTGAATCCAATCGAGAATCTGAGGAAAGAGCTGAAAACTGCTGTTCACAAACGATCTCCATCAAACCTCACTGAGCTCGAGCTGTTTGCCAAGGCAGAATGGGCAAGAATTTCAGTCTCTCGATGAACAAAAGTGATATAGACATACCCCTAGTGACTTGCAGCTGTAATCGCAGCAAAAGGTGGCGCAACAAAGTATTAAGCTAAAGGGGCCGAATAATATTGCATGCCCCACTTTTCAGTGTTTGAATTTCCAGAAAAATTTAAAATAACCAATAAATTTCATTCAACTTCACAATTGTGTCCCACTTGTTGTTGATTCTTCACCAAAAGTTTACATTTGGTATCTTTATGTTTGAAGCATGATATGCGGGAAAAGGTTGAAAAGTTCCAGGGGGCCGAATACTTTCCCAAGGCACTGTATCACCACAGAAGAAGCGGAAGAAGTGATCAGCAAAACAGCGCGCGTCGGGTGTGAGGGGAACACTGCACTCCATCCTGACTGCACTACCATCTCTGTGGAGGCAAATACTTACCATTCTGTCTGTACAGCCTTGTGTGCACTACTGAGGGAGTGATTGGATCTAGAGCCTGTTTATTGTTGTTTCTGTATTGATAAGTGCCTGGACGTGTGTATTCTGCAGAGCCCTATAGAGGACTGCACAGCATCATTTACCCTTATTCACCCGTTATACGCTCACAGCCTCATTTCTAGAATCCTCCTTCATCCTCCTTGTTTTTACCCTCCCATTATTAACAGGTTTTCAATCGGTTTTGCAGCAGTCTCTATGTTTGGTAGAGCGGTTTAGTCTACATTTTTTGCAAAAAACTTATCAACTAAATGCCCTGTTTTGTTATCATCTTTTTACTAGCACTTGCTGTTTACTGTTATATATATTTTTTTACAGCAGAGTATTTTTGTGTTTGTTGTACTATGTTTCTCTGTGTTTCAGTCTTTTGGTGGTGTGAACACTGTCCTACCGACTTGTTCACAGTGTGCATGGCCCATGCGTTTGTATTCAATTGGTTTCTTGCTTATGCAAGTTTTGGGAGGTCTCCACCCCTCTCTTGTGGGCCATGCACATATAAAGCAGTCTTCCACAGCGTGTCCACATCGGACATTACCTGTCTGAATCCTGCTCATATAGGTACTATTCAAATGGTCAGGTTTTAAATACATCGGTTAGGGACTGCTCTGATGGGTTACCTTGACGTTTGGTAGAGCGACTTAGGATACATTTTTTGCAAAAAACATATCAACTAAATACCCTGTTTTGTTATCACCTTTTTACTAGCACTTGCTGTTTACTATCATATTTTTTTTACAGCAGAGTATTTTTGCACGTTTGTTATACTGTGTTTCAAAACATATTTCTGTACTGCCACGTCTCTGCTGTTTTCCCACCGTTATTTATTGACAAGTCCACAGTGGTTACATCCTGGCTACGTCAAGTGACCACTGCAGTCAATCACTGGGCTCATTGGTCATAGTGAGGCAGGCGGCTGCAGTGGTCACATGTTTTAGGCCATATAATGAGGCCACATCAACCTTTGCCTTCATTTTTGCCTGGGAACAGAATTTTCATGGGAGTGATCTCTGTGGCTGTAATTCACTTTAAAAAGTTTGTAAAAAAAAAACTAATAGAAGTAAATTTATTTTGGCTCCGAGCCCCAGAGACATTCAGAAAAATATATATGATTCTGTTATGTCTTATGACATTTGCCATCGTGTGTTAAAGGGCTCATGTGCTAGATTTATTTTTTCTTTATTTTTTTCTTTATTTTTTCTTTCCACATTTTCTCTGATGGTAAAGCCGCACGTGAGGGTGAAGTCACACTGTACTTTCCAGGGCGGGAGTGTCTGTGGTTAGAGACAGCTTTCACAATAGGCTTTACAGTAAGTGGACAAAATATAGTTATTTTTGTGAAGAAGGTTTTGCTGAGTCGGCACGGATAGGGTTAATAACCTGGCCAAATTTGAATCTCTGAGAATGTGGGGAAATTCTATCCAGATTATATTAAAGGGGTTGCATCATGTTGGGATCTGGTGCATTGAATTCCTCTCTGGGACACTCATTAATGAGTCTGGGTCCCCTAATGAATATTGTCACATGGGAAACTCTGGAGTCTCCCTTTAACCTTGTAAGGCAAACGATGCAAATGTAAAGTTGTCGGAGTCTTATAATTATTTTCAAAGGGGTCCTGTAAAATGAGGACTCCTGCATAGAGATAAAATCAGAGAAGGGTGTGTACTACAACGTTACAGAAGAGGAAGTGAGCTGTGATACCATCTATTGTGTCTGGTGGATACTGTGCTATCTACTGTTTATAGAGGTGTTATCAGTCATTGTACATGAAGGGGAAGAGGTGAGCTGCGATACCATTTATTGTGAATGGTGGATTGTGGATCCTGTGCTATCTACTCTATATAGAGGCTGTCATGTAGTGACCAGGGACTGTGGGCACATACCTGACCCCTTGAATTATAGGGCGCACTAGTCTATCCGTGTGACAGATTACCTCAGAAGGTGGAGACGCCGGGGTCACATACTTTACTATGATCCTATCTTAAACCTGACAAGATATAGAATAAACGGGCACCATCCACAATGTCAATTTAGGTGGGATCACCTAGTGCATATAAATGGATTGACATGAAAACACATAAAGAAAAAAAGTATATGCACACAAATAGGGATCACCACAAGGATATGATAATCAAAAAGTATCAATTTTATTAATGGACACAACAAACAGACACTTTGTTTAAAAACAATTAAAAAGTCTGAACAACCAGACACTGATAACAAAACAAAGACAATGGGTCATTTTGATAAATAGTTAAATACTATGGGTCCCAAGGCCAACCATTCAGTATAATGCCAGGTATCTGCTAGTTACCATAACCTAGGGTCTATCAAATCAATTGTAATGACAATCATGACCTTGGATCAAAAATACCATATTATCAATAACTACTATGGTTACATAGAGATTCTACATATGCCATAAATAAAAAATTGAATACTTATCATGTTGCCAACACAAATAAACATACATTAACAAGTCCCTTTCCCTAGCATGATATCACCTGGTTTCTGAGGATGAACAAGCTACCGGGTAGGTTACATGGGACCCCCAAACCAGATACCTGGCATTATACTGAATGGTTGGCCTTGGGACCCATAGTATTTAACTATTTATCAAAATGACCCATTGTCTTTGTTTTGTTATCAGTGTCTGGTTGTTCAGACTTTTTAATTGTTTTTAAACAAAGTGTCTGTTTGTTGTGTCCATTAATAAAATTGATACTTTTTGATTATCATATCCTTGTGGTGATCCCTATTTGTGTGGATATACTTTTTTTCTTTATGTGTTTTCATGTCGATCCTATCTTAAACCTTATCTGTTTCCTCCCCCACCCAGGGAGACGTGAGGCCGAAGTGTTCAGGATTACGCAAAGCAGTCAGACAGGGGTAAACAAACAATGATAAAAGAAAACTACAATCATACAAATACACTAACAAAACAACAGAGTCAAGCACAGGGGAGGAATAGGTAGGAGAAACCAAATAGGAAATGATGAGGATAAAAATGCAAAACATCTACAATCAGCAATCTCCTGAACAACTTTTCAACCGCCTACTCCAACCACTGAATTTCTCTTCCAACACCAAACCAGGATGTAGAACTATCTCTGGCAACTCTCAAGAGCCAGTGGAGAATATATATAACAGAGTAGAGTGGCCAACACAGAAAAGCTGAGACAATTCAGGATTGAGAGCTCCAGGAGATCAACTGAATGGAATAACCCTCTTCAAATTACATCAAGGAAACCTGCACCTGTTTAATAGGATGGTGAAGCAGTTCTAATCAGTGCAGGATTTTGTGTGATCAGATGCTGCAATTTTCTCTCCCCTCTGTCGTGGTATCCCTGTGAAAGAGGTGTTATCAGTCATTGTCCAGGAACAGATGAGCTGTGATACCATCTATTGTGAACGGTGTCACGATCCATTTTTGGATTTGTGACAGCTCTGGTTCCATTCCAGTTTAAACTTTTTTTTCTTTTGACCCATCGGGGGTTAATGTCAGCTTTTCCCTGCTGGCAACCTGGTGTTACTGCAGTGCTGCACTGTCAGCTGATGTAGGTGGTGACCACTCCCACCTTCCTTTATAGAGTCACCTAATGCATCAGCTGACTGTTGGTTATACAGGTTCTTTCTGGAGACCATACTAGCAGAAGTGGTGTTAAGAGTCCTGTTGTGGTTGATATATGCAGTGTGGAGCTTTGCAGTGGTGTATATAAGCTAAGTGTGGTGCTTTTTCTCCTAGTCCCTTTTGGTATTTGTCACTTTCCCCTGTGTGTACTATCTGAAGTGGCAACGGCTAGTGCTACTTTCCGGCCAGTGCATTAGCCAGGGCAGAGACAGGTGACACTGGGGATTAGGTTCCTAAAGGCGGCAGGGGGAAGAACCTGCATAGGGTGTTAGAGGAGTGCATGGACAGGCTCAGACTGAGTTCAGGTGGTGACCATCCCTCATTCCCTATCGCTAGGACCTTCCTTTTGCTTTTTCCATCCCATTGTGTGTGAGTTACGCAGTCTCTTGACCAACCATCCGTTGGGGTCGAGTCACACCATGACAGGTGGATTCTGTATTATCTACTGTAGAGGTATTGTCATGACTCTGTTGTTGGGTATCCTTCCATATTCCTAACGCTAGAGTATGCCCTATCTTGCCCTGTTCACTGGATTACTTCTGATCGTGAAGACGCTGGGACCACATACCTTGCCTTAGATCCTGGATCCGCCCTCAGTCGGTACCCTTCCTCCACCCAGGATAGAGAGAAGTAGTAGTGTACTGTAATACACCAACAAAACTAACAAGGTAACACGAACAGGGGTAATGAAAAATACCAATGACATAAAATATTCACAAATACAACAGCGGAATGCACTGGGAAGTGGAGGATGGAGAAAAATCAAAGTAGGTGAAGAAGGGGAATTAGCACACATCCAAAATGAGTATTTAGGCACAGACTGGGTATCCACCCTAGCTAGCTGGGTGCGCAAGCAGTGTGCTTGACAGTACTCACTCCACTTTACCACCTCTCGAGTCTGCCACAGAGCTGTGCAGTGTGACCCTAGGAAGTCCAAGAACCACAGGAGAGGGAAGACTATGATGTGGATGCTATGGGCAGATCAGTCTGAGGTCCGGTGTGGATGCTGTGAGTGGATCAGTTTGAGGTCCAGTGTGGCCTCTGTGAGCGGATCAGTCTGAGGTCCAGTGTGGATGCTGTGAGTGGATCAGTTTGAGGTCCAGTGTGGACGCTGAGTGTCTCAGTCTGAGGTCCAGTGTGGATGTGTCCAGCAGATCAGTATGAGGTCCGGTGCAGACGTGTCCAGCAGATCAATCTGAGGTTTGGTGCAGACGTGTCCAGCAGATCACTCTGAGGTCTGGCACGGACGTGTGCAGCAGATTAGTCTGAGGTCCGGTGTTGACTTGTCCAGCAGATCAGTCTGAAGTCCGGTGCGGACGTGTCCAGCAGATCAGTCTGAGGTCCTGTGCAGATGTGTCTAGCAGATTAGTCTGAGGACCGGTGCTGACTTGTGCAGCAGATCAGTCTGAAGTTCGGTGTGGTCGTGTCCAGCAGATCAGTCTGAGGTCCAGTGTGGACAGCAGATAAGTCTGAGGTCTGCTGTGGACGTGTCCAGCAGATTAGTCTGAGGTTCCGTTTGAACAAGTCCAGCAGATTAGTCTGAGGTCCAATTGTAACACAGATCATGTAGTGTACAGTATATTATAGAATGCAAACAATGCAATTTAAAATATATAGGTTCCACCATCAGAAAATTAAAGGAACACGTTCGAGAACACATCTATGATGTTGTAAACCCTACGGTGCACAGCATATCTAATGCTTCCAAACACTTTATTATGTCACACAATAGAGATTTGTCGTTTTTCAATGTTTTTGCTATTGAACAGGTAAAGAAACATATTCGTGGAGGAAATAGAGAAAAGCAACTACGGGACAAAGAAGCCTTATGGATTCTTCTTCTAGATAGTAACTGTCACGTCCGCCATGTCTGCCATGTCTGTTTGTCTCAAGAACTCCTGGAGCGATGTGCATGCGCATGTTTTGTCTGCTGTCCTGCATGTTCGCTAGAGCTGTGTGCAGACTCACCTCATGTCTGAGCTGCAGGATCCCTGCGTTTCTGCTCTGCCTTCTGTGATCTTCTCGTCATGTCTGGAGTCCTTGATCATGTGACGTTTCCTAAGATCCTGCACTGTCTGGTTCTGCTATCATCTCGTCATGTCTAGAATCCCGGAAGTTCTCCCCTGGTCCTGACCTGAGGAGGAGGTGCTATGCCCTATATCAGGCCGCCTCTTCCTATGCTCAGGGCCTGATTATTGTGTTGCTTCCCTGCAAGGCTCTGGGTCTGTGGGGTTGCTCCCTCTATTCTGTGCCCTTGCACTTTGCTCTGTAGTGCGTCTCTGCACACGCTCCGTGCTCGTATTCCGCCTCTTGTCTTGTGCCATGTCTTGTGTTGTCTCTCGTGCCATGTTTGTCTTTGCCTTGCTTTGCCTTGTAGTCCTTCTGCTGTTCTTTGTCTTAGTCTGTTTTGCTATGTCTCGCCTTAGCTATGCTTTGACTTGTAGTCCTCCCTGTGTTCTCTGCCTTGCTATTCCTTGCTTTGTGTTCCTCCCTATGGTCTCAGTCTTTGCTTGCTCTGCCTCGCTCTCTCCTATGGTGCTCTGTAGTGCTCCCTGGCACACGCACCATTTCTCCTCTCCTTAGTGCTCGTTTCTTTGTCTAGTCCCAATGTCTTCCCTTGGCCCGGCTCTGGGCTTCTGCCTACGCTCCGCTGCTAGACTCTGTCCTCTCTCTGACCTGGCTCTGTTTCTGCCTGTATTCCTTGCCTTGTTCCCTGCCTTGTCCTTGCATTGAACCCCGGCGTGGGTTCCCCTTGGCCGTCTCCTGTGCCGTGGTAAGTGCCACGTGTTTGTGTACAGCCGTGTGTACTGGCCAGTGTGGCGTGCCCCCTGCGTGGCTCCTAGCACGCAGCCCTTCCTTGTGCCCTGGCGTGGCTCCTAGCACGCACCCTGCCTTGAACCCTGGCGTGGCTCCTAGCACGCACCCTGCCTTGAACCCTGGCGTGGCTCCTAGCACGCACCCTGCCCTGAACCTGGCGTGGCTCCTAGCACGAAGGTTCCTTTGCCCCCTCCTGTGCCTTAGTCGTGCCTCGTGCTGGCGTTACAGCCGTGTGCATTGGCCAGTGAGGTGTGCGTCCCTGCGTAGCTCCTAGCACGCAGCCCTGCTCTGAACCCTGGCGTGTCTCTACACGCACTCTGTCTTGTGCCTTGGCGTGTCTCTACACGCACTCTGTCTTGTGCCTTGGCGTGTCTCTACACGCACTCTGTCTTGTACCTTGGCGTGTCTCTACACGCACTCTGTCTTGTACCTTGGCGTGTCTCTACACGCACTCTGTCTTGTACCTTGGCGTGTCTCTACACGCACTCTGTCTTGTACCTTGAACCTTGGCGTGTCTCTACACGCACTCTGTCTTATACCTTGTACCTTGGCGTGTCTCTACACGCACTGTTTTATTCTATGCTTTGGCGTGGCTACACACGCACCCTGTCTCGTTTGCGAACCTTGGCGTGTCCCCTACACACACACCTCGCTTTGAACCCTGGCGTGTCCCCTACACACGCACCTTGCCTTGCACCTAGTTTTGAACCCTGGTGTGTCCCCTACACACGCACCTAGCCTTGGACCCTGGCGTGTCCCCTACACACGCACCTAGCCTTGGACCTTGGCGTGTTCCCTAAACACGCACCCTGCTTGGATATCTGTCGTGCCTCCTTGCCTGAACCCTGGTTTGCCTGCCGGATGCCCGGAACCTGCCGACCGTTGCCAGAGGTCCGGAACCAGATGACTACGGCCTGATGTCCGGAGCTGACGTCCGCAGCCTGATCCCTGGACCCTGTCGGTTTGCCAGCAGTCCGGAGTCCGATGCCATTATGCCATTACCTGTGCCTAGGCGTGCCATCTGGCACGTACCATGTTATGGACCTTGGCGTGCCCACGCGCGCACCTTGCACGTTTTGCTTGTTTTCTCTGTATGTGATCTTGTGTTATTCTAATGAAGATACCTTGCACCTACGTCTAGTCTCGTCTTGCTTCCTGCTTGTCGTCAGACACTCGTCTAGTGTCCCCTGAGCCGGCCGTCTGGTCCCAGCAGTCGTGGTGGCTCACCCCCTTGGTCTTGCCCCTGACACTCTGTTAAATATTAATAATCCGTTAATTTCTTATAAGACTCAGTTCTGTAGAATGCTTTAGCTTACATGACATAGGCTATTTTTAAGCTTGGCTCATGGTAGAAAGACAGCTCCATATATGTAGAGACCACGTGCTTTAGGAGACGTATATAATTCATGGCTAACTGTAGAGGTCGCTCTCTTCTTCCCTCACCATCATGAGAGACAGACGCAAGATGACATGACATAACAGCTGGTATATTACTTGACGGCGATGAGAGAAGCCGAACTGAGACACAGCAGCCATTTGCTATTCAGGATCTCGGAGAGAAGAAGAATACATGTTGCTTTTGCCATGTGGGATCTCAGAACATGATCTAATGGACAATTTCTCTTTCACCTATTTTTATTCACCTGTTTTTCTGTAATAACCTTTCTTTGATGGAAGTAAGCAAATAAACCACTATATTTTTATCTGGTAACTAGTCCTGAGTATTTTACAGGATATGCATTATTTTACATTGGAGAGCCAGCCAGATCTGAATTTTTGTACTTTTTTGCGGATTTCCCTCAACTTGCACACACGGGGGATTGGACTTTGCTAACGTCAAATCATATGTGCAAGTTATCGGGAATTCCACTACTTACAAGAATCACATAGAACCTAGAAGTAAGAAGTACCAGATAGATTGAGAAGTACTACAAGTGCCAAAAGTACCAGACGTAAGCCAGACGTGTAAAGACAGGAACCCAGCGTTGTCCATCAAAGGGAACAAGCTGAGACATTTCAAGGTAAGAGAAATGGATGTCATTAATTGTCTTGCTAAGCAGAGTAAATTGAAATTTAAGTCTGTAGACAATTCTAATTCAGAAGTTTTATGGTTAAGTTTATATGCCGAGTGTGAACTCGAGAATCAGAGGTTAGATTCTAAGTTTTTCAATAGAGAAAGAGAGAGATTAAAAAATATTCTACAGATGGTAGATATATTTCATAGATCTGTGTCAGAGAAATCTAAAAATGATTGTGTAGAGGATAGTGATATTCCCGAGATTCACTGTAATGTGGAGAAACAGTTACAAGTAGTAGCAGCTATTGAAGGTGACCTTGCAGATGTGGAACAAGATGGAGAAGTAGGAGGAGACTTCAGAACTGACGTAGAGGACGTACAAGGGAAAGACGTACCACTAAAAATAGAAGACTCACAGGCCCAAATCCGAAGTAGCGTGAGGAAGAATTTGATAAAGATATGCCAAATAATTCCTGCTTATGACAACAAAATAGATGTTTATAGAAACTCTGAGATTTATGAAAGTTGTACTGATAACTTTGATTTATCTAACGAGGAGAAGAATCAGTTGTTCAAAATGTGGATCCCTGTAAATTTTGCTAGGAGATTGTCTTTAAAGTTATCTGGTGAGACACATGAGAATTTAACTGATAAGGACAGATTAAAAATTCTCATTTTTTGTTCATCAAATGAAAATCATCCAGATATTGATATTCTTCAAAAATTAAGGATTGGTCGGAAGGAATGTATTTTTACGTTCATGTCCATATATGAACGTTTGTACAAAATGCTGAGTGAGAATGTCAAAACACCGTCCCTCATAAGGAGTTTTGTAAGCAAATTTTGGTTTCTAAATCCTGCATCTCGTGTTATTGCGTCACAAAAAGATTCTTTGTTTGAATGTGCGCAATTTCTTGATTTTGCCAGAAAACACGAGAATCGTGAGAGGAAAGTAAATTGTGCTAATTTTGTAAAGACAGGCAGAGTAAAATCTTATCAGAAGCCTGTATTAGCAAAGCCTTCTAAAATGAGATTTCCCCAAAATCAAATCTACGAAGAAAGAAAAAGAAAATCACATGTTTGTTATAAACCATATGGAATGATGCAAAAGAACACCGAAAAGACACAAATTGAATTAAGAAAAATGATGAGTTCTGATTTTCTTTCTGTAACAAAGATGGCCGAATTTAACAGACAGAAACAGGTGGTGAGTGACATCATGGCCTGTAAACTGAATACTCTGCTCCAAGAATCTATCAGCTTTAAAATGGCAAGAACCTTTCAGGATATTTTTTGCAGAGAAATAAGTATGGGTGTAGGAATTGGCTAGAAAAAAAGTAATATATATTGTGTAACAGTGTTATACAATTAGTGAGTTATAGAGTATAATCCTGTAGTTTTATGGTTTGTGGATATATACATAGTCATACAGTATATATATAGAGTGTTTGTAGAAGTAGAAATAGTAGAACTGTATTTTTTAATGAAAATTAAAATCTATATCAGTAATAATATTTAGAATTATATGATATTAACCTTATTTTTTATGTTTCCTTAGAATTTTCATTTCAAAGCAGGACTTAATCGAGAAAAATACTCTTCCAAGGATTTATGCCTTTATTTACACAGGATGTTGCAATATTGCATGATTTTATATATCTAACCCTTAAAAGGAAATAACCAATTGCTTTTTAAAATGTTCTGGGTGTGTGTTTTTTTACTGCATGGTTTGAATGACAACCACAGCAGGGGAATTTGAACCTTGTTCTAATAATACAAGTATACCAGTATACTATGTCCCTGTTCCTTAGGAAAAGAATTTTAAAGGGGGTCTCAACTTTTGCAAAGCCTAAATGTCAAGTATAGCTATACATATACATATATATTTATGTCATGTGTATTTGGGGAATATTCAAAGAAATATTAAGAGACTAAATTGAAATAGTTTACAATGCATTGATAATTAGGATAATTTGGGTTAAAATACATGTATTCATCACACTTTCATATGTGAGGTATAAAGTTAATATGTGACACAGTCTGAGTGACAGTGACTGAGTGTATGAGCAGCTGCTGAGCGAGTAATGTGATACGTTTGTGAGACCTCAGGATCCTGAATGCATGAGAGAAAGAAAAAAAAAAAAACCCCAAAGCTTTTATCTTTAGGAAATTATTAGAATATTAAGATACATAATGAAATATTATCTATACAAACATATATTTCTATATTTCTATAGTAATTATTATTTCTTGATTTAGTTAATTGTGGATAAGTGCAATCGCACAACAAAATAGAAAATAGTTTAGGAAGAAAATCTATTCTTTCCTTATCAGCTTTAGCTCTTTTAAACAGGCACCAGCACAGAGCCTGGTATTCACCAGCTGCATCTGGGAATAGTGGACCTTCCTTCTCTGTCCAAGTGTGTTAATCTTAAACTACATTTAAATTAATTTTTCCAAAGGATAATTTTATGATATTCAAATTAATTTTGATGGTTACACATCTTCAGACAAATAATGGTATAAGCAAGTATAAATTCACATAATTTATACATTAATTATTTTTAATTTTGGTTTTGATAAATGAATTATTTCATGAAACAATATTTTTTGGTATTAAGGGGGAAATATGTTTTTTATCCTGACTACATAATCACATTTGATTAATACCTCTTCTTCACACATTTTAATAGGAAAAAAAAATATTAATAAGGTACAATGGTATAAGTATTGGGTATAATAATAAGTATTATAAAGAGTCATTTCTTTACACTAAGAGGAATTACATGCAAAGTTGCATGATTTGAATATTTTGATAACACAAGTTTATGACAATTATGAAATAATCCAGATCATGGAAATATTAAGGGTATATGTTACTGAAGACATAACTACTCTGCATCAACATAAAGGCCTTATTCTTATTCTTATTTTTCATTCTTATTTTTCATTATTTTTAATTCTTTCACCAATATTTAGTAAAGTAATATCTACTGAGAATATTGCTTCATTAAATATAGCAATTATATGGTTCTATTACTAAGGAAAATGTTTCACTTCTGAGTTATATGCAACAATTCTTTTATTCATTCATTCGCTCACTCATATATTCTTATTTTGGTTCATGGCTTTACATTCCTACATATTATTAGTATAATAAATATATTCCTTATTAATAAAGATGAAAACACTGGTTACATAAAACACAGTGACACCTATGGGTTGAAAAAGGTAATTACACCTATGACATAAAAATGTTCTATCACATGAAAAAAAAAAATGGATAATAATGTATTATCACTTATTATTGGTTTATTATTTCAAATATTGAAATCCATATACAGTACAAATTCTGATAATAATTATATGGATATTACTGATTGCTATGGTACGCTGTGATATTATGGGATAGGGAAATTACCAGATTTGGTATAGAATAGGGAATGAAGACTTCAAGCAAGATACTGAAATTATGTTAATAAAGACTTTTCACATTTCTAAACTTCATTGATTTTTATCAGTTGCAAGAAGAAGAATGCCGCGATCCAGAAATCCCAGAAGGTAACAAAGCTATGATTACTGAGTAATAGACTGTGTTAATTAAAAATGCAGTATCCACCACTGACAGTCACAAGTGCAGTATCCACCACTGACAGTCACAAGTGCAGTATCCACCACCGACAGTCACAATTAAAGTGTCTAACCTGACAACCAGAGGACGATGATCCTATGATGCTGAGATGAACGGTGTTATCACGTTCTTATCAAGTTCCAGAGGTTTTCAATCACCTGAAAAGCTTCGATGAAAGCTGGTGAACAATGAAGGTAATTGTCAGGAAGCTACAACCCTGACATATGTCCTGTGCATTAGGACAAGGACTGGTTATGGTGCTATGTTTAGCAAGGAAGAGTCATTTTAACCCTTGCTTTGCTGACCAAAGACGTCACACCTGTTCAAAGACCAGTACCGATGGAGGATTCCAGAATATCCAAGGCGAGCCAATGTAAGCCCAGGTTTTTAAAGGTGACACTACACAGATATTAAAGCTGCATTTCATCTATAGACTTTGTTTCTTATCAACATTTGAATTTATGGACTTTGATTTGATACACCACACAATTCCTACAACATCTATATGCTATAAGAAAACTGTATTTTTAAAAGAACCAAGAAGAAGACAGAAGACATCAAAATGAAGACCAGATGACACCAGATGATGATGACTGGACCTGAGATGCTTCAATTTAGACTTAGGGAAGTATAATTATACATATTTTATATGAATATTGTTCACGGCTTACCATAACATGAATTCACATCAATTATGTCATTGAGTACTTATAACAGTAATCTAATATTATTATTATTATTATTATTATTATTATTGATATTAAATTATTTTGTCAAAGAAGAAGAAAAGAAGAAAAAAAGATCGTTATATTTGAGGGTTCTAATTAATGTCTGTCTCCCTCAAAAGGGGGAATTGTTAAATATTAATAATCCGTTAATTTCTTATAAGACTCAGTTCTGTAGAATGCTTTAGCTTACATGACATAGGCTATTTTTAAGCTTGGCTCATGGTAGAAAGACAGCTCCATATATGTAGAGACCACGTGCTTTAGGAGACGTATATAATTCATGGCTAACTGTAGAGGTCGCTCTCTTCTTCCCTCACCATCATGAGAGACAGACGCAAGATGACATGACATAACAGCTGGTATATTACTTGACGGCGATGAGAGAAGCCGAACTGAGACACAGCAGCCATTTGCTATTCAGGATCTCGGAGAGAAGAAGAATACATGTTGCTTTTGCCATGTGGGATCTCAGAACATGATCTAATGGACAATTTCTCTTTCACCTATTTTTATTCACCTGTTTTTCTGTAATAACCTTTCTTTGATGGAAGTAAGCAAATAAACCACTATATTTTTATCTGGTAACTAGTCCTGAGTATTTTACAGGATATGCATTATTTTACACACTCCCTGTATAGGGGGTGGATTCTCACAAGGTCAGCTCGCCCTCGGTGGGTGGGTGCCACGACCCAGAGGGTCCACTCAAAAAATGGGCTCAGCAGGAGCTGAGACCGTCACAGTAACATACAGTATTAACACAGTTAGTAAGGCCGAAAAAAGACATTAGTCCATCCAGTTCAGCCTATAAAATTCTGACAGAATAAATCCCCAAATCTACGTCCTTCTAAAGAAACTAACAATAACTGTAAGATACAATATTGTTACGCTCCAGGAAGACATCCAGGCCTCTCTTGAACCCTTCGACTGAGTTCACCATCACCACCTCCTCAGGCAGGGAATTCCAGATTCTCACTGCTCTAACAGTAAAGAATCCTCTTCTATGTTGGTGGAAAAACCTTCTCTCCTCCAGACGCAGAGAATGCCCCCTTGTGACCGTCACCTTCCTTGGTATAAACAGATCCTTGGAGAGATATTTCTATTGTCCCCTTATATACTTATACATGGTTATTAGATTGCCCCTCAGTCATCTTTTTTCTAGACTAAATAATCCTAATTTTGCTAATCTCTCTGGGTATTGTAGTTCCCCCATCCCCTTTATTAATTTTGTTGCCCTCCTTTGTACCCGCTCTAGTTCCATTATATCCTTCCTGAGCACCGGTGCCCAAAACTGTACACAGTACTCCATGTGCGGTCTAACCAGAGATTTGTACAGAGGCAGTATAATGCTCTCATCATGTGTATCCAGACCTCTTTTAATGCACCCCATGATCCTGTTTGCCTTGGCAGCTGCTGCCTGGCACTGGCTGCTCCAGGTAAGTTTATCATTAACTAGGATCCCCAAGTCCTTCTCCATGTCAGATTTACCCAGTGGTTTACCGTTCAGTGTGTAATGGTGATATTGATTCCTTCTTCCCATGTGTATAACCTTACGTTTATCATTGTTAAACTACATCTGCCACCTTTCGGCCGAAGTTCCCAACTGGATGCATGTGTTCCCACTGGATTGAATTTACGGAAAGAACTCATGTTGCATTATTGATTGTGTTTGTTTTATTTGATGGTTTTAAATGTGCATCACATGTTAATTAGTGCCACCTGTGTGTACTAGTTATATTCTCACACCCCTTCCCTTGGAGCGTATACTTCTCAAATGGATTTTGTCTTCATATTGTTTGGACTAACAAATTGACTATTGTTTTGCATTACCCATAAAGTGGATGGGAAGGTTGATCTATGTTTTCTATGCATTTTTTGAGTTTTTTCCAAAATGGATCCAATTGTGGGAACCTCGAGAATGGAACGTGCGGCTCTGGTTTTTCAGACCATTAATTCCAATATTGATTCCACTCCTGATTCGTTAAACCTTATGCTTGATTTGGAAAAATTGACTTTGAATGAAACTCGTATCTGGTGGGATAAAACCACATTGGAAAACTATGTTTCACGAAATATGGTGCCAAGAGGTTTAAGAATCAAGAAGATCCCTACAACAGTATATAATGAAATTTTCGTGTCAGAGTGGAACAGTATTCTATCTAAATGCTCTTTGAAATTAATGGAGTTAATCATTAAATTTGAGACTCAGGAACTCTCTAAAATACAGTCTGACATTGATTCTAAATCTTCTGCCCTAAAATCCTCTATGGTGGGTGATTCCTACCAAGCTTTTCAACAAGAGCTGAAAATTAAAGTTCAATCTTTAGAGGATTCTGTCATAAATCTAAAGAAGAAAAAATTTAACAGAGATGCATTTGACTATGCAAATAATCAAATTTATGAATGGGGCAGATGGGAAAAATCTGGTTCTTTCCCTAAATCTATTTTGAAAAAACAAACCCGCACTTTTTTTTCTTCTCAGAAAAATCAAGTCACTTTTTCCTCCTCTGACCCGGATTCATCTGATGTATCTACAGATAATTTACAGGATGTGTCTTCATTATCGGATCATGATGGTGGGAATACTGGCACGCAGGCCCAGTCTAACTACTATCGTCAACCACGCAGACACAATCCAAAAAACGATCAAGTAGGGCGGGGAGGAAACACCGCAGAAGTGCCGGTCTTTTTCAAAAGCAGACTGAGAAATTCCAAGAAGAGCAAATATTGAATGTGGTCAATTTATCCTCACATGTTCTTACAGCTGCAGAAACCAAACTTCTTTCTCGTGGTATGAATTTCGTTCCCACTCATTCTCGATTAGATGTTTTTTCAACGTTAAAGGACATTAACAAATTTGTAAGAGACCTTACGGTTCATAAACATTTTTTTGAATGCGAGGGCTCTGATTCTTTTTGTTCCAATGTTTCAACAGAAAATTTTTTTTCTTCGGGGGCCTGCAGGGAGCCGGCTTCCTCAGTGCCTGCAAAGCGCAGGCACGAGGAAGTCTTCTTCAATGCCTGTGACAGATCGCGGATCTGTCACAGTGATCTGTGATGTGACAGATCAGCGATCTGTCACAGGACAGTGATGTCCCCCCGGGACAACCTAATAAAGTTAAAAAAAAGTGTAAAAATAATTTTAAAAAAATCGCTAAATAAATTAAAAAATATATATATATATATTCTCTAATAAATTCATTTTTTGGAAATAATAAAAAAACCAATAAAAGTACACATATTTGGTATCGCCGCATCCGTAACGACCTGCCCTATAAAACTGTCCCATTAGTTAACCCCTTTAGCGAACCCCTTAAAAAATAAAAAGCGAAGCAAAAAATTATGATTTATTATCATACCACCGAACAAAAAGTGCAATAACGCGCGATCAAAAAGACGCATATAAATATCCATGGTACCGCTAAAAACGTCATCTTGTCCCACAAAAAACGAGCCACCAAACAGCATCATCAGAGAAAAAATTAAAAAGTTAAAGCTCGCAGAATAAAGCGATGCAAAAATAATTATTTTTTTATATAAAATTGTTTTTATTGCATAAAAGCGCCAAAACATAAAAAAATGACATAAATGAGGTATCGCCGTAACCGTACTGACCCGAAGAATAATATTGCTTTATCAATTTTACCGCACGCGGAACGGTGTAAACGCACCCCCCAAAAGAAATTCATGAAACGCTGGTTTTTGTTAATTCTGCTTCCCAAAAATCGGAATAAAAAGCGATCAAAAATTGTCACGTGCCCGAACATGATACCAATAAAAACGTCAACTCGTCCCGCAAAAAATAAGACCTTGCATGACTCTCAATATGTGGTGATACAAAACTATTTTTACAATAAAAAGTGTCTTTTAGCGTGTGACAGCTGTCAAAAATAAAAACCGCCATAAATAGTAAATCAAACCCCCCGCTATCACCCCCTTAGTTAGGGAAAAATAATAAAATTAAAAAAATGTATTTATTTCCATTTTCCCATTAGGGTTAGGGCTAGGGTTAGGGCTAGCGCTAGGGTTAGGGCTAGGATTAGGGCTAGGGTTAGGGCTAGGGTTAGGGCTAGGGCTGAGATTAGGGTTAGGGGTGTGTTGGGGTTAGGGTTGGAGTTAGAATTGGGGGTTTCCACTGTTTGGGCACATCAGGTGCTCTCCAAACGCAACATGGCGTCTGATCTCAATTCCAGCCAATTCTGCGTTGAAAAAGTAAAATGGTGCTCCTTCCCTTCCAAGCTCTGCCATGCGCCCAAACAGTGTTTTACCCCCACATATGGGGTATCAGCCTACTCAGGACAAATTGCAAAACAACTTTTGGGGTTCCTATTTCTCCTGTTGCCCTTAGGAAAATAAAAAATTGGGGGCAAAAATATCATTTTTGTGGGAAAAAAATATAATTTTTTTATTTTCACGCCCGGGCATTATAAACTTCTGTGAAGCCCTTGGGGGTTCAAAGTGCTCACCACACATCTAGATAAGTTCCTTAGAGGGTCTAGTTTCCAAAATGGTGTCATTTGTGGGGGGTTTCCACTGTTTAGGTACATTAGGGGCTCTCCAAAGGCAACATGACACCCGCAGACCATTCCATCAAAGTCTGCATTCCAAAACGTCACTACTTCCCTTCCGAGCCCCGACGAGGGCCTATACAGTAGTTTTCTCCCACATATGGGGTATCAGGGTACTCAGGACAAATTGGACAACAACTTTTGGGGTCCATTTTCTCCTGGTACCCTTGGGAAAATAAAAAAATTGGGGACTAAATGATCATGTTTGTGGAAAAAATACGATTTTTTTATTTTCACGCCTGGGCATTATAAACTTCTGTGAAGCACTGGGGGGAGTTAAAAGTGCTCACCACACACCTAGAGAAGTTCCTTAGGGGGTCTAGTTTCCAAAATGGTGTAATTTGTGGGGGGTTTCCACTGTTTAGGTACATTAGGGGCTCTCCAAAGGCAACATGACACCCGCAGACCATTCCATCAAAGTCTGCATTCCAAAACGTCACTACTTCCCTTCCGAGCCCCGACGTGGGCCCATACAGTAGTTTTCTCCCACATATGGGGTATCAGTGTACTCAGGACAAATTGGACAACAACTTTTGGGGTGCATTTTCTCCTGGTACCCTTGGGAAAATAAAAAAATACGATTTTTTTATTTTCACGCCTGGGCGTTATAAACTTCTGTGAAGCACTGGGGGCGTTCAAAGTGCTGACCACACATCTAGATAAGTTCCTTAGGGGGTCTAGTTTCCAAAATGGTGTCACTTGTGGGGGACTCCACTGTTTAGGTACATCAGGGCTTTCCAAACTCGACTTGGTGTCCGATCTCAATTCCAGCCAAAAAAGTCAAATGGCGCTGCTTCCCTTCCGAGCTCTGCCATGTGCCCAAATAGTGGTTTACCCCCACATATGGGGTATCAGCGTACTCAGGACAAATTGCACAATAACTTTTATGGTCCTGTTACCCTTGGGAAAGTAAGAATTGAGGGTGAAAAGATCATTTTTGTGGAAAAAATCTGATTTTATAATTGTACGGCTTTACGTTATAAACTTCTGTGAAGCTCTTGGTGGTTCAAAGTTCTCGCCAAACATCTAGATAAGTTCCTTGGGGGGTCTAGTTTCCAAAATGGTGTCATATGTGGGGGGTTTCCACTGTTTTGGTACATCAGGGTCTTTCCAAACGCGACATGGTGTCCGATCTCAATTCCAGCCAAAAAAGTCAAATGGCGCTGCTTCCCTTCCGAGCTCTGCCATGCGCCCAAATAGTCGTTTACACTCACATATGGGGTATAAGCGTACTCAGGACAAATTGCACAATAACTTTTAGGGTCCTGTTACCCTTGGGAAAATAAAAATTGGGGGTGAAAAGATCATTTTTGTGAAAAAATATGATTTTTCAATTGTACCGCTGTGCGTGATAAACTTCTGTGAAGCCCTTGTGGGTTCAAAGTTCTCACCACATATCTAGATAAGTTCCTTGAGGGGTCTAGTTTCCAAAATGGGGTCACTTGTCAGGGGTTTCCACTGTTTTGGTACTTTAGGGGCTCTCCAAACGTAACATGTGTCCAATCAGAATTCCAGCCAATTTTGCATTGAAAAAGTCAAACGGCGCTCCTTCCCTTCTGAGCTGCGCCGAAACAGTGGTTCCCCCCACATATCAGGTATCAGTGTACTCAGGACAAATTGCACAATAACTTTTCCAGTCCAATTTCTCCTTTTACCCTTGGTAAAATAAAAAAAAATTGAACCTGAATTATTTTTTTTTGTGAAAAAAAGTTAAATGTTCATTTTTTTTTAACTATTCAAAAAATTCCTGTGAAGCACCTGAAGGATTAATAAACTTCTTGAATGTGGTTTTGAGCAACCTTGAGGGGTGCAGTTTTTAGAATGCTGTCACTTTTGGGTATTTTCTATCATATAGAACCCTCAAAGTGGCTTCAAATGGGATGTGGTCCTAAAAATAAAATGGTGTTGTAAAAATGAGAAATCGCTGGTCAACTTTTAACCCTTATAACTTCCATACAAAAAAAAATTTTGGTTCCAAAATTGTGCTGATGTAAAGTAAACATGTGGGAAATGTTACTTATTAAGTTTTTTGTGTGCCGTATCTCTGTGATTTAAGGGCATAAAAATTCAAAGTTGGAAAATTGCGAAATTTTAAAAATTTTTGCCAAATTTCTGCTTTTTTCACAAATAAACGTAAGTTATATGAATTAAATTTTACCACTAACATGAAGTACAATATGTCATGAGAAAACAATGTCAGAATCACCGGGATCCATGGAAGCTTTTCAAAGTTATTACCTCATAAAGGGACAGTGGTCAGAATTGTAAAAATTGGCCCGGTCATGAACGTGCAAACCACCCTTGGGGGTGAAGGGGTTAAAATTTACATTTTCGTCTGACAGCAAAACTATGTGTTTTTTGGATCTATGTTTAGTAGGAATACCTTCTTATACTATTGCCAGTTCTACTTATCGAAAAAAAACTGCAGGAAACACCATTCTGCATGCAGACTGTTTCCACCCTGTTCACACTATTAAATCAATCCCTGTTGGTGAGCTTATTCGAGCAAAACGCAATTGCAGTAACTCTCTCTCCTATGAACAGGAAAGTGTCTGCATTCAGAACAGACTGAGAAATCGCAACTATCCCAAATGGTCTCTGCATAGAGTGCATAAAATTGTGGAAAAAAAAACGCGTGATTCCCTTTTAATTGTTGAACCAAGTTCACATGATGCATCTTTGTCTAATGAAGGAAACAGATCTGACTCTGGATCTAACGCTAGGTCTAAGAATAATAGCCCCACTCTAGTGCTTACCTACAGCACTTTTTTTAAGTCCATGTCAGATATAGTATCTCGCAATCTAAATTTACTCAGAAGTGATGACACTATGGACAAAATTCTAGCAAATGGGATTCAAATTGTTTCCAGAAGGGCTCCTGGTTCGCCCTCCCAGGGCTGTGGGGTACTCGGTACCGGGCCGGTGTCAGTGGGATGTGTAACAGCAGCGGTGACCCGGTCCGTGGCCCTGGGTGCCCAAATCAATGGTGGTTTGGGATATAGTTTATGTGAACAGTTCGTGACGCCACCTGTGGTGTTTGGCAAGTAAGATGTTAAGCCAACGCTGCATGCAGATCCACTGGGACTGATGAGATGGTGCAGCAAAGATGGTGTAGCTCCCAACAGGTGGAGCTGTAGTCCCAGGGCAGTGTGGATGTAAGATTAGAGGAGAGGCACAAGCGATGAGGGGATTGGTGGTACTCAGATGTAGCGGTGCTGACGGTGTTAGCGCACAAATGAATGGAAGACAACAGGGCTTGCAGTTCCAAAGCTTTACTCACAGTCCGTGGTACACTCTGGTGCCTGCCTCCGTGCCGTGTCCTCAGGGGCAGAGACTCAATCAACCTCCCGGGCAAGTCAGGATTCTCCTCTCCAACACTCTGCCAACATGTACCTTTCCTGAACGACTCCTCTATTGCGCCTTAAGATGTGAAGAACTCCAGTACCGTGGTACTCTGGAGTTCCTCCTGTCAGATGTTCCTAACAACTCTACTCGTATGGCAGACAGCTGTAGCCTCTCTTGGGGACTGCCTTCTCCGGAGCCCTGGCTCTCTATTCAGTTGCTGTTGTGCCCCAAGTCTTAGATGGGAGTAGTGCATTTACAGCCAACTACTCCACCGGTGTCTGCTGCAGAATCATAAGTGTCCATACAACCTCGGGGACCGGGCCCCGGCCTTGCGCTGAGAACCTATAGGCAGGGTTCCTCTTCCAACCCACGTCTCCTCTCTATTCTCCTACTCCTTCGTTCCACACTGTTCTTTCTCTCTCTTATGGAAGCTTAGGTTGCAGTTCT
Organism: Dendrobates tinctorius; assembly: GCF_039654945.1. Classification (NCBI taxonomy): domain Eukaryota; kingdom Metazoa; phylum Chordata; class Amphibia; order Anura; family Dendrobatidae; genus Dendrobates; species Dendrobates tinctorius. Next base: position 1,118,053 of record NW_027361726.1, on the reverse strand, counting down.
ACGTCTTTCTCCTTCTGTTCCTTTCCCGTGCCAGCTGGCTCAGATCACCGAGGCAGCTGCAGCATTCCTTCTCCTCAGACCGTCCTCAGACTCTCCTGACTGACGGTCCTTCTCTCGCCTGACCTCCCGTCAGACTCACCTCCAGACTGACCTGTAATTCTAAACCTTCCCAACCTTTTATATGGGTCTCAACTCCACCCACCTCCCAGCACATCCAGTGTTCCATGCAGGGAACCACCAGAGGTCCTCTGCTACTCTCTAAGCACTGAGCCGCAATGTGGTTGTGCAGAACTACCCTGTTGTGTGGGGTGCGAGTGTTGGAGCGTGGAAAGGAGTTCCCAACTTACCTAGGTAGTGGGGCACTACACCTTAGGAGAAGGTGCAGTACCTCTGTGGCGACTGAGCCTCAGGGGCGCCACACTCCCACACTCGGTAATTTTCTGTCACCTAGTCTCCTCAGATCCAATAAGCGCACTAAAACAAATTGGTTGACAACCAAGGGTTTTTTCAGATGTGGTTTCTTTCCATGTAAAACCTGTTCACACTCAACTAAACGCTGTCTTTTTCTAAATGTTTAACTAATAAAGTTTTTTTTATTAATGATTATTTGAATTGTAACACAGATCATGTAGTGTATATTATAGAATGCAAACAATGCAATTTAAAATATGTAGGTTCCACCATCAGAAAATTAAAGGAACGTGTCCGAGAACACATCTATGATATTATTAACCCTACGTTGCGCAGCATATCTAATGCTTCCAAACACTTTATTATGTCACACAATAGAGATTTGTCATTTTTCAATGTTTTTGCTATTGAACAGGTAAAGACTCCACTTTTTATAACACCACAATAACAGTAACACTTGATTCGGCTGCCCCCCTCACGCAGAGCAAAACTCGATCAACAGGCAGCCCTGGCTGACCAGCCTGACCAAAGAACTGAGACGGGTTTCCAGGGCCACTGAGTGGAGATGGAAGAGAACCCATTCTACTGAGCACTTCAACGCATACAAGCAGTCCACGCTCTCTGCTGCAAAGCAAACTTACTTCGCATCTCTCATATCCTCCTTGTCTCATAACCCTAAACAGCTCTTCAACACTTTCAATTCTCTACTCCACTCCACAGCACCTCCTCCCCCTCCTCTCATCTCTGCTGAAGACTTTGCCTCCTTCTTTAAGCAGAAGATCGACACGATCAGACAAAATTTTGGCCCGCAGCCCCCAATGCCCCTCTTAACCGCTCAGCCCTGTTCTGAAAAAGCCAGCTTCTCCACCATGACAGAATATCAGCTCTCCACCCTTCTGTCAAGATCACACCTCACCACTTGTGCCCTCGACCCACTCCCGTCCCACCTCATCCCTAACTTGGCCACAGTCCTCATCCCATCTCTAACACACCTATTCAGCCTTTCACTTACAAATGGTGTCTTTCCCTCATCCTTCAAACATGCCTCAAACACACCCATCCTCAAAAAGCCCTCCCTTGACCCATCCACTGTGTCTAACTTTCGCCCGATATCTCTTCTCCCTTATGTTTCAAAACTACTGGAACAGCATGTATATCTTGAACTGTCCTCCCACCTCTCCCCCTGTTCCCTCTTTGACCGGTTACAATCTGGCTTCCGACCGCATCACTCAACTGAAACTGCCCTAACTAAAGTCACTAACGACTTACTAACCGCCAAGAGCAAGCGAACCTACTCTGTCCTCCTTCTCCTTGACCTGTCCTCTGCCTTCAACACCGTAGACCATTCCCTCCTGCTACAGATTCTCTCATCTCTTGACATCACAGACTTGGCCCTATCCTGGATCTCATCATACCCAACGGACCGTACATTCACTGTCTCCCTCTCACACACCACCTCCCCACCTTGCCCCCTGTCTGTCGGTGTTCCCCAAGGCTCTGTCCTAGGACCCCTACTATTCTCCATCTATACCTTCGGCTTGGGACAGCTCATAGAATCCCACGGTTTGCAGTATCACCTCTATGCCGATGACACGCAGATCTACCTATCTGGACCCGACCTCGCCTCCTTACTGACTGACATCCCACAATGTCTGTCTGCTATCTCAGCCTTCTTCTCTGCTCGCTTTCTCAAATTGAACATGGACAAAACAGAATTCATCATCTTTCCCCCATCTCTCTCTACCCCTCCACCAGACCTATCCATCAATGTCAACGGCTGCTCTCTTAACCCAGTCCCGCATGCCCGGTGCCTTGGGGTGATCCTCGACTCTGCGCTCTCTTTCAAACCACATATCCAAGCCCTCGCCTCCTCCTGCTGCCTCAAACTCAAAAATATTTCCCTGATCCGCTCATTCCTCAACCACGAAACCACAAAAACAATAGTGCACGCTCTTATTATCTCCCGCCTCGACTACTGCAACCTCCTACTCTCTGGCTTGCCCTCTAGCACCGCTCCAGTCCATCCTACACTCTGCTGCCCGACTAATCCACCTGTCTCCCCGCTATTCCCCATCCTCCCCCCTATGCCAGACCCTTCACTGGCTTCCTATTGCCCAGAGGATCAAATTCAAAACCCTAACCATGACATACAAAGCCATCCACAACGTGTTTCCTCCGTACATCTGTGACATGGTCGCTAGGTACCTACCTGCATGCAACCTTCAATCGTCCCTAGATCTCCTTCTCTACTCCCCCCTTATCTCTTCTTCCCACAACCGCATACAAGACTTCTCCCGTGCTTCCCCCATACTCTGGAACTCCCTACCGCAACACATCAGACTCTCACCATCAATGGAAACCTTCAAGAAGAACCTGAAGACCCACCTGTTCCGACAAGCCTACAGCCTGCAATGATCCTCGGTCTACTGAACCACCGCACGACCTGCTCTACCCTCTCCTACTGTATCCTCACCCATCCCTGTAGACTGTGAGCCCTCACGGGCAGGGTCCCCTCTCCTTATGTACTTGTGTGTCCCTTGTCCCTTGTCTTACACTTGTATATTACTCTTGTATATATATTACACTTGTCTATATTTCCCCTTTTCACATGTAAAGCGCCATGGAATAAATGGCGCTATATAAATGCATAATAATAATAATAATAATAATAATAATAATAATAATAATAAAAAGACACATTCATGGAGGAAATAGAGAAAAACAACTACGGGACAAAGAAGCCTTATGGATTCTTCTTCTAGATGCATGTGTTCCCACTGGATTGAATTTACGGAAAGAACTCATGTTGCATTATTGATTGTATTTGTTTTATTTGGTGGTTTTAAATGTGCATCACATGTTAATTAGTGCTACCTGTGTGTACTAGTTATATTCTCACACCCCTTCCCTTGGAGCTATACTGAGTCTAAGAACTTTTCGTTCGAAATGCGTACAGTGTCTCCTCAACCTTCCCTCCGGTTTTCCGGTCAGGTATATGCATTTTTTGTATTTTGTATACCTATTTTATGGATATCTAAATAAAATATTTTGGATTTTACCCTTTTGAGCTGGACCGTCTATTCCATATGAGTTCCGATGCTGAGGTCCGGTGCACACGTGTCCAGCAGATCAGTAGTTCTGGATGGAAATTTACTAATTTCTATATTTTCTGAAGTAATTTACTGAATCATCGAGTTTCTATATCCTGTTATCTGGAGGCTTTTATGGTTTTCTGGACATTTTCCAAAATGTGTTAGATAGATACCAGTTTGTAGAAAAAATAATTTCTGCTACTGTTCCACCTATAGGACACTACAAATCTTAACATCCTTTGGATATAAGCATAATGCAATTCTCTTATACTTTATATATTAAGCACTAGAACTCCCAGCATGACATTGCTGTAAAACTATTCTATTCTATTCAGGAAAAATATTGTAAGGATCCCGTTTCACATAGCGACGCTCCAGCGATCCCGACAACAATACGACCTGGTAAGGATCGCTGGTGCGTCGCTACATGGTCGCTAGTGAGCTGTGAAACAGACAGATCTCTTCAACGATGATACGGCGATCCGTATAACGACCTCGGCGGTCGTTGGTACCTTGTCACACAGCAGCTATTCTGACGACTCACGCCTGCGTCCCTGAGGTCTGTCAGGTTGCTCGTCGGCGTCAAACACAGCGATGCATGCTGGCCAGCGGGACACCAACGTTCAAAAAATGGTCCAGGACTTTCGAGCACGATCAGCGATATACAGCGGGGGGCCGGTCTCCGCTATGTGTCACATGTAGCGAGATCGCTGGCGAGATCGCTGTTGCGTCACAAAACCTGTGACATTTCAGCGATCTCGTTATGTGAGACGGGGCCTTGAGTGTGACTTAAAGGGGGGGTCATAGTTTGGGCTTTAGTCACCCTCCCTGAGTCCAGTGCCAAGTCTCTGCTGCTGCTCTCAATGTCTGTTGTTTGCAGTGCTGCCGTCACATTGACAGCATGCAGCCAATCAGTGATTGGTTGCAGTGCTCTTGACCATGTCAGTTCACAATGCACAGTGTTATTTTAGCTTCAGATTTCTCTGGAGCTTCTGGACATTGACCACTTTAGACTTTTTCCTTTGTTGCTTGAAGGTTACTCATGCAATCAAGACCACCAGTGATCCTCTATATTCTGTAAGGAACTTAGTAAGGTTTCCTGCAGCACCCCCACAGGAAAATAAAAGCATTACACCACCCTTATTAAAGTCAGTTTTCTGTACATGTAACATAATGACGTGCCGCGCTCTCCAGGGAAAGAGAGGAATTTGGTGCTGCTTTCCACTATGGGTGATAAATATGAGACCCCCCTCAATCAGTGCACCATTTCCTAATAAGGATTAGAAAAACATTTCCAAACCCGACCCCCTATTATGGCACATTACAAGATGCCATTGCCCGTGTAACCACATTTATCAAAAGAAACCATCATTTGCATATCCCAAAATAAGATTTCCATGGAAATGCTGGAAGGGTTATTAATATATGCAAAGTTATCAAATAGCCCCGCTTATTATCCAGATGGCTCCAATTATACCGAGGGACCGCATTCTTAATAACGACCCCTCCGTGCAACCTCAGCCACAAGAGGCGGAAAGTGATGAAAGCTGCAGATATGAAAGGGTTAAATCTGAAGATCTGGCTCCTATGGATGACCTGACTTTATGATCATAAATTACTTCTTTTTTTTTTTAATGATGTGTGTCTAATCTTCTGCCTTGTCCAACTTAGGGATCAATTTTCTTTTTTCTTTTAAGGCTGTGTTCACACACAGCGTTTTTTTAGCATTTTTTTTTTACTATAAAACCGCTATAAAACAGCTAAAAATAAGCTTCCCATTAATTTCTATGCATTTTGCACTTTTTGTGCATATTGATGCGTTTTTTACCGCGAAAAAAACGCATCGCGGTAAAAAACGCAGCATGCTCATTAATTTAGCGGATTTTTCCGCGTTTCTGGCTTGTTCAATGCGTTTTGAAAATGCGCCGGAAAAAAACGCATCAAAAACGCGCAAAAAATGCGCAAAAAAATGCGAAGACAAAAAAGGCGTGGTTTCTGGGAAGAGAGTCAGGTTTTTGAGAAGAAATTTTCTGCTACGTGTGCACTTAGCCTAAATGCAAGTTATCAGGGCTAAAAAAAAGAATAATTTTGGAAACTGGGTTTCATTAAAAATCTTGCACTATTTGCTTTCTTTGGCAGCTATGTTGCACATCTATTACTTGCAGCACAATGACTTAACTAAGAATCCATCAGTGAGCTCGTTTTTACTCTACAGTGAGAAAGTCTAACATTCCTCTCAGCAGATTTATGACCACAGACCACATCAACACTGAATATGAGGCTGGAGTCACACTAGAGAGGAATACGGACGAGTGCTATGCGACAAAAAATTGCATAGCACTCGGACCAACCTTAATCTATGGGGCAGCTCCCATCATCCGCTTTTGTCTCATCCGTATTATACGTGCAAGTGAAATTGCAGCATGCTGCGATTTGCACCGTATATGGGCCGAGACTCGCCAATGCAAGTCTATGGGTGCAAGAAAAAAAACGGATTACTACACACGGACCATGCGTGTGACTTGCGAGAAATACGCACCCGGTGTCCTTTGAAAAGCTGGCAATTCATGTGCGATTTACAGTAAAATCACAGTGGCAGCTTACAATAGAATAGATAGAATAGAAATATACACATAGTATAAGTATACAGTATATATGTCATTGACACACACATATACGGTATATCTTTATATTTCATAGAGAGATAGCGGAATAGCCTTTAATTCATTTGTCGGCTTCTGTAAAATCATTGCAGAATTCGACAGGATAGGAGACATGGTTTACATACAGTAAACCATTGCAGAACAATTAGATTTACTGTATATATGTCAGTGTGTAATACTGTTAGTACTATGTGTGTGTCAAATTTAGGACCTGTATGTCTTTCCTAAAAGGATGTATTCACGGAAAAAACTGTTGTGGGCTCCTACGCAATTTTCTGCGCCAGAGAGGGAAAGCCAGTGACTGAGGACAGATCTTAATAGCCTAGAGAGGGACCATGGTTACTGCCCCCATGCTAAAAAAAAATCTGCCACCAGCCACCCCAGAAAAGGGGCATCTGTAAGATACGCCAATTCCGGCACTTAGCCTCTCTCTTCCCACTGCCCTGTAGCGGTGGCATATGGGGTAATAAGGGGTTAATGTCACCTTTGTATTTTAAGGTGACATTAAGCCTTGTTTAGTAATGGAGAGGCGTCAATAAGAGATACGGATGTCACACGGATACTTAGATGCGAGGAAATCGCATCATCGCATTGCAAACGGATGACATATGGATCACTGTTCAGGGACCATTTGTGTGATTCCTGCGATTCTAGGTCGTCAAAATCGGACCGATTTTTTTTTATACGTTAAGTGTGACTCCAGCCTAAGGAAAAGAAAAGGCCGGTAAAAGCCAAATGGTGTAAAATGTTTAGGAAACCCAGATGAAAAAAATGATTTTTCTTTATTCCCAAATATATGCATTAAAGTAAAAAAAAATAAACAAATGCAATCGATAAAAAAAACCGTAAAAGCACTGTGTTCAAAAGGGGATATTGTTTTCTCAAATTCTAAGATGGGGTTTGGTGTTAGTAGATGTCAGGGGGTCTCCTGCAAATAGCTGAAGGAGAGAGCAGCCACAAATAATGTATACTTCTCTATAGGACCCAGCACATCAATGCATTATGTACAACACCCATTCTCCTCCATTCACTGTGTAGTGGCCATTCCTGCAGTTTGGCCCTCTAGCACTTCTATAGGAGCTGAGCTGCAGTACCCTGCACAGGCCACTACACATTATACGGCGCTGTGGTGCCTGTTAGATCTGGCCAGTGGCCACCACCAAAGCTGAAAAATAGCTAATAGAGCTGCACCCCCATGATCTGGTATTGAATATCTCTTCTTGGGATTGGTCAACAGTTATTATAAGGCTGGTTTACACTTACCGTGTTTTTGCAAGCCGATTTTGCGGCCCTAATATATTTCTATGGGGCTGAAAAATCAGCCTGCAAAAATTCCACGGTGCGCCGTGTGCTGTACGGCTGTGAGGGCCGTATTTGCGGACGTGATAAGAGATCGAGCTTGCGGCGATATGGCCCGCAAAAATGGGCCGCAATAATGGACTGCAAAAAATGCGGTAAGGCCGGAGTCACACTAGCGATTAAATCGGACAAATGCAATGCGATAAAAAATCGCATTGCAGTCGTCCCTATGTTATTCAATGGTGCTGCTCCCATCATGCGATTTTCTATCGGATCCGTTCCTCGGACCGAGACAATCGTAGCATGCTGCGATTGTTACCGATTTTCGGATCGGATTCGACAATGCAAGTCTATGGATGCGATAAAAAATCGCATTGAAAACGCACCACACGTGTGACTTGTGATTAAATCGCAAGACTTCTCCTGGTCAACAGGAAAGAGCATCAGGCATTGGCATTGGATGTCAATTTGATGCTTAGATACGAATAAAATCAGTTCATCGCCGGAAAATAGGATGACAGACGGATCCCTGGACAAGAAATCTTTTTGCGATTTCGTACCGTAAAAATCGGACCGATTTTTTATTCGTTGTGTGTGACTCCAGCCTAAGTGTAAAAGTAGCCTAATCCTGGACAAACCCATTTAAATGGTAATTCCAAATGTTAAAGTTCACACCTATCCACAAGATAATTTTATTATAATATTTACATGATAGGACCCTCACCAATCCCAAAAATGGGGCTTTAAATTCTCAGCTGGAATGTCATTGTCTATAGGACATCTAGAGAAGCAGTCCCATAGACAATGACTGGTGTGGTGGTGCAACTCCACTCTGAGGCATTCAAGAGCCTTATTCTTGATATCAATGTGGGTGCAGACAGTCGGACCCCCCAAGATCACAAAGTCATCTCTTATCATGTGGACAGGTGATAACTTTTAGTAATAGTGATAGCCCCTTATTCCAAGCTTGGCATAAGGGCAGGTACAGCAGCTGCTCCCCTTGATTTGAGCTCAGGAGACCCCTCCCTTGCTGAGAGTCCTAATAAAAGAAAATCCAATATGCATGTTGCAAACTAAAAAAGTAATCCTGATATATTTAAGTACTAATAATGTACTGTTGATGGCTCCCACATCGTCTTCAACCAAGAGTGAAGCATCTGATCAGTAGAGAGTCAGTCTTGCATTTTATTCACTGAAATCGCTGGTATCTATATTGGATGAGTCCAGTGGGCGGTCCTAACCTATGTGCATGAGTCCAGCGGGCAGTTCTAACCTCTGTGCATGAGTCAAGGGAGCAGTCCTAATGTCAGAGCATGAGTCCAATTGGTAGTCCTAACCTCTGTGCATGAGTCCAGTGGGTGGTCCTAACCTCTGTGCATGAGTCCAGTGGGCAGTGCTAACCTATGTGCATGCATTCAGTGGCCTGTCCTAACCTTTGTGCATGAGTCCAGTGGGCAGTCCTAACCTCTTTGCATGTGTCCAGTGGGCGGCACTAACTTTTGTGCATGAGTCAAGTGGGCGGCCTAACCTCTGTGCAAGCATCCAGTAGGCGGCGCTAACTTTTGTGCATGAGTTCATTGGGCGGTTCTAACCTCTGTGCACAAAGAGATAGCTGACAATCACTTGTAACACCGCCCAATGGACTCATGCACAAAGGTTAGCACCTCCCACTGAACTCATGCATACAGGTCCCAGGATTTCAATAAATAAAATGTAAATTGAACTGAATCTTTTCCAGTGAAGCCATGCATCATTCTGCCCAGCTGCTCCTTCTCTATACCCTGCTGCTGTCCACAGATTGTGCACATGAGGGGTTCCTTTTAATAATAATTACGGTACCCATACAGGCTGTCGTGTAATCACATGAGCAGTCCATTGAAGTCTATGACGTCTGGCCGTCTGCCATCAGATTGATCCCAGTGTTTTCTATTTGTTCATACTCTTTACATAAGGGAACTAATATATTAAATACTATAATGTTAATGAATACTATTTTAAATATTGTATAATATTTCATAATATCATAATCACTGCCTAATTATCGTTGTACCAAATGTTTTTCACAAATGGCCCTTATACCTCTTGAATATAGCCCAGTGCAACGTCCACCCATGGGGCGAGTGCAGAATCACTAACATGCTGAAATGGCCAATTAGGTCTTATGTAGGGGAACCCGTCACACGGTATACAGTCCGATCTGTGGCACAGAGGACACGCTGAGCACAAGAATACACAGGTCTGCTGGAGAAGACTCAGGGAATGGAATACTCACTTGACCCTCAGCTGCCATCTTCAGACTGGTCACCAGTGTGGTCTTCACTAGTGTTGAGCATTCCGATACCGCAAGTATCGGGTATCGGCCGATACTTGCTGTATCGGAATTCCGATACCGACTTCCGATATTTTTTCAATATCGGAATTCGGCATCGGAATCGGAAGTTCAGTTGATTGACGGCCTGACGTCATCATGATGCGCGGTGTGCGCGCATCATGATGCGCCGTCATTTTGGGCCTTCCGGGGGTCTCTGCCGGCCTGCCGGGGGGCTGTGCCGGCCTGCCGGGGGGCTGTGTGGACTGCCCGGGGTCTCTGCCGGCCTGCCGGGGGGCTGTGCCGGCCTGCCGGTGGTCTGTGCACCCTGTGGGGGTCTGTACCGGCCTGCCGGGGGGCTGTGCCGGCCTGCCGGGGGGCTGTGCTGATGTCCGGGGGTCTGTGCAAGCATCGTCCGATGGGACTACAAGTCCCATCGGGCGATGACTGCTACCATGACAGTGATTGACACATTAGCCAATGATGGGACAGTAGTAGTCCCATCATCCGGCTAATGTGTTAAATGTTAAAAAAAAAAAAAAAAAAAAAAAATACTACATACATACTACATGCATGCTACATACATACTACATATATACTACATACATACTACATACATACTGCATGCTACATGCATGCTACATACATACTACATGCTACATACATACTACATGCATGCTACATACATACTACATATATACTACATACATACTACATACATGCTACATACATACTGCATGCTACATACATACTACATACATACTACATACATACTACATGCATGCTACATGCATACTACATATATACTACATGCTACATATATACTACATGCTACATACATACTACATGCATGCTACATACATACTACATATATACTACATACATACTACATACATGCTACATACATACTGCATGCTACATACATACTACATGCATGCTACATATATACTACATACATACTACATACATGCTACATACATACTGCATGCTACATACATACTACATACATACTACATACATACTACATGCATGCTACATACATACTACATACATACTACATGCATGCTACATGCATGCTACATACATACTACATATATACTACATACATACTACATACATGCTACATACATACTGCATGCTACATACATACTACATACATACTACATACATACTGCATGCTACATGCATGCTACATACATACTACATGCTACATACATACTACATGCATGCTACATACATACTACATATATACTACATACATACTACATACATGCTACATACATACTGCATGCTACATACATACTACATACATACTACATACATACTACATGCATGCTACATGCATACTACATATATACTACATGCTACATATATACTACATGCTACATACATACTACATGCATGCTACATACATACTACATATATACTACATACATACTACATACATGCTACATACATACTGCATGCTACATACATACTACATGCATGCTACATATATACTACATACATACTACATACATGCTACATACATACTGCATGCTACATACATACTACATACATACTACATACATACTACATGCATGCTACATACATACTACATACATACTACATGCATGCTACATGCATGCTACATACATACTACATATATACTACATACATACTACATACATGCTACATACATACTGCATGCTACATACATACTACATACATACTACATACATACTACATGCATGCTACATGCATACTACATATATACTACATGCTACATATATACTACATGCTACATACATACTACATGCATGCTACATACATACTACATATATACTATATGGATAACTAGAGGCGGAAGACCTGTGAAGACTCAGACGTCAAGGTTAGATTTCAGAAAGGCAGATTTTAAGGGATTCAGAAAGAGAATTGGAGGGATCCAATGGCTGGATATCCTTAAAGACAAAAATGTCCAGGAAGGATGGGAAATCTTGAAAAATGAAATTCTCAAAGCACAGTTGTTAACAATTCCGAAAAGAGGGAAGAATAGGAAGCAGTTAAGGAAACCAGGATGGATGAACACAGAACTTAAGCACATGCTAAAAAGGAAGAAAAAAATGTTTATAAAATGGAAAGAGGGAGGCATATCTAAAGAAGAATATAATGCTGTCTGCAGAACCTGCAGGGCACAAATCAGATTATCTAAAGCTGAAAATGAATTGAGGCTTGCAAGAGATGTCAAAAGCAATAATAAAGGATTTTGGGGATATGTCAAAAGTAAAAGAAAAGTCAAAGATGCTATAGGATTTTTACAGGATGAAAATGATGAATTGGTAAGACAGGATGTTGAGAAGGCTGAACTTTTAAATTCCTATTTTGCATCTGTTTTCTCTCAGAAAGGAAATGTAACATCAACTGTTATTCACTGTCCTATTAAGGGAATAGAAGAATCCAGGATATCTATAAACAGAAAGATAGTGAGGAAACAATTAGCTAGCCTAAATGAATTCAAGTCTCCAGGTCCAGATGAATTACACCCCAGAGTACTGAAGGAGATAGCAGAAGAAATTTTTGAACCCCTCTCTATAATCTTTGAAAATTCTTGGAGAACAGGAGAAGTGCCAGAAGACTGGAGAAGAGCAAATGTTGTTCCTATCTTCAAAAAGGGGAAGAAGGTGGACCCAGGTAACTATAGGCCGGTGAGTCTGACTTCTATACCAGGAAAGATCTTTGAACAAATTATTAAACAACATGTATGTCAATACCTGGATAAGAATGAAGTGATTAAACAGAGTCAGCATGGGTTTGTAACTAATAAGTCATGTCAGACTAACTTAATTTCCTTCTATGACGGTATCACTGATTGGGTGGATCAAGGAAATGCTGTAGATATAGTATATCTTGACTTCAGCAAAGCATTTGACAAAGTCTCTCATACAATCCTTATTGAAAAAATGATTAAGTATGGAATGGACAAGGCAACTGTTAGGTGGATTCATAACTGGCTTAGTGATCGGACCCAAAGAGTGGTCGTAAATGGCTGCACATCCAGTTGGAAGAATGTCTCAAGTGGGGTACCACAGGGCTCTGTCCTGGGCCCTGTATTGTTCAACATCTTTATCAACGATTTAGATGAAGGAATTGAGGGTAAACTGATTAAATTTGCTGATGACACAAAGCTAGGAGGGATAGCTAATACTAGAGAAGAGAGAGAGAGGATTCAAAAAGATTTAAATAAACTGGAGAAGTGGGCAGCAACTAACAGAATGGTTTTTAACAGGGAGAAATGCAAAGTACTACATCTGGGCAATAAAATGGAAAAAGCATATATAGAATGGGAGGAATAGGGCTAAGTGACAGCACATGTGAAAAAGACTTGGGTATACTAATAGATCACAGACTGAATATGAGTCAACAGTGTGATGCAGCAGCAAAAAAGGCAAATGCAATTCTAGGATGTATTAACAGAAGCATACAGTCTAGATCACGTGAAGTCATTATTTCCCTCTACTCCTCTTTGGTCAGACCTCATCTGGAATATTGTGTCCAGTTTTGGGCACCACATTTTAAAAAAGACATCAACAAACTGGAGCAAGTTCAGAAAAGAGCGACCAGAATGGTGACCGGTCTGCAAACCCTGTCTTATGAGGAAAGGTTGCAGGATTTGGGAATGTTTAGTTTGCAAAAGAGAAGACTGAGAGGAGACTTAATAGCTGTCTACAAATATCTAAAGGGCTGTCACATTGTAGAAGGATCAACTTTATTCTCATTTGCACAAGGAAAGACTAGAAGCAATGGGATGAAACTGAATGGGAGGAGACACAGATTAGATATTAGAAAAAACTTTTTGACAGTTAGAGTGATCAATGAGTGGAACAGGCTGCCACGAGAAGTGGTGAGTTCTCCTTCAATGGAAGTCTTCAAACAGAGGCTGGACAGACATCTGACTGGGATGATTTAGCGAATCCTGCTTTGAGCAGGGGGTTGGACCAGATGGCCCAGGAGGTCCCTTCCAACTCTACGATTCTATGATTCTATGATTCTACTACATACATACTACATACATACTACATGCATGCTACATGCATACTACATACATACTACATACATACTACATACATACTACATACATACTACATGCATGCTACATACATACTACATACATACTACATGCATGCTACATGCATGCTACATACATACTACATATATACTACATACATACTACATACATGCTACATACATACTGCATGCTACATACATACTACATACATACTACATACATACTACATGCATGCTACATGCATACTACATATATACTACATGCTACATATATACTACATGCTACATACATACTACATGCATGCTACATACATACTACATATATACTACATACATACTACATACATGCTACATACATACTGCATGCTACATACATACTACATGCATGCTACATATATACTACATACATACTACATACATGCTACATACATACTGCATGCTACATACATACTACATACATACTACATGCATGCTACATACATACTACATACATACTACATGCATGCTACATGCATGCTACATACATACTACATGCTACATACATACCACATACATACTACATACATGCTACATATATACTACATGCATGCTACATACATACTACATATATACTACATGCATGCTACATACATACTACATACATACCACATATATACTACATACATACAATACATACATAGACATACAGTACATATAACATAGAGTAACATACTTACCAATACTTGTCACATTGTTCCCCGAAGCCATTGTCTTTCCGGAATAAATATTAACATAACAAACCACAAAAATACTCACCCACGATCCGAAGCAGTCCACGAGTGTGTCCCACGACGATCTTGGGTAGAGAACTGCAGCATCAGATGATGCTGCCGTTCTCTACGGGCTGCAGGAATCCAATGACGGAAGGTAGGTATCCTTCCGCACTGTATTCCTCCGCCACTTAAAAAAAAAAAAGTCCCTAGTCTCACTTTATGCCATTGCTGCGTGGGAAATTCCCACACAGCAATGGCATAAAGTGAGACTAGGGACTTTTTTTTTTTTTAAGTGGCGGAGGAATACAGTGCGGAAGGATACCTACCTTCCGTCATTGGATTCCTGCAGCCCGTAGAGAACGGCAGCATCATCTGATGCTGCAGTTCTCTACCCAAGATCGTCGTGGGACACACTCGTGGACTGCTTCGGATCGTGGGTGAGTATTTTTGTGGTTTGTTATGTTAATATTTATTCCGGAAAGACAATGGCTTCGGGGAACAATGTGACAAGTATTGGTAAGTATGTTACTCTATGTTATATGTACTGTATGTCTATGTATGTATTGTATGAATGTATTGTATGTATGTAGTATATATGTGGTATGTATGTAGCATGTAGTATGTATGTAGTATGTATGTAGCATGCATGTAGCATGCAGTATGTATGTAGCATGCATGTAGTATATATGTAGTATGTATGTAGCATGTAGTATGTATGTAGCATGTAGTATATATGTAGTATGTATGTAGCATGTAGTATGTATGTAGCATGCATGTAGTATATATGTAGCATGCATGTAGTATGTATGTAGCATGCATGTAGTATGTATATGGTATGTATGTAGCATGTAGTATGTATGTAGCATGCATGTAGTATATATGTGTTATGTATGTGGTATGTATGTAGCATGCATGTAGCATGCATGTAGTATGTATGTAGTATGTATGTAGTATATATGTAGTATGTATGTAGCATGTAGTATGTATGTAGTATGTATGTAGCATGCATGTAGCATGCAGTATGTATGTAGCATGCATGTAGTATATATGTAGTATGTATGTAGCATGTAGTATGTAGCATGCATGTAGTATATATGTAGTATGTAGCATGTAGTATGTATGTAGCATGCATGTAGTATATATGTGTTATGTATGTAGCATGTAGCATGCATGTAGCATGCATGTAGTATGTATGTAGTATATATGTGGTATGTATGTAGCATGCAGTATGTATGTAGCATGCATGTAGTATATATGTAGTATGTATGTTGCATGTAGTATGAATGTAGCATGTATGTAGTATGTAGTATGAATGTAGCATGTATGTAGTATGCATGTTGTATGTATGTAGCATGTAATTTTTTTTTTTTTTACATTTAACACATTAGCCGGATGATGGGACTACTACTGTCCCATCATTGGCTAATGTGTCAATCACTGTCATGGTAGCAGGCATCGCCCGATGGGACTTGTAGTCCCATCGGACGATGCCTGCACAGACCCCCGGAGCCTGCACAGACCACCGGCAGGCCGGCACAGCCCCCCGGCAGGCCGGCACAGCCCCCCGGAGCCTGCACAGCCCCCCGGCAGGCCGGCACAGCCCCCCGGCAGGCCGGCACAGCCCCCCGGAGCCTGCACAGACCACCGGCAGGCCGGCACAGACCACCGGAGCCTGCACAGACCCCCTGGCAGGCCGGCACAGCCCCCCGAAAGGCCCGTACAGACCCCAGAGAGGCTGTACAAGGGCAGGAAAGGGTTTTTCTTATTCCGATACCGGAAGTCCCATAGACTTGAATGGGACTTCCGGTATCGGAATCGGCGATACCGATACTTTTTTTAAAGATCGGCCGATACCATCCGATACGATACTTTGAAGTATCGGACGGTATCGCTCAACTCTAGTCTTCACTGGGCCATCATCAGAGTCTTCTGGTGCCGGCCTTAGCCTCATGCACTGATAGGACATGTATGATATATTCTGCATCACACAATCTGCTAATATCACGGCTGAGCCAGCAAAGAAGGAGCTAAAGATACTGGGGCACCAGAAGAGGCCACAGATGGAACAGTGAAGACCACACCAGTGACTGGACTGAAGAAGACTGTGCCTGAACAGGTGATAGCCAGGTGACTAGCATTATTATTCATTTTATATACATGGTTAGCACTGTATAGTGGCTCAGTGGTTAGCACTGTATGGTGGCTCAGTGGTTAGCACTGTAGCCTTGCAACGCTGGAGTACTGGGGTTCAAATCCCACCAAGGACGACATCTGCAGTTAGTTTGTTTGTTCTCCCAGTATTTGCGTGGGTTTCCTCCAGATTCTCTGGTTTCCTCCCACACTACAGAGACATACAGATAGGGAATGTAGATTGTGAGCCCCAATGGGGACAGTGATGGTGATGATTGTAAAGTGCTGTGGAATATGATGGCGCTAAATAAGCAAAACAGAATAATAAATTAATTCAATTTGCATTGAATAAATTTCAGGCAGATAAAATTTCTGCAAAATGCAAATTTTATATACATAAATATATACGCACAGCTTTGGACTGGCCCACAGCACGACAGCCCCATTTCCCTTACATCAGAAGTAATTGCCACAGTAAATTCAATGCAACATTTACAGCCAACGGCAGCATCTCATCACTCATTTCCCAAACTCCCCAGATAATTATTATATAGAGGCAGAGGGAAATTCCTGAAAAGGGTCAAGAAATACTGTAGTCCATGTAGCTGAACGTTGGCCGCCCAGAGTCAATGTCACTGGTGGTTCCCAGTCTGACCCTGTATGCATATATAGTGTGTGAGTGTGTGTATATACATATTTTTTCCTCCTAGACTGTAAGCTTGCGAGCAGGGCCCTCATTCCTCTTGGTATCTGTTATGATCTATGTGATTATTGTTATGCTGTAATGTCTATCGTCTGTACAAGTCCCCTCTATAATGTAAAATGCTACGGAATATGTCGGCGCTATAGAAATAAAATTATTATAATTATTATTATTATATGTATACATTTATATGGAGAACAGCAAATAAAATAAAACACTCAGTTCTGATACAATGTTACATTCAATTTTTGTGCCTTTCTCTGGTAATAGCTCAGTTTCAGTGAACTGCATTGTGAATATGTTCTCAAAGCCCCAGAGATAGCAGATGGAGCACATCTCAGGGCATCGCTCTTGGAGAGGTACCTGGTGCACATTTTCCTCTTCTATTTTACCCCAATTCTTAATTGAGCGATCTTGGAAGTTCATCATAACCATTGCACCCAAACAACTTCTCATATATATCTGTATCTTAGAACAACACTAGGATTGGGATTGTCTGAAATGGTCATTTTTGTTGGCTCTTCGCCCAATGTACACAATGAGTTGTCCCCAGGTCAATCTCATCCAAGGGTGGAAGATAAAGATACATTTGCATTAGAATAGAATGGGCAATTTAAAGAGTTTTTGTTTGGGAATGTGACTATTTGGATAGTAGTATGGATGAGCCACCTTCACAGAAACTATACATAATGTCTACATTCAGTACCGACTCAATCTCCGGGGTATTACCAAAGGGGTGCAGATATGGCACTAAGTACAAGGTCCCGGGACCCATTAGCGAATGCCAGTGGCAAAAATGGCACAAGATAGTTGCGATCCATCAGAGGCATCATTTGAGTATCTGTAATGTCTTTAATAAGGTCCACGCAAGATTAAGACTCCGGAGAGCCCCTTTAAACTGTTTTTTTTCACCTTTAGGCTATGTGCCCACATTGAGCTTTTTATGTGTTTCCGCAACGTTTTTGCCGCAGCGGAAACGCTTAAAAAACTCTAATAAAACGCACCCCCATACAATCCTATGGGATTCCGCAGTTGCTGTGCCCATGCTGCGGATTTTACCACTGCGGAATCGCATAGCGGTAAAATCCGCAGCATGTTCATTATTTCTGCGGACTCGCAGTGATTCCGCCACCATAGGATTGCACTGAAACGCTCACTTTACGCGTCTGGCTATGCCCACCATGCGTAAAGTGAGTGTTTCATGTGCGGATGGTACCCAGGGTCAGGAGGAGAGGAGACTGTCCTCCAGGCTCTGGGTACCATATCCCTGTAAAAAATAGAATTAAAAATTAGGGATATACTCAGCTTCTGGCGGCCCCCGGAGTCCTTCCCGCCTCACAGCCACGCTGCCAGCATCTTCCATTCCCAGGGATGCATTGCGCGAATGACCTCTAATGACGTAGCGGTCTTGCGTGATGCTACGTCATCAGTGGTCATTGTCGCAAGGCATCCCTGGGAACGGAAGTTGCCGGCAGCATCTCTGAGGGGCGAGACGACTTCGGGGGCCGCCAGAAGGTGAGTATATCCCAATTTTTTTTTTTTTAAATTATGTTTAACATTCTATCTTTTATTACTGATGCCGCATAGGCAACATCAATAGTAAAAAGTTGGTCACACTTGTCAAGCACTATGCTTGACAAGTGTGACCAACCTGTCAATCACACTTGATGCTTCAAATTGCTTGGAAAGCGCAAGCATTCTGCAAGCTAAAAACGCTTGCAAAACGCTTGTGTTTTGCTGGAAAACGCATGCGAATTCTGCATCCGTTTCCCCGCAGCAGGGAGTTGCGGAAATGCTGCGGACGTTTCCACAGCATTTCTGCAACGTGGGCACTTAGCCTTAACCTTCTGTGACTCAAAACCAGAAAACCTAAACTGCGCTCAGGGTCAGGAAACCACGTGGATGTCACAATCAATATTTTTCAGTGAAACAACAGCAAAAACTTACACAACTATTTGCACACACATTTGGCAGGAGCGGATACGTACAGTTAAAGGAAGGGAGCAAACTGAAAAAAGGATTGTCATGACTGCCAAGAGGATGAGGTGGTCTAGCTCCTCCATGCCGGACTGCTTAACTAATTCGACCTTGGGTCCAGCTTTGATGGAATTCCTCTGGTTCTGGATTTTGTACATCTGGTAAAGGCGTATCATCGTGCCCACATTGCAGATGATGATGGCTACAACCAGCAGTCCCATGACAGTCCCATATAATAAAGAATAAGCTAGGACCCCCGGCTCCGACGGCTCTGCAGTCATCTGTATAAAGCACCATGTCCCCGGACAATACTGATCAAATTTCCCAATGCCAAAGAACGGCATCGCACAGAAGACGGCACAGAAGACATATACCGTCACCGGGACCAGCAAAGCAAATTTTTTGGTGATGTGGATGTGGTAAAAGAATGGATTTGCCAAAGCAATCCAACAATCCAGAGCCATGGCCAGAAGTATAAGCATGGGGGCCAAGCCAAAAAAAATCATGAAGAAGCTGAAGACATTACATAGCATTCGATTCTCGACCATCTCCACCAGGGTTTGGTTTTTGTAGTAAGCAGCAGACACCATGGGGCTCACCAAACATTTCCCCATCAGGTTGGTCACGGTTAGACCCGTAACCAAGATGTAAAATACCGAGGTTTTTTTCCTTGAGCGTAACTTGTGTTGCCATAGGATGAAGATGGCGATGATATTTCCCAATAGACCGGCAAGAAATAGTAAAGAGCTGGGTATTGCCGAAAAATCCCCTTGGATGGCTTGGCTATTGGAGCACAGGTAAAGTTCATCATGAAGACTCATTATGAGGCTAAAACCTATGCAGAAAGCAGAAGCCAACGTCTGTAACGTCTGAATTACTCATCAGTCTGAAACTTGCTTTTCTTCAAGTGTGCAGTTCAGCTCCCAGGATATCTCAAAGAGGTGGGGAGAAGCAATTGACATGTAAAATAAAGAAGGCATGAGCAAGGCGTATCCAGCTCTGCTGTCTGTGGACTGAAGCCAGCAGAGCTCACAAAGAGGAAGCGTTGCAAATCTAACCAGACGTGTTTAATGAGCGCTCTGAAAAACGAAATATGGGATCACGAATCGATGTTACCGACCCTACCGGGAGGATGTGATTGTTCTGCCACAGATTATGTTTTCATTCTCACTGCTGGGGGTCCAAAGTGCACTACATGACAAGTGCAATATCAGCCCCAAAATAACTGTGGAATTGTCCCCTGCAGCCACATACCTCTGCTGCGGCATACACTGAGGGGCTGAAGGGTAATAATGTTGTGAACTTTTGTTTTCCACGCTCCATATCTCATCATCCACTGCTGCTTCTAACGTGAGACTACCATCACCTTATAGACCAGACCTGGTCAAAGTGCAGCCCGCTGGCCACATTCGGCGCTCTGGCCTGTGGACCGAGACAACCCTGGGACTGGAAATCAGAGGTCCGAGGGATGCACCATGCCTGCCCGCTCGCTGCCTTCATCTGCGCTGACTGCATTGGTAGAGGAGGGGTCTCCAGCCACTTCCTCCCATAATCAGCGTGTGAAGCACCTGACGCGATGACGTCATTTCATGTCATCAGTGGGTCGCCCTCCCAGGGCTGTGGGGTACTCGGTATCGGGCTGGTGTCAGGGGGATGTGTCACAGCAGCGGTGACCCGGTCCGTGGCCCTGGGCGCCGAAGTAATGGCGAAATGTAGTTAATGGAATGGAATAGTTTGTGACGCCACCTGTGGTGTTCGGCAAGGGAGGTGTTAAGCCGTCGCTGCAGACAGATCCGCTGGGACTGATGGTAGGGTGCAGCAAGGACGTAAAAGCTCCCCACAGGTGAAGCTATAGTCCCAGGGCAGTGTAGATGTGGTTGACACGGGGATGTAGCAGTGCCGGAAAGGTAGGAAGCAGACAAAACACAGCGGGGTGCAATTTCTGTACCTTTACTTGATAACTGCAGTCCAGGGTCCTGATTACAGATGGTAACAGAGCAGGCTAGCCTGGAAGCAACTCAGGGATTCTCTCTCAGCAGACGGGCTGTGCAGTCTCCTTCCTAGCGCTTGTTTGAATGAAGTACTCCAGTACTCAGTTACTCTGAAGTTCCTCCTGTCAGTTGTTCCCAAGAACCTTACTTGCACGGCAGACAGCTGTAGCCTCTCTCGGGGACTCCTCTCTTGAGTCCTGGCTCTCTATCCAAGCTGCTGTTGTGCCTCAAGTCTTAGACGGGAGTAGGGCATTTACAGCCTCCTACACCTCTGGTATCTGCTGTAGGACCGTTAGTATCTGTACAGCCGTGGAGACCAGGCTACAGTTCTTGCGCTCTCACTGCGAGAGAGCTCTCCTTTCCTAGCTCAACCTCCAGCTTCTCTCTACACGTCTACACACTTCACCCTCCGCAGACTAACTGACCACTCCTTCCTCTTGACCCTCAGAGGGCACTCCTCCCCTTAATCCTGGTTCAGAGTTCCCCCTGCTGGCCTGGAGTGGAACTGTGTTGCATGTATGGATTGACTGCGAGAGAGACCCTTCATTGCCTCCAAGCCTGGCATTACCCTCCCCTGGATGAAGGCAAAGTCACTGTGGCGGCCATACTCCTGGGGGTGCCACATTCCCCCCTAGTGCAAGTCAGCACTCCTGGGCTGAACAAAAGAAAACATGAACATATAAACAGTTAAACAATAAAAATTGTACAAGATTTAAAAATGAAAAATGTACAAAAACCAAGTGCTTCAAAAATGGTCCTATGATGGCAAGTCCAGCATCAATGTCCATGGTCCATTCCTGGGCAAATGATGAAAGTTTTTGACCACACACAAGTCCTGTGGTTCAGTGTTCATAAAACAAATTCCAAAGGAAACTCTTACAGGTTACCTGTAGGCACAAAGCTTAAGAACAGTTACATATTTACACATACACAATTTCAACATTTACATTTATTTTGCTATATACGATATCTAAGGGGTGGTATACCTTGTGTGGTGCGGGTAGACCTGCGTAAGACTGGTGTACTGTGTACTGCACTGGATACACTACTGGGGGTTCTATGTAACACAGGGATACTAGATTGTCTGTAATCTCTTAGACTCACCAGGGGCATAACAGGTTCACCACTGGCAGGGCGAGGGTTCTCTGGCTCCACTGCTGGTGTGGCTTCTGCTGCCTGATTTTCCTGATCCTCAGGATTTCCTTGAGTGACATCTTCCATCTACCAATTGGGGAATCAGCAACACTGGCACCACTATAGCATCGTTCACTTTAGTCCAATTCGCAGGGAATTCTCCAAGCACTGTGCTGACCTTCTCTTCTTCCACTATGGGTTGGATGTTATCTGGTTCTTCTTTCCTTTCTTTCAACTGGTCAGGACACAACTTCAAATGATCTCTCGATACCACTGCCGAGGTCTCTCCTCCTCTCTCCTCTTTACTAACTAAGCATATCTTAGTATTATCAAAGTTCGAGGGCAGAATGGTATAAGGTTCAGCTTCCCATTGATCATCCAATTTGTGCAATCTTCTCTTCCTTTTCAAGACTTGCTCCCCCGGCGACAAAGGAATGGCAGGTTCCTTTTGATTGTAAAGCTTCTCCTGCTTTTGCCTTGCCTGAGCCAGACTCCTTTCCATGCATTCTTGAACTCTCCGGTACTGTTGCTGCCTCTCTGTGTCCCAATCAGCATCTGGTGACGCTACTTCAGGTGTCAGGACTCCCATGTCTAAGTCGATAGGCAGCATACCAGGTCTGGTTCTCATTAAATAGGCTAGGGTACAGTTGGTGGAGTTCACTGGGATATGGTTGTAGAGGTCCACCAGATCGGGCAACTTCTCTGGCCACAGATTCCTCTCCTCCAAGGGCAAAGTCTTCAGGAGGTCCATCACCACCTGGTTCATCTTCTCGCACATGCCATTGGTTTGTGGGTGGTACGGTGTTGTCCGGATCTTCTTACAACCATACAAGTTACAGAATTCTTGGAACACTTCTGCCTCGAAAGCTGGACCTTGATCTGTCAGCACCCTTTCAGGATATCCATGTGGTCTACAGAAGTGCTGTTGGAATGCTCTGGCTGCTGTCCTGGCCGTCTGATCTTTGACAGGCACAACTACCAGGAATCTTGAGTAGTGGTCCACAATGGTAAATGCATAGATGTAGCCTGACCGGCTTGGAACCAGCTTCACATGGTCCAGGGCTCCCAACTCAAGGGACTGTTTGGTGATAATTGGCTGTAGGGGTGCTCTCTGGCTGTCCCGATCCTTTCTGCGCAGGTTACATTGTCCACACTCCCTGCACCACCTCTCAATGGCTTTCCTCATACCAGCCCAGTAGAACCTCTCTTGGAGCAATACTTCCAACTTCTTCCATCCGAAGTGTCCAGCTCCATTGTGGTATGCTTCCAGGACCATTGATGCCTCTCTCTTTGGGACTATCACCTGCCAAACCAGCTCATGAGTGCGGGCATTGATACTCCTCCGACACAGCTTCCCTTCATATATGAACAGCCGGCCTCTCTCCTTCCACAACTGCTGAGTTTCTTCAGGAGCATCCGACTGTGGACGTGAGTCAGCTCGTGTCAGCAGCTCCTTCACCAGGCAGACTGCAGGGTCACTATCTTGCATTTCTGCCCAGTCATGATGGGGCAATGGGTTCAGGGTGACCTCCTTCAAGCCAGACCGTCTGTTTCTCACTCCTTGAGCACGCTGGGCCGCAAGTGGCCGGTGGAAGGGAGGTAGCTCTATCTCTTCAAGAGCCTCAGGGTCTTTTCCGGCATCTGGTAGGTTAGGCATTCTGGACAGCGCATCAGCATTGGCATTCTTGTGCCCTGCCCGGTACTTGATGGTAAACTTATAATTCGTATATATAGCGGGGGTGTCTCAAACCAATGTCAGATATTTGGAGATAGCAAATTGGTATATCATAAACAATAAAACATAACCTTTAATGATTCTTTAAAAACCATACATCAAATCTAAACAAACATGTGCCAAAGTGCAATTGTGCAGTGCTCTATTAAAAACAAACCGTTTTGTACTTTATGAGGTACCATATGGCCCTGGACATTATCGTATTTCTTGTCCAAGTGTTTAAATACCTGGACTCTCCGACCATATGGGCCTTATATATATGTAATAGTGTGCCAACCGGCCTTTATGTCATCAGAATTATTATTACTTAATAGACATGTATCCAGCCCGTATACAAATAGCACAGCATATGTACAGCATCGGTCAAATGCCTAAGCATAAAATCACCTCATCAGCAAATTGTATCCATTTATGATACCACTATAGAAAATGAGACCGCTGTACTTATCTTTAAACGCTTCTATAAAGAACGGATGATCAGGTAAGGTCCATCTGAAAACCCCAAGATCGTGACCCGATCTCCAGAATTGTCACCCAACGCGTTTCATCAATGTCTGACTCATCAGGGGTATTGTGACACCTTCTTCTGGCGCATAGCACGCCCGTTGTGAGATAGCTGCCTTTTATAAATCGCGGCATACCGCGGCTTGTTGCCGTTTCCGGTTGCCCCGTTCAGTACTTCCGGTTTGCGCATGACGCCGGCATCTGCTCAGGCAACTTGCCCCACTTCCTGGGTTTTCCTAAACAGGCGCCGCGCGTCATGTTGAGACAGGAACCGACCATACCTTGCCCCACTTCCTGGGCGTAACCGGGCCTATCGGTCTGCATATCAAAATATTGCGTGATTGGTCTAAGCAGTCACCTGACCATTACGTATCATTAGGAGCCGCTCACTTTGTTTTATTGCATCAATCTAATAGTGCGGCTTCATTTACTCAATCATAAATGTTGAATGCGTCCCCCTATCATTATTTATACGGGATCCGAATTATTAAGTCATTTTATGATTGCATAGGCGTTATGAATCAGTACAGAACGCCAACACCCATATTATGGACATTGTCAGGGATTATCTTGTGAATAAAAATAAATTCTTTACACCCCATCATGGGAAAAGAAACAGAAAAAAAGAGTCAGGATACCGACTGCAACTTTTGTGTAATGTGGAAATTATTCAATTAATTTTGTTGCATGCATAACAAGGGGATACCACCAACCTCCATGTATCTGTAGGAATTATAGAAAGGGTGCCCACTAAATCTGGCCCTATATGTCCCTAACTGGCTGTTCCCTACCTCACGCGGAGGTTGGCACCCTAAATTCCTGCGCAAATGGCGCCCCCACTCCTCGTCGGCTCTCCCTGAACTAGAAAGCCCTATTGAAACTCCCTACAAGAAGGAAGAAAAGGAAAGTGTCTCATTCAGTCCTTTGGGATATACAGATTGTAATGAGAAAATCCAATATGTTTCTCTTTGGAGTATGCGTTTATCCCAATCACCTCCTCTTGGATTTTGGGGGACCTTTTCTATGCCCATGAAACTGACCGCCTTCACGTCACCCTTATGTCTTTGGTTGACATGGGTGGCTACCGGTGTATCACGTTTAAGAATTATATCTCTGTGGTGTTCACCTACCCTCACCCTCAGCTCCCTCTTGGTCTTGCCGATGTATTCAAGGCCACAGCTACAGGTGATTTTGTATACCACTCCTATTGATCTGCAATTAATGAATTGACCAATACGGTAGATCTTTCCTGTGACATTGCTCTGAAATTCTTTACTCTGTTGAATAGAGGTACAATATTTACAGCTACCACATCTGTAACAGCCTTTCGGCTGTGTACCTAGCCATGTTGGGCTGTATGAGGTTTTCTGGGTATAATGGCTGCGGACCAACCTATCCCTCAAGGAGCGGCCCCTCCTAAATGTAATTTGTGGATTATCCGAGATCAAGCTGGAGAGAGACAATACTATAATAGTGAAACCCGCAGATAAAGGGGGGAATATAGTATTGATGGATGTAGCAATTCATTAATTGCAGATCAATAGGAGTGGTATACAAAATCACCTGTAGCTGTGGCCTTGAATACATCGGCAAGACCAAGAGGGAGCTGAGGGTGAGGGTAGGTGAACACCACAGAGATATAATTCTTAAACGTGATACACCGGTAGCCACCCATGTCAACCAAAGACATAAGGGTGACGTGAAGGCGGTCAGTTTCATGGGCATAGAAAAGGTCCCCCAAAATCCAAGAGGAGGTGATTGGGATAAACGCATACTCCAAAGAGAAACATATTGGATTTTCTCATTACAATCTGTATATCCCAAAGGACTGAATGAGACACTTTCCTTTTCTTCCTTCTTGTAGGGAGTTTCAATAGGGCTTTCTAGTTCAGGGAGAGCCGACGAGGAGTGGGGGCGCCATTTGCGCAGGAATTTAGGGTGCCAACCTCCGCGTGAGGTAGGGAACAGCCAGTTAGGGACATATAGGGCCAGATTTAGTGGGCACCCTTTCTATAATTCCTACAGATACATGGAGGTTGGTGGTATCCCCTTGTTATGCATGCAACAAAATTAATTGAATAATTTCCACATTACACAAAAGTTGCAGTCGGTATCCTGACTCTTTTTTTCTGTTTCTTTTCCCATGATGGGGTGTAAAGAATTTATTTTTATTCACAAGATAATCCCTGACAATGTCCATAATATGGGTGTTGGCGTTCTGTACTGATTCATAACGCCTATGCAATCATAAAATGACTTAATAATTCGGATCCCGTATAAATAATGATAGGGGGACGCATTCAACATTTATGATTGAGTAAATGAAGCCGCACTATTAGATTGATGCAATAAAACAAAGTGAGCGGCTCCTAATGATACGTAATGGTCAGGTGACTGCTTAGACCAATCACGCAATATTTTGATATGCAGACCGATAGGCCCGGTTACGCCCAGGAAGTGGGGCAAGGTATGGTCGGTTCCTGTCTCAACATGACGCGCGGCGCCTGTTTAGGAAAACCCAGGAAGTGGGGCAAGTTGCCTGAGCAGATGCCGGCGTCATGCGCAAACCGGAAGTACTGAACGGGGCAACCGGAAACGGCAACAAGCCGCGGTATGCCGCGATTTATAAAAGGCAGCTATCTCACAAAGGGCGTGCTATGCGCCAGAAGAAGGTGTCACAATACCCCTGATGAGTCAGACATTGATGAAACGCGTTGGGTGACAATTCTGGAGATCGGGTCACGATCTTGGGGTTTTCAGATGGACCTTACCTGATCATCCGTTCTTTATAGAAGCGTTTAAAGATAAGTACAGCGGTCTCATTTTCTATAGTGGTATCATAAATGGATACAATTTGCTGATGAGGTGATTTTATGCTTAGGCATTTGACCGATGCTGTACATATGCTGTGCTATTTGTATACGGGCTGGATACATGTCTATTAAGTAATAATAATTCTGATGACATAAAGGCCGGTTGGCACACTATTACATATATATAAGGCCCATATGGTCGGAGAGTCCAGGTATTTAAACACTTGGACAAGAAATACGATAATGTCCAGGGCCATATGGTACCTCATAAAGTACAAAACGGTTTGTTTTTAATAGAGCACTGCACAATTGCACTTTGGCACATGTTTGTTTAGATTTGATGTATGGTTTTTAAAGAATCATTAAAGGTTATGTTTTATTGTTTATGATATACCAATTTGCTATCTCTAAACTTATAATTCGATAGCCGAGCCATCCATCGCTGTTCCAGTGCACCTAGTTTTGCAGTGTCCAAATGCGTCAACGGGTTGTTGTCCATGAAGATAGTGAACTTAGCAGAGGCTAGGTAATGTTTGAACCTTTCGGTGACAGCCCAGACTATGGCAAGGAACTCCAGCTTGAAAGAACTGTAATTATCAAGGTTCCTTTCAGTGGGGCGCAGCTTTGTGCTGGCATAGGAGAACACGCTTTCTTTCCCATTCTGTACCTGCGACAGTACTGCTCCTAGTCCCATGTTGCTGGCATCTGTGTACAGCACAAAGGGTTTGTCATAATCTGGGTAGGTCAGAACTTCGTCTCCTGTGAGAGCCATCTTCAATCTGGTGAAGGACCTTTCCAACTCTTCAGTCCATTCAAAGGTGGAACTTTTCTGTTTGGTCTTCTTGGACTGCCCCACCAGGAGATTTTGCATAGGGGTGGCTATTTCAATAAAGCCCTTGATGAATCTTCGGTAGTAGCCTACCAGTCCAAGGAATTGGCGTACTTCATGAAGGTTGCTGGGCTTCGGCCAGACCCGGATGACTGTGACCTTATCAGGATCTGGTGCCACACCTTCTGCACTGACCACATGACCGAGGTACTACACCTTGGGGTCCGGGAGGTGACACTTGGAGGGCTTCACCTTCAGGTCAAAATTGGACAAAGCTTCAAACACTTCAGCCAGGTGCTCCAGATGATCTTCATAGGTTTTGGAGAAAACAATGCCATCATCCAGGTACAACAAGACCATCTCAAAGTTCATGTGTCCCAGGCAGCACTCCATCAGCCGTTGAAATGTTCCTGGAGCAGTGCAGAGCCCAAATGGCATATAATTGAACTCACAGAGACCCATTGGAGTGGTAAATGCTGTTTTCTCCTTGTCTGCCTCTGCCACGGGAACCTGACAATACCCACTAATGAGATCTAAGGTGGAATCGTAATTAGCAGTTTTAAGTGCAGCAATTGATTCCGCAATTCTAGGTAATGGGTAGGCATCTTTATGTGTAATTATACCCATGATCCTAAATCAAAAAGGCAATAATCACTTCAATAAATATATTCCAAACAAAAATCATCACGTGAGGTACCGTGAGAATCAAAGAAGTGAAAAACAATGAGATTAATAAAATTATAAATTTTTATTAATTACAAATTAAAAATGACATAAATTGTATTAAAAAGACAGGACTGAGGTCTCCAACATGGGGGGTAGGAAAAAACCAGCAAAAGATATATAGTATCTCCATTTTGAATTTTGAATATATTCTAAATAGCTATTTGGCACCCTCTGGAGATACTATATATCTTTTGCTGGTTTTTTCCTACCCCCATGTTGGAGACCTCAGTCCTGTCTTTTTAATACAATTTATGTCATTTTTAATTTGTAATTAATAAAAATTTATAATTTTATTAATCTCATTGTTTTTCACTTCTTTGATCCTCACGGTACCTCACGTGATGATTTCTGTTTGGAATATCTTTATGTGTAATGCTGTTAATTTTCCTGTAATCAACACACATTCTCATGGTACCATCCTTTTTCTTTACGAACACTTGGAGCTGCCCATGGGCTACAACTGTCTCTGATGACCCCTGCCTCCTTCATCTCTCTCAACATACTCTTAGCACACTGGTATTGTGTTGGGGGTATAGGTCTGTACCTCTCCTTTATGGGTGGATGGTCTCCCGTGGGGATATGATGTTGAACCCCTTTTGCCTGCCCAAAATCTAGTGGGAGTTTGCTGAATACCCGCTCATACTCTTGTTTCACTCTGTAAACCCCATTTTTCTGGTATGAAGGTGTAGAGTCAGTTCCCACCTGCAGTTGCTGACACCACTCCTCCGACTGCTTCACAGAGCCATTGTCATGCACCTGATCGGATGAGACCTAGGGCTCTGCTGCCTGCAATGAGTTGTTATTAACAGTGAGCAGCTTAGCAACTGTGGCGTACCGAGGTATCGTGGCCTCCTCTTCCCCACAATTCAAAAGGCGCACAGGTACTCTCCCTTTTTTGACATCAACCACCCCTCTGACTGTCATGACAGTGGGCCTGCTCTCGGAGTATACTGGTTCTACCAACGCCTGGTAATCTCTCCCTCTGAGGCTGAGTTCACACGTGGCGTTTTTTTCGCGTTTCCGCGGCAGTTTTAACCGCGCGATTTTGCCGCGAAAACGCGAAAAATAAGCATCCCATGCATTCCTATGGGATTCCGCAATGCTGTGCTAATGCTGCGGGTTTTTACCGCGGCGGAATCGCTTTGCGGTAAAAACCGCAGCATGCTCATTATTTTGCGGAATCGCGGCGATCCCGCACCCATAGGAATGCATTGTTCCGCTTATTTCCCGCATGTGGCTGTGCACACCATGCGGAAAGTAAGCAGAACAATTGCGGATGGTACCCATGGTCCGGAGGAGAGGAGACTGTCCTCCGGGCTCTGGGTACCATATCCCTGTAAAAAAAAGAATTTAAAATAAAAAATATTGTTATTCTTACCCTCCGACGTCCCGCGCAGGCTTCCCGCTTCTCTTCACGCTCCCGTTCCCAGTAGTCCTTTGCGAAAATGCTCGCGATGACGTCCGATCTCGCGGGATCGCGAAGTCTCGTGGTAATTCGCGCGACGTCATCGCGAATTACCGCGAGACGTCGCATTCCCGCGAGAACTGACGTCATCGCGGGCATTTTCGCAAAGGACTACTGGGAACGGATGCGCGGGACGTCGGAAGGTAAGAATAACACCATTTTTTATTTTTTTTTACATTCTATCTTTTACTACTGAGGCCGCATAGGCGGCCTCAGTAGTAAAAAGGTGGTCACACTCGTCAAACACTATGTTTGACGAGTGTGACCAATCTGTCAATCAGTTCTCCAAGCGATGCTACAGATCGCTTGGAGAACGCTAGCATTTTGCAAGCTAAATACGCTTGCAAAATGCTAGTTTTTCCGCGGGAAAATCGCGGGAATTTAAAATGCGATTTTCCCGCGGACTGGAATTCCGGAATTCTCGCGGTAATTTCCACGAGAGTTCCGGTACGTGTGCACTTAGCCTAAGACCTATAGCTGCCCGACACCAAACCAACATTTCACATCTGTGTGGTATTGCAATGTGGAAGGGGTCACTCACTCTGACACTGCCAATTTCTCCGCCAGAGAGTTCTACCTGTTGTCTTTGCATCAGGGCTCGGATCTCCTTCTGCAGGACTCGTTGTTCACTGGAACCAACAGTCTCAGCCACCTGTTGCAACAAGACAATAACCTCGGACAGACAGTTTTCAATTACATTTGTACCAAGAGTCATCATGGGATTACATTCACGTCGATCAATATCAACAACTATCAGACCTTGAGACTTTAGCTCTACCCGCCCCACTTTGACAGTAATTTCTTTACATCCTATCTGCGGTAAAGACTGACCATTACTAGCAACTACTGTCAGTTCATCAGTTGGGCCACGGGTAAGTTCTGAATCAGCCCAATACCTCTTGTACAGAATGTACGGCATCGTGGTCACCTGGGAGCCAGTGTCCAGCAAAGCGTTCATGGGGATACCGTCAATCATCACAGGAAGGATTGGTCTCCCTCCCACATACTTGGTTCTCCAGTTCTTTGGGCCTGGGGATCCTATTCCTGGGGGTTGGCCCTCTGCCCCAGGGGTTGCTCGTTTAAAGGACAATATCTTGCAAGATGACCGGCCTTGTAGCAGCAACAACAAATGGGACGTCCGTCCTGGTCATAGCGATCATTGTTCCTCCCTCAAAGTGGTGGGGCTCTCCTCCTCCGGAGCCACGGGACATCCTCTGGACTGGAAGCAAGCTGGATCTTTTCCTTGGAGGACACCTGCAGGGACTGGTAAGTGCAGCCATCCCTTTGGTTAACTCCAGGACCTGAAGACGCAGCTCCTCAGTTGGATCTTTATCCAGAGTCTGTGCATCAGCCTCCACAGGGATGGAAGGAAAAGATGTTGCTTCCTGAAGGTAGGTGATCGCTGGGCGCCTAGGGGGCACTGGATGGCTGTCAGTGGACTCTGCAGTACCCGAATAGCCCTGTCCTTAAAATCAGCAAAGTCCAGATCAGTGTTTTGCAGGGTTATGGTACGCAACTGTCCTCTGTGGGTACTGGATAGGAGTCCTTCAATGAACTGCTCCTTTAACAGTTTACCTTTCTCCTTCACACTGTCAGGATCAACTTGCTTAACTGCTCGCAGCGCCTCCTGCAGGTTGAGAGCATAATCCCTGATACTGTCCTGCGCCTTCTGTTTACAGCCAAAGAACCTCATCTTGATTTCAGCTGCAGTGCTGGTGTCAAAGGTGCTTCTCAGCTTGGCCAGGATCTTTGCAACAGTCTCTTTATCAGTATCTTGCCAGGCTTTCACTTCTCTCTGTGCTGCACCCGTTAGCTGTCCAATCAGGATATTCTGTCATGAACTCATTTTCTGCTCCACCAGTTGAGAGTTCCCCTTCTGTTCTCCCTCTGGTGGTGACAGGAGGTAGTGCTGTTGGTTTAACTGGTAGTGATCTGCCACCTGATGAGGAAGATAACGATTGGATCTCTGGAGTATCAGACTGGATATAAGACAGCCGACGCCCTATCCGGGTGCTGGTGATGCAGTCTACTTCTCAGGTCCTGGACTTCAGCTCTCTTCCAGTCTTCTCAAGTTAAGTTTGTTTTTTGCTAATGTTCACACTTGCGCTTGTTGGTCAATTCAGTTTTTTGTGTAATCAGCTTGCCCCTGTTGGGGCTATGCTGAATTTCCACTCCTATTAATCAGAATTTGCCAATCTGCTTTTTGTTCCTTATTAGATTGGCCTCTTTTTTGCTCTGTCTCAGAATATTTCAGAGTGCTGATATAGGTTTAGAAGTCTAGTGACTTCAGGGATAATTTTGCTATCAGAAGTGTTGGACAATATTTTTGTAGGGTTTTTTTGGCAGATTGCAGACAGTGTCTTTCCTGTCCTTTTTAGTTAGCCGGGCCCCATTGTTTGCTCAGCCTATTTTCCTGTCTTTGTTTGCAATTTCATCTTGTTTCACCGTCAATACATGTGGGGGGCTGTCTTTCCTTTGGGGTCTGCTCTGGGGCAGTTAGTTTTGCTCTTTTCCTGCTTTAGGCTTATGTAGCTCTCCGGTTGTGATGAGGCGTCTAGGACCAATGTAGGAGCGCTCCACGACTGCTTCTAGTTGTGCGGTTAAGTTCAGGGATCTGCA
Organism: Dendrobates tinctorius; assembly: GCF_039654945.1. Taxonomy (NCBI): domain Eukaryota; kingdom Metazoa; phylum Chordata; class Amphibia; order Anura; family Dendrobatidae; genus Dendrobates; species Dendrobates tinctorius. Next base: position 1,084,855 of record NW_027361726.1, on the reverse strand, counting down.
ATCTGCATAGTTACCAACTTCTCTGATTTTCTGAGACTTAGCTTGTTGTTTATTTTTTCCTCCTCGGTGGCCCATTCATAACAGAATCACCAGCCATACCGCAGATTCTAGGGTACTCAAAAGCAGGAAAGAATTGTTAGAGAGAAAAAAAAAAGTGTCAGAATTTTTTTTTATTATTATGTATTTTTTCCTTTTTCTCTGGGGCCGTAGGAGGATTTTTTTCCTAATGGAGATTAAGCAACTGTCTGATCGTTTGGAGCAGCTTGCTGCTGAAGTACAGGGAATTTCCACCTACCTTATTCAGTCACATGCTGCTGAACCCAAGATTCCTACTCCTGATGTGTTTTCTGGGGATCGGTCTAAATTTCTGAATTTTAAGAATAATTGTAAATCATTTCTTGCTATGAAGCCTAACTCATCGGGGAGCTCTGTGCAGCAGGTTAAAATTGTCATCTCCTTGCTGCGCGTCGATCCCCAAGATTGGGCTTTTTCTCTGACACCTGAAAATCCTATTCTGACTAATGTGGATGCATTTTTTCAGGCCTTGGGGTTGTTGTATGATAAACCTAATGCCGTTGATCAAGCTGAGGGAACCCTGCTGGCATTAAACCAGGGTCAGGATGCTGCAGAGTTGTACTGTCAAAAATTCTGAAAGTGGGCGGTCCTTACTACATGGAATGATAGTGCATTGGCAGTTCTCTTTCGGAAAGGTTTGTCAGAGACCGTAAAAGATGTTATGGTGGGATTTCCTGTTCCCTCTGGTCTGGATGGCTCTATGTCATTAGCCATTAATGTTGATCGACGTTTACGTGAACGTAAAACTACACGGGAGGCGCTGCCACCTTTTGAACAAATGTCTGAACCTATGCAATGTGATGGGGTTTTGTATAGGGCGCAACGTTGGGAGTTTAGAAGGCGTAATAAGCTGTGTTTTTTCTGTGGAGACGCCTCTCATACTATTTCTGTCTGCCCTAAACGAGAGAAACGTTTTGCACACACATTTGCTGTGGGCAGTATACAACCTAAGTTCCTTTTGGCAATTACTCTGATCTTCTTCTTGTCCACATTTTCCACTAAGGCTTTTGTGGATTCAGGAGCAGCTCTGAATCTGATGGATTTGAACTTTGCTAAACGTTGTGGTCTGTCCATGACGCCTCTGCAGACGCCTATTCCTTTGAGGGGTATTGATGCCACTCCTTTGGCAGAGAATAAACCTCAGTTTTGAACCCAGATGATAATGCGAGTTGCCCCAGACCACCAAGAAAAGTGTAAATTTTTGGTGCTGCATAATTTGCATGATACTATTGTTCTGGGGTTCCCCTGGTTGCAAACTCATAACCCAGTTTTGGATTGGAAATCTGTGTCTTTGGTGAGTTGGGGTTGTCAGTGTGTTCTTAGGGACGCTCCTGTTTTCTCCACCTCTCCTCAGTCTCATGATATTCCTGATTATCTGGCTGATGTCTCTGATGTTTTTAGTGAGAGCAAGTCTGCGTCTTTGCCTCCTCATAGGAGTTATGACTGTGCAATTGAGTTGATGCCTGGGTGTAAATTTCCCAAGGGTCGGCTTTTCAACTTATCTGTACCCGAACATGATGCTATGCAATCCTATATTAAGGAGTCGTTGGAGAAGAGTCATATTAGACCATCCTCGTCACCTTTAGGCGCTTTTTTTTGTAGCCAAGAAAGATGGTTCATTAAGACCATGTATTGATTATCGTTCCCTTAACACGATGACGGTTAAATATCAGTACCCGTTACCTCTGATGTCTGATTTATTCTCCAAAGTTAAGAGTGCCTGCTGGTTTACTAAGCTTGACCTCAGGGGGGCGTATAATCTTATTCGCATCAAGCACGGGGATGAATGGAAGACGGCGTTTAATACTCCGGAGGGACATTTTGAGTACCTGGTGATGCCTTTTGGGCTCACTAATGCCCCTTCTGTCTTCCAGTCTTTATGAATTATATTTTCCGAGACTTTGTGGATAAGTTTTTGATCATCTATCTGGATGATATTTTGGTCTTTTCTAGTGATTGGGATTCCCATGTGGAACATGTCCGGACTGTGTTCCGGATTTTGATGGAGAATTCCCTGTTTGTTAAGGGATCGAAGTGCCTTTTCGGTGTACAGAGGATTTCATTTTTGGGATTTATCTTGTCTCCATCGACTATTGAAATGGACCCGGCCAAGGTACAGGCCATTTATGATTGGGTTCAGCCTACTTTTTTGAAGGCTCTCCAGAAGTTTTTGGGTTTTTCTAATTTCTATCATAAATTTATAGGTAATTTTTCTAGTATTGTCAAACCACTGACTGATCTGACCAAGAAGGGAGCTCATGTGCTGAATTGGTCTCCTGAGGCTGTCTCAGCATTTCAGGAGCTTAAGCGGAGATTTACTTCAGCTCCAGTTTTACGGCAACCTGATGTCTCACTTAAATTTCAAGTGGAGGTGGACGCTTCTGAGATTGGTGCAGGAGCTGTGTTGTCCCAAAAAGACCCTGTGACTTCTAAGATGAATCCCTGTGCCTTCTTTTCTCGAAAGTTTTCCCCATCTGAACGCAACTATGACTTGGGGAATCGGGAATTGTTGGCCATGAAATGGGCATTTGAGGAGTGGAGACATTGGCTGGAGGGAGCTAGACATCAATTTGTGGTCCTCACCGATCACAAGAATCTGATTTATCTGGAGTCGGCCAAACGCTTGAATCCTAGACAGGCTAGATGGGCCTTGTTTTTCACGCGTTTTAATTTTGTGGTCTCTTTTCTTCTGGGCACTAAGAATGTTAAGGCAGACGCCCTTTCTAGGAGTTTCTTTGCTGATTCTCTTAATGTGACCGAGCCTACTACTATCCTAGGTGAGGGGGTAGTTCTTTCTGCCATTTCGCCCGATTTGAGATGCGCCCTGGAGGAATTTCAGGAGGATAAACCTGAGCGTTGCCCTATGGGAAGATTGTATGTTCCTGACCAGTGGAGAAAGAGAGTGATGTCTGAAGTCCATTGCTCCGCATTGGCTGGTCATCCTGACATTTTTGGTACCAGAGATTTAGTGAGTCGGTCATTTTGGTGGCCTGCCTTATCTCGTGATGTCAGGAATTTTGTACAGTCCTGTGGGACATGTTCTCGGTCTAAACCCTGTTCTCGTTCTAGTGGGTTGCTGATGCCCCTGCCGGTGCCCAAGTGGCCATGGACCCATATCTCAATGGATTTTATTTCTGATCTTCCTGTCTCTCAGATAATGACTGTTATCTGGGTGATTTGTGATAGATTTTAGAAGATGGTCCATCTTGTACCACTCCCAAAGTTGCCATCTTCCGCTGAGTTGGTGCCCTTGTTTTTACAACAGGTGGTTCGGTTACACGGGATTCCTGAGAACATTGTGTCCGATAGAGGGGTCTAGTTTGTTTCCAGATTCTGGAAAGCCTTTTGTTCCAATCTGGGAATTCAGTTATCCTTCTCCTCCGCGTTTCATCCCCAGACCAATGGGCAGACTGAGAGAACAAACCAGACCCTGGAGTCTTATTTAAGATGTTTTATATCTGCTGATCAAGCTGATTGGGTCTCATTTTTGCCCTTGTCCGAATTTGCGTTGAACAATAGAGCTAGTTCTGCCACTCTGATGTCACCCTTTTTCTGTAATTTTGGGTTTCATCCTCGATTCTCTTCAGGGCAAGTGGAATCTTCGTCCTGCCCAGGTGTGGACACTGTGGTTGTGAGAATGCAGCAGATATGGGACCAAGTTTAAAGTGGGTGATATGGTTTGGTTGTCGTCTAAGAATATTCCTATGAAGGTTGCATCTCCAAAATTTAAGCCAAGATTTATTGGACCTTATAAGATTTTGGTGATTCTTAATCCTGTTTCTTTTCAATTGGCTCTTCCAGTTACGTTCAAAATCCATAACATATTTCACAAGTAACTGTTGAAGAGGTTTGTTGAGCCAGTAGTTCCTGTGGCGGCACCTCCTGATCCTGTATTGGTTGAAGGCAATGTGGAATATGAGGTAGAGAAAATATTGGATTCTCGTTTGGTTAGACTCCAGTATTTGGTCAAATGGAAGGGTTATGGCCAGGAGGATAATTCTTGGGTCTCTGCCTCTGATATTCATGCCAATAAATTGGTTCGTGCTTTTCACCGGGCCCATCCTGATCGGCCTGGTGGCATGGATGAGGGTTCGGTGACCCCTCCTCAAGGGGGGGTACGGTCATGAACTCATTTTCTGCTCCACCAGTTGAGAGTTCCCCTTCCGTTCTCCCTCTGGTGGTGACAGGAGGTAGTGCTGTTGGTTTAAGTGGTAGTGATCTGCCATCTGATGAGGAAGATAATGATTGGATCTCTGGAGTATCAGACTGGATATAAGACAGCCGACGCCCTATCCGGGTGCTGGTGATTCAGTCTGCTTCTCAGGTGCTGGACTTCAGCTCTCTTCCAGTCTTCTCAAGTTAAGTTTGTTTTTTGCTAATGTTCACACTTGTGCTTGTTGGTCAATTCAGTTTTTTGTGTAATCAGCTTGCCCCTGCTGGGGTTATGCTGAATTTCCACTCCTATTAATCAGTATTTGCCAATCTGCTTTTTGTTCCTTATTAGATTGGCCTCTTTTTTGCTCTGTCTCAGAATATTTCAGAGTGCTGATATAGGTTTAGAAGTCTAGTGACTTCAGGGATAATTTTGCTATCAAAAGTGTTGGACAATATTTTTGTAGGTTTTTCTTGGCAGATTACAGACAGTGTCTTTCCTTTCCTGTCCTATTTAGTTAGCCGGGCCCCATCGTTTGCTCAGCCTATTTTCCTGCCTTTGTTTGTAATTTCATCTTGTTTCACCGTCAATACATGTGGGGGGCTGTCTTTCCTTTGGGGTCTGCTCTGGGGCAGTTAGTTTTCCTCTTTTCCTGCTTTAGGCTTATGTAGCTCTCCAGTTGTGACGAGGCGTCTAGGACCAACGTAGGAACGCTCCACGACTGCTTCTAGTTGTGCGGTTAAGTTCAGGGATCTGCAATCTGCATAGTTACCAACTTCTCTGATTTTCTGAGACTTAGCTTGTTGTTTATTTTTTCCTCCTCAGTGACCCATTCATAACAATATTCACTTTCTGGCTTTCAGACAGAGGGTATACTTTAAACAAACTGCACAGTGTCTCTTTAAATTCACTCAGGGTATGTGACTCACCCGAGTACTGCGGTAACCAGGCCGCTCCCGGTATATAGGGCATAGACAGCAGCATTATGGAGACCGCTGTGTCGGGTGCTCCTCCTGGCGGTGCTGCGGGGTTGGCAATGGCGCCTGCCGCAGCATCGCCGTTTGGCGCAGACATCCTCTTCCTCCCCTAGTTAACGTTAGCCAGGGCCGGGGGTTATGTGAGCTCACCGGCGGCCGCTTCACAGGTCCCACGCTCCGGGCTGTAGGCCTCAGCTCCTCCTCCTCTCGCGCGCTGTCCTCTCTTCCCGCACGGCACTTCACTTCTTCACCCTCTGTGGCAGGCTCCGCCCATGAAGGCCCACCTCTTTCTTCCCGCACGCGCCAAGCAGCACCGTAATGGCGGCTATTGGCGCCAATTTCACAAATACAGTCTATGGCACATAGGACCCGGGGGTAACGGGCTCCGAAATCCTGTTCGTGGCGCCAAATTGGGTCGCCCTCCCAGGGCTGTGGGGTACTCGGTACCGGGCTGGTGTCAGGGGGATGTGTCACAGCAGCAGTGACCCGTTCCGTGGCCCTGGGCGCCCAAGTAATGGGGAAATGTAGTTAATGGAATGGAATAGTTCGTGACGCCACCTGTGGTGTTCGGCAAGGGAGGTGTTAAGCCGATGCTGCAGACAGATCCGCTGGGACTGATGGTAGAGTGCAGCAAGGATGTAAAAGCTCCCCACAGGTGAAGCTATAGTCCCAGGGCAGTGTAGATGTGGTTGGCACGGGGATGTAGCAGTGCCGGAAAGGTAGGAAGCAGACAAGACACAGCAGGGTGCAATTTCTGTACCTTTACTTGATAACTGCAGTCCAGGGTCCTGATTACAGATGGTAACGGAGCAGGCTAGCCTGGAAGCAACTCAGGGATTCTCTCTCAGCAGACGGGCTGTGCAGTCTCCTTCCTAGCGCTTGTTTGAATGAAGTACTCCAGTACTCAGTTACTCTGAAGTTCCTCCTGTCAGTTGTTCCCAAGAACCTTACTTGCACGGCAGACAGCTGAAGCCTCTCTCGGGGACTCCTCTCTTGAGTCCTGGCTCTCTATACAAGCTGCTGTTGTGCCTCAAGTCTTAGACGGGAGTAGGGCATTTACAGCCTCCTACTCTTCTGGTATCTGCTGTAGGACCGTTAGCATCCGTACAGCCGTGGAGACCAGGCTACAGTTCTTGCGCTCTCACTGCGAGGGAGCTCTCCTTTCCTAGCTCAACCTCCAGCTTCTCTCTACACATCTGCACACTTCACCCTCCGCAGACTAACTGACCACTCCTTCCTCTTGGCCCTCAGAGGGCACTCCTCCCCTTAATCCTTGTTCAGAGTTCCCCCTGCTGGCCTGGAGTGGAACTGTGTTGCATGCATGGAATGACCGCGAGAGAGACCCTTCATTGCCTCCAAGCCTGGCATTACCCTCCCCTGGAGAAAGGCAAAGCCACTGTGGCGGCCATACTCCTGGGGGCGCCACATCAGCTGTGTACAGCAGAGAGTCAGTGCATCGAAGGCAGAGGGAAGCAAGCCCCGGGGTACGGGACCAAGGTGAGTATGTGGTGTTCTTTTTTTTTACATTTGTATGAGATGTTTGGGTGGGCATGGGGAGGATATGGGGGTGTCATGGTGCTGCACATGGGGGTGACATTCATCACACGGGGGTGACATGGTGCTGCACATGGGAATGGTATAGTCCTGCACACTGGGGATGATATGGTGCTCAACATGGGGGTAACATGCTGCACATGGGGCTGACATAGTGCACATGGTGCTGCATATGGGGTGACATGGTGCACATGGTGCAGCATATGGGGGTGACATGGTGCACATGGTGCTGCATATGGGGGAGACATGGTGCGCATGGTGCTGCATATGTGGGCAACATGGTGCACATGGTGCTGCATATGGGGGGTCACATGGTGCTGTATATGGGCGCAACATGGTGCACATGGTGCTGCATATGGGGCAACATGCTGCACATGGGGAGGCTATGGGTGCGACATGCTGCACATGCGAAGGCTGTGTGGGAGACATGCCGTGTATATAGGGAGGCTGTGCGGGGCTCATGCAGTGTATATAGGGAGGATGTGTGGAGCTCATGCAGTACATAGGGAGGCTGCGTGGGGCTCATGCAGTATACAGGGAGGCTGTGTGGGGCTAATGCCGCATACGGGAGAGACTGGGGTTCATGCCGCATATAAGGGGCTGTTGGGGGGCTCATAGGATATACAGAAGGGGCTGTACTTGGGTTCAAACAATATATAGGGGGATGTCAGCATACTTTTCTGCTCATTATTAATATAATTAATATTAATATAATTTTTAATAATATACCATATATACTGGTGTATAAGCCGAGATTTTCAGTCCTTTTTTGGGCCGAAAGTCCCCCTCTCGGCTTATACAAGAGTCATAAACCTGGGGGTCGGAGGGGGAGGGGGGGTGTCAGAGATCATACTTACCCCTCCTGGTGTGGTCTCTGCAGCCCCCCTGCTTCTCCCACGGTCTCCCTTCCTGCCTTCAGCGGTCACGTGGTACCGTTCATTAAACTCATGAATATGCGCATATTCATGAGTGTAATGAACGGTATCACATGACCGCTGAAGGCAGGAAGGGAGACCATGGAGAAGTGGGGCTGCAGGGACCGCGCCAGGAGGGGGTAAGTATAGCGATATTCACCTGTTCGGGGTCCATTGCTGCTCACCGCTGTCTGCTGCGTCCTGTGTCAGTGAAGTTTAGCCAGCAGAGGGCACGGAGATGTGGCCCTCTGCTGGCTGAACAGTCACTGACACAGGAAGCAGCAGACAGCGGCGAGCAGCGAGGGACCCCACCCAGGTGAAGATCTCAGGTGCCGGGTCCTGAGCAGGAGAGATGAATATGGCATTTTTTTTTGCAGCAGCAGCATATGGGGGCATAATATATGGAGCATCTTATGGGGCAGCATATTGGGGCATATTCTATGGGGCAGCATATGGGGGCATATTCTATGGAGCAGCATATGGGGGCATAGTCTATGGAGCAGCATATAGGGGCATAGTCTATGGAGCAGCATATGGGGCATAGTCTATGGAGCAGCATATGGGGGCATATTCTATGGAGCAGCAAATGGGGGCATATTCTATGGGGCAGAATATGGGGGCATAGTCTATGGAGCAGCATATGGGGGCAACATATGGGGGCATATGCTATGGAGCAGCATATGGGGGCATATTCTATGGGGCAGCATATGGGGGCATAGTCTATGGAGCAGCATAGGGGGGCATATTCTATGGGGCAGCATATGTGGGCATAGTCTATGGGACAGCATATGGGAGCATAGTCTATGGAGCAGCATATGGGGCATATTCTATGGGGCAGCATATGGGGGCATAATCTATGGAGCATCATATGGGGCATAATCTATGGAGCATTTTATGGGGGCATAATCTATGGAGCATCTTATTGGGGCATAATCTATGGAGCATCTTATTGGGGCATAATCCATGGAGCATTTTATGGGGGCATAATCTATGGAGCATCTTATGGGGGAATAATCTATGGAGCATTTTATGGGGGCATAATCTATGGAGCATCTTATGGAGCCATAACCTTTATGGAGCATTATATGGGGCATATTATTCTATGGAACATCTTATAGGGGCATTATTAACCTTTGTGCAGCATTATATGGGGTGTATTTTGTATGGAGCATCTTATGGGGCCATCATGAACTGTATGGAGCATTATATGGGGCTCCTGATTCAATATGGATATTCAAAAACATTTAACCTACTGATGTCTCAATTAATTTTACTTTTATTGGCATCTATTTTTATTTTTGAAATTTACCAGTAGCTACTGCATTTTCCACCCTAGGCTTATACGTGAATTAATCAGTTTTTTCTGGCAAAATTATGGGGGGCGGCTTATACACGGGTCGGCTTATACACAAGTATATACGGTAATTATAATATATTGATATTAATACAGAGCAGAATTAATTTCGTCCTATTGGTTCGGCCCTCCACAACAGTCACAGTCTCTCATGTGGCCCCTCGGGAAAATTAATTGCCCAACCCTGTTATAGACAATCATCTTTTCTATCTCATCATACATAAATGTGATTTTCAGCTATTTAGCATATGATTCATTATGCAGATTATGGTCAAGTTGCTGCATTGTTACTGTTTTGCTTCTAATAACGTAAATGTTACTTATTTTGTAAATCCCCCTTGGGCTTTCACCACGGCCTGAATCCTTCTGATCTTGATCAGATTCAAACTTTTCTCGACCACAATCTGATCTCAGGTCTCGTCTACACATTTCCCATGTTGGTGCACACTGATCGCCTCACTGGGGTTTGTGTACAGCTGTTTCTTCACCTCTCCCCACCTCTCAACTGGGTTGAGGTCTGGGGACTGTGGGGACAATCCTGCACCTCTACTACATTGTCATTTAACCATTTCTTCTTCAATCTTTACGTATGATTTGGGTCGTTGTTCTGCTGGAGCACTATGTTATCTTACTCATACACATGGTACTCAAGTATACAGAGTAACTTATCTTGTAGGATACTCACATATACAGGGGTTGGACAAAATAATGGAAACACCTAACGTTGTGGCATCATAATCTTCGAACATGTTATGAACATGCAAACCGTGACATATGGTAATGTTTTATAGTTGATTATCTGTGTTATGTGATTTGTGTATGTAAATTAACTGTTTGTTTTGCAGAATTGTAAGAACATTGATGAGAACCTGATACCAATGGCAGACCTCTCAGATTTTCAAAGAGGCCAAATTGTTGGTGCTCGTATGGCAGGTGCTAGTGTAACAGAAAGTGCCCTGCCCGAATGCTTGGCGTGTCAAGAGGTACTGTCTCCAAAGTAATGACTGCGTTTGAAAGAGAAGGAAAAACGTCCGCAGCAAAGCACAGGTCCGGCCGAAAGTCGAAGTTGACTGAGAGAGACCGTCGGACTCTAAAGCGAATTGTGAGAGAGGATCGCAAGACCACGGCTCCGAAAATCACTGCTGAGCTCAATGAACACTTACAGAACCCAGTTTCCACGAAAACTTTTCATCGGGAGCTGCACAAATCTGGATTCCACGGAAGAGCTGCAATTAGAAAACCGCTGCTTTCAATGACAAATGTTTCCAAGCGTTTAGAGTGGTGTAGAAACCTCCGGAATAGGTCCCTCGAGCAGTGGAAACATGTGATATTCTCAGACGAATCATCGTTTACCCTATTTCAGACCTCCGGCCGAGTGTACATTTGGAGACAGACGAAAGAAGCATTCCATCCAGACTGCCTTCTCCCAACTGTAAAACATGGCGGAGGTTCTGTGATTATCTGGGGTGCTATTTCGTGGGGATCCACCGGGCCAATGACATCCCTTCATGGAAGAATTAACAGCCGAGATTATTTAGGCATTTTGGGCGATCAAGTGCATCCTATGGCTCAAGCACTATTACTGGAGGGGAACGCCATCTTTCAGGATGATAATGCACCAATTCATATGGGTTGCCCCTCACACCCAGGGCAGCGGGGTACTCGGTACCGGGCCGGTGTCGGGGGGATGGTGTCAGCAGCAGTGACACGGTCCATGGCCCTGGGCGCCCAATATCAATGGCGGTGATGTAGTTAATGGTAGAATAGTTTGTGACGCCACCCGTGGTGTTTGGCAAGTAAGATGTTGAGCCAACGCTGCATGCAAATCCACTGGGACTGATGGTGTTGTGCAGCAAAGATGGTGTAGCTCCCCACAGGTGGAGCTGTAGTCCCAGGGCAGTGTGGGTGCAATGGATGAGGAGAGGCGCAGAATGGTATAGATGCTGGTACCCAGATGTAGCGGTGCTGAAGGTGTTGGCGACGAATGAATGGAGGACACCAGGGCTTGTAGTTTCAAAGCTTTACTCACAGTTCGTGGTACCCACTGGTGCCCGCCTCTGTGCCGTGTCCTCCGGAGTAGAGACTCAATCAACCTCCCGGGCAAGTCAGGGTTCTCCTCTCCAACCCTCCGCCAACATGTGCCTTTCCTGAACGACTCCTCTATTGCGCCTTTTAATGTGAAGAGCTCCAGTACCGTAGTTCTCTGGAATTCCTCCTGTCAGATCTTCCTAGAACCTTACTTGTATGACAGACAGCTGTAGCCTCTATCGGGGACTCCTCTCAGAGTCCTGGCTCGCAAATCGGTTGCTGTTGCGTCCCAAGTCTTGGATGGGAGTAGTGCATTTACAGCCAACTACTCCACCGGTGTCTGCTGCAGAACCATAAGTGTCCATACAACCTCGGGGACCGGGCCCCGGCCTTGTGCTGAGAACCTATAGGCAGGGTACTCTCTCAACCCACAACTCCTCTCTGTTCTCCGACTCCTTCGTTCCGCGCTGTTCCTTCTCTCTCTTATGGAAGCTGAGGTTGCAGGTCTACGTCCTTCTCTTTCGCTTCTCTTTCCCATGCCAGCTGGCTCAGATCACTGAGGCAGTTGCAGCACTCTCTTTCTAAACTGAACTCAAACTGAACTCAAAACTGAACTTCAGAACTGAACTTCTCTGGGACTCACCCCAGACCGACCTTCTGTCAGACTGACCTACTATTCTCTACTTTCCCCTTCTTTTATACTAACTCCACCCACCTCCCAGCACATCTCGTGTTACGAAGCAGGGTTCCACGAAGGGTGCTCTGCTACCCCCAGCCTGAAGCTGCTAGGCGGACCTACTGAACTATCCTGTGTGTGGGATGCAGGTGTTGGAGTGTGGAAAGGAGTTCCCAACTTACCTAGTTGGTGGGGCACTATACCTTAGGAGAAGGTGCAGTACCTCTGTGGTGACTGAGCCTCAGGGGCGCCACACATACATCTAGAATCGTTAAAGCATGGCATGAGGAACATTCTAATGAAGTTGAGCATCTCATCTGGCCCCCACAATCCCCAGACCTCAACATTATTGAGCATTTATGGTCGATTTTAGAGATTCAAGTTAGACGTCGATTTTCACCGCCATTGTCGCTCAAAGAACTGGAGGGTGTTTTAACTGAAGAATGGGCTAAAATTCCTTTGGTAACAATTCACACCTTGTATGAATCCATACCTTGGAGAATTGAGTCTGTAATCGCCTCAAAAGGTGGACCTACACCATATTAAACTCACTTTTGTTGATGTTTCCAGGTGTTTCCATTATTTTGTCCAACCCCTGTAGCACAGCATTGAGACCACCATCGATACTGGTCAAGTGTCCAACACCTCTGGCTGTGAAACAACCCCATATCATCAGGCTTCCTCAACCGAACTTCACAGTTCTTTCAATCCCTCGATCCATTAGCCCCATTTCCCTTGTTTCTTTCAGACCCATTTGTACCGATCAGAGCCGTCTACTGACTGATGAAGATTGTAAACGGGTGCACCAATTTCCAATCTTCTTCTGTTCACTTTTTGTATTTATTTGCAAACTCGAGCTGACACTTCTATTGACAAATATTGAAGTCAAAGCTTTTTATCTTAACCTTTTTTTCACCATTCCAGACTTGTGTAATATTCATTGCACAGTGCTTGTATGGACGTCTATGATCTCACTATTATGAAGCATATGAGCCTCCTCCACTGCCGTGTTTGTCTCCAGAACTGATAGACCTTGTCATGAACGGACTTGTTGACTCCGATATTTTGGCTGAACGACGACCTCTTGGCTTCTGAATGGATGGTCGGACTTCTTTCTGTATTCTTCTTCCTATCATGGCGCTCACATGATGCAGTTCAGTAATTTTCTTGGCCGAGAGACCGCTATCGATGAGCTGATCATGCTGGTTCTCTTTTCTTGAGAAATCTTCTTCTTGGCGGCTCCTTGATTCAAACCAGTGACCTTTCACTTTGGACTCAACCAAATAACACACTGAATGAATGTGAGAACAGGTTGTGATTTGCAGGATTCAGGAAGAAAAAGATTATTCCATCACGTGGAGCAAACTAGTAACAATGCAGTGACGTTACGAGAATCTGTGTAAGTGGTGTACTGGGACCGTGTAATGCTCCATTCCTTTTCCTTTGGTATTTAAATGTATATGTTGCTGTATGTATATTAATGCCTTTAACACTTCCTGATTATTATGTGATGATTCCTTATACTTGTATAAATGTGCATATACTTGTTCTGCTATATATTCTAGTATTGACATAGGGAAAGTGCAGTACCCGAATTTAGCCACAAGATGGGGTACATTGTAGTTCTAGGTATAGCACTGTACATAGTATGGTAGGAGTTCCATATAGTAAATAGTTAATTTAGGAGGGGTCAACTTCAGTTAAGATAGGGAGGACTTCCTGATAGGAGTGAGATGGGCCACAGTTCACAGACTGCCTGCACGGGCTTAAGTGCCCAGAATCATAGCACGGACTTAAGTGTCCAGAATCGTAGCAGTGACCACGCAACGTTCAAGTGAGAGGCTCAGCCATCCATATCTATAGGCCAGAACAGCAGCAGGCCAGTGCAGCAGTGGATCACCTCAGCTTTGGAACAGAAATGTAAGACAGAAACAGTGGCAAGACAGGGACGCAGGTGGCTCCATTATGTGGCAACTTATAGCATCCGCTGGTGCCCTCAGATCAGGTGTCTCCTCACCCTCCAAATGAAATTCAGCAAATTTTCCGCTCCCAAATCCAAATGCCCCCTTCCTTCTGAGCCCCAGTGTGTCTAAGCCACATATAGCATCCACATGTTTGGCATTTCTGTAGTGATGAGAGCTCGCCTAATTTACAGGTGCATGTCTCCAGAAGCATGAACTGGGCATAATGTACTGGTCACTACAGCATACTGGTCACTACAACGGCAGTTTTCAATTTTCACTCAGCAACATCCACTGCTGCCTGTTTCTGGAAAACACCCATGGGGTCAAAATCATCACTACATCTGTAGATAAATTCCCAAAGGGTTATAATTTCCAAAATGGGATCACTTGAAGGGGATTCTGCTTTTCTATCACTTAGGGGCTCTTTATTTGGAATCCACAAACTAGTCTAGGAAAATCTGCGCTCCAGGAGGTAAATAGTGCTCCGTCCCTCCCGAGTCTCTCCGTATGGCTAAGTAGTACTGTAAAGCCACATATGGGGTATTTCTACATTAAGCAGAAATTGTGGGACTCATTTTGGTGCCATTTTTACCCATTTCCCAGTATGAAAATGTAAAACTTGGGGCTAACACACAATCTTGGTGGTAAAAATGTAAATTATTTCTTCTTCACTGCTGAATGTTATAAAAGTCTGTGATATGCCTGTGGTGTCAATATAATCACTGCACCCCTAGATTAATTTATTGAGAGGTTTAATTGATAAAATGGGTCACTTAAGGGGGCTTCTGCTGTTCTGGCACCTCAGTGGCTCTGTCAATGTAACATGGCATCCTCAAACAAGTGCCGCAAAATCTGCACTGTAATATGGCGCTGCTTCCCTTCTGAGCTTTGCACTGTGCCTCAAAAGTAGTTTTCCACCACATATGGGGTATTGATGAACTCAGAAGAAATTGCAAAACAAACTTTGGAGTCTATTTTCTCCTTTTGCCCTTGTGAAAATACAAAATTTGTAGCTAAAAAATATTTTTATGGGAAAAATGTGATTTTTTTTATTTTCACGGCTTAACGTTATAAATTTCTGTAAAGTACCTGTGGGATCAAGGTGCTTAATACACATCTAGATAAGTTCCCTAAGGGGTTTAGTTTTCAAAATGGTGTCAATTGTGGGGGGTTTCCGCTGTTTAGGCACATCAGGGGTTCTTCAAACACGACATGGCAACCGCTAATTATTCCAGCAAATTTTACATTTAAAAAGTTAAATGGCGTTCCTTTCCTTCCGAGCCCTGCCATGTGCCAAAGAGTAGATTTCTCCCACATATGGGGTATCGTCATGCTCAGGATGAATTGCACAACAAATTGTTTGGTCCATTTTTTTCCGTTACCCTTGTGAAAGTAAAAAAAATTAGATCTAAATGAAAATTTTTGTGAAAGAAAAGTAAATGTTTATTTTTTCATTCCACATTCCACAAATTCCTATGAAGCACCTGAAGGGTTAATAAACTTCTTGAATGTGGTTTTGAGCACCTTGAGGGGTGCAGTTTTTAGAATGGTGTCACTTTGGGGTATTTTCTATCATGTAGGCCTCTTAAAGTGACTTCAAAATGTGAGGTGGTCACTAAAAAAATGGGTTTGCAAATTTTGTTGTAAAAATGAGAAATCACTGGTCAACTTTTAACCCTTATAATGTCCTAACAAAAAAAATTGTTTCCAAAATTGTGCTGATATAAAGTAGACATGTGGGAAATGTTCTTTATAAACTATTTTTTGCGATATAACTCTCTGATTTAAAGACATAAAAATTAAAAGTTTGAAAATTACAACATTTTCAAAATTTTCACAATTTTTCTGTTTTTTTTCCACAAATAAACGCAAGTCATATCAAACAAATCTTACCAATATCATGAGGTACAATATGTAATGAGAAAACATTCTCAGAATCAGTGGGATCCGTTGAAGCGTTTCAGTGTTATGACCTCATAAAGTGACAGTGGCCAGAATTGTAAAAATTGACCTGTTCAGGAAGGTGAAAACAGGCTTCGGGGTGAAGGGGTTAAATTTACACCAAGGTGTCCTTCTTCCTTCCACACCCTGAAAACATGCAGCACGGTGGCTCAGTGGTTAGCACTGCAGCGCTGGAGTCCTGGTTTCTAATCCCACCAAGGACAACATCTGCAAGGAGTTTGTATGTTCTCCCCGTGTTTGCGTGGGTTTCCTCTGGGCACTCCGGTTTCCTCCCACATTCCAAAGACATAATGATAGAGAATCTAGATTGTGAGCCCCATCGGGGACAGTGATGGTAATGTGTGCAAACTGTAAAGCGCTGCAGAATATGATAGCGCTATATAAAAATAAAGATTATTATTGTACAGGTCTCTTAAATGGTTTCCTATGAAATTGGCCCTTATGTGCAATTCTGAGATAAGCCACTGTTAACAGCAACCCATATGAGATTGAGATATGGCAATCTCTGAAAATATCATGGCGCAAGTGGATAAAATGTATGTCTAGATGTTCCTCAAATGATGTCGCCAACAAGTAGGATCAATCTGATAAAGGATAAGAATTCAAATTCCTTTCTGCTATCCTAAAGCCATCAAAAGATTCTAGTATTCAATAGTTGTCTAAGGAGAGCTCCTTCAAATGTTCCATGTCTTAATTTCCTCCAATCTTCCCAATATACTGCACAGATGTAATTATATAGCAGTAATGTGCTGTTTTCATGATTTGTTTAATAATGTAAATCTGGCTAAATGTAGAAACCACTAGAGGGAGCTCACAGTGTATTGATTTGTACAACTAGTGTTTAACTAGTATAAATCTGTATATACTGAGCTCCCCCTAGTGGGGACTGTATAAATCTGTATATACTGAGCTCCCCCTAGTGGGGACTGTATAAATCTGTAAATCTGTATGTAGTGAGCTCCCCCTAGTGAGGACTGTATATATCTTTATCTAGTGAACTCTTTTATTATAAAAATACAAAACTTACAATCAATAAATAGCATAAATCAAAACCCCAGCCAAAGCAGCCGTCCGAGTCCAACATTACCCCCCCAGTCAAAAACAAAGTCCGAGTCCAGCATAACTGCCTCCAGCCAAAGCAACCCCCTCAAAAACAAGCAAAAATCAAACTCTGTTTTCTTCTTTCTCAGAGAAGCTTCCTCCCTCATCTTTCTCTCTTACGCTGTTTTCTGTCCTTTACTTGTCTTTTCATTTTTTGACTTTTTTGATTCCTCCAGATCTCCTCCTCCCCAGGTTACCTCACCCAAGGAGAGAAGAAACATTTTATTAATACACGCGCACATACACACTTCATACCAAACCTGACAAAGAAAACTTTGGTCCATCGCCCAAAAAGAAACATAAAAGCCTCCTGGCTTAAAACACATCTATCTAAGGCCTCTTTCACACATCAGTTTTTCGCCATCCGGCGCGATCCGGCTATTTTTACGAAAATCGGATCCGGCCACCAGCAGTTGACATACGGTAATTATCAAATCCCCCATTCCTCAAAAATAGGGCCATGGAATATTAATATATTCAGTGGCCCTTTCTTTCTCTTTATTGACCAGCAGAACACGCCGTATAGATGCAGCAGCACCAGCAGCAGCAGCAACAGCAGCAGCATCAGGAGTGGAGATTGGCCAGCAGGAGGGCACCACATCTTCTTCTGGGAGCCCTCCCTCACATCGTCAGCATTTGACAGTTAGTTTTTATTTCAAAAATCCATCATCTCTGTAATATATGTCTATTCATTGGCTTTTATTTCAAAACAGGAATCACAAGCTGAAGAGGAGCTCCCAGAAGAAGAAGGAAGGGGTGGACAGATACCTGGAGTGGGCTCGCAATTGGTAAGTTTCCTGCATCAAACGCAGAAACACAACATCACACTACATACAACACATAGAAAACAATGTAGCGCAGATATCACACAGCAAACACATATGCCTACATCCAACCACATAATTTTTTTGATTTTCTTTTCTAGTCTTCCCAATCTGGTGCTCGGCCAAGAGGTCCTCACAGTGCCTCCCAGGGTCGTCGGCGACAGCGACGCGGCGGTCACCAGCGTGTAAGTATAATATTTTTGCTTTGGTTTTTTTGAACTTTTTATTTGATTTCTTGTGGTGGCTAATTATTTTTTTTTTCTCTTTTTCTTTAACAGCCTTCACAGCGTGCTCCCGACTCTGACGGTGAGGATGGAGGGATTGATGTCGACCACCTCATCGATCTTGTTAGAGAAAGGGAGCCGCTTTGGAATATGGCTGACCGCCGGCATGCTGATCTAATTGTGACCCGACGGCTCTGGGAGGAAATCTGTTTGCTCCTTGTGGACCGCTGGGAGGACCTTGAAGCTCGGGCCCAGATTCAAGAGCGTAAGTATATACAGTTCCCGTTGCTTGATGTCAAGCAGTGTTTCCCGAACTCCAGTCCTCGTGGTACCCACGGGTCATGTTTTCAGGATTTCCTTTTGAGCAACACTATTGGAATCCTGAAAACATGACCCGTTGGGAACCACGAGGACTGGAGTTTGTGAAACACTGATGTTGTATACTAACCACTTTGTGCTTTCTCGTTTCAGGGAAGAGAATTGTGAAGCGGTGGCGGTCTGTGAGGGATCGTTTCAAGAAGGAGTTCAATAAAGAGATGCGGGCCCCGAGTGGATCTGGAGGACGCAGGAGCAAGTACAAGTACGCACGAGCCCTGTCGTTCCTCCGGGCAACAATGGTTACCAGAAGGTAAATATTACACACCCCATGTCCAAAAGTAATGTTTACATGTCTAATTTTTTTCTCAGCCAGGGCCAATGGCATGTTACTATATTAATTGTGTTTTTTTCTCTTTGTTCCACAGCATGGTGACCAGCACTCGGGAGCCTGCACGGTTGGACCCTTCTGAAGCGATCCCTGAGGAGACCGGCACCGAGGGACACTTCGACCGCCCCGGTACATCAGCACCTTCCCAGTCTTCCCACACATTCGACCCATCTGTCCCATCCACCAGCACAGGAGCATCGTGGCCGCCTACATTACATGAAGCTGCTGGTGAGGAGATCGTTTTCCCTTTACCCCACCCTTCTGCCCTTGCCACCTCTAGTACACCTGCGGGTACTGGGCGGCAGCGGCAGAGGTGTCAGAAAAAGAGCTATGCCCCAGAGTTCTTGCATTTGAATGCATCTTTCCAGAACTGTCTCAAAGTCTTGTCCGAGCAAATGTCCACAGGCTTTCAGCAGCTCAACTCCAGCATTCTGGAGTTGAAGACACTTCTGCAAACAATGCATTCAGAAGCAAGATCTTCTCCAAACCACACCTTTTTCAGGTCTGTTGTGGAGCGCATGGCAACACTATCTCCTACCCAGCAGATGCATGTAATGCATTCGTGCCACGGTGCTCTACAGCAGGT
This sequence comes from Dendrobates tinctorius, assembly GCF_039654945.1. Taxonomy (NCBI): domain Eukaryota; kingdom Metazoa; phylum Chordata; class Amphibia; order Anura; family Dendrobatidae; genus Dendrobates; species Dendrobates tinctorius. Next base: position 1,065,757 of record NW_027361726.1, on the reverse strand, counting down.
TACCTCCCAACCTCCACCTCCCACCACTGTAGTTCCTCCACCTGCACCCCCTCCAGCCACTGTCCATACTCCCCCTCCTATTCAATACCAGCCACCTCCTCAGTACCAGCCACCTCCCCAGTACCAGCAAACTCCCCAGTACCAGCAAACTCCCCAGTACCAGCAACCTCCCCACTTCCAGCAACCTGCCCCGTACCAAACTACTTCCCAGTACCAAACTCATTCCCCCTAACACTTCGCAACCACATCATCTGCTACTCCATTCCCTGCCCAACCCTCCTCTCCACCACCCACCACCTGTTCTGCCACCCACATGTCCACCCATTCTCTTGCTTTTTCCACTCCTTCACCTCTAACTGTTCCTTCCCCACCACGATCCCAGTCCTCTCTCCACACTCCCAGTGTCGAAGTGTCCCGCAGCCCCTCCAGCAGTATTTCCACCCCACACTACACTCATTTATAAAAGTGTGTATTTAAATAAAAAAGAGAAACATTTTTAACAATTAAACAGTTTATTAAAAAAAAAATGTTTTCAATAAAAGTTAAAGTATTGGTTTACACTGGTTGTCTGTCTTTTATTTCTGCGGCGAACTATGGTATAAAAAAAGGTTATGTACAGGGTATACAAAAGTTAAAAAGGTATACAAAACCAGGTACATTACTGTGGGTAAAAGGTAAATAAATTTTACCTTTTGGCCACAGTTGTGTTCCTGGTTGTGTTTTAGACAAAGTATTTAACCTTTTACCAATAGTTGTGTATCTTGTTGGGGATTTCCTAACAATGTACACAACCTTTTGTAAAAGGTGAAAGACTTTGCCTAAAACACAACCAGGTACACAACTGTGGTCAAGGTAAAAATAGTTAAACCACGACAAGATAGACGACAAGATAGCCAACTTTGTTTGGAAAAGGTATATACTGTTGGTACAGAAGGTACACAACTTTGGTTAAGGGCAGAAATTTATCAAATTCTGTCATCCTGCCAGTCTATTCTGCCTTGAGGTGACATAAAGTATTCTGCAAAATTGTCCCTCATTCGTGACACCGTCACAGAACTTCTATTGGTAATGTTCTGGTAATCTTGCAAGGTGGTTTCTTCAGCGGTGTCCTCAATGGAAAAGGGTTCCTTGCACATAACAAAATTGTGGAGTACCAAGCAAGCTTTGATCACCTCATCCACCGTTTCTGTCTTGAGGTTGATCGCAGTCAATAGGACACGCCATTTGGCTGCCAGAATACCAAAGGAGCATTCCACCATTCTTCTTGCTCTTGTTAGCCGGTAATTAAAAATGCGTTTTGTTCTTGTCAATCCTCTGCTACAGTAGGGTTTCAAAAGGTGTTCTGACAGCTGGAATGCTTCATCCCCTACACAGGCAAAAGGCATAGGTGGACCAGATGTTTGCGGCAGCTGTCTAGGGGATGGGAACTGGAAGGTGTTTCCATACAGTTTACGCCCCATGGCAGACAGTTTGAAAACTTGAGAGTCATTGGAGCGACCATAGGCCCCAATAACGACAGCAATAAATTTGTATTCCGCGTCAGCGATGGCCATGAGGACAATGGACAAATATTTCTTGTAATTGAAATATTCCGATCCCGATCCTGCTGGCTTTACAATGCCGATATGTTTCCCATCCACAGCACCCAAGCAGTTCGGAAACTGACATATCTGTAGAAACTTTTCAGAAATTTCAATCCACCTCTCTGTTGTGGGCTCTGGTAAAAACTCTTCAACTAGGGAGTCCCACAGTGCACGGCATGTGTACTTCACTATTCCAGATATGGTTGAAATCCTGAGTCTGTACTGGAAATGCAGTGACGAAAGGGATTCTCCAGTTGCAAGAAATCTGTGGGGAATTAAAAAACAATAAATTAGTTAAAAATCACAGCATTACATACCAAAAGTCAGCTATAACACTTGGAGATACAAACTACCACCAACAAGATTGCAGTGAAAGTGTGCTCTGATGCCAGCATATCCAATAAATGTGGCTTACCTTAAAGTCACCATCAGATGCTCTGCGGGTGTCAGCTTTTCTTAGGAGGTGTGCAATGCACTCCACCAAGTAATCAAAATTCTCCATTTTCATCCGAACATATCCAAAAAATTCCTCAGGGTTTCGTCTAAGGTCCATGCAGAGTGTAGAATAGACCCCACGCGTCATTCTCTTGGCTGTGATGGGGTGGATCCACAAACGGCGTCGCTGATGCCTGATGCGCTGCTGTCTTGCTCTCTCCTTCTCCAGAACAATCACCCTCAAACGATTCGCCTCCGCTGTAAAATCCACCACATTCTTCAAAATATTTGCAATCACAACATCCATCTTCGTCAGTCTCTTGCTCTTCTCTCCAACATGCAGTTTCTCCTCTACTGTACAACCTGTCAAAGATGGGCTGTAGGAACACGGTATATATAGATTTCAGCAGCCAAACCCGTTTCGAAGCCCCCAAGGGGCGTTTTTAAAAACCAGATCCGGCGTTATCCGGCGGAAAACGGATGGAAAAACGGATGAAACTGATGAGACGGATCCGGTTTATGGTCTGACGACCAAGACGGATCCGGCAGAAAACCGGATCCATCACATCCGGTTTTACATAACATTTGCTGGATCCGGCGCTCCGGCGCGATGCCGGATCGCACCTGACGGAGAAAAACTGATGTGTGAAAGTAGCCTAAGGCTGATTTCACACTTGCGCTTTTTTTTCCTATACGTTACATGGGTGTACGCGTTTGTATGCGCATGCGTTTTTTTGTAGTGTGCGCTCGGGCGCACAAAATGCATCTTGTTGCATTTTTTGTGCATCCGACTTGCCCCCAAAAAACGCATGCGCACGCAATACGTTTTTTTCACCCAAACACCCATTATAGTCTATGGGTGCGCATACATGCGCATGGTAATGCGCACGTATGCGCAAAAAAGCATGCGTTTTTTTTTTAAAACGCACCCAAACCCGCAAAAAAAGCACACAAACGCATTATGCGTTTTTTTGTTTGTTTGCACTGCGCACGGTGCGCAGCGCAAAAAAACGCAGGTGTGAAAGTAGCGTAAACCACACAAAATTTTTTTTTTTCCTTTTTATATATTTTTTTGTTTTTTTCCTATCTATCTATGTATATATATATATATATATATATATATATATTTTTTTTTTTTAACACAGCAAATACAACTATAACAAACCTACCACCAACCCCCCCCCTCCCACCATTAAAAAATAAAAAAACAATACAAAATAAGCTCACCAAGGAACTCATGATCTCCTGCTTACAAGACAGGTGCTTTAACCCTATAAGCTACAGGATCATCACCTTACAATACAAATGCTACATAACTCTCTATATTACAACACTAAGGCTGGTTTCACATTAGCGCATTTTCAGTCCGAAAAGTTTGATTTTGGCGCGCACGGCGCACCGTCAAAAGTGCGCAGCACAGGTCAAAGCGCAACTAGCGCACGGCCTGCGCACGATCTGCGCACCCTATGCTAAAGATAGGGTGCGCCGATCGCAGGCGCCGCTGTCCGCTAGTAGGCGGCGCTACAAGCAAGGGGCGGGCACGCCGGGCAGAGAGCCGGCTCGGGGGCGGAGCTACCCCCGGCCGTGCGCGCGCTGAAAATGCGCTAATGTGAAACCAGCCTTACCCAGAGCCAGGATTGGTGCCTGTAAGCCCTATATCAGTAATTCACTTCTGCAAAACAAAAATCTGATAGTGAAAAGCCGCCAGCCCGACACCAGGAAACCGGAGATGACAGGCTTCTATCCTAACAATCCTTACTCTACCATTCGTCCCTACCTGTCTAGACATCTGCCCCTATTTATCTACCTACCTTTCCCTGTCTCTCCCTGCCTGCCCCTACTGCCCTACCTAACTCACCACGTGCCTACCTAACTGTCCCTCGGCTGTCCCTGTCCTGCCCCTAACTATCTACCTGTCCCTACTGAAGCTATCTATCTGTCCCTACCACTTACCTGCTTATCTAAGCCCTAGGGTACATTGAATGAGAACCATCTCCAGAGAAGAAAGGCCCTCGATGCACCCAGCCTGTCATACTCCAGAGAGCGCTCCTTCACCAGGCCACCCAGAATGCTCCTAACAACCTCATCCCAGGGGAGGATTTTCTGCTGAGTTGACACTAAGCACCGTGCGTTCCACGTGTAAAACCTGACGACTAAACTGACTATAAATAAAGTGCCCCGATCTCGATCACCCAGGGATCTGAATGCCCCATACGCCCACTCCGCATAGGAAAGGTGTGCCAGCCGAGGCCAGCCTATGGAAGCACCCACCCTGTTGTAAACCCCTGTATTAAAAGGACACTGAAGGAGGAAGTGCTCCATGCTTTCCAGCGTGTCGCAACACTCCTCACGGGGACAACCCCGATCTTCGGAGTTCCTACACTTCAGGCTGTCCCTTACATACAGTTTCCCATGGAAGCAGCGCCAAGCCATGTCCCAAAACTTCAAGGGGACCCGTGTAGAATTCAATAACCTCAGCCCGCCCTCCAGATCACGACTTGGGTAATCTTTGAGCACCAGAGGCTTCTGGAAATAGGTCAACAGGACCCTCCTGTCAAGGAATTCCTCGACATGGTCCTGATGTCCCACATTCCCAGACCCCACCGGCGGATTACCTTCAGAATCGGGGTAGCATAAGCCGGGAGATGTACATGCGGTGTGCGTAGGTCCTTCACTTGCCCTCCTGTCTCCCATTCCTGGAAGAAGGGCCGAAGCCATCCCCTGCAGGAGAATACCCACGGAGGAGCCCTCCCTGACCAGAGGTTAGCAATGTTTATCTTGACAAAAGTGTTTACTAGAAACACCACTGTGTTGACCATACTAAACCCTCCTAGTCTCCTTGTGTGATATGTGACCTCTCGCTTGACTAGGTTCAGCCTATTTCCCCATAACATCTGGAAAAAGAGGCTGTAGACCCGTGTCCAGAGCGGCCAGAACTTTCGGGTCGGCGATGTTAAGTCTGCCCTCTCAATTTTGCTGGGGGTAGTCCCCCGGGCCAAATTTGATGCCTAGAATTTTTTCCGATGCCTGGGGCTCTGGAAGGGTGTCAGGGAGACCAAAACTAGGGTCTCCCCCTCCCAGCCAGAGACTCTCACACTTTTCCTGGTTAATTCTGGACCCAGAAGCCTCCGAGTTGTGACCAACCTCAGACATGACCCACTCCGCCTCCTCACCCGAGGACACGAAAAGAGAGACATCATAAGCATATGCTACCACCCTCAGAGTGACTTCTGGGGCCGCCTGGTCCATCCTGACTCCCGCCAACAGCCCGTGCTCAATCCTCCTTAAAAGAGAATCTATCGCGAACACGTATAACAGCGGGCTCAACGGACAGCCCTGGCGGACCCCAGACCCAACCTCAAAAGGGCGGCCAGACCAACCATTCACGAGCAGGAAGTCTCTGCCCCTGCATACAAGATATTTAGCCAATTCACAAACCCCCCAGGCAGACCATACCTCAGAATGATGGACCAGAGGTACTCATGATTCACCCGATCAAAAGCCTTCGCCTGGTCTAAAAACAGCAAATACCCCTTCCAGTGACCCGCCCTACTCCGCTCCACTGCCTCCCGGACACCGAGCACAGCACCAAAAGTGCTGCGGCCTGGAACAGAGCAATGCTGGGTCCCCGAAAGGAGTCGGGGTGCAAACTTCACCAGCCGATTGAACAGCACCTTTGACAGAACCTTCCGGTCCGTATTGAGAAGCGCTATGGGATGCCAATTCTCAATACGGGACGAGTCCTTACCCTTTGACAGGATAATCAGGGCCGACTGCCTCATTGACTGGGAAAGAGTGCCCGAGGAGAGACACTCATTAAACACCTCAGTCAAGAGGGGGACCAAGGAGTCCCTGAAGGTCTTATAAAACTCGGACCGGACCCACTGCAGGTCCCGGGCCGGGGTGGGTAGCGGGTTCCACACAGCAGGGCCGGGGGGTCCCAGGAAGGGGGACAAACACCAACCTCTCCTCCGATGTTTTCTTCTTTTTTTTCCATTTATTTTCCCCCCTCCTGGTTGCCTCGTCCCCGCAGTCCTCATCCCCAAACGTCAGGTGGGCATAATTTACTGGGGACTAGCTGACGGATCTGCTGCAAGACGAGGAAACCCCCACTGCTGCTGTTATCGCTGCTGCTATCATCCACATCAACCCCCATCATCCTCTGAAATACTATTATCTGATGGGAGTGGGACCTGCACTGGATCTATCCCACTGTGTGTGGCCTGGAGATCACTTACCAAGCCCCCAGGTGGGTACGGTGCCTCCTCCATCTCCACATGGTCCACCTCCTCCACCTGGGTCGGACGCCAAGACCCCTCTGGCTCCTTTGCAGCAGCCATGTTGCGGAATCGGTCCTCATTCGCCAATTTTTCCCAGAAAGGCCCGCTGTTGTCAAATATGACCGCTCTCCGGGCTTCAATGCCCTCAATGCAGATCCCCAGGCTGGATATCCTGGCTGTTAGGGCAGACTTCTCTGTGCGGGAGGCTCTGTCTGCAGCCTGCCTCGCCTCCTTCATCTCCTCCTGGAGCCTCCTCAGGGTCTTCCCAGCCTCCTCATACTCGCAGAGGTACTCATGGATGCGGATGCCATAGCTGGTAACCGGCTCCCGTGCAGCCCTAGTGCCCCAATCCTTCTGCACCGCCGCCGCTGCACCTCTGCGAGTACTCTGCTCACCTCCGGGAGGAGACACCGCAGTGGCCCTCGCTTCAACCTTAGCCTCAGTCTTAGGGGCTTTGCAGTTCTCCTGGGCTCCTCCATGTTTCAGGCCTTGCTGGATCTGGTGACCCTCTTTGCCGGTAGCAATGAGCTCCCACCCCTCGCCGGCTCAGACCGAGTGGTGGGAGACGGGGACTCAGCCCCACAGTTCATCCACTACACCCCTCTCTTTCCTGGGTCAGAGAGGGGGGGGGATTCCTTGATGTAAAAAAAACGGTGACTCTCCTGGAGCAAGCACACCTTCCTCCACAGACTACAGGCTCCTAGTGGTGGCTGTAGAAATCTGTATATACTGAGCTCCCCCTAGTGGGGACTGTATAAATCTGTATGTAGTGAGCTCCCCCTAGTGGGGACTGTATAAATCTTTATCTAGTGAGCTTCCCCTAATGATGACTGAATAAATCTGTACGTAGTGAGCTCCCCCTAGTGGTGACTGCATAAATCTGTATGTAGTGAGCTCCCTCTAGTGGTGGCTGTATAAATCTTTATTCGCTGAGCTCTCCCTAATGGGACTGTATAAATCTTTATCTAGTGAGCTCCCCCTAGTGATGACTGTTTAAATCTGTATGTAGCGATCTCCCCTTAGTGGTGACTGTATCAATCTGTATGTAGCAAGCTCCCCCTAGTGGGGACTGTATAAATCTGTATGTAGTGAGCTCCCCCTAGTGGGGACTATATAAATCTGTATGCAGTAAGCTCCCTCTAGTAGTGGCTGTATAAATGTGTATGCAGTGAGTTTCCCCTAGTGGTGACTGTATAAATCTACATGTTGTGAGCTTCCCCTAGTGTTAAATGTATACATCTGTATGTAGTGTGCTCCTCTTAGTGGCCGCTGTATAAATCTGTATGTAGGGAGCTCCCCCTAGTGGTGACTATCAATCTGTATGTAGTGATCTCCCTTTAGTGGTGGCTGTATAAATCTGTATGTAGTGAGCTCCCCCTAGTGGTGGCTGTATAAATTTGTATGCAGTGAGCTCCCCCTAGTCGTGACTTTATCAATCTGTATGTAGTGAGCTCCCCCTAGTGGTGACTGTATAAATCTATATGTAATGAGCTCCTCCTAGTGGCGACTGTATAAATCTGTATGTAGTGAGCTCCCCCTAGTGGAGACTGTATAAATCTGTATGTAGTGGACTTCCCCTAGTGGGGACTGTATAAATCTGTATGTAGTGAGCGTCCCCTAGTGGTGGCTGTATAAATCTGTATGTAGTGAGCTCCCTCTAGTGGTGACTGTATAAATCTGTATGTAGTGAGCTCCCTCTAGTGGTGACTATAAATCTGTATGTAGTGGACTCCCTATAGTGGTGGCTGTATAAATCTGTATGTAGTGAGTTCCCTTTAGTGGTCACTGTATAAATCTGTATGTAGTGAGTTCCCTTTAGTGGTCACTGTGTAAATCTGTATGTAGTGAGCGCCCCCTATTGGTAGCTGTATAAATCTGTATGTAGTGAGCTCCCTCTAGTGGTGACTGTGTAAATCTGTATGTAGTGAGCTCCCTATAGTGGTGGCTGTATAAATCTGTATGTAGTGAGTTCCCTTTATTGGTCACTGTATAAATCTGTATGTAGTGAGCTCCCTCTAGTGGTGGCTGTATAAATCTGTATGTAGTGAGCTCTCCCTAGTGGTAGTTACATGAATCTGAAAAGCAATAACTGCTTTGCCCTGTCTCTTTGGAAGGTATGCCACCTGAAGCAGCAGATACAGCTTTATCCTAGTGAGCGTCTGACATGGAATCTGCTGTACTATTGTATTACTGTACGACAAGTAATATCAGCTTTATATGAATGGGAATAGCTGCTAATGCCAAGGATGAATAATCAAGTATGTGTTCGCCTGAGGCCAGTCTCATACGTCCAGATATTTCCGGTACGTGAAGAAACGGTCCCGGAGATATCTGTGTCCGTGTGTCTGTGTGGGCCCGTGGCCCATCCGTGTGCTGTCCGTATGAATACGTAGCCCACACAAAGCTTTTGAGGTCCAAATGAGGGGTTAATGCATTAATTAACGGCTTGGAACGTACAAAGGTGTGATCCATTAGTGATTATTGCTTAAAACAGTTCTGAAAATGTTTTTTACAATGACATTTCATCTGAGGGGTGTGTGTTAGGACTCCTTTCACTTCACAAATATGTCTATTGACAATGAGGCGTTGTTGTGGCTGGCATGGCTTGTGTCATGTCGCTTTGGGATTCACCAACATATGTTTGATGATGAACCACGGCTGCAAAAGAGGCTATGGGTTCACCCTATACTCTTGCTACGTGGGGCATATGGTCATTTTCAAAAATTGTATAATGAACTTCGCAGATACCCGTTGAAGTTTGTTGCTTTTTGTCGTCTTTCCATTCCTGGATTGGACAACATGCTTCAGTTTTTGCGTCCTTCCCTTCTCAGACAAGACACCTGCATGCGACTAAGCATTTCTCCGGAGGAGCGTTTGCTAGTGACCTTGAGTTAAGTTTTTTGTGCAACACATTATATTGTGGCCAATACAGTAATGTGCAAACCACCGTTGTGGGTTAAGTGGTTATTTGTCTATTGAGTAATGTTCCATTTCACTCGGTTAGACAATGATCATAATTGTAACTGTCAGACATGTGTTTCTTAACCATTGGCCTTTAAATAAAGGCCCCAATACAATTTGTATATGTATTCTTACAAACAATTAAAGAGTAGGCCCCCCAAACCAGCTCTTAACATGCCCACTTTGTGAACTGTACATTATATGTGATACCTGTGTGCTTCATTCATGGGCAGGGCGGCCATCAGGGCATGACAGGCCTTACATGTGTATGGGGCCCGGTGATTAGGGGGGGCCCGACCATGCTGGCAGCCCGATCTGCGCTGGGGCCCCCCTACATTTTATACAGGCTTCTGCAGCCTTATTTTAAATTCAGACTCGGCGCCTGCCGGGCCCCTCGGGCAGGCCCCCCCCCCCCGCACCATGGTCCAGCCAGCGCCGAAATCCCCCCCTTCACAATGGTCCAGCCACAGCTCCGCCCTCACCTGACGTCACACACTGCTCTGCTCCTCCACTTCCTCATTCAGTGTGCCACGTGGGACTAGGAGAGGGAGGGAGCCTCACCGCTGGAGCACAGCCAGATAACAAGGTAAGAAGAATTTTTTTTTTTTTTTTTTTTGAGAGCGGCTATCCAGGGGGCCTGGGGCAGAATGCTGGACGCTGGGGGCAGAATGCTGGATGCTGGGGGCAGAATGCTGGAGGCAGAATGCTGGATGCTGGGGGCAGAATGCTGGGGGCAGAATGCTGGACGCTGGGGGCAGAATGCTGGGGGCAGAATGCTGGATGCTGGGGGCAGAATGCTGGGGGCAGAATGCTGGATGCTGGGGGCAGAATGCTGGGGGCAGAATGCTGGACGCTGGGGGCAGAATGCTGGGGCAGAATGCTGGACATGGGGCAGGAATGCTGGGGGCAGAATGGACATGGGGCAGAATGCTGGACGCTGGGGCAGAATGCTGGACGCTGGGGGCAGAATTCTGGGGGCAGAATGCTGGATGCTGGGGGCAGAATGCTGGGGGCAGAATGCTGGATGCTGGGGGCAGAATGCAGGACGCTGGGGGCAGAATGCAGGACGCTGGGGGCAGAATGCTGGACGCTGGGGGCAGAATGCTGGGGGCAGAATGCTGGACGCTGGGGGCAGAATGCTGGAGGCAGAATGCTGGACGCTGGGGGCAGAATGCTGGAGGCAGAATGCTGGACGCTGGGGGCAGAATGCGGGGGGCAGAATGCTGGACGCTGGGGGCAGAATGCTGGGGGCAGAATGCTGGACATGGGGCAGGAATGCTGGGGGCAGAATGGACATGGGGCAGAATGCTGGACGCTGGGGCAGAATGCTGGGGGCAGAATGCTGGATGCTGGGGGCAGAATGCTGGACGCTGGGGGCAGAATGCTGGGGGCAGAATGCTGGACGCTGGGGGCAGAATTCTGGGGGCAGAATGCTGGACGCTGGGGGCAGAATTCTGGGGGCAGAATGTTGGACGCTGGGGGCAGAATGCTGGGGGCAGAATGCTGGACGCTGGGGGCAGAATGCTGGACGCTAGGGGCAGAATGCTGGACGCTAGGGGCAGAATGCTGGGAGCAGAATGCTGGACGCTGGGGGCAGAATGCTGAACATGGGGCAGAATGCTGGGGGCAGAATGGACATGGGGCAGAATGCTGGACGCTGGGGCAGAATGCTGGACGCTGGGGCAGAATGCTGGACGCTGGGGCAGAATGCTGGACATGGGGCAGAATGCTGGACACTGGGGGCAGAATGGACATGGGGCAGAATGCTGGACACTGGGGGCAGAATGCTGGACATGGGGCATAATGCTGGACACTGGGGGCAGAATGGACATGGGGCAGAATGCTGGACGCTGGGGACAGAATGCTGGACGCTGGTGGCAGAATGCTGGATATGAGGGCAGACTGTGAGACGGGGCAGAATGCTGGACATGGGGCAGAAGAATGCTGGACGCTGGGGCAGAATTCTGGACATGGGGCAGAATGCTCGAAACTGGGGCAGAATGCTGGAGACTGAGGCAGAATGCTGGACGCTGGGGGCAGAATGGTGGACGCTGGGGGTAGAATGCAAGACACTGGGGCAGAATGCTGGACATGGGGGCAGAATGTGACAGTGAGACACAGGAGGGGGCAGAATGTGACAGTGAGACACAGGAGGGGGCAGAATGTGACAGTGAGACACAGGAGGGGGCAGAATGTGACAGTGAGACACAGGAGGGGGCAGAATGTGACAGTGAGACACAGGAGGGGGCAGAATGTGACAGTGAGACACAGGAGGGGGCAGAATGTGACAGTGAGACACAGGAGGGGGCAGAATGTGACAGTGAGACACAGGAGGGGGCAGAATGTGACAGTGAGACACAGGAGGGGGCAGAATGTGAGACACGGGGCATGATTGGAGATAGATGGAGCAGGGTCATGGGGCAGGATGGATACGATTTAGACAGATTGGTCAGGAGGGAGATCATATGGGGCAGAATGGATACTGATGAGGGTGGGATGGGAGAACATATGGCTGAAGCCAAAAATGAGACACACGGGAGTCAGGATGGGGGATATTATTACCATAGGGGCTAATTAAGGGATATTATTACTGCAGTGATGTATTTTATTTTCTTGAGGATACTGTTGTAAATGGGGGGGCGGTCCTGTTACTGTGTAGAGTGATACTATGTCGCCTTTTTTTCTTCATGTGGTGTAATGTAGAAGTTGGGAAAAAATAAGTAATGTGTTCTGCAAGCGGAGCTCTAGATAACTGTGTTATTTCCTGCAGAGACAAGTCCTGGCTGGAAGACGTGATGGCTATCTGTGCTGGATGAAAGATGAAAAACAAAGATGAAGGACTTCACCTAGAGACATCACTGGTGAGTTAGTGTGTTACCTGTACACTGACACTATGTACAGAGGTCCTGTGTATAATGTCACCGGTGATCACTGTGTTACCTGTACATTATATACAGAGCTCCTGTGTATAATGTCATTGATCACTATATTACCTGTACACAGACACTGCATACTAAGTACAGATCTTGTGTGTATAATGTCTCTTATGGTCATAGTATTATGTTTTTTTAATTAATGTCAGTATTGTAGTATTCAGTCTCCATGTGGTGGTAATATGTGGTCTGGGCGTGGTGCAGTGGTATTTGTCCCTTGTATATTCTATTATTTGGTCACTTTGTGGTGGTAATTTGCGGTCTGTTCATGGTGCGGTGGTATTTGTTCGTTGTATGTGATATTATTCGGTCACTATGGTAGTAATATGTGGTCTGGTCATGGTATGGCGGTATTTGTTCCTTGTATGTCTTATTATAGGTCACTATGTGGTGATAATATGTGGTCTGGACATGGTGTAGCGGTATTTGTTCCTTGTATGTGGTGGTAAGTTGTGGTCTGGACATGGTGCGGTGGTATTTGTTCCTTGTATGTGATATTATTGGTCATTTTAAAAAATTGAAAAATAAATAAAAATATACCTAAATTGTATTGCATATTTTAACAAATATTTAATAGGTTACAGTAGAGTAGGGCCTGGCCAAAAGTGTCTACCCTGTTATGGTGGCGACTTAAAACAATCTTTTGGCCAAAGCAAAAGCTGCTGGCTATATGTGTGACCTGGTGATGGGAACTGTTAATGTGTGATAGGTGAGAAGTGGAGTTTATCCAAGAGAGAGCGGTGGGACTGTGGACAGTTCGCGTGGTGGAGGCGGGGCTGGATGGAGCCTGGGCGGAGTCTAAAGGGGGCCCCGAAAATTTTGCCAGTATGGGGCCCCGAAATTCCTAGTGGCAGCCCTGTTCATGGGTGGGTTTTCTATTGGCCCTATACCTATATTTGCTGTTGTTCTGTGCTGTATGACCTTCACTGTGTAATAATTGCTTCGTTTGTCATCATATTCCACAGTTGATGGTGATGTTTACACATACAAACTATGGTTTTGTTAACAGATTCCTAGCTACTGGCCACTCGTATTTTTCACTTCATTTTGAGTTCCTCCTTGGCATATCAACCATATCCGGGATTGTGCGCTCAACCTGTGATATGATTTGGGACAAGCTGAAGAGCCGATTCATGCCTCAGCCAACCACACAAGACTGGTTGTGTATTGCCCAGGGTTTCATGCAAGCCACAGATTTCCCACATTGCATTGGTGCCCTGGATGGTAAACACATTCGTGTCAAGAAGACGCCAAACTCTGGGTCTCGTTATTTTAATTACAAAAAATTTTTTTCCATAGTGCTGCTGGCTGTAGCTGACATTGGGGCATATGGGAGTGCCTCTGATGCTTGCATCTTTAGAGCTTCAAGATTAGCTAGGCAACTTGCTGACACTAATTTAAATCTGCCCCAACCATGTGTGCTTCCTTGAGCGTCGGGCCCACCTGCACCATTTATCATTGTTGCTGATGAGGGTTTTGCACTCTCAAGGCATGTTCTTCGACCACGTTGAATTTTGGACAACTGGAGGCGAATTTTTAAAACTCGACTAATGAAAGCCCGTCGATTAGTTGAGTATGCTTTTGAAATCTTGACTTGAAGATGGCGTATATTTGAAACACAAATCCGGATGCATCCACAAAATGTAAAGGCAGTCATAAAGGCTGCCATAATTTTGCATAATTTCTGCCAACAACAAGAAGCATCCTTGGATGATGTTGATGATGGGAGAGTGGTTAATGTGGCATTACATTACTAGAGGAAGCCAACATACTTCCCGAGTTGCTCACTCTGTCCTTCAAGTCAGGAATCTTTTTGCTGATTATTTTTTGACATTTTTTGAGGGTAGTGTGCCATGGCAATTGGAGGAGACCAACTAATGCTAACCTTAACCCCTTTCTGACATCCGACGTACTATCCCGTCCATGGGACCCGGGCCCCTATGCCCATGGACGGGATAGTACGTCTCAGCGATAAGCGGCGCCCACGTGGTGAGCGCCGCTGATCGCGGCCGGGTGTCAGCTGATTATCACAGCTGACACCCGGCACAATGTGTCAGGGGCGGTCACGGACCGCCCCGACACGTTAACCCCTTGCACACCGCGATCAAACACGATCGCGGTGTACCGGGGGTTAAAGGGAAGCATCGGCAGGGAGGGGGCTCCCTCCGTGCTTCCCTGAGCCCCCCACGGCAGCGCAATGTGCAGCGCTGCTGCGGGGGGCTCCTTTCCTGCAGGCCCCCGAATCCAAGATGGCGACGGGGGCCTTCGGGGGCCTGCAGGAAGCTGGCTTCCTCAGTGCCTGCAAAGCGCAGGCAAGAGGACATCTTCTTCAATGCCTGTGACAGATTGCTGATCTGTCACAGTGATCTGTGATGTGACAGATCAGCGATCTGTCACAGGACAGTGATGTCCCACCTGGGACTATTTAATAAAGTTAAAAAAAAATAAAAAAAGTGTTAAAATAATTAAAAAAAAATCGCCAAATAAATTAGAAAAAAAAAAAAATATTCCCCCAAATAAATCCATTTTTTGAAAAATAAAAAAAAAAACAATAGAAGTACACATATTAGGTATCGCCGCGTCCGTAAGGACCCTCCCTATAAAACTGTCCCATTAGTTAACCCCTTTAGCGAACCCCTTAAAAAATAAAAATAAAAAACGAAGCAAAAAATAATGATTTATTATCATACCGCCAAACAAAAAGTGTAATAACGCGCGATCAAAAAGACGCATATAAATATCCATGGTACCGCTGAAAACGTCATCTTGTCCCGCAAAAAACGAGCCACCACACAGCATCATCAGCGAAAAAATAAAAAAGTTATAGCTCGCAGAATAAAGCGATGCAAAAATAATTATTTTTTATATAAAATAGTTTTCATTGCATAAAACTGACAAAACATAAAAAAACGACCTAAATGAGGTATCGCTGTAACCATACTGACCGAAAGAATAAAACCGCTTTATCAATTTTACCGCACGCGGAACGGTGTAAACGCACCCCCCCAAAAGAAATTCATGAAACGCTGGTTTTTGTTCATTCTGTGTCCCAAAAATCGGAATAAAAAGCGATCAAAAAATGTCACGTGCCCGAAAATGGTACCAATAAAAACGTCAACTCGTCCCGCAAAAAATAAGACCTCACATGACTCGGTGGGTCAAAATACGGAAAAATTATAGATCTCAATATGTGGTGATGCAAAAACTATTTTTACAATAAAAAGCGTCTTTTAGCGTGCGACAGCTGCCAAACATAAAAACCGCCATAAATAGTAAATCAAACCCCCCGTTATCACCCCCTTAGTTAGGGAAAAATAATAAAATTAAAAAAATGTATTTATTTCCATTTTTCCATTAGGGCTAGGGTTAGGGTTAGGGTAGGGTTAGGGTTAGGGTTAGGGCTAGGGTTAGGGCTGAGATTAGGGTTAGGGGTGTGTTGGGGTTCGGGTTGGAGTTAGAATTGGGGGTTTCCACTGTTTGGGCAAATCAGGGGCTCTCCAAATGCAACATTGCGTCTGATCTCAATTCCAGCCAATTCTGAGTTGAAAAAGTCAAATGGTGCTCTTTCCCTTCCAAGCTCTTCCATGTGCCCAAACAGTGTTTTACCCCCACATGTAGGGTATCAGCCTACTCAGGACAAATTGCAAAACAATTTTTGGGGTACAATTTCTCCTGTTACCCTTAGGAAAATAAAAATTGGGGGCAAAAATATCATTTTTGTGGAAAAAAATGATTTTTTTATTTTCACGTCCGAGCGTTATAAACTTCTGTGAAGCACTTGGGGGTTCAAAGTGCTCACCACACATCTAGATAAGTTCCGTCTAGTGTCCAAAATGGGGTCACTTGTGGGGAGTTTCAATAGTTTAGGTACATCAGGGGCTCTCCAAACGCACATGACACCCGCAGACCATTCCATCAAAGTCTGCATTCCAAAACGTCACTACTTCCCTTCCGAGCCCCGACGTGTGTCCATACAGTAGTTTTCTCCCACATATGGGGTGTCAGCGTACTCATGACAAATTGGACAACAACTTTTGGGGTCCAATTTCTCCTGTTACCCTTGGGAAAATGAAAAAATTGGGGACTAATTGATCATGTTTGTGGAAAAAATACGATTTTTTTATTTTCATGCCCGGGCATTATAAACTTCTGTGAAGCCCTTGGGGGTTCAAAGTGCTCACCACACATCTAGATAAGTTCCTTAGGGGGTCTTGTTTCCAAAATGGGGTAATTTGTGGGTGTTTCCACTGTTTAGGTACATTAGGGGCTCTCCAAAGGCAACATGACACCCGCAGACCATTCCATCAAAGTCTGCATTCAAAAACGTCACTACTTCCCTTCCGAGCCCTGACGTGTGTCCATACAGTAGTTTTCTCCCACATATGGGGTGTCAGCGTACTCAGGACAAATTGGACAACAACTTTTGGGGTTCAATTTCTCCTGTTACCCTTGGGAAAATAAAAAAATTGGGGACTAATTGATCATGTTTGTGGAAAAAATACAATTTTTTTATGTTCATGCCCGGGCATTATAAACTTCTGTGAAGCCCTTGGGGGTTCAAATTGCTCACCTCACATCTAGATAAGTTCCTTAGGGGGTCTAGTTATCAAAATGGGGTCATTTGTGGGGGGTTTCCACTGTTTTGGTACATCAGGGGTTTTCCAATCGCGACATGGTGTCCGATCTCAATTCCAGCCAAAAACGTCAAATGGCGCTGCTTCCCTTCCAAGCTCTGCCATGCTCCCAAATAGTGGTTTACCCCCACATGTGGGGTATCAGCGTACTCAGGACAAATTGCACAATAACTTTTAGGGTCCTGTTACCCTTGGAAAAATAAGAATTGAGGGTGAAAAGATCATTTTTGTGGAAAAAATATGATTTTTTAATTGTACGGCTGTATGTTATAAACTTCTGTGAAGCCCTTGGGGGTTCAAAGTTCTCACCACACATCTAGATAAGTTCCTTAGGGGGTCTAGTTTCCAAAATGGTGTCATTTGTGGGGGGTCTCCACTGTTTTGGTACATCAGGGGTTTTCCAATCGCGACATGGTGTCCGATCTCAATTCCAGCCAAAAACGTCAAATGGCGCTGCTTTCCTTCCGAGCTCTGCCATGCTCCCAAATAGTGGTTTACCCCCACATGTGGGGTATCAGCGTACTCAGGACAAATTGCACAATAACTTTTAGGGTCCTGTTACCCTTGGAAAAATAAGAATTGAGGGTGAAAAGATCATTTTTGTGGAAAAAATATGATTTTTTAATTGTACGGCTGTATGTTATAAACTTCTGTGAAGCCCTTGGGGGTTCAAAGTTCTCACCACACATCTAGATAAGTTTCTTAGGGGGTCTAGTTTCCAAAATGGTGTCATTTGTGGGGGGTTTCCACTGTTTTGGTACATCAGGGGTTTTCCAATCGCGACATGGTGTCTGATCTCAATTCCAGCCAAAAACGTCAAATGGCGCTGCTTCCCTTCCAAGCTCTGCCATGCGCCCAAATAGTGGTTTACCCCCACATGTGGGGTATCAGCGTACTCAGGACAAATTGCACAATAACTTTTAGGGTCCTGTTACCCTTGGGAAAATAAAAACTGGGGTGAAAAGATCATTTTTGTGGAAAAAATATGATTTTTTAATTGTACCGCTGTACGTTATAAACTTCTGTAAAGCCCTTGTGGGTTCAAAGTTCTCACCACATATCTAGATAAGTTCCTTGGGGGGTCTAGTTTCCAAAATGGGGTCACTTGTAGGGGGTTTCCACTGTTTAGGTACATCAGGGACTCTCCAAACGTGACATGGCGTCCGATCTGAATTCCAGCCAATTTTGCATTGAAAAAGTCGGCGCTCCCTCCATTCTGAGCTCTGCCATGCGCCGAAACGGTCGTTCCTCCCCACAAATCAGGTATCAGCGTACTCAGGACAAATTGCACAATAACTTTTGCAGTCCAATTTCTCCTGTTACCCTTGGTAAATTAAAAAAAATTGAACCTGAAGTATTTTTTTTGTGAAAAAAAGTTAGATGTTCATTTTTTTTTTAAATATTCAAAAAAATTCCTGTGATGCACCTAATGGGTTAATAAACTTCTTGAATGTGGTTTTGAGCACCTTAAGGGGTTCAGTTTTTAGAATGGTGTCACTTTTGGGTATTTTCTATCATATAGACCCCTCAAAGTGGCTTCAAATGTGATGTGGTCCTAAAAATAAAATGGTGTTGTAAAAATGAGAAATCGCTGGTCAACTTTTAACCCTTATAACTTCCTAACAAAAAAAAATTTGGGTTCCAAAATTGTGCTGATGTAAAGTAAACATGTGGGAAATGTTAGTTATCAAGTTTTTTGTGTGCCGTATCTCTGTGATTTAAGGGCATAAAAATTCAAAGTTGGAAAATTGCGAAATTTTCAAAATTTTTGCCAAATTTCCGTTTTTTTCACAAATAAACGCAAGTTATTTGAATGAAATTTTACCACTATCATGAAGTACAATATGTCACGAGAAAACAATGTCAGAATCACCGGGAACCATGGAAGCGTTCCAGAGTTATGACCTCATAAAGGTACAGTGGTCAGAATTGTAAAAATTGGCCCGGTCATGAACGTGCAAACCACCCTTGGGGGTGAAGGGGTTAAATATGTATTCTGTACCAAAGTGGAATGTGTTCATTATCATACACTTTTTTGGCCTTTTCTTACAATTTTGTTAGGGACTCGCAAGGCAATGAGGGCCCTTGACGTGGGTTGCGAGCTTACATTTGATGTGGGTAACTGATACATGGCTGTCACAAAGCCTTATTGTTCCCCATACCAAAGAATTAATACCTCATTATAATGTGTTTACTGTGTGAGTGATAAATATGCTATGTATTCAAGTATGTATTTGTTCTGATATTTATAGAGTATCAACAAATACGTAAGACCCTCACTCATTGTCTGTGTTCATGAAGGAGAGTGGGTCCCATGCAATCATCTTGTTCATACCGACTGACCTTGAAGTGAACAAATTCTCGAGCCTTTTACCACGGTCAAAAGTTCTACGCAGTTGAGGCTGTGAGGGGGCACAGCTTCAGTGACCTCACAGCTAGTCAATTAAGCTGCGTTTGCCACCACCATCTCATGCCTTTCCCATTACTTTGCAGCCGGGATGGATTAATATTAGCACCATCCTGGTTCTAAAGTGTTTATGGGCCAGATATGGATTACCTTGTGGGACATAACGGTGGACATTTATGGTATTTTTTTTTGTTTTTGTAAGGTTTTTTTTTGTCAGATCAAAGACATATTTTTTCAACTACATATTTTGGTCAAAATAAACAAGAAAGATTATCACTTAACAAATGTGTTTTATTTATAGTACAACACATGTAGTCATATGAGGGTGTAGCAAAACAACAATTTCAAACAAAAAAATGAAGGTACCCTACTTATTTAGGTTCTTCATAAATCATTAAAGTCACCATGACTTGAGAACGATTCGTCCGTGGTATTTTCTGCGGTTCCACGTTCGGGGCTGGAGGACTGTGTGGCTATTTGTCCTGTAGATATTGTGGCCTGTCGTGTGGTAGTTTGAGGAGGATGATTTTGCAAAATTGCTGGTGTACCAGATGTACATGGGGGATAAGGTTGTGTTTGTAAAGACTCAGCCAAAAATGTTTGGAAAACACTCTGTCTGAGGTAAAGTAGGTTGTGAGTCAGCAATCAGGCTAAGATATGATTGCGAACTCCTATAGTTATGACCTCTTGGCATATGGCTGTGCTGACCAAATTGGCTCACCAAAGGTGTCTGGTACCTTGAGGGCAGATTGTAGGGCTGTTGCCTAGCAAAATTACCAACACTACTATCCCCCACAGACATGCTGGAGGAGATTGTTTCAGAATGGTGGCTGTAGGAGGTGCTGGGATCAGACATTTGCCAATATGGCTGGCACCTGGCACAGGCATGAGGCACAGAGGCTGGATCAGACATTGGCCCATATTGCTGGCTACTGGCATGGGCATGAGGCACTGAGGCTGGATCAGACATTGGCCTATATTGCTGGCTGCTGACATGAGCATGAGGCTGGATCAGACATTGGCACATAATCATGGATGGAGTAACGGGCAGGAGGCAACCAAACAGGAACATAAATTTAGGATAAGGATGTCTGGAGGCAGGAGGTGGAGGCATGGACGAGGGTGCAAGCATGTCGTGTGCTTGTTGTATTGTGGCACCAGGGTCAGCCCCTGAAGATAGCGTACCTACATTTTGGGCATGTGTTACGTTTGTAGCAGATAGCATCTGTATTTGATGCTGGGCAGTTCGCGATTGTTCAATGGGCCCAAGCACCTGATTTGGTTCCTGCTCTACTTGGCTTGCAGAAATGAGGGTCAATATTGCAGCCCATATCCGTTCCTACCATTCATCAGGAACTTTGGCTAGGTAAGGAGAGAGGAACCTACAAAAATGATCTGCCAAATTTTTTGGTGTCATGGAATTTAGTATGGCTAAAACTCTAGCATCAATGAGCTCGGGCAAGATACGTGGCTCTTCATGTCGCCTGGTTTGTCTGTCTCGGAGAGTGTGTATAAGATATCGAGGTAGATTGGATGTTGATGGCTGTGGTGGTGGGGCTGCTGCTTGGGATGTTATTGGGGCAGTTATTTGTGTGCTTCCATGACCAGCATCAGTGGAGGCTTCAGTAGCATCAGACACCTGTTCATCAAGCTGTGTTGCTGGAGTTGGGTCCGCTGGGGCTTCGGTCTCTGATGCAGAAGTACATGGCACTGAACTTGCTGTTGGTGGCGATTCATCAGAGTCTTCAAGGTTGTCATCAGTCCTAGGATAAAGAACATTGTGACATAAACTGTTAATTTTGTTAAAAATAATTCAAAAATAAACTAGCTAAAAGTGACTAGCTTGTGATAACATATGAAGCTAGGTCTGGAACATGTGGGTTTTTGTGACTTTCATATATTCATGTGTGTATGATGTCAAACACAAATGTTCTTCTGAAAGATAACTATTGATCACAGATTTACATGAAGGTTTAAAAATGTTTGAATTATGGAAATCTGGAAAAATACAGTGTTAGGTTAATATGCTAGAAAAATCATGAGTCACACTTACGGATTTAGCTCCAGGATTGGCCGGAGAAAGGCTAAGTTTCTGTAGAAGACATATTGACACTTTTTGGAAGAACCGGAGGTGGAGGGGATTAAATTCCCGCTGAAACTGGTCCCTTGCTGAATGCCATCGCCGTTTAACCAAATCAACTGTTAGGAAAGTGTAAAAACAACAAGTCACATTTCTGCAAAAACCAAAAGGTTAATTAAACAACAACACAATAGGTTCAGCTATGTTAGATTTCAAAAGTTCTTTGGTTATGAACATCATGCCTGGTCAAAACAAACATATGCTAAAAATAGTTTGGTCATTACCATTGAGACTAAGAAGTGTGTGACCACTTTGAGCCATGGTGTGATGCAAACCATTAATGATTGTCCACCATGAGCAGTGTTCTAAACCGTTTGGACAAACATAGCCTGCAGGACTTTGGCTGTGTCTAACAACACAAACATTACCACAATTAACAATGACCGTTAGCCATATGTAAGGGCTGGCCTTGTGTGAAGAATTGTGTCTGATGTTATTAATGAAGTCTAAACATTGCATTTACCACTGTCACACTCAAACTGTGGTGTGGCCAGCAAAAAATGTTAGAAGCAAACACTCCAAGGGGCTACTATGTTTGAATATTTTGGGTATGTTGGACTACGCATAGCAGGCAGCACATGATGATCCTTACATGTTTAAAATTTGAAGATTACAAAATTTTGTTTTTAACAATGTCTGAGACACTTTAGTTGCAAACCTTTTGGCATATATTACATCAGTCTATTAACACGTAAAAATATTCTAACAGTTAGGCTAAGAACAACTAATGTGAGCCATGTGGAGAGATATGCTTGAATACAGTACACAGTGTAAAATATGAGCTAACACATTTGGTACGCCAGGGAAGTGTGGGGAAACAATAGAGTTTGTGCACATGGCAGACAAGTAGCCCTTGAGTTACCTAGGTATTATTTTATTGGTGCACAATTAACTCACAAAACCAAGCTTTTGAAGAAATAAAGCTATAAACCAGCACTAAACTGCTGCCAGACACACACTGCATTTTTGGCCCATTTCTAACAAGCATGGTACATGAGTAATTCTGATATTAAACACAGGGAACATACTGTCAACTATTAAGAATATTGTAAAGTCTATATGATAAGGTGCTTGGAAATACAAATGTTAATAACACATCAGCCTCATGATTCTGATGGTAAGACATGTAACATGACATATATAAAGCACTATGTGAACTATGAGCATATGTTAAGATTAATTACGGTACATGTACAAATTAAAAAGGATCATCTATAGGGTAATTTACCAAACTTTGCCTGCTTTGCTGGAGAATATGTCGACCAACCAGGTCTGGGGTAGAGCTGCTCAGCAACAGCAAACCAATCACATTTAATCGCCAGCCTGTCATGGTATCCTTCGGATCTAGTGTCCCAAAGTTCGGGATGTTGCTCCACCAAACTGATTAGGCGTTCTGTGTCCACACGTGGGGCCACACTGACATGTCTCCGTGTTTTTCACTTGGACACACGGTCCGTGAAAACACGCTGACATGTGCAGGGACACATTCATTTTAATGTGTCTACGTGTATCAGTGTCTCCGGTACGTGAGAAAACTGTCACCACACGTACTGGAGCCACTGACGTGTGAAACCGGCCTAAGAGGGATCACAAGTGGTAACGAGGGCATGAGGATGTTAGCACATATTCGTTCTCATTTCTTCTGCTGCTCGCTCTTCCTTTCAGCTCTGTCAATACCATTTCCTTCCTTCTCTGCCTTTTGTAGCTTCCCATATGTATGTATATACACTGACGAGCAAAAGGGAACAATGTTTTGAAACCTTGACTTTCAGTCTCCATATCTCACCATCCACTACCGCTTCTAATGTGAGTCCACCATCATTTTATAGACATCATCTTTTCTATCTCGGCCATAAAAGTGACTTGTAGCTATTTAGCGTGCGATTAGTTATGCAGATTCTCATCATGTCGCTGCATTATTACTGTTTTGCTCCTGGTGGTGGTATAATCTTTTTCTTCTTGAATCCTACAAATCACAACCTGTTCTCACATTCCCCAATAGCTCAGTGTGTTATTAGGATGGCCTCTCGGCCATGTAAATTGCCAAACTGCATCATGTGAGCGCCATGACAGTTGTAGGAATATTAAATAAAGTCCGTCTATCCATTCAAAAGCCAAGAGGTGGTTGTCCACAAAAAATATCGGAGTCACCAAGTCGGCTCATTCCAAGGTCTATCAGTTCTGGGGTGACAAACCCGGCAGTGGAGGTGGCTCGTAATAGTGAGATCATAGACATCCATACAAGCACCATGCAATGAACATTACACAAGTCTGGAATGGTGAAAAAAAGGTAAAGAAGCTTTGACTTCAATATTTGTCATTAGAAGTGTCGGCTTGAAGAACAACGACCCGACGCTTACGGTGAGATTGGAGAAGAAATGGTTCAATGACAATGAAGTAGAGGTGCTGGATTGTCCCCACAGTCCCCAGACCTCAACCCAATCCAACAATTGTAGAGAGGGGTGAAGAACAAGCTGTATACAGACCCCAGTGAGGAGACCAGTGTGCACTAACATGGGGAATGTGTAGACGAGACCGTGGATCAGATATCGATCTAGGCAAAAGTGGATTTACAAAGTACTAACAAAATAATAAAAAATGAAATTTAGATTTTTAGGAGCAAAACAATAACAATGTTCCGACGTAACAAGAATCTGCATAACTAATCATATGCTAAATAGTTGCAAGTCACATTTATGTATGAGATATCCAAGATGATTGTCTATAAGATGATGGCAGTCTCACATTAGAAGGAGCAGTGGATGGTGAGATATGGAGCGTAAAAGTCAGAAGTCAGAACATCGTTACCCTTCTGCTTGTCACTCTATATCTCCACATTTGTATGTTTCTTTTCTCCCTCACTTCACATTTCCAGTTCTGCTGAATTAGTAGACTTTTTTGTAATAATAATTAGTGCCAGAAAATCCCTAATGTATGGTAATTTACTAAGTCATAGTTGTGGGGTCACAAGGGAAGGGATTGATTGCTGCCACTACCGAACCTCCACGGACATGTGTAGTCATTAGTACGTAGTAGATAACTATTCATATCGCTGCAGCATTTATGGTTAGTGGCGAAACCTGAAGATGCTTGACTCTGATGTGAAGTCTGTGACAGGGACCCTCACCTACCATAAGATTCTTAAAGGCTTTCTGGGTCTTATAAAAAATAGGTCATGCATATCAGATTTCTGGCACCATCACTGATTGTCTGTTATCACCTCCTGCTGTGTCCAGATATGTCCGGGGCACAGAGCCAAAACAGCTCAGCTCCATGTACCATATAGTGGCCATTCTCAGTACTGCAGCTCAGGTCCATACACTGTGTAGTGGCCATTCTCAGTACTGCAACATCGGCCCCAATTACAGTGACAAGAATCAGAGCTGCAGCTCCGAGAATGGCCACTACATGGTCTATAGAGCTGAGCTGCTCTACTGATAACAGCCACTGCATGGTGTACGGAGCTAAGATGCAGTACTGATAACAGCCACTACATGGTGTACGGAGTGGAGCTGCAGTGCTGAGAATGGCCACTACATGGTGTTCGGAGCTGAGCTGCAGTACTGAGAACGGCCACTACATGGTGTATAGAAATGAGCTGCAGTACTGATAATGGCCACTACATGGTGTATAGAGCTGAGCTGCAGTACTGAGAAACTGAGAATGGCCACTACATGGTGTACAGAGCTGAGTTGAAACACTGAAAATGGCCACTACAAGGTGTACGGGGCTGAGCTACAGCACTGACAATGGCCACTACATTGTGTATGGAGCAGGGCTGCAGAACTGAGAATGGCCACTACACAGAGCACGAAGCAGAGCTGCAGTACTGAGAAGGCTTGTACACGGTGCACAGAGCTGACCTGCAGTACTAAGAATGGCCACTACACGGTGTATGAGCTGAGCTGCAGTACAGAGAACGGCCACTACACGGTGCACGAAGCTGAGCTGCTGTACTGAGAATGGTCACTACACGGTGTATGGAGCTGAGCTGCAGTACTGAGAACCGCCACTGCACAGGGTGGTAGTCTTGGCAGTGAGCTGTAGTGTTCCCACATCCTGACGCCTCACAAATGAAACATAATGTCCCTTCTGCTGCATGTGCAATATGCGCAGCAGAATACTCACATTAATTGCCGGAGTCCCCTTTTCTGTCATTCCAGTTCCATGAGTCTCCCAAATAACTCCAGATAACATGTTCATTCTCAACAGTACAACTTAACTAATTAATAGGGTTTGCATTACAGATGCAGCACAGTGTGTACATAGCGACATTCCTAGGGCCTTCCCTGCCTTCCTGGCAGTCACTGTTCTTCCTGGAAAATCCCTGTCCCGACCTAGCAATCACTGCTTTTCTGGACAATCCCTTTCCCGACCTGGCAATCACTGCTCTTCTGGACAATCCCTGTCCCAACCTGGCAATCACTGCTCTTCTGGACAATCCCTGTCCTGACCATGCCTTTAGGCCCACCAGTTTCCTCCCATTCCCCTTGTCCAGCTTCAAAAGGAACAGGTAAAAGGATTGCCGTCTCAGCTTCGCCTAGTCCCGGCCGTAGGCCCCGGATCCACTTCGGAATGGTTACCGTTTAAGCTGTTGACCGCCTGCAACTCACCCAGGCTGAGGCCCCTTCTTGATGAAGCAATCTTATCCCCACAGCTCTTAGACTGTTCTTGTTCACTGCTGTATCTCAACTGCCCTCTAACCAGGAAGTCCTATCACTATACCCTACTGCTCTACTCTACACCCCTCTGTAACTCCTCTCAGTCTGGAAAACCCCTTTGCTAACTATGCTAATCCTAAAACTCTCATTCCCCATCTCTAGTATGCCCCCATTATTATAAACCCACTACCGTACATAATGCATATCAAGTACATGGTAAATGAACACATTGACATTTGCAAACGTTATGGAACCGCACGTAATACATGTGAACAATATCCAAAGAGGGGGAGGCATATGACAGCCTCTATCACCTCCGTACACTGCTCACTTCTAAAATATGGTCGTCCCCGACCATGGCGGCACCTGTAAACTTATAACAATTAGCATTTTTAAAACATTGATACAGTCAATAGGCTCTGTCCAATGCTTCTTGTGGGTCACCCGTGACCTCGGTTCTACTTGGTTGGAACCCTGGAACATAGAGTTCAAATTCTTTTAACATGGGTCCGACTGACCCAGCTCCCTTTACTCCTGAGACCTGTGTACTGGCAACATTCTAGGCCCATAAGCCAGTCCTTTTTCTGCTTAAACAAACTCGATAGCTCAGTAGTCAACTCACCACTGCTCCAACAGTCCATATAGTTCTGACCCGGCTCGCTTCTCGAGTCCTCCTGTTCAGGCGTTTACCTTCCCTCCTTTAATAGAGTATGGTCCGTTTAAAACATGTGTGCTGCTTCTATACTCTCAAGGACAGTCCGGGGTTAAAACAGCACACCACTTAAAGCAGCCACACACAGTCCATTCTTGTTCCAAGGGTGATTAACCCTAACAGTGTTGTAGTCCCGTAATCCAACAGGAGATGCGCAACCGTGAGCAAAGAAACTTGGAGGGGAGGGAAAACAAAAGTTACTAAGTTACTCAATTTCACTTGACTCCTGGTGCTATTCAGGGCTCCCTACCCCTCAGGAGACGCAGAACAATCTCTTGTCTGTTTCCATCAGGTGCAACAGGCACAACATAACTTAAAGGAGTCGCCTCTACTCAATACATTGCTGACGACCAGCATAGTGGGCTGCATTTTGCCCTGAATTATAATAAACATGTGGCCCGAAGATCCACTGGAGGAAGACTCCTCACTAGAGTTGAGCGAAACGGGTCGAAAAAATTCAAAAGTCGCCGACTTTTGGCAAAGTCGGGTTTCATGAAACGAAACCCGACCCTAGGATGAGGTCGGCAACGAGGTCGGCGACTTACGCGCCAAAGTCGCGTTTCAAAAGTTTGTTTTGCGCTCTTTTTCAGCCAATCAGGATCCACGGACACTGTGGGCAACGTGATGACATAGGCACGGGTCACCACCATCTTTCAGAAGGGCATGCAAGTGATTGGCTTGCTTTGGGGGGCGTCACAGGGGGTATAAAAGGGTGTACACGCCGACCGCCATGTTACTCATGCTGATCTCAGAATAGGGAGAGCTGCTGCTGCTGCTGCTGATTTTGTAGGGAGGGTTAGGCAGGGAAGAAGACACCAAAAACTGCTTCTGCTGCTAGCGATTTTGCCTGTACAACACACCAGTCACTGTGCAGTGCAAGGGGAGGCTATATAGTGGTGTATCAGTGGTGTTGGTTGTTGGGCTGCCTTCTAAGGCTTCCTGACATTCCTGCATTGCAGTTTACCCACTGCTCCGCAAACTGCTTTTTTAAAAGCAATCACAATTTTTTTTTTTTGTCCTGCTGAGGTACTGAGCGTGCATTTTTTTCACACCATACAGCGGTGTACGCTCCTCACACAGTACCGTGTAACGGCTGTTATCACAGCCACAGTGAAGCTATCAGTGAGTCACTCTGTGAGAATAAGTCGAGGACATGTTCCGTTCTTACAGACCTGCACTCTAGGGAGATTCCAATTCTGCCCAATTCTACATACACCTTGTAGTTTGTGATACACTAGCCAATTTCTGCCTGTGACATAGCGCTCAGATACTCAGTGGGCCTCACACAATCCATAAGTGTCCAGTGTCCACAAGTGTGTGCAGAAATTAAAAATCTCCCTTATCCTCTAGTCACTTTGGTCACAGCTCTGCCATCGAGCCTGTGACAGAGCGCTCAGATACTCAGTGGGCCTCACACAATCCATAAGTGTCCAGTGTCCACAAGTGTGTGCAGAAATTCAAAATCTCCCTTATCCTCTAGTCACTTTGGTCACAGCTCTGCCATCGAGCCTGTGACAGAGAGCTCAGATACTCAGTGGGCCTCACACAATCCAAAAGTGTCCAGTGTCCACAAGTGTGTGCAGAAATTAAAAATCTCCCTTATCCTCTAGTCACTTTGGTCACAGCTCTGCCATCGAGCCTGTGACAGAGTGCTCAGATACTCAGTGGGCCTCACACAATCCATAGGTGTCCAGTGTCCACAAGTGTGTGCAGAAATTCAAAATCTCCCTTATCCTCTAGTCACTTTGGTCACAGCTCTGCCATCGAGCCTGTGACAGAGCGCTCAGATACTCAGTGGGCCTCACACAATCCATAAATGTCCAGTGTCCACAAGTGTCTGCAGAAATTCAAAATCTCCCTTATCCTCTAGTCACTTTGGTCACAGCTCTGCCATCGAGCCTGTGACAGAGCGCTCAGATACTCAGTGGGCCTCACACAATCCAAAAGTGTCCAGTGTCCACAAGTGTCTGCAGAAATTCAAAATCTCCCCTGTCCTATAGACACCTTGTACCTTGTTTTACATTACTATATAGTTTGTTGGATTTTGTCTACATTTCTACCAAAAATGAGGAAGGCTGGTGGAAGAGGCCGTGGAATTGGGCGGGGGTTGGCAGCTGGTAATGATGGTGTTGGTGGTGGATCTGATGGTAGTGGCAAGAGCAAAATAGGACCGAATGCAGGAGGTGTTGAGCCTGCGTCATCGTCTGGCTACATAAGGCCTTGGCTACATAAGGCCGCTTTTAAAGCCAGAGCATCAGGAAAAAGTTTTGTCTTACATTGCTGACTCAGCCTCCAGCTCTATCGCCTCCTCTTCTTCAGTTGTAAAAAGTAAAAGCACTGAGTTGTCATTGGAGGCTCATGTTCATGAACCACACCTTTCCTTGTGTCCTTCACCCCAACCAAGATTGAAGGATGACGCAGGCCATACTACTGATTACTCCATGGAGCTGTTTTCACATACCATGCCTGGATTATCAAGTGAAATGGTGAATTACCCAGGCCAAGATGAATCTGACATGGAGTGCACTGATGCACAGCCGCTGATGGATGATTCTGCTGGTACATTCACTCAGAGCACTACATTGTCCTTGCAGTGTACAGAGCCAGATTCTGACCCTGATGAGACTCAGGTGCCCCTTCCCGCACACTATACCACCATACACGGTGACACAGAGGAAGGTGCACATGACATAGAAGAGGAGGTGATGGATGACCCAGTTGTTGACCCAGATTGGCATCCATTGGGGGAAGAGGGTGCTGCTTCCAATAGCTCAGATGAGGAGCATCCACAGCAGACATCGACATCGCAACAGCTGTTATCTGGCAGGCCCGGAGCACTCCAAAGACAGGTTCCAAACATCAAAAGAGTTGCTGGACAGCTTGTCCAGAGGGTCAAAAGATCACAGCGTGCTAGGCCGCAAAATGTCTGCCAAAGTAGGAAGAGTGCAGTGTGGCACTTTTTTGAACAAAATCCTCATGATCAGGCCAAGGTTATCTGTAAGAAGTGCGCAAAGACCTTTAGCCGAGGGAAAAATCTGAAAAATTTGAATACCAGTTGCATGCTTAGACATTTAACCAGCACGCACTTGCAAGCGTGGACACAACACCAAACCTCAAGTGCCACATGTGCAACTGATCACAACGAAGGTAGTCAGCAACGCTACATTGTTTCCCCCACTGTAAGCCCACCGGTTAGCACAGCAGCAAATGTTGAGGTGTCGTTGCAAGGCCACAGCAGTCAGGGAATCCCACTGTTATATCAACGAAAGACTGATTCTAGGCCATCAGAAAGAACAACTCCATCACCATCATCAACCCTCTCTCAGTCTGCCCTGTCCACCGCTACTTCCACCATATGCAGCTCTCAAGTCCAGCTCACCCTCCCAGACACTATGAGTAGGTCAAGAAAGTACTCAGTCTCTCATCCGCGTACACTGGGTTTGAACTCCCACATTGCCAAACTAATCTCGTTTGAGATGATGCCCTTTCAGTTGGTGGAAAGCGCAGCTTTCCGCGAACTCATGGCCTATGCAGTAGCACGCTATGACCTACCCAGTCACCACTTCTTCTCTCGCAAAGCCATCCCAGCACTCCACCATCATGTGAAAGACCGCATTGTCCATGCACTCAAGCAGTCAGTGAGCGGAAAGGTGCACCTCACAACTGATGCATGGTCCAGTCGGCCAGGGCCGTTACGTGTCCATCACTGCGCACTGGGTTAATGTGGTGGATGCAGGGTCCACAGGGGACAGCGGTGGTGGGACAGTGCTGCCTAGCCCACGGTATAGGAAACAGTTGGCTGTAGGCGTTCGACCCTCCTCCTCCTCCTCCTCCTCCAGAAGCGAAAGCTCGTCCACAGAGCGCAGTCGTACGAGCACTCCATCTGCAGCTGCCACTGTTGCACACGATGTCCCCCTATCGAGCAGCTAGTGGAAAGCGTCAGCAGGCTGTGTTGCAGATGATGTGTTTGGGCAACAGACACACCGCCGAGGTACTGGCCGAGTACTTGAAGCGACAAACTGAGTCATGGCTGGGCAGTGTACATCTTGAGGCAGGCAAGGTAGTTAGTGATAACGGCCGTAATTTTGTGGCAGCCATAGCCCTTTCAAAACTCAGCCACATACCTTGCTTGGCTCACACCTTGAACCTGGTGGTGCAGTGCTTCCTCAAAAATTATCCGGAGTTAACAGCCCTGCTCCAGAAGGTGCGAAGACTGTGCGTGCACATCCGCCGGTCGCCTGTACACTCCGTTCGTATGCAGAAGCTGCAGCGATTGCTCCACCTTCACAACCACCGCCTCATTATCGACATTGCAACAAGGTGGAACTCCACCCTGCACATGGTGGAGCGGCTGTGCGAGCAGAGGCAGGCCATAATGCATTTGTGGGAGGATACACGGCCAGGCACTTTGAGAGCAGACATGCAGTTGATAGGTGTGCAGTGGTCGAAGCTGAAAGACCTCTGTAAAGTCCTTCAGTGTTTTGAGGAATGCACACGGCTGGTAAGCGCAGACGACGCCATCCTAAGCATGAGCATCCCACTTATGCGTCTGCTCATGTAAACTTTGACGCACCTTAAGGAGCAGGCGTCTGCAGCCAATGTTGATGAGGAGGAAGAGGAGGAGGGAATCCTTGATGACATTCAGCCATTGTCTGCTCAGGGACCTCTCCTGGACGAGGTGGAGGAAGAAGAGGAGGAGGAGGATGATGATGGGGATGATTACTTAGGGGAGGAGGATGCATCTCGTGGGGCAAGTGAAAATGTTGGCGTGGCAAGGTCTGGTACAGGGTTTGTGCGTGACTGGAGGGATGTGGATTTGCCAGAAAGTGCTCCTCCAACCAGCACTCGCAGTGCATCATTGACACCGGGAACATTGGTCCACATGTCAGATTATGCCTTGCGGATCCTAAAAAGGGAACCCCGCATTGCCAAAATGATGAACGATGACGACTACTGGTTGGCCAGCATCCTGGATCCACGCTATAAAGGCAAATTACAAAACATCATGCCACAGGAGAACCTTGACCTAATATTGGCTAATAAACAAGCAACTCTGGTAAATCGGTTGCTTGAGGCATTCCCAGCACACAGCAGCGGTGATGGTTCTCACACGAGCCGTACGGGCTGGGGGCAGCTTGGCAGAGGTGTTCGTGGTGCACACAGCAGAAGTGGCGTTGGAGACAGGGGTTTCATGACAATGTTGTGGACTGATTTTTCAAATACCGCTCACACAACTGGTAATACTGCATCGATGGAAAGTGACAGGAGACAGCAGTTGTCAACTATGGTTACAAACTACTTTTCCTCCCATATCGATGTTCTCCCACACAGGTCATTCCCCTTTGACTATTGGGCCGCTAAACTGGACACCTGGCCTGAATTGGCCCAATATGCCTTACAGGAGCTCGCTTGCCCAGCTGCAAGTGTGCTATCGGAAAGAGTCTTCAGTGCAGCTGGATCAATCCTGACAGAAAAAAGGACCCGTCTGTCAACCCAAAATGTGGATGATCTAACCTTCATTAAAATGAACCATGCATGGGTTTCCAAGGATTTTGTCCCACCTTCCCCTGATGACACATAGGGTGACAGAAAAATGGCTTGCTTTGGTCCACCTCTTCCTGGGACTTCACCTATTTCGCCTTTTGCATCAGCTGAATGTCCAACATCAACATATGCCACTTTCTAAAACTCCCTAACTGTGCTGCCTCCCCCCCCATGGCCGGGGTCACCACCTAGCGCACGACACCGTGCGAGTGCCGTTGCCCTGGACAGGCGGGTAGGCCGACTCTTGGGCGCGGGCACTGGCACAGGGTCCCTCATAGTGCAATCAAGTGTCTCTGACGGTGGTGGTGCACACCCGCCGTCAGACACACCGCTGTACTATGAGGGGCCCAGTGCCAGTACCGACGCCCACGAGTGGGCCCCCCTTGCTTGGGCAGGGCCCCAGCATTTGCAATCTTTACCTCTCCCTGCTCCTCCGCTGTGTAATCTGGGCCGTCAAATCCATACTGTGCCTGACACCGTCTGAGCCTGCCTCCTGATGTATAGACATATATTTTGAATGTGTACGCTATCCATACATGTTATCTGGGGATACGGTACCCTTTCTAACCTTTGTGCAATCACGTCAAATCCATACTGTGCCTGACACCGTCTGAGCCTGCCTCCTGATGTATAGACATATATTTTGAATGTGTACGCTATCCATACATGTTATCTGGGGATACGGTACCCTTTCTAACCTTTGTGCAATCACGTGCAATCCATACTGGGCCTAACACCGTCTGAGCCTGCCTCCTGATGTATAGACATATATTTTGAATGTGTACGCTATCCATACATGTTATCTGGGGATACGGTACCCTTTCTAACCTTTGTGCAATCACGTGCAATCCATACTGGGCCTAACACCGTCTGAGCCTGCCTCCTGATGTATAGACATAGATTTTGAATGTGTACACTATGCTATCCATACATGTTATCCGGGGATACGGTACCCTTTCTAACCTTTGTGCAATCAATACTGGGCCTAACACCGTCTGAGCCTGCCTCCTGATGTATAGACATAGATTTTGAATGTGTACGCTATCCATACATGTTATCCGGGGATACGGTACCCTTTCTAACCTTTGTGCAATCACGTGCAATCCATACTGGGCCTAACACCGTCTGAGCCTGCCTCCTGATGTATAGACATAGATTTTGAATGTGTACGCTATCCATACATGTTATCCGGGGATACGGTACCCTTTCTAACCTTTGTGCAATCACGTGCAATCCATACTGGGCCTAACACCGTCTGAGCCTGCCTCCTGATGTATAGACATAGATTTTGAATGTGTACGCTATCCATACATGTTATCCGGGGATACGGTACCCTTTCTAACCTTTGTGCAATCACGTGCAATCCATACTGGACCTAACACCGTCTGAGCCTGCCTCCTGATGTATAGACATATATTTTGAATGTGTACACTATGCTATCCATACATGTTATCTGGGGATACGGTACCCTTTCTAACCTTTGTGCAATCACGTGCAATCCATACTGGGCCTAACACCGTCTCAGCCTGCCTCCTGATGTATAGACATATATTTTGAATGTGTACGCTATCCATACATGTTATCTGGGGATACGGTACCCTTTCTCACCTTTGTGCAATCACGTGTAATCCATACTGGGCGTGAGAACGGCTGGCGAGCTGTTAAGCAAGCTACAGCACCTGTGGTTTGCACACGTAAGTTTTTAATTTTTTCAGGAATGACGGTTAGGCCTAATTCCGGAACTGCGGTTGACCTGCACTTACTGGGAAATCATCGTTCGCGGGTAATAATTGTAATCACAGATCCCCATCACTAACGTTGTTCAGCGGGTTATCTGCACCTGTAAGCGACAAACGCTGGCCTTTTCAGTGTAGCGCACATGCAGCCACGGACATGTAAGGGCATGACACACCAGTTATTGGCCAATCTCATGTGCCAGAGCCTCACGTGTCCCTCTAGTAAGCCGGACTCGGACCGCGGGGCATGACGGAGTCTCGTTCGTTAACGGAATTAAGCTTGCAATGTGTGCATCTTTTCTGTAGCTGGCATGGTTGAGGTTTCCCAAGTGGAGTCGAATTAAACCGTAGGCTCCACTCCTGGTGGTGCCCTTCTGGACATTCCTTTAAGGTTCAGCTTTGCAACCATACTGCCCACGTAAAACAAACACTTTGCCTTCATGAACGCTGTTTGGAGGGTCATGACTCGTGGGAATAACGCCGCCCAATCAGTTAACCTGCTAGAGAGATCCTTCGTTGCTCCCAAGCATGACATCACACTCCCTAGGAGGAAGGTAATGCCACTGTGGCGACCGTACTCCTGGGGGCGACACAAGTGCACTGATGCCCAGCCACTGCTCGATGAATCTGCTGGTACATTGACCCAGACCACTACATTCCCCTCGCACGCTACACGGCCTGAATCTGACCCTGATGAAACTCAGGTTACCCTTCCCATATACAGTTCCATCTTACACGGTGACAAAGAGGAAGCTGCAGATGAAAGTGCAGGTTCGGCCCACCCGCCATCAGACACACCACCGTACTATCAGGGGCCCTGTGCCAGTGCCGTCACCAACGAGTGGGCCCCCCCTGCTTGCTCAGGATCACAGCACTTGCAAGGTTGAAATACTGTGCAGTGAGATGGAAGATGGGGACGACGAGGAGTACAGACTAGTACAGGGATTCCCTAGCGAGGAGACTTATGTGATTGTTTTCAATGTTGGGACAGCAATTTT
The DNA here is from genome assembly GCF_039654945.1 of Dendrobates tinctorius. Classification (NCBI taxonomy): domain Eukaryota; kingdom Metazoa; phylum Chordata; class Amphibia; order Anura; family Dendrobatidae; genus Dendrobates; species Dendrobates tinctorius. The sequence continues at coordinate 1,030,733 of NW_027361726.1, read as the reverse complement.
TGGGGAGCACTATACTCTGGAGAATGATAGATGGGGCCCACCATACACTGGAACATTCCAAAGGTGGACATCAGACACTGAAGCAGCATTTACAGGGCCCATTATACACTAGAGCATTAGAAATGGGGCCCATTATGTTTGGAGCATTATTTGGGCCCATAAGACAGTGGAGCTTCATCCATGGGGACCAACATATACTGTAGCATTATGTGGAGCTCATCATATACTGTTTCAAACATTATATGGGACCAATGATTCTGTATGGAGAAATAGATGGGCCTCGTCATGAGATGTAAAAAGTGAAGTATTTTTCATTGTACTATACCACTATTTCTCTGCCGTATCGGAGCATGATGAGTTGTGGTATGTGTTAAAGGGGCGCTCTTTCGCCCAGGGCACATGAAAACCTGGAGCCAGCCCTACCCCCCCACAACTTTAGCCAAATAACCCCCATTTTTCAGTGCGTAACTTGTATTATGAAGTTAATTAAGGTTGACAAGCTTAAGTAAGAAGAATTGATGCTTTTGGCATTCAAATGGGCACTGTAGGTGTGTTTCCTGTCCTCCTCTCACTGCCGACTTTTATTCCCCATTGACTTACATTGGGTTTCGTGTTTCGGGACGACCCCGACTTTTCCCTATAATCGGACGATCTTGCTCGACCCGACTTTTGGAAAAGTCGGGTTTCACGAAACGAAACTCGACCCTAAAAAACCAAAAGTCGCTCAACTCTACTCCTCACTGTTAAGGCATGTGCACACGTTGCAGATTTGTGTGCGGATCCGCAGCGGATTTACCTCTGCGGATCAGCTGCAGATCCGCAAGTTATGTACAGTACAATGTTAGGCAATGGAAAATAAAAACCGCCGTGCACATGCTCTGGAAAATTCCGCGCGGAAACACAGCGGTTTATTTTCTGCAGCATGTCAATTCTTTGTGCGGATTCCGCACAGTTTTTACACCCATTCCATTCTAGGAATCCACAGGTGTAAAAACGCAGGCCAAATCCGCACAAAATCCACTAGAAATTTGCAGGAAATCCGCAGGTAAAACGCAGGCATTTTGACCTGCGGATTCTGCAGATTCCAGGCGGAAAAATCCGCACTCAAATCCGCAATGTGTGCACATACCCTTACTCTGACTTCTTTACTCCACTAGCGGCTGGCTCAGAGAACTTGGAGCCTTCTAATCCCCTGACCCGCCTGTGGCCATCGCTACCTTTAAGAGCGCCTCTGCCCTCTGCAGGGGCGGACACTGATAGCTTGGGGCCCCTTTGCAAGAAATGTGTCTAGGCCCCCTTCCTTTTATGGGACAAAGCTATATACAGTATATATATGTGTGTGTGTATATATATATATATATATATATATATATATACACAGTATATACAGTGGGGCAAAAAAGTATTTAGTCAGTCAGCAATAGTGCAAGTTCCACCACTTAAAAAGATGAGAGGCGTCTGTAATTTACATCATAGGTAGACCTCAACTATGGGAGACAAACTGAGAAAAAAAAATCCAGAAAATCACATTGTCTGTTTTTTTTTCATTTTATTTGCATATTATGGTGGAAAATAAGTATTTGGTCAGAAACAAGCAATCAAGATTTCTGGCTCTCACAGACCTGTAACTTCTTCTTTAAGAGTCTCCTCTTTCCTCCACTCATTACCTGTAGTAATGGCACCTGTTTAAACTTGTTATCAGTATAAAAAGACACCTGTGCACACCCTCAAACAGTCTGACTCCAAACTCCACTATGGTGAAGACCAAAGAGCTGTCAAAGGACACCAGAAACAAAGTTGTAGCCCTGCACCAGGCTGGGAAGACTGAATCTGCAATAGCCAACCAGCTTGGAGTGAAGAAATCAACTGTGGGAGCAATAATTAGAAAATGGAAGACATACAAGACCACTGATAATCTCCCTCGATCTGGTGCTCCACGCAAAATCCCACCCCTTGGGGTCAGAATGATCACAAGAACGGTGAGCAAAAATCCCAGAACCACGCGGGGGGACCTAGTGAATGAACTGCAGAGAGCTGGGACCAATGTAACAAGGCCTACCATAAGTAACACACTACGCCACCATGGACTCAGATCCTGCAGTGCCAGACGTGTCCCACTGCTTAAGCCTGTACATGTCCGGGCCCGTCTGAAGTTTGCTAGAGAGCATTTGGATGATCCAGAGGAGTTTTGGGAGAATGTCCTATGGTCTGATGAAACCAAACTGGAACTGTTTGGTAGAAACACAACTTGTCGTGTTTGGAGGAAAAAGAATACTGAGTTGCATCCATCAAACACCATACCTACTGTAAAGCATGGTGGTGGAAACATCATGCTTTGGGGCTGTTTCTCTGCAAAGGGGCCAGGACGACTGATCCGGGTACATGAAAGAATAAATGGGGCCATGTATCGTGAGATTTTGAGTGCAAACCTCCTTCCATCAGCAAGGGCATTGAAGATGAAACGTGGCTGGGTCTTTCAACATGACAATGATCCAAAGCACACCGCCAGGGCAACGAAGGAATGGCTTCGTAAGAAGCATTTCAAGGTCCTGGAGTGGCCTAGCCATTCTCCAGATCTCAACCCTATAGAAAACCTTTGGAGGGAGTTGAAAGTCTGTGTTGCCAAGAGAAAAGCCAAAAACATCACTGCTCTAGAGGAGATCTGCATGCAGGAATGGGCCAACATACCAACAACAGTGTGTGGCAACCGTGTGAAGACTTACAGAAAACGTTTGACCTCTGTCATTGCCAACAAAGGATATATCACAAAGTATTGAGATGAAATTTTTGTTTCTGACCAAATACTTATTTTCCACCATAATATGCAAATAAAATGAAAAAAAAACAGACAATGTGATTTTCTGGATTTTTTTTTCTCAGTTTGTCTCCCATAGTTGAGGTCTACCTATGATGTAAATTACAGACGCCTCTCATCTTTTTAAGTGGTGGAACTTGCACTATTGCTGACTGACTAAATACTTTTTTGCCCCACTGTATATAGTCCCACACACACATGTGTATATATATTATAGTCTCCTTTATTATGTATATTGCTGTCCCTTATACAATGTCCTCTCTTGTTATGCACAGTACCGTCCCTTACATGTTGGATTATATAGAGCCCTGTTTTTTATTCCATACCGTCCTGTCTTGTTAGCTGTATAATGCAATGATGGCTGATGGAGCATGGGAAAGCTTCTTTTCTAATGGAGGAGCTGATGGACTGGTAGTCTGGTCACCGACTGCTCCATCAGCAGTCATTTTATATCTAAAAATAGAGGGGACTATGTGATAAAAGAGGGCGCTGTGAATAACAAAATTAACAAGAATACACTATGTAAGAGACAGCACTGTACATAACAGCAGAGGAAGCTATATAAGGGATGGCACCATATATAACTAGAGAGGATGGTACGTAATAAGGGACGAAATTATACATAATAAAAGAGGAAACTATGTAACTAAGGATGGTGTTATACAGAATTAGTGAGTACACTATATACTAAGGGACTGTGTTATACATAATAAGTACGTACACTATATACTAAGGGACTGTGTTAGACATAATAAGCGATAATAATGTCTTCCTCCACCTCACCCTGTTCCCCCTTCCTCCCATCCCAATCCCACACACCCCTCATTGTCCTCCTCCCCCTGCATCCCATTATTGTCCTCTACCCCACCTCATCATTGCCCTATTTACCACCTCCATCATTGCCTTCTCCCTCACCACTATGATTACTTTCTCCCCTGCCACCCCATCATTGCCCATTCCACCATCTCCATCATTTCCTCCTCCCCACCACCCCCATCATTGTTTCTTCCCTCACCACCATCATTGCTTTTTCCCTCACCACCCCATCATTGCCCTTTCCACCACCTCCATCATTGCCTTCTCCCCTACCACCCCATCATTGCCTTCTCCATCACCCCCATCATTGCCTTCTCCTCCACCACTCCATCATTGCCTCCTTCCCCACCACTCCCATCATTGTCTTTTCCACTACCACCATCATTCCCTTCTCCCATCTCCATCATTGCCTTCTCCCCATCCACATCATTGCCCTTTCCACCACCTCCATCATTTCCTCCCCCCTCACATTCCTATCCTTGCCCATTCCGCCACTTCCATCATTTCCTCTTCCACCACCATCCCCATCTCCCCATCACCCCCACCATTGCCTTCTCCCCATCCTTCCCACCATTGCCTTCTCCATCACCCCATCATTGCCTTCTCCCCATCACCCCCATCATTGCCTTCTCCATCACCCCATCATTGCCTTCTCCCCATCACCCCATCATTGCCTTCTCCATCACCCCATTATTGTCTTCTCCCCATCACCCCCATTATTTCCTTCTCCCCATCACCCTCATTATTTCTTTCTCCCCATCACCCCCATTATTATCTTCTCTCCATCACCCCTATTATTGCCTTCTCCCCATCACCCCATCAATGCCATCTCCCCATCACCCCCATCATTGCCTTCTCCGCATCACCCCCATCATTGCCTTCTCCATCACCCCATCATTGCCTTCTCCCCATCACCCCCATCATTGCCTTCTCCCCATCACCCCATCATTGCCTTCTCCCCATCACCCCCATCATTGCCTTCTCCCCATCACCCCCATCATTGCCTTCTCCATCACCCCCATCATTGCCTTCTCTCCATCACCCCCATCATTGCCTTCTCTCCATCACTCCCATCATTGCTTCTCCCCATCACCCCCATCATTTCCTTCTCCCCATCATCTCCATCATTGCCTTCTCCCCATCATCCGCATCATTGCCTTCTCCTCCAATTACACACACACAGACACACACAGCACCATTCACCTCTCTGCATATTCCTCCGCAGCGCTACGCATGCACGCACACACACACACCATCACTCATCTCTACACACACACACAACACACGTACATTAAAAAAAAACACACACACACAGCACCTCTCACCTGTCCTCATGCTTTACCGCAGCCGCAGCATCACCGCTTCCGGCTGCTTCCTCTCTCTGGCACAGCTGGTCGCTGAATGATGACATCATCCAGTGACGTCATCCAGTAGCGCTGCTGTCTGTGTCAGAGACATGCTGCTATTTTCTCTTGTAGGCAGCGGAGCTGCAGGATCGCTCCCTGCCCTCCGCACATGAGGGCAATCTGGCCAGGGAACCCCCAGAGCCTCAGGCCAGGGGAAACAGGCCAGATTTCCCTCATTATTAGCCGCCCTGCAGTGGCCTCTGGAGCCTCTGAGCCCCGGTGCAGCCACACAGGCTGCACAGGCAGTATGTCCTCCCATGGCCCTTTGGCCTTCTGTAGGTTCTGCGACCGTTACAAGTGGCAGCTGATCACGCTGTGCCGCCTATCTCTCCTCAACGCTGCAACCACTGTGACCACCACAGCATACGGTCCCCGGGGTCCTTCCTCTCTTATAAAAGTGACCTGGTCCCACTCTTGCAAGGGACCCTTATGTGTAATGGACCCAACATTAACATAAATCTTGTCTCCGTTCTTGACCTCTTGGGTGAACCCATATCCTCTCGTGTGGTTAAAGTACCTCAGCAGGCCATCTGTTATTTTGCCAGACATGGTTCCTCCTCCGGAGTGCCACAGCTCCTCACGTATCCGGCGCTCCTGGGGTTTCTTCTCCTCCACTACTCTTTTCACCCGCCGAGCATCTCTCTCTTTGGGAAGGCCTGGAGCTCGCCTGGGTACCCGCCGTGGGAAGATGCGGGGACTGGAGAAGGCGCTGGGACAGGAGTAGGTGCGGGGGCTGGGATGATGATAGGTGTCACACTCACTGTGATGGCAGCCAGCTGTGAAGGTCCTCCATTGTGGCTGCACAGACTCGGTATCACGGTTGCAACGGTCCCTCTCTCCACGACTTCCACAATCTCAACCACTTCTTCCGGCTCAGGCTTTTCTGCATCCGTGGTGCTCCAGCTCCCGAAATCTTCCTGTTTCGCCATCACCAGCCCCTGGGGCCCAAGTCTGACTTCGACTGGGCCACAGACCTTTCCCAGTCCTGCCGCCCGATACATCAGTGGAAGGACATGCTGCAGCTGCTGCATGGCAACAGGTAACTCAGGTGACAATGGCATCTCTCCTTCAGATGCAATGTCCTTCTCTTCTGGACTACGCCCATTTATGGGTGGAACCTCTTCCGCCCGTTCCTCAGAAATCTGCTGCAGGGGTCAGGGCTTCTTCTTTCTTCACTGCACCCATCTCGGGTGGACACCAGTCATCAGGGGACGTGGCATCGGCCACTGCATCTTCCACACTGGTTTTTGCGCCCTTTTTTGCTTAGGACGCCCACGATGGGCAGCACCGATCCCATCTTTTGCGCCACTGACCGCCATCTTCGTGTCAGTGTTCAACGCCATCTTTAAGTCTCTAACGGCCGCCATCTTTGCCGTTTTCAAGCCTCCTCTGCTCTCTGCATATAAGGCATCGCAATCGTGCCAACTACACCAATTTTATAAGGCGGCCAGGGTGGTAGTTGTGGCAATGAGCTGTAGTATTCCCACACCCTGAATCTCAACTGTCTTCTAACCAGGAAGTCCTACTACTATATCCTACTGCTCTGCAATACACTCCTCTGTAACTCCTCCGAGGCTGGAAAAACCCTATGCTAACTATGCTATCCTAACACTCTCATTCCCTATCTCTAGTATGCCCCCCATGTCACTTACTTAACGGTGCATGGAGCTGAACTACAGCACTGAAAATGGCCACTACATGGTGTACGGAGCTGAGCTGCAGAAATGAGCATGGCCACTACATACATGATGTATGGAGCTGAAGTGCAGCACTGAGAACGGCCAATACACCATGTACAGAGCTGAGATGCAGTACTGACTGTCAAGATTCATGCTGGATTGTGACAGATAAAAGCACATGTAACCTTTTTTTTCCCTTTAAGCTGTTTGCTTAAAGTTAGTTTTGCCCCCAGTGGCCATTAGGGTCATTATACAGTGGTGTCTTTAGTTCTAGTTTTGCCCCCGGTGGTGGCTAGTATTAATACATGGGAATCACTAGCAGGTGGGATTGCTCTGGCTCTTGCCTATAAATGAGAGTCAGGTGGTCTCACTCACTGTTGGTGATATTGGTCATTTCCAACCATTCTTGGTGGAGGAAGGAGCTAGAGAAGAGATCCTTGCAGCTCAGTCAGAGTCCTGGTGTGGAAGGAGCTACAGTGAGGAGTTCCATGCAGCTCTAACAAAGCTTTGGTGAAGTAGCAGCTATTCAGGAGGAAAGCTGCACTCAGGTGCTGGACTCTGTTGCTGGGAGCAATAGCAACAGAGCAAAGCTAAGTGGTTTTTCCCTGTTTGTAACTTTCCTTATGTGTGTTTTAGTGCCATGGTGGACTTAGTTTCTGCACCGTCCAATTCATTAGAAAGGGATAGGTGCAGGGCGAGCTAGGGTTTTTGGGTATCCTGCTCGTCGCCAGGTGCGAAACCTGCCTAGGGACCGTCAGGAGTGTAGAGACAGTGACTCAGGGGAGTGCAGGAGGTCTCCATATCCCCGTTCCCTATTGCAAGGACCTCCATTGTATCGGTTTCCCTGGTGTTTCCCTTATCTCTGTAAATTCGCCCTGCTGGAGGCGGTGTATCCAGATACACGTGTAACTATTGAAATTCGCCTGCTGGAGGCGATGTATCCGGCTGCACGTTTCATTGTTTAAATTCGCCCTGCTGGAGGCGATGTATCCAGGGTCACAGGTGTCATAGAAATTCGCCTTGCTGGAGGCAGAGTATGCAGTCACCCGTGACATCACACTGATAACGGCCACTACTTGGTGTATGGAGTGGAGCTGCAGTACTGAGAACACCCACTACATGGTGTATGGTGCTGAGCTGCAGTACTGAGAACAGCCACTACATGGTGCTGAGAGCTGATCTGCAGTACTGAGAATGGCCACTGCATGGTGCATGGAGCTGAGCTGCAGCACTAAGAATGGCCAGTAAATGGTGTACGGAGCTGAACTGCAGTACTGAGAACGGCCACTACACGGTGTATGGAGCTAAGCTGCAGCACTGAGAATGGCCACTACATGGTGCACAAAGCTGAGCTGCAGTACTGAGAATGGCCACTATATGATGTACGGAGCTGAGCTGCAGCACTGAGAACAGTCACTACATGGTGCACAGCGCTGAGCTGCAGTACTGAGAACAGCTACTACATACACAGTGTACGAAGCTGAGCTGCAGTACTGTGAACAAACACTACACGGTGAATTGAGCCGAGCTGCAGCACTGAGAATGGGCACTACATGGTGTATGTAGCTGAGATGCAGTACTGAGAATGGCCGCTACATGGTGTATGGAGTTGAGCTGCAGCACTGACAGCCACTACATGGTATACAGAGCTGAGCTGCCGTAATGATATCGGCCACTACATGGTGTACAGAGCTGAGCTGGAGTACTGAGAACAGCCACTACATGGTGCCGAGACCAGATTTACAGTACTGAGAATGGCCACTGCATGGTGCATGGAGCTAAGCTGCAGTTCAGAGAACGGCCACTGTAAGGTGTATGGAGCTGAGCTGCAGTACTGAGAATGGCCACTATACGGTGTACGGAGCTGAGCTGCAGTACTGAGAATGGCTACTATATGGTGCATGGTATACTGTGTATGTAGGAGGGAGAGTCCCCACTGTGTAACCGGACCAGAACCAAAGGTACTGTCACCAAGGTTCCCACGGAGACTGTTTCCGGGGGACATATTGAGAGGATGGACCAGAGACAGTTCCAGAAGGAGTGGGGGTGGGGCCAATATAAAAGGAGCTGAGGACGCCAGCAGGGGGCATTCGACAGGACAGGAGAGAAGGAGCAGGAGGTTTAGGCAACGCCAGAAAGCCAGAGCCCACAGGAGTGAGCGATAGCCAGAGAGAACGGGGGGAGATCCACGACTGCCAGGAGGGAGAGAGCCCCGGGCATTCCAGGAGAGGGACACTGACCAAACAACCATGCACCCGCACCCGCTGCTCCAGCCTGGCAAAATTGGTGAAACCTTTGGAGGAGGTGATCCCGACGCCGGCATTACAGCTAAAAGTGCAGGCGGGAGACCCCTGGGCGGTGACTATTCGTTCCATCCAAACCGCTGGGCCTCGCCCGAAGAGAAAGACTGAGCTATCCTGGAGAAAATGCGGGCAGAACTCTCTGGCCTAACCCCGACCCAAATACAGCAAGTAAAAGCACTCCTGGGCCAGTATCACGAGGTATTCGCTAACCACAAAGATGACTTCAGATGCACCACAGCCATCACACACGGCATTCCCACTGAAGGGATGGCCCCTATCCCAGAGCGATATCGGCAGATTCCGCCACAGCTGTACCAAGAAGTAAAAACACTGCTGGGCCAAATGCTGTGAAAGGGGATTATCTGGGAAAGCCAGAGTGTTGTGAGTTCATTTTCCGCTTCATTACTGAGGCCCGAGGAACTCCCTCTTCTGGTAAAGAAAGGTAGTGAGCCTGATTATCAAACACCTGAGGCTGATGATGATGACTGGCTGAGTGGAGTTACTGACTGGATATAAGGCTGCCGACGCCCTTCTGCCCTGCGGGTGATTTCTCTGTAGGATCCTTGGAGACCAGTCTGAATTCCTGCTCCTCTAAAGCTAGGTTTGCTGCTCGGCCTTTTGCTTTGGTGCTTTGACTTTGTTTTGCTTTGTTTTTCTGGATTTCTGCCATTCCCTGCTGGGGTGTGCTGAATTCATTTAGCTCTGTCTTCTGAAAATACCTGAGTGCTGATTTAGTTTTTGAAGCCTAGCTGCTTCAGGGCCTTTTTCATATCAGCTTGTTGGCTTATGTCTTTGATAGGGTTTTGGCAGATTGCAGACAGCAGCCTTCCTGTCCTTTCCTATCTAGGTAGTTTTGGGCCCCGTCTTTGCTCAGTCTATCTTTCTGTCTGTGTTAGTATTTTCATCTTGCTTCACCGTCATTATATGTTGGGGGCTGCCTATTGCTTTGGGGTCTGCTCTGGGGCAGTTTAGATTTCCCCTTTCTTTCTTTAGGCCTATGTAATTCTCCGGCTGTGATCGAGGGGTCTAGTTCATCGTAGGAACCCCCCACGGCTACTGCTAGTTGTGTTGATAGGTTCAGGGGTCTGCAATCTGATAGTTGCCAACTTCTCTGGTTTTCTGGACTTAGCTTGTATTTCTGCTTTTGCCTCCTACGGTGACTCATTCATAACACAGAGTCCTTGGGTGGCCCCCATTGTGTTGGTCCGTACAAAAGATACCTTGTAAGAAAGTTGAACGCCTGTAACATCAAAGACTCATACCCGCTCCCCCATATAGAGGAATCCCTATCAGCCTTGGGAAAAGCTACATATTTTTCGACTTTAGATTTGGACAGAGGGTACTGGCAGGTACCAATGTCGGAGGAAGACCGTGCCAAGACCACATTCGTTCTACCCATGGGACTGCTCGAGTTTAACCATATACTGTTCGGCCAAGCCAATGCCCACGGGACCTTCCAGTGGCTAATGAAGCGATGTCTAGGTGATCTCAATTTCGAGGCCACCCTGATATACCTGGACGATATCATCATCTACGCGGCCACGCTTTAAGACCACTTGCAGCGGTTGGGGCAAGTGCTTGGCCGGCTGCAAAAGTACGGGTTGAAGGTAAAATGCCACCTGTTCCATATGCAGATCGAATACCTAGGGCATACCGTCTCAGCCGAGGGCGTCAAACCCTCCATGAAGAAGGTCGCAACGATACACGGGTGGCCTACTCCCGAGACGTTAAAAGATGTACGAGCTTTTCTGGGGTTAGCCAGATATTACCGTCGCTTCGCAAAAAACTTCGCCCGCCGGGCCCGAGCCCTACAGGATCTGTTGAAGGGGGCCCCTGCCGGGGCCAATAGCTGGAAAATCCAGTGACGAGAACAGGAAGAGGCCTTTCAAGATCTCAAAACCGCACTCTCGGAAGCGCCAGTGTTAGCCTACGCGGATTTCTCGCAGCCGTTCATGCTGCACACCGATGGGAGCTTACACGGGCTGGGAGCTGTATTGTCCCAAGTCCAATACAGTCTTGAAAGGGTGATCGCTTATGGTAGCTGATCACTCCATGATTCCGAACGCAATCCCGACAGCTCCTTTAAACTCGAGCTCCTCGCGGTAGTGTGGGCCATGACGGAGCAGTTCGCGGAGTACCTGGCAGGCTCTGAGGTGGTGGTACGGACTAACAACAACCCACTGGCCCACCTCGACAATGCCAAATTGGGGGCCCTCGAACAGCGATGGGTGGTCCGGATGGCCAAATTCAAATATAAAATCATCTACAAAAGGGGAACGGAAAATGTACATGCCGACACCCTCTCTAGAATTTGACGTGCAATCCCTGGGCAGAGCCGGGACAATGAGCTGGAAGGAGAAGAGACGCCGTTCGCTCTGGCCCCCGCCGGAATCACGGCTGTAACCCGGGAGCAATCTCAAACAGGACACGCTAGGGGCATGCTGGAACAATCCCGAGACGAATGGATACAACAGAAACAGGAAAATGGAGAGAGAGGCCCCCTACGTCAATGGGTGGCCACGAAGCAGCTACCCAGCGACACCCAAAGAAGGACATTGACTCGAGACTCTGCTAATGCTATGCCAGTGGGAAAAACTGGCGATCAAAGGAGGACTATTATACCGTAAGACGGTGCTGCGCACAACTTTAACGACCGCCTGGCAGGTCGTGGTTCCGGGAGCTCTGCTCACTGAACTTGCCCGCGAGGCCCATGAAAAGGGGGCTCATTTCGGGGCACAAAAGACTTTCCAGTGGCTACAACAAATGCCTACGATCCCCGGTTGCAAGCCGCAATGGAAGAAGTTTGCCGCGCATGCCACCTGTGCGAACTAACTAAACCAACTGAGCAACAGGCCCCAGTGCAAACAATAGTAACAGCAGCACCCCTCGAACTCCTAATGATAGACTATTTGACCATTGGCCCCACTCACCAGGGGTAAGAACATTGACTAGTCATGGTGGACCATTTTACCAAATTCACCGTGGTAACCCCTACTCTAGATCAGACAGCAGAGTCGGCCGCCTATGCAATCTGTAAAAACTTTATTCAAGTGTACGGCTGCCCCCAGCAGATCCATTCAGACCAGGGTGCATGCTTTCTGGGAAAGGTAATGGAAGAATTACATCGCTTATACTGGAACAATAAATCCCGAACGACGCCATACCATCCCCAAGGAAATGGGGTCTGCGAGTGATTTAATCGGACACTAATTCAGATGCTACGCACCCTGGAGAGCGACAGGAAAGCCCGCTGGCCGGAATACATCCCCGAACTGATCTGGGTCTATAACAACCGGCTATACCCCATACTTGCTACTGTTCGCCCACGAGGGCAAAGGAATCACTGAGGTGGAGTTGAGCCTGGAAAAACTACCATGGATAGGAGTCTCCGCGCACCCGCCCCCGCCCGCGGCCTACCTGCTGCCATCCACGGCCGCCACTGCCCAGCTCCAGCCTGTGGTTGCGGCCTACCCGCTGCCGTCCGCTGCCGCCACTGCCCAGCTCCAGCCCACGGTTGCGGCCTGCCCGCCGCCGTCCGCGGCCGCCGCTGCCCAACATCAGCCCGCGATTGAGGCCTACCCGCTGCCGTCCGTGGCTGCCGTCCGACTCCAGCCCGCGGTCGCGGCCTACCCGCAGTCGCCCATGGCCGCCACTGCCCGACTTAAGCCTGCGGCCCGTCCACTGCAGCTCGCGGCAACTGCCGGCGAAATTCAGCCCGCGGCTGCGACCTGCCCTCTGCCACCCGCGGCCAGCGCAGTTCGACTCCAGTCCGCGGCTGGGGCCTACATGCTCCGGGCCCCGACCACTGTCACATCACCATCACCGGGAGTCACCACGCACAGGAACTCCACGGGAGCCTGTTGTGCCCTCGCTCCACCTGGGCGTAGGAACGCCAGAAGCCTGGGACAGCTCCTCGTCAGCTGGGCCCAGCAGCTGAGACATCGAATAGACATCGATCACCACTCTGTTGGACATCAGAGGAGGATAAGTGACATGCCATAGTTGTTTAATCATAGTTTCCAGTCCCGTAGTCGGCCGTACTACGGCCTTACAGGTACCGGTTCCAACCGGGCAGTTATTAGTGTGTTACTTGTGTATTGTTCTGATCCCTGCAAGGATAACGTTTGTTATTTTGCTGGTTACTCGAGATAGCCCTAAAGGGACATCCATATATCTATCTATAAAAGTTATAGTTAAAGGTTACTCCAGCTCCCGTCTCGTCACTGCATCCCGCGTGCCTGCGATTATTACAACTACATGGTGTATGGATCTGAGTTGCATTAATGAGAACGTCAACTACATGGTGTACAGCAGGCCCGGATTGATAATGTGCCCAACTGGGCATTTTCCCGCTGGGCCGCTGTCAAGTGGGCCGCTGGCTGGCAGCGCCCGCTCATATGGCCTCTTGCCAACTAATGCGGCCACTGGCCTAGCTGTTCTTTGTTGCCGGCCCTCTGCGGGCACGGCGGTAATAGCAGGGAGATAAGCCGCCACGGCCCCCAACGCACCCCATCCTCGCCCTCCAGGGCCCCCCCTTCCACAGCCACTCACAGAGTCGCTTGGCTGCTCTCTTCTCTGCGAACAGGACCTGTGATGATGTCACAGGAGGGGAGGAGTCAGGGGGGTCACATGATCAGGGATGCGCTGCACAAAAAATTGAAAAAACGAGGCTATGCAAATTGGATGTTAGAAAGAGCGAAAATCAGGGCAGATAATAGGGATAGAAAAGACTTATTGGAACCAAAAACTAATGTGAATCTTAAAAAAAGGAAAGACGTGAATAAAAAAATATTTGTCAGTCTTGAATATAGTCTGCAATTTGACAAAATAAAGAGCATTTTTCTTAAATGCCTACCAATCCTCTATGAGGATGAAACATTGAGAAAAATATTAGATGCTGGTACTAATGTTGCTGCTAGACGAGCTCCCACTATTGGTGATATGGTATCGCCTAGTTTCTTTACATCTGTAGCATCTTCGGAAAATTGGCTAAAAACCATTGGTTTTTATAAATGCGGTTCTAATAAATGCAAAATGTGCAGATATGCACAAAAACAAAACATTCAATGACTCAGGTAATATTCAGAGGTATTACATCAAACAATTTATTAATTGCAATACAGAAAATGTGGTCTATAGGATACACTGTAAAATATGCAATTTATCCTATGTAGGCTGTACAACAAGGAAACTAAAAACTCGCATCCTGGAGCATATTAGGGATGTAGAGAATAATAGTAATACACGTAATATTTCTATGGTGTCCAAACATTTTCTAATGCAGCATAATGGGGATTTGGAGGCGATGTCAATTGCAGGAATTGAATGGGTTAAAAATTCAAAGCGTGGTGGGGATGGAAAAAGACGTTTTCTTACAAGAGAGGCTTTTTGGATATTCTGTCTGGGGTCTAGATATTCAAATATGTTAAACAAGAGAACAGAGATTATGTATCATTATTGATGGTTATTGCTATATTTTAAATATTTGTTTATATATTTATCAATTTGTTTTTATGTGGTATTATTTTGCAAACCTAGAGAATGTGGAGTTTTTTTGTACACAGGACCTTTCTATTAGAACATGTGATAGAAGGTGATAGCGTCATTGGTCTCTATGGAGCATAGGCATTGTAGTAATGCTCACAGGACCTTTGGCTTGCTCATGTGATCTACATTGCAGTTCTCATTGGTCAGCACCAAGTATAAGGTTTGCATTATGTTAGTAATTTGCAGCTGTGATAAAGACCCATGTAGGGTCGAAACGCGTAGCTGGTATCTCAGTGCCTCATAGCACATCCATCTGCTCTTGAGGAGTAAGCCGCTGTACTATTTTAATTTTTTCAATAAAGCAAGAAATTTTATCAGCTGGAATGCCCCTTATGTTTTTGTCTACATCCATATATCTATCTATAAAAGTTACAGTTAAAAGTTACTCCAGCTCCCGTCTCGTCACTGCATCCGGCATGCCTGCGATTATTACAACTACATGGTGTATGGATCTGAGCTGCATTAATGAGAACGTCAACTACATGGTGTACGGCAGACCCGGATTGATAATGTGCCCAACCGGGCATTTTCCCACTGGGCTGCTGTCAAGTGGGCCATCGGCTGGCAGCGCCTGCTCATCTGGCCTCTTGCCAACTAATGCGGCCACTAGCCTGGCTGTTCTTTGCCGCCGGCCCTCTGCGGGCACGGTGGTAATAGCAGGGAGATAAGCCGCCATGCCCCCCCACGCACCCCATTCTTGCCCTCCAGAGACCCCCCCCTCCGCAGCCACTCAGAGTCGCTTGGCTGCTCTCTTCTCTGCGAACAGGACCTGTGATGAGGTCACAGGAGGGGAGGAGTCGGGGGGTCACATGATCAGGGGTCTCTGTCTAGACCCCTGATCATGTGACCCCTGACCCCTCCCCTCCTGTGACCTCATTACACGTCCTGTGTGCATACCCTGCCTCTTGGTGTCTGCAGGACTCTGCTGTGCACATTGTCATGGTGCTGAATGAGGGAAGTTTGTGTGGGGTCAGGAGGGATTTACAGGGTGGATGTAGCAAAGCTATGTGTGTGTACAAGGTGTACGGAGCGGAACCGTGTGTGTGCGAGGTGTACGGAGTGGAGCCGTGTGTGTACGAGGTGTATGGAGCGGAGCCGCTTGTGTACGAGATGTACAGAGCGGAGCCCTGTGTGTACGAGGTGTACGGAGCGGAGCCACATGTGTACGAGGTGTACGGAGCGAAGCCACATGTGTACGAGGTGTACGGAGTGGAGCCGCGTGTGTACGACGTGTACGGAGCGGAGCCATGTGTGTACGAGGTGTACAGAGTGGAGCCGCATGTGTACAAGGAGTACTGAGCAGAGCCATATGTACGAGTTGTTCGGAACGGAGCCATGTGTGTACGAGATGTACAGAGCGGAGCCGTGTGTGTACGAGGTGTACGGTGCAGAGCCGCGTGTGTACGAGGTGTAAGGAGTAGAGTGTGTACGAGGTGGACAGAGCAGAGCTGTGTGTGTACGAGGTGTACGGAGCGGAGCCGTGTGTGTACGAGGTGTAAGGAGTGGAGCCGGATGTGTACGAGATGTACGGAGTGGAGCCGTGTGTGTACGAGGTGTACGGAGTGGAGCCGTGTGTGTGCGAGATGTACGGAGTGGAGCAGAGCCAGATGTGTACGGAATGAAGCCGCGTGTATACGGAATGAAGCTGCATGTGTGCGGGGTGTACAGAGAAGAGTGGAGCTGTGTGTGTATGGAGCAAAGCCACATGTGTACAAGGTTTACGGAGTGGAGCCATGTGTGTACTGAGTGGAGCCATGTGTGCGCAAGGTGTACGGAGCGGAGCCGTGTGTGTACGAGGCATACAAAGCTGAACCGTGCACCATGTTTTGACTGTTCTCAGTGCTGCAGCTCAGCTCCGTACACCATATAGTGGCCGCTCTCAGTACTGCAGCTCTGCTCCGTGCACTATGTAGTGGCCGTGCGTATGTACAAGGTGTACGGAGCAGAGTCGCATGTGTACGAGTTTTACGGAGCTGAGTCATGTGTGTACTGAGTGGAGCCATGTGTGCGTGAGGTGTACGGAGCGGAGCCGTGTGTGTACGAGGCATACAAAGCTGAACCGTGTGTGTATGAGGTGTGTGGAGCCATGCGTGTACGAGGTGTATGGTGGGGAGCATTCATACCTCCCAACAGTCCCGCATCCAGTGGGACAGTCCCGATTTTGAGAGAGAGAGACTGCCCCAGCTGGGAGCTTACTTTTCCCACCGACACAGGAGTACACGGTGGAGCCCTGAGGAGCACTTTAAAACTCGCACATGACATTCTACCAGAAGTGACGTGCTAGAAGCTGACCGGAAATGAGGTAATTTCGGGAGGAGATTGTGATGGAACCATGGAGGCACTGAAGGGAATGCTTAGATCACCATGTCCTCCTCCGACAGCGCAGACAGCGGGATTGCCTTGGAATCGGGGATGCCGGCCATGTGAGCGGATCATGATATGTCCTGCATCGGGAGGCTCAGGTGGGCACTACAATGGGAGCCGGGCTGCTATAGTATCTTTATAGAATATTTCTTTCTCTCTTCTTCTTCTTTCTCTCTCTGTTCTTTCCTTCTATCTCTCTCTAATCTCTTTTTCTTTCTCTCTCTGTTCTTTCTTTCGTTCCCCTCTTCCTCTCTCTCTGCTCTCTTTCTCTCTCTAATCTTTCCCTCTCTCTGTTCTCTTTCTTTCCCTCTCTCTGTTCTTTCTTTCTCTAATCTCTTTTTCTTTCTCTCTGTTCTTTCTTTCGTTCCCCTCTTCCTCTCTCTGCTCTTTCTTTCTCTCTCCAATCTTTCTTTCTCTCTGTTCTTTCTTTCCCTCTCTCTGTTTTCTTTCTTTCCCTCTCTCTGTTCTTTCATTCTCATTCTTTCTCTCTCTGTTCTTTCTCTTTCATTCTCTCTCTCTGTTCTTTCTTTCTCTTTCTTTCTCTCTCTGTTCTTTCTTTCTCTTTCTTTATCTCTCTGTTCTTTCTTTCACTCTCTCTGTTCTTTCTTTCTCTTTCTTTCTCTCTGTTCTTTCTTTCTCTTTCTTTCTCTCTCTGTTCTTTCTTTCCCATCTTTCTCTCTCTCTGTTCTTTCATTCTCTTTCTTTCTCTCTCTTTGTTCTTTCTTTCTCTTTCTTTCTCTCTCTTTGTTCTTTCTTTCTCTTTCTTTCTCTCTCTCTATTCTTTCTTTCTCTCTCTCTGTTCTTTCTTTCTTTCTTTCTCTCTCTGTTCTTTCTTTCTCTTTCTTTCTCTCTGTTCTTTCTTTCTCTCTCTGTTCTTTCTTTCCCATCTTTCTCTCTCTCTCTGTTCTTTCTTTCTTTTTTCTTTCTCTCTATGTTCTTTCCTTCCCCTCTTTCTTTTTTTCTCTCTCTGTTCTTTTTTTATGTCCCCTCTTTCTTTCTCTCTCTGTTCTTTCTTTCTCTCTCTCTGTTCTTTCTCTCTCTCTGTTTTCTCTCTCTGTTCTTTCTTTGTTTTCCTCAGTACCAGCCACTGTGCCCAAAATGGCTGATGTACACTGTATATACATCAGCCTCGAGTCAGCACCTATCTATAAGTAAGCCTCAGCAACAGTATATACGTAAGCCTCAGCATCAGTATATACATCAACACCTGTATAATACACAGGTGCTGGGGCTGATGTATATACAGGTGTTGGCGGGGGTGATGTATATACTGGTGCTGACTTGAGGCTGATGTACCGTATTTTTCGGACTATAAGACGCACCGGACCATAAGACGCACCCCAATTTTCAGAAGGAAAATAGGGGAAAAAAAATTATGTGTCAAATGGGGTCCGTCTTACAGTCCGAATTCAGCTTACCTGGCAAGGAATCCGGCACAGGTGGAGAAGTAGTCACAGGGGTCATTCAGTGGTCCAGGCTTGTGCGGTGGCGGCTCTGTGCTGGGGCAGGTTGGTTGTGCTGGGGCAGCTGTGCTGGGGCTGGGGCAGGTGGGCTGTGCTGGGGTAGGGGTAGCTGTGCTGGGGTAGGGGCAGCTGTGCTGGGGTAGGTGCAGCTGTGCTGGGGCTGGGGCAGCTGTGCTGGGGCAGGGGCAGCTGTGCTGGGGCAGGGACAGCTGTGCTAGGGCAGCTGTGCTGGGGCAGGGGCAGCTGTGCTGGGGCTGGGGCAGCTGTGCTGGGGCAGGGGCAGCTGTGCTGGGGCAGGAGGGCTCTGCGGTGGTGGCAGCGGGCGGGGCTCTGCGGTGCGGTGGTGACAGCGGGCTGTGCTCCGGTGCAGGGGCGGCGGCTCCGCCGGCATTTCTTCACAAGGGCTGGGGCAGGTGGGCTGTGCTGGGGCAGCTGTGCTGGGGTAGGGGTAGCTGTGCTGGGGTAGGGGCGGCTGTGCTGGGGCAGCTGTGCTGGGGCAGGGGCAGCTGTGCTGGGGCAGCTGTGCTGGGGCAGGGGCAGCTGTGCTGGGGCAGCTGTGCTGGGGCAGGTGGGCTCTGCGGTGGTGGCAGCGGGCGGGGCTCTGCGGTGCGGTGGTGGCAGCGGGCTGTGCTCTGGTGCAGGGGCGGCGGCTCCGCCGGCATTTCTTCACAGCCCCGAGGCCCCCGCACATCCCTTGCTGGCCGCCGCCATGTTGTGGTGGCCTCCAGGAGCATGGACGCCGGGAAGATGGCCGCTGGTCCGGGGACGGCGCATGCGCAGCTTCAGATCTCGTCCCGAGATCTCGGGGGACGAGATTCAAATCTCGGCAACAAGATCTCGTCCCCCGAGATCTCGGGACAAGATCTGAAGCTGCGCATGTGCCGTCCCCGGACCGGCGTCCATGCTCCCGGAGGCCACCGCAACATGGCGGCAGCCAGCAAGGGATGTGCGGGGGCCTCCGGGCTGCGAAGAAATGCTGGCAGAGCCGCCGCCCCTGCACCGGAGCACAGCCCGCTGCCACCACCGCACCGCAGAGCCCCGCCCGCTGCCACCAGCGTACCAGCCTGAAGGTTAGTACTGTGTATTGCGACCATAAGACGCACCCCCCACTTTCCCCCAAAATTTTTTTGGGAAAAAGTGCATCTTATGGTCGGAAAAATACGGTATATGGGCTGTATGTATATACATCACTGATCAGCCTCTAGTCAGCACCTATATATACACCAGCCCCAGCACCTGTATATACATCAGCCCCAGCACCCTTATATACATCAGCCCCAGCACCCGTATATACACCAGCCCTAGCACCCGTATATACATCAGCCCCCCGCACCATATATACATCAGCCCCAGCACTTGTATATACAGTTGTGGCCAAAAGTATTGACACCCCTGCAATTTTGTCAGATAATACTCAGTTACTTCCTGAAAATTATTGCAAACACAAATTCTTTGTTATTATTATCTTCATTTAATTTGTCTTAAATGAAAAAACTCAAAAAGAATTGTCCTAAAGCCAAATTGGATATAATTCCACACCAAACATAAAAAAGAGGGTGGACAAAAGTATTGGCACTGTTCGGAAAATCATGTGATGCTTCTCTAATTTGTGTAATTAACAGCACCTGTAACTTACCTGTGCCACCTAACAGGTGTTGGCAATAACTAAATCACACTTGCAGCCAGTTGACATGGATTAAAGTTGACTCAACCTCTGTCCTGTGTCCTTGTGTGTATCACATTGAGCATGGAGAAAAGAAAGAAGACCAAAGAACTGTCTGAGGACTTGAGAAACCAAATTGTGAGGAAGCATGAGCAATCTCAAGGCTACAAGTCCATCTCCAAAGACCTGAATGTTCCTGTATCTACCGTGCGCAGTGTCATCAAGAAGTTTAAAGCCCATGGCACTGTGGCTAACCTCCCTAGATGTGGACAGAAAAGAAAAATTGACCAGAGATTTCAGCGCAAGATTGTGCTGATGTTGGATAAAGAACCTCGACTAACACCCAAACAAGTTCAAGCTGCCCTGCAGTCCGAGGGTACAACAGTGTCATCCCGTACTATCCGTCAGCGTCTGAATGAAAAGGGACTGTATGGTAGGGGACCAAGGAAGACCCCACTTCTTACCCCGAGACATTAAAAAGCCAGGCTGGAGTTTGCCAAAACTTACCTGAAAAAGCCTAAAACGTTTTGGAAGAATGTTCTCTGGTCAGATGAGACAAAAGTAGAGCTTTTTGGGCAAATGCATCAACATAGAGTTTACAGGAGAAAAAAAGAGGCATTCAAAGAAAAAAACACGGTCTCTACAGTCAAACATGGCGGAGGTTCCCTGATGTTTTGGGGTTGCTTTGCTGCCTCTGGCACTGGACTGCTTGGCCGTGTGTATGGCGTTATGAAGTCTGAAGACTACCAACAAATTTTGCAGCATAATCTAGGGCCCAGAGTGAGAAAGCTGGGTCTCCCTCAGAGGTCATGGGTCTTCCAGCAGGACAATGACCCAAAACACACTTCAAAAAGCACTAGAAAATGGTTTGAGAGAAAGCACTGAAGACTTCTAAGGTGCCCAGCAATGAGTCCAGACCTGAATCCCATAGAACACCTGTGGAGAGATCTAAAAATGGCAGTTTGGAGAAGGCACCCTTCTAATATCAGGGACCTGGAGCAGTTTGCCAAAGAAGAATGGTTTAAAATTTCAGCAGAGCATTGTAAGAAACTCATTGATGGTTACCGGAAGCGGTTGGTCGCAGTTAATTTGGCTAAAGGTTGTGCAACCAAGTATTAGGCTGAGGGTGCCAATACTTTTGTCTGGCCCATTTTTGGAGTTTTGTGTGAAATGATCAATGTTTTGCTTTTTGCTTCATTCTCTTTTATGTTTTTTCATTTAAGACAAATTAAATGAAGATAATAATACCAAAGAATTTGTGTTTGCAATCATTTTCAGGAAGAAACTGAGTATTATCTGACAGAATTGCAGGGGTGTCAATACTTTTGGCCACAACTGTACCTCAGCCCCAGCACCCGTATAAACATCAGCCCCAGCACCAGTATATACATCAGCCCCAGCACCCGTTTATACATCAGCCCCAGCACCCATATATACATCTGCCCCAGCACCCGTATATACAGTACATCAGCCCCAGCACCCGTATATACATCTGCCCCAGCACCTGTATATACATCATCCCCAGCACCTGTATATACATCAGCCCCAGCACCTGTATATACATCAGCCCTAGCACCCGTATATACACCAGCCCCAGCACCCATATATACATCAGCCCCAGCCCCCGTATATACATATGTATATACAGTAGTCTCAATGTGATATATATTCAGCAGTATGTAACATAACATAGTATAATACTGTCAATTATAATGTAGAGTTGTGTGTACAGTATATAGTGTAGAGCTGTTCATATAGTATGTTGCTGTGTATATAGTATATAGTATGGAATCCACACTATATACACTGGCCCATCTATACACCATACAGTATATACACAGCTCCTTACCACAGTATATAGTGTGGAACTGTGTACATTGTGTATACTCCTCCTGTCTTGTATACATGGTGTAACTATAAGTATCTGCTCTAAGTGTGTGTATCTATGAAAATAAAAAGCGCTCCGATGAATTGTGCAAAGTGCCGCGGCTCCTGGATACCCGATGTTTACATTAGAAACCAGCTTGCTTGCTGGCCCTGATCGCTGGAGGGGCTGTCTAAGTGACAGCTCACCAGTGATCAGCCTAACGATGTCCCAGCGATCCCATCCATGTTGGATCATTGGTGGGATCGCTGGGACATCGTTACGTGTAATGGGGCCTTTAGTGCACAGGGTGCAATTACATCACTACAACGAATCGCCTGTGCCAAGCAGTGCAGAGGATCAGAATACACTGAGGAGACCAGAGCAGTGGGGACAGGGAGAAGTATTATATGGGGCCCATTATACTGTATATAGTACCGTATATACTTGTGTATAAGCCAACCCATGTATAAGCCGACCAACCCTTAATTTTGCCACAAAAAACTGGAAAAACTTATTGACTCGCATATAAGTCTAGGGTTAATGGTGGTCCTAGAAGATGCTCCATAAATACCCCGCATATGCTGCTGCACAAGGGTTAATCCTGCCCCATAAGATGCTCTATAAATACCCCACATAATATGGTGCTGCACAAGGGTTAATGCTGCCCCATAAGATGCTCCATAAATACCCTCCATAATATTCTGCACAAGGGTCAATCCTGCCCCATAAGATGCTCCAAAAATACCCCCCATAATATGCTGCTGCACAAGGGTTAATGCTGCACCATAAATACCCCTTATTTGCTGCTGCCGCTACTGCTGCAATAAAAAAAATGAAATACCTCTCCGTCGCTGGGGGCCATGTGCTGGTATCTTGAGCCCCAGGCACCGACGATATTTATCGGTCCCGTTTCCCACGCCGTCCACCACTGTGTCTCCCGGCTCTCTGCAGTGACAGCAGTGGGCGCACACTGACTACGTCATTGCGCCCTCTGCCGTCACAACAGGAGGACCCGAAGACACAGCGATGCACGGCGATGGACCCTGGACAGGTGAATATTACTCTGCCCCCTCATACTCACCTCTCCTGGTGCAAAGTCTTCTCTGCAGCGGCAGCCCCTGCTTCTCCCTCTGCCGTCTGCTTCCTGCATTCAGCGGTCACGTGGTAAGGCTCATTAAACTAATAAATATGTGCATATTCATGAGTTTAATGAGCGGTACTACGTGACCGCTGAATGCAGGAAGCAGACAGCAGAGGGAGAAGCAGGGGCTGCAGAGACGTGCCAGGAGTTGTGAGTATGGCCTCTGACCCCCCGCTCACCCTCCCCCGCCCACCCCCACAAAAATGTGCTGAAAATCTTGGCGTATATACGGTAATATATGGGGCCCATTATACTGTTTGAAGTAATATACAGTATGGGGGCCCATTATACTGTATGGACCATTATATGGGGCCCATAAAACTGTATGCAGTAATGTACGGGGCCCATAATAGTGTATGGAGCATTATATTGGCTCATTGTACCGTATAGAGGAATATGTGGGGTCCATTGAACTGTATGGAGCAATATATGGGACCATTATACTGTATGGAGCATTATGTTGCCCATAATACTGTATGGAGGACTATGTGATGCCCATAATACTGTATGTAGGACTATGTTGTGCCCATAATACTGTATGAAGGACTATGTTGTGCCCATAATACTGTATGGAGGACTATGTGATGCCCATAATATTGTATGTAGGACTATGTCATGCCCATAATACTGTATGGAGGACTATGTGGTGTCCATTATACTCTATGGAGGACTATATGGTGCCCATAATACTGTATGGAGGTCAATGTGGTGCCTATAATACTATATGGAGGACTATGTGGGGCCCATAATACTGTATGGAGGACTGTGTGGTGCCCATAATATTGTATGGAGGACTATGTGGTGCCCATATTACTGTATGGAGGGTTATCCAAATTCGGAAGTTCTCCCCTATCTTTTGGATAGGGGATAACCTTCTGTTTGTTGTGGATCTGACTGCTGGGACCCCCATGATCCTAGGAAACGTAGCTTTGAAGAGCACCATGTAAATGGAGCTGTGGTCCAATCATACGCACTGTTACGCCATTAACATGTGGCTCTTTAAATAACTCCTTTAATAGATTGATGAGGGGACGACAAAGTATAGCAAAAATTCACTGATTGGGGCTGATGAGTGTTATAGTTTGTGGGCTGGTGGTGTTTGTGTGGCAGGGCTGCTTTTTTGTCTCAGACTGGCCCTGGTTTACGGAGCTGAGCTGCAATACTGAGAACGGCCACTATACGGTGTATGGAGCTGAGCTGCAGTACTGAGAATGGCTACTACATGGTGCACGGAGCTGCGCTGCAGTGCTGAGAACGGCCACTATATGGTGCATGGAGCAGAGCTGCAGTACTGAGAACGGCCACTACACAGAGCACGGAACTGAGCAGCAGTACTAAGAACGGCCACTACATGGTGCACAGAGCTGAGCTGCAGCACTAAGAACGTCCACTACACGGTATATGAGGCTGAGCTGCAGCAGTAGGAACGGCCACTATACAGAGTACAGAGCTGAGCTGCAGTACTGATAACGGCCACTACATGGTGTATGGAGCTTAGCCGCAGTACTGAGAACAGCCACTACATGATGTTTGGAGCTGAGCTGCAGCACTGAGAACGGCCACTATATGGTGTACGGAGCTGAGCTGCAGCACTGAGAACGGCCACTATACGGTGTACGGAGCTGAGTTGCAGTACTAAGAATGGCTACTACATGGTGCACGGAGCTGAGCTGCAGTGCTGAGAACGGCCACTATATGGTGCATGGAGCAGAGCTGCAGTACTGAGAACAGCCAGTACACGTCGGCCGACGAACGGTGGATACCATATCACTGCAGGCAGCACGCGCACAATCCTTAGACGTATGTAAGGACGCTGTGCAGCACTGCGCCCACATATATTGCTACTTACCAGCGGCCGCATTTATATGGGATATAAACCCCTACCTGTTTCATTAAATAAGATCTTTTCCTATCTCTGAGCAGTCTGCTAACTGATGAAGGCCACATGAGGCTGAAATGTTTTTGTTGTTTAATTTGGCTGCATTAAATACAACTGCATCTATTCAGAAGTTGAGTGCCAAGTTTTTCTTACTTTACACAAGCTGTGGGACTCTACTTGTGCACCTCTCCAAGTAGTGCATACGGTATTCTCTTTTTATCTGCTGACGTAGGTCCACTTTGTTTTATCAAGACCAAAGTCAGTGGAGCCGTCTACCAGGAAATTTTAGAGCACTTCATGCTTCTCTCTGCCGACAAGCTTTTTGGAGATGAAAATGTCATTCTCCAGCAGGACTTGGCACCTGTCCACACTGCCAAAAGTACCAATACCTGGTTTAAAACCAACAGCATCACTGAGCTTGATTGGCCAGCAAACTCACCTGTCCTTAATCCCATAGAAAATCTATGGGATATTGTAAAGAGGAGGATGAGAGACACCAGACCCAACAATGCAGATGAGCTGAAGGCTGCTATCAAAGCAACCTGGGCTTCCATAACACCTCAGCAGTGCCACAGGCTGATCACCTCCATGCCACGCCACATGTATGTATTAATTGATGCCAAAGGAGCCCTGACCAAGTATTGAGTGCATTTACTGAACATTCATTTCAGTAGGCCAACATTTCAGCCTTTACAATCATTTTTCAAGCTGGTGTTATAAAGTTTTCTAATTTACTGAGATAATGAGTTTTGGGTTTTCATTGGCTGTAACTATTTTACAAGTGATGGTGTTATGTTACTGGTGACAGTGTTACCATATTGCTGGTGATGGTGTTAATATGTTACTGGTGACTGTGTTACTATATTATTGGTGACGGTGTTATTATGTTACTGGTGTAAGACAGCACTTACTGCATGTGTTGGGGAACACTCGCTTGGCAACGGGATTACAGCACACAGGCACATTTTTCTCACAAAACAGTCTTATTTTGATTTGGGCATCATAAACCACACCATAGGCCATGTTACACTTCACAAACCTAACATATACTCTAGATAGTGTCTGTGTGTACTTTAATATGTTTGGCACCCTTGTGATGCCCGTGTGCTCCATCAGTACCACACGTACCAGCGACTGGGAATCAGCAGTACATTTTGTGCTGTTACCCGGCGCCGGGTGCTGAAGATGGCTCTCATCATTCTCCCCTGCTCTGCCTGTGATCAGCGCTAGCAGGGGACAATGTTGAGACTTCTATTCTTGATAACCAGCCATGATAAAGCTGACAGCTGAGGGTTTTGCCTGGCTGGTTAGCAAAAATACAGGGGAAGCCAGGTCATTTTTTTCAATTTTCAATTTTTTCAATTTTCAATTTATTTATAGTGCAGGTGGTGTGAGATGAATACTCCCACCACGGCCTCCTGCTCTCACTGTTATTAGCGGCAGCAGGTGTAAGCTGATGGGAATAATAGTCCCATCACAGCCGCCTGCTCTCTGTTATCAGTGTAATAGTTGAATATAACTCTCAACACTGTCCCCTGCTAGCGCTGATTGCCGGCGGAGCAGGGGAGAATGATGAGAGCCATCTTCAGCACCCGGCTCCCTAATCCCTATTATAATTGCCAGACCTGAATTAACAAGCATTTTTCACCTACTGTGTCCCCCCATTTCCTTGTAGATTGTAAGCTTGCGAGCAGGGACCTCACTCCTAATGTCACTGTTTGAATTGTCTTAACTTGTATTGAATTTATTGTCTGTACATGTCCCCGCTTAATTGTAAAGTGCTGCGGAATATGTTGGCGCTATATAAATAAAAATTATTATTAAATTATTATTATACGTACTGGACACACTGACGTCTGAAAGAGCCCTTACTCTGTATAAGCTATGATCTTCTTTGTATTTTTGTGAAAGCAGCTTATCTTGGCTTGGGCAGTACTTAGGGCCCCGTCACACATAGCGACTCACCAGCGATCCCGACAACTATATCAACTTGTCAGAATCGCTGGTGAGCTGTCAAACAGGCAGCTTCACCAGCGATCAGCACCAGCGACGCTGAGTGGGCGCGTCGCTGTGTACGTTAGTTACCAGCGCGCTGATGCAGGGAGATGGTAACTAAGGTACACATCGGGTTTCTAAGCGGCGCGCGGCACTTAGAAACCCGATGTGTAGCTTGGTTAGAAGCTCCCTGCATCAGCGCACTGGTAACTAAGGTACACATCGGGTTTCTAAGTGACGCGCGCTGCTTAAAAAACGACGTTTACCTTGGTTACCAGCGCGCTGATCGCTGGTCGTTGCTCTCCTGCCTGCCCCACGCAGCAATGCGTGCTGGCCAGCGGGAGACCAACGACCCAAAAAAAGTCCTGACCTTCCATAAACGAACAGCGATACCCTGCAGGGGGGCCGGTCACTGATAGCTGTCACACACAGCGATCTCGCTGGTGAGATCGCTGTTGCCTCACCAAACTTGTGACTCAGCAGCGATCTCACTAGCGAGATCGCTATGTGTGACGCTTTCAGATCGGACAGCAAATGATAATTAGTTTCACAGAAGGTTGTAAAGCAAGATGAAGTGAAATCTGTTTTACTGACATCTAGTGGCCAATGTGAGAACTGTATTCTCCTAAACTTACGTCCTAAACTTCCCCTGCAATGGTGGCCGGATTACATTAATCCTCCAGTTAACTGGGTAAATATATAATGCCTGTACTATTGTAAGGAGAGGTTTTTTTTACACAGAAACTATGTTGCAGCATCAATTTTTTTCTCAGCTCATCAGAAGATAAAATTTAACAGGAAACTATATAGGGTGAAGAGATACATGGACTCGTGCACTGACACCGCAGGGAATCCAGGCTCTACGGAGATGCAGGAAGACAGCTGATCGATTCTACAAATTGTGCAATAAACTGTAAACTTTTACACATCCACCAAAATATCTTCTGAGGTGAGAAAACAGAAATGTTTATTTTGGGATCAGTGGTCTGTTTTTCTGTCACAGAGCTTCAAATACTCTGCCTATAAAGTTTAAAATTAAAATTATGGTTCCCAGGGTGAGCTCCCTGCAAACTGATTTCTACACCTCTTTGGCCAGTATCCTTTGTCCTTGTTTCAGACCGCGATGCATGGTGCGGCTGAAGTGATGGCCGGGGGAACCACCACAATGCAGGGAGACTATGGTACACAAGATGAGGTGCAAATGTGGCGCCCCCAGGAGTATGGTCGCCACAATGGCATTGCATTCCTCCTAGGGAGTGTGATGTCATGCTTGGAAGCAATAAAGGGTCTCTCTGTCAGGTAAATTCAACACACAGCACAGTTCCATTCCAGGTCAGCAGAGGGAGCTCTGAACCAAAACTGGGGGAGGAGCTGCTCTCTGAGGGCCAGGAAGGGAAAGATTGGGAGTTCGTCTGAGGAGGGCAACTTGTGTGGATGTAAGGAGAAGAGCTGGGAGATTGAGCAGAGAGTTCAGGCTCATTCCCAGCAATAGCGCATGATCTGGAGCCCGGTCTCCAAGGCTGTATGGACACTGATGGTCCTGCAACAGAAACCGGAGGAATAGGAAGCTGTAAATGCTCTATTCCCACATAAGACTCAGAGGCACAACAGCAACGTGTGAGCCAGAAGAGAAAGACTACAGCTGTCTGCTATATGAGGGAGTTCTAAAGAGGATAAGCAAGTGGAACTTCAGTGTAACACAGTACTGCAAGTACCTAAAACTAAGCGCTAGGAAGGAGACTACACAACCCATCTGCCTAGAGAGATTCCCAAGTTGCTTCCAGGCTAGCCAGCTCCTGTGCCATCTGTAATCTGGACCCTGGACTGCATTTGCCAAGCAAAGTAAAAGTAAAGAAACTGCACCCTATTGTGTCCTTGACTTCTTCCTGCAAACTCTCCAGCACTGCTACATCTCTGTGCCAAACACTACACCCTCTTCCTCAACACCTACCTTCTTCATCTACTCTGCCCTGGGACTACAGCCCTGCCTGTGGAGGGCTACACCATCATTGCTGCACCCCACCATCTGTCCCAGAGGATCTGTCCGCAGCGTCGGCTTAACATCTTCACTGCCGAACACCACAGGTGGTGTCACGAATCATTCACTCATAAACTTTATTCCATCACTTTATCCCTTTTACATGGGCGCCCAGGGCCATGGACCGGGTCACCGCTGCTGTGACATTCCCCTCTGAGAGACCGACCTGGTACCGAGTACCCCACAGCCCTGGGAGGGTGACCCATTTTGGCGTCACGAACAGGATTTACGGAGCCCGGTGTCCCCGGGTCCTGTGTGCCAGAGACTGTGTTTTGTGCCATAGACTATTTGTGCAATTGCCGCCATTACCCCGCTGCTTGGCGCGCGCGGGAATCCAGAGGGGCGGGCCATCATGGGCAGAGCCAGCCGAAAAGCGTGGAAAAAGTGAAGTGCCGTGTGGGAAGAGGCCAGCGCACGAGAAGTGAGAAGCGGAGTCCTGCAGTCCTGGTGTCCCCCCGATCGTCCAGCCGGTGGAGCAGTAACCGGTAAGCCAGCGCAACCCAGGGCCTGGCAAACGTTAACTAGGGGGGGAAGAGAATGTCTGAAGCAAGAGCAGATGCAGCGGCGGACGCCACTGCAAACACCACAGTGCCACAAGCTGCAGGGCCCAGCGCAGCTGCGGCTCCCATAGCGCCGCTGCCTCCAGCAGCCAGCGCTGCATCCACAGCGCCACAAGAATCAGCCCCACTGCAGCGGTCACCATAAAGCCGCTGTCCATGCCCTATATACCGGGAGCAGCCTGGCTACCGCAGTACTCAGGGAAGTCACATACCCTGAGTGAATTTAAAGAGAGACTGTGCAGTTTGTTTGAGGTGTATCCTCTGTCTGAAAGCCAGAAAGTGAACATCCTTATTGGGCAGTTAACTGGTGCAGCGCAAAGGGAAGTAAAAGCCTGGCAGGACACTGATAAAGAGACTGTTAAAAAGATCCTGGCTAAGCTAAGAAGCACCTTTGACACCCGTACTGCAGCTGAAATAAAGATCAGATTCTTTGGGTGTAAGCAAAGAGTGCAGGACAGTATACGGGACTATGCTCTTAACCTGCAGGAGGCGCTGCGAGCCATCAAGCAGATTGATTCAGACAGTGTGAAAGATGGAGACAGACTGTTAAAGGAACAATTTATTGAGGGACTCCTATCCAGTACCCACAGAGCACAGCTGCGCATCATAGCCCTACAAAACCCTGACCTAGACTTTGCAGACTTCAAAGACAGGGCTATCCGGGTGCTGCATGAACCAAATGCCAGCCGTCCAGCGCCCCCTAGGCGCCCAGCGATCACATACCATCAAGAAGCAGCATCTTTTCCTCTCGGCCCTGTGGAGGCTGATGCACAGACTCTGGACAAAGACCCTTCTGCCAAACTGCGTCTTCAGGTCCAGGAGCTGACCGAAAATATGGCTGCACTTGCCAAAACTGTGCAGTCCTTGCTAGTGTCATCAAAGGAGAAGATCCAGCTGGCCTTCATTCCAGAGGATGTCCCATGGCTATAGAAGAAGAGGATCCCGCCACGCCGAGGGAGAGACAGCGATCGCTATGACCCGGACGGACGTCCCATCTGTCGTCACTGCCACAAGGCAGGCCACATTGCAAGGTTCTGTTATTTAAATGAGCAACCCCTGGGGCAGAGGGCCAACCCCCAGGAGTAGGACCACAAGGCCCAAAGAACTGGCGAGCCAAGTATGTTGGAGGGCGACCGGTCCTCCCAGTGGTGATTAATGGCATCCCCATGAACGCTTTGCTGGACACTGGCTCTCAGGTGACAACTATGCCATATATCCTTTACAAGCGGTATTGGGCTGACTCTGAACTTACCCGTGGCCCAAGTGATGAACTCACAGTAGTTGCCAGCAATGGTCAGTCTTTGCCGCAAGTAGGATGTAAAGAGATTACTATTAAAGTGGGGCGAGTAGAGTTAAAATCTCAAGGTCTGATAGTTGTAGACATTGATCCACGAGAATGTAACCCAATGATGACCCTTGGTACTAATGTGATTGAAAATTGTCTTGCCGAGGTTATTGTCTTGTTGCCACAGGTGGCTGAGACTGCTGGTTCCAGTGAACAACGAGTCCTGCAGAAGGAGATCAAGGCCCTGATGCAAAGACCGCAGGTAGAACTGTCTGGCGGAGAAATTGGCAGCGTCAGAGTGAGTGATCCTTTCCCCATTGCGATACCGTCTAGATGTGAAATGTTAATTTGGTGTCGGGCAGCCATAGGCCTCAGAGGAAAAGATTACCAAGCATTGGTAGAGCCAATGTACTCTGATAGCAGGCCCACTGTCCTGACAGCCAGAGGGGTAGTTGATGTCCGCAAAGGAAGAGTACCTGTACGCCTCTTGAATTGTGGGGAGGAGGAGGCCACAATACCTCGGTATGCCACAGTTGCTAAGCTGCTTACTGTCAGTAACAATGCAATACGGGCACCAGAGCCCTTGGTCTCATCCTACCAGGTGGAGGACAATGGCTCTGTAAAGCAGCTGGAGGAGTGGTGTCAGCAGCTGCAGGTGGGAACTGACTCCACCCCTTCATACCAAAAGAGTGGGGTTTACCGAGTGACTCAGGAGTATGAGCGGGTATTCAGTAAACACCCCCTAGACTTTGGGAAGGCAAAAGGGGTTCAACACCATATCCCCACTGGAGATCATCCACCCATTAAAGAAAGGTACCGGCCTATACCCCCAACACAATATCAATGTGCCAAAAGTATGTTATGGGAAATGAAGGAAGCTGGGGTGATCAGAGACAGTTGTAGCCCCTGGGCAGCTCCAATAGTCTTTGTGAAAAAGAAAGATGGTACCATGAGAATGTGTGTTGATTACAGAAAAATTAACAGCATTACACATAAGGATGCCTACCCATTTGTTAAATATTAATAATCCGTTAATTTCTTATAAGACTCAGTTCTGTACATTGCTTTAGCTTACACGACATAGGCTATTTTTAAGCTTGGCTCATGGTAGAAAGACAGCTCCATATATGTAGAGACCACGTGCTTTAGGAGACGTATATAATTCATGGCTAACTGTAGAGGTCGCTCTTCTTCCCTCACCATCATGAGACACAGACGCAAGATGACATAACTCAACAGCTGGTACGAAGAAGCCGAACTGAGAGACAGATGCCATTTGCCATGTGGGATCTCAGAGCATGAACAATGGACAATATCTCTTTCACTTATTTTTATTCACCTGTTTTTCTGTAATAACCTTTCTTTGATGGAAGAATCCAAATAAACCACTATATTTTTATCTGGTAACTAGTCCTGAGTATTTTACAGGATATGCATTATTTTACATTGGCGAGCCAGCCAGATCTGAATTTTTGTACTTTTTTGCGGATTTCCCTCAACTTGCACACACGGGGGATTGGACTTTGCTAACGTCAAATCATATGTGCAAGTTATCGGGAATTCCACTACTTACAAGAATCACATAGAACCTAGAAGTAAGAAGTACCAGATAGATTGAGAAGTACTACAAGTGCCAAAGTGCCAGACGTGCTGAAACCAAGACAACAGGAACCCAGCGTTGTCCATCAAAGGAACAAGCTGAGACATTTCAAGGTAAGATAAAATGGATGTCATTAATTGTCTTGCTAAGCAGAGTAAATTGAAATTTAAGTCTGTAGACAATTCTAATTCAGAAGTTTTATGGTTAAGTTTATATGCCGAGTGTGAACTCGAGAATCAGAGGTTAGATTCTAAGTTTTTCAATAGAGAAAGAGGGAGATTAAAAAATATTCTACAGATGGTAGATATATTTCATAGATCTGTGTCAGAGAAATCCAAAAATGATTGTTGTGATGTTCTCGAGATTGGCTGTAAAGTTAGTGAGATTGACTGTAATCAAGTGTCTGTAGCAGCCATTGAAGGTGACCTTGCAGACGTGGAACAAGATGGAGAAGTAGGAGGAGACTTCAGAACTGACGTAGAGGACGTACAAGGGAAAGACGTACCACTAAAAATAGAAGACTCACAGGCCCAAATCCGAAGTAGCGTGAGGAAGGATTTGATAAAGATATGCCAAATAATTCCTTCTTATGACAACAAAATAGATGTTTATAGAAACTCTGAGATTTATGAAAGTTGTACTGATAAATTTGATTTATCTAACGAGGAGAAGAATCAGTTGTTCAAAATGTGGATCCCTGTAAATTTTGCTAGGAGATTGTCTTTAAAGTTATCTGGTGAAACACATGAGAATTTAACTGATAAAGACAGATTAAAAATTCTCATTTTTTGTTCATCAAATGAAAATCATCCAGATATTGATATTCTTCAAAAATTAAGGATTGGTCGGAAGGAATGTATTTTTACGTTCATGTCCATATATGAACGTTTGTATAGAATGCTGAGTGAGAATGTCAAAACACCGTCCCTCATAAGGAGTTTTGTAAGCAAATTTTGGTTTCTAAATCCTGCATCTCGTGTTATTGCGTCACAAAAAGATTCTTTGTTTGAATGTGCGCAATCCCTTGATTTTGCCAGAAAACACGAGAATCGTGAGAGGAAAGTAAATTGTGCTAATTTTGTAAAGACAGGCAGAGTAAAATCTTATCAGAAGCCTGCATTAGCAAAGCCTTCTAAAATGAGTTTTCCCCAAAATCAAATCTACGAAGAAAGAAAAAGAAAATCACATGTTTGTTATAAGCCATATGGAATGATGCAAAAGAACACCGAAAAGACACAAATGGAATTAAGAAAAATGATGAGTTTTGATCTTCTTTCTGTAACAAAGATGGCCGAATTTAACAGACAGAAACAGGTGGTGAGTGACATCATGGCCTGTAAACTGAATACTCTGCTCCAAGAATCTATCAGCTTTAAAATGGCAAGAACCTTTCAGGATATTTTTTGCAGAGAAATAAGTATGGGTGTAGGAATTGGCTAGAAAAAGTAATTATATATAGTGTAACAGTGTTATACAATTAGTGAGTTATATGTAATTATTTTATAGAGTATAATCCTGTAGTTTTATGGTTTGTGGATATATACATAGTCATACAGTATATATAGAGTGTTTGTAGAAGTAGAAATAGTAGAACTGTATTTTTTAATGAAAATTAAAATCTACATCAGTAATAATATTTAGAATTATGAATATGATATTAACCTTATTTTTTATGTTTCCTTAGAATTTTCATTTCAAAGCAGGACTTAATCGAGAAAAATTCTCTTCCAAGGATTTATGCCTTTATTTACACAGGATGTTGCAATAATTGCATGATTATATATCTAACCCTTAAAAGGAAATAACTAATTGCTTTTTAAAATGTTCTGGGTGTGTGCTTTACTGCATGGTTTGAATGACAACCACAGCAGGGGAATTTGAACCTTGTTCTAATAATACAAGTATACCAGTATACTATGTCCCTGTTCCTTAGGAAAATAATTTTTAAGGGGGTCTCAACTTTTGCAAAGCAATGGAATTTTTTTTCCAGGCCTAAATGTCAAGTATAGCTATACAACATATATTTATGTCATGTGTATTTGGGGAATATTCAAAGAAATATTAAGAGACTAAATTGAAATAGTTTACAATGCATTGATAATTAGGATAATTTGGGTTAAAATACGTGTATTCATCACACCTTCATATGTGAGGTATTTGGTTTAAAGTTAATATGTGACACAGTCTGAGTGACAGTGACTGAGTGTATGAGCAGCTGCTGAGCGAGTAATGTGATATGTTTGTGAGACCTCAGGATCCTGAATGCATGAGAGAAAGGGAAAAAAAAAAAACCCCCAAAGCTTTTATCTAAAGGAAATTATTAGAATATTAGGATATATAATGAAATATTATCTATACAACATATATTTCTATATT
Source organism: Dendrobates tinctorius (assembly GCF_039654945.1). NCBI lineage: Eukaryota > Metazoa > Chordata > Amphibia > Anura > Dendrobatidae > Dendrobates > Dendrobates tinctorius. The sequence continues at coordinate 995,936 of NW_027361726.1, read as the reverse complement.
TCTATAGTAATTATTATTTCTTGATTTAGTTAATTGTGGATAAGTGCAATCGCACAACAAAATAGAAAATAGTTTAGGAAGAAAATCTATTCTTTCCTTATCAGCTTTAGCTCTTTTAAACAGGCACCAGCACAGAGCCTGGTATTCACCAGCTGCATCTGGGAATAGTGGACCTTCTTTCTCTGTCCAAGTGTGTTAATCTTAAACTACATTTAAATTAATTTTTCCAAAGGATAATTTTATGATATTCAAATTAATTTTAATGGTTACACATCTTCAGACAAATAATGGTATAAGCAAGTATAATATTTACACAATTTATACATTAATTATTTTTAATTTTGGTTTTGATAAATGAATTATTTCATAGAACAATATTTTTTGGTATTAAGGGGGAAATATGTTTTTGATTAATACCTCTTCTTCACACATTTTAATAGGAAAAAAAATATTAATAAGGTACAATGGTATAAGTATTGGGTATAATAACAAGTATTATAAAGAGTCATTTCTTTACACTAAGAGGAATTACATGCAAAGGTGCATAATTTGAATATTTTGGTAACACAAGTTTATGACAATTATGAAATAATCCAGATCATGGAAATATTAAGGGTATATGTTACTGAAGACATAACTACTCTGCATCAACATAAAGGCCTTATTCTTATTTTTATTTTTATTCTTATTTTTCATTATTTTTAATTCTTTCACCAATATTTAGTAAAGTAATATCTACTGAGAATATTGCTTCATTAAATATAGCAATTATATGGTTCTATTACTAAGAAAATGTTTCACTTCTGAGTTATATGCAACAATTCTTTTATTCATTCATTCGCTCACTCATATATTCTTATTTTGGTTCATGGCTATACATTCCTACATATTATTAGTATAATGAATATATTCCTTATTAATAAAGATGATAACACTGGTTACATAAAACACAGTGACACCCATGGGTTGAAAAAGATAATTACACCTATGACATAAAAAAATGTTCTATCACATGAAAAATGCGGATAATAATGTATTATCGTTTATTATTTCAAATATTGAAATCCATATATGGTACAAATTCTGATAATAATTATATGGATATTACTGATTGCTATGGTACGCTGTGATATTATGGGATAGGGAAATTACCAGATTTGGTATAGACTAGGGAATGAAGACTTCAAGCAAGATACTGAAATTATGTTAATAAAGACTTTTCACATTTCTAAACTTCATTGATTTTTATCAGTTGCAAGAAGAAGAATGCCGCGATCCAGAAGTCCCAGAAGGTAACAAAGCTATGATTACTGAGTAATAGACTGTGTTAATTACAAATGCAGTATCCACCACTGACAGTCACAAGTGCAGTATCCACCACTGACAGTCACAAGTGCAGTATCCACCACCGACAGTCACAATTAAAGTGTCTAACCTGACAACCAGAGGACGATGATCCTATGATGCTGAGAAGAACTGTGTTATCACGTTCATATCAAGTTCCAGAGGTTTTCAATCACCTGAAAAGCTTCGATGAAAGCTGGTGAACAATGAAGGTAATTATCAGGAAGCTACAACCCTGACATATGTCCTGTGCATTAGGACAAGGACTGGTTATGGTGCTATGTTTAGCAAGGAAGAGTCATTTTAACCCTTGCTTTGCTGACCAAAGATGTCACACCTGTTCAAAGACCAGTACCGATGGAGGATTCCAGAATATCCAAGGCGAGCCAATATAAGCCCAGGTTTTTAAAGATGACACTGCACAGATATTAAAGCTGCATAGACTTTGTTTTCGTATTAACATTTGAAATTATGGACTTTGATTTGATACACAACACAATTTCTATATGCTATAGAAAAACTGTGTTTTTAAAAGAACCAAGAAGAAGACAGAAGACATCAAAATGAAGACCAGATGACATCAGATGATGATGACTGGATCTGAGATGCTTCAATTTAGACTTAGGGAAGTATAATTATACATATTTTATATGAATATTGTTCACGGCTTACCATAACATGAATTCACATCAATTATGTCATTGAGTACTTATAACGGTAATCTAATATTATTATTATTAATATTATTATTATTATTATTATTATTATTGATATTAAATTATTTTGTCAAAGAAGAAGAAAAGAAGAAAAAAGATCGTTATATTTGAGGGTTCCAATTAATGTCTGTCTCCCTCAAAAGGGGGAATTGTTAAATATTAATAATCCGTTAATTTCTTATAAGACTCAGTTCTGTACATTGCTTTAGCTTACACGACATAGGCTATTTTTAAGCTTGGCTCATGGTAGAAAGACAGCTCCATATATGTAGAGACCACGTGCTTTAGGAGACGTATATAATTCATGGCTAACTGTAGAGGTCGCTCTTCTTCCCTCACCATCATGAGACACAGACGCAAGATGACATAACTCAACAGCTGGTATGTTACTTGACTACGAAGAAGCCGAACTGAGAGACAGACGCCATTTGCCATGTGGGATCTCAGAGCATGAACAATGGACAATATCTCTTTCACTTATTTTTATTCACCTGTTTTTCTGTAATAACCTTTCTTTGATGGAAGAATCCAAATAAACCACTATATTTTTATCTGGTAACTAGTCCTGAGTATTTTACAGGATATGCATTATTTTACACCATTACCCAGAATTGAAGAGTCATTAGCTGCACTTAAAATTGCTAACTATTTTACCACCTTAGCTCTCACTAGTGGGTATTGGCAGGTTCCCGTGGCAGAGGCAGACAAGGAGAAAACAGCGTTTACTACACCAATGGGTCTCTGCGAGTTCAACTACATGCCGTTCGGGCTCTGCACTGCCCCTGGGACATTTCAACGGCTAATGGAGTGCTGTCTTGGACACAAGAACTTCGAGACAGTTCTGTTATACCTTGATAATGTCATTGTTTTCTCCAAGACTTATGAAGAGCATCTGAAGCACCTGGCTGAGCTGTTTGAAGCCCTGTCCAACTTTGGCCTGAAAGTGAAGTCTTCCAAATGCCTCCTCCTGAAGCCCAAGGTACAGTACCTCGGTCATGTAGTGAGTGCAGAAGGTGTGGCACCGGATCCAGACAAAGTCACTGTCATCCGAGACTGGCAGAAGCCCAGCAACCTCCATGAGGTACGTCAATTCCTCGGGTTGGTAGGCTACTACCGAAGGTTCATCAAAGGCTTCACTGAAATAGCCACGCCTATGCAAAATCTTCTGGTGGGCAAGCCCAAGAAAGCCAGGAAGAAGAGTCCTACATTTGAATGGAATGAGGAACTGGAGAGGTCCTTCACTCGACTGAAGATGGCTCTCACAGGAGATGAAGTTCTGGCCTACCCAGATTATGACCAACCATTTGTGTTGTATACTGATGCCAGCAACATGGGACTGGGAGCAGTACTGTCACAAGTACAGAATGGAAAAGAAAGAGTGATCTCCTATGCCAGCAGGAAGCTTCGTCCCACTGAAAGGAACCCTGTCAACTACAGTTCCTTCAAACTGGAGTTCCTCGCCATAGTCTGGGCTGTGACTGAACGGTTCAAGCATTACCTAGCTTCAGCCAAGTTTACCATCTTCACGGACAACAACCCGTTGACTCACTTGGAAACTGCCAAACTAGGTGCACTGGAGCAGCGATGGATGGCCCGGTTGTCTAACTATGAATTCACCATCAAGTACCGAGCGGGGCACAAGAATGCTGATGCGCTGTCCAGAATGCCCAATCTGCCAGATGCAGGAGAAGACCCTGAGGCACTCGACGAAATAGAGCTACCTGCCTTCCACGGGCCAATTGTGGCCCAACGTGCCCAAGGAGTGAGAAACAGATGGTCTGTCATGAAAGAGGCCACTCTAAATCCATTGCCTCATCATGACTGGGCAGAAACGCAGGATAGCGACCCTGCAGTCCGCCTGGTAAAGGAGCTACTGTCACAAGCTGACTCACGCCCAGGTCCAGATGCTCCTGAAGAAACCCAGCAGTTGTGGAAGGAAAGAGGTCGGCTGTTCATCTATGAGGGAAAGCTGTGCCGGAGGAGTATCATTGCCCGCACTCATGAGCTGGTCTGGCAAGTAGTAGTCCCAAAGAGGGAGGCATCAATGGTCTTGGAAGCATACCACAATGGAGCTGGACACTTCGAATGGAAGAAGTTGGAGGCCTTGCTCCGGGAGAGATTCTACTGGGCTGGTATGAGGAAGGCCATTGAAAATTGGTGCCGGGAGTGTGGACAATGCAACCTGTGCAGGAAGGACCATAACAGCCAACGAGCTCCTTTGCAGCCAATAATAACCAAACAACCACTTGAGTTTGTCGCCCTGGACCATGTGAAGCTGGTTCCAAGCCGTTTAGGCTACATTTATGCTCTTACCATCGTTGACCACTACTCGAGATTCCTGGTAGTCGTGCCTGTCAAGGATCAAACAGTCAGGACAGCAGCCAGAGCATTCCAACAGCACTTTTGTCGTCCACACGGATATCCCGAGCGAGTGCGTACAGATCAAGGTCCAGCCTTTGAGGCAGAAGTGTTCCAGGAATTCTGTAACTTGTATGGTTGCAAGAAGATCAGGACAACACCGTACCATCCACAGACCAATGGCATGTGTGAAAAGATAAATCAGGTGGTGATCGATCTACTGAAGACCTTGCCTTTGGAGGAGAGGAATCTGTGGCTAGAGAAGTTGCCAGATCTGGTAGACCTCTACAATCACATTCCTGTGAATTCTACCAACTGCACTCCAGCCTACCCAATGAGAACGAGGCCTGGCAAGTTGCCTAATGATTTGGATATGGGAGTCTTGACACCTGAAGTAACATCACCAGATGCTGACTGGGATACAGAGCGGCAGCAGCAGTACTGTAGAGTCCAAGAGTGTGTAGAAAAGAGTCTAGCTCAGGCAAGACAAAAACAAGCAAAGAACTACAATCAACATGCACCTGCAGTTCCCTTGTCACCAGGAGAACAAGTCCTAAAGAGGAAAAGAAGGATGCATAAATTGGATGACCAATGGGAAGCTGAACCCTACACGTCTTACAATCAAACTTCGACAACACCAAAGTGTGCCTTATCAGTAAGGATGGAGGAGAAACCTCAGCAGCAGTATCGAGAGATCATCTGAAGCTGTGCCCTGACCAAAGACAGAATGGAAGAGCAAAACAACCTTCAGCCCATAGAAGAGGAAGAAAAGGTCAGCACTGTACTTGGAGAATTCCCTGCAAATTGGACTAGAGCGGATCAAGCCATCATAGTTCCTGTCCTAATCTTTCCCCAGCCTGCTGCAACTGAAGTAGCAGAGACTCAAGACCTCTCTGAAAATCTGGAAGTTCAGGCAGCAGATGTTATACCAGCAGTGGAACAAGAGAATTCTCACCCTGCCAGTGGTGAATCTGTCATGCCCACAGTGAGTAGAAGTGGTCCTAGGAAATCTAGTATCCCTGTGCTACGCAAAACCAACAGTCATGTAGCCAGTACAACACACACTACACCAGTAGTTAACACAAGGCATCCAGTAAGTTCCCCAACAACACCAGTGCTACCTAGGTTTGTCCGTAGTACGTAAGGTATTCCACCCCTAAGGTTCCACATATAGATAAGTTATGTGAATGTAATCTGTAAATATGCAACGTTTCATGTTTTGTGCCTACAGAGACTCTGTAAGAACTCTTTTGAACAATCCCAGTTTGTTTTGATGGACAATTGGACCACAGGACTATGTGTGGTCAAAACTCTATTTTGTACATAGTTTACCAACTGCTCAGGAAGTGGACCATGGACATTGACGCATGGACTAATCGTCATCAGGACTATTTTTGAGCTTTGGTTTTTGTATTTTTCATTTTTTTGAAATCTTGTAACAGTTATAATTGTTAATTTGTTTACATGTTTTCCCTTCAGTCTGGAAGTACTGAATTGCACTAGGGGGGAATGTGGCGCCCCCAGGAGTATGGTCGCCACAATGGCATTGCCTTCCTCCTAGGGAGTGTGATGTCATGCTTGGAAGCAATAAAGGGTTTCTCTGGCAGTTAACCACTACACACAACACAGTTCCATTCCAGTTCAGCAGAGGGAGCTCTGAACCAAAACTGGGGGAGGAGCTGCTCTCTGAGGGCCAGGAAGGGAAAGATTGGGAGTTCATGTGAGGAGGGAAACGTGTGTGGACGTAAGGAGAAGAGCTGGGGGATTGAGCAGAGAGTTCAGGCTCATTCCGAGCGATAGCGCATGATCTGGAGCCCGGTCTCCAAGGCTGTATGGACACTGATGGTCCTGCAACAGAAACCGGAGGAATAGGAAGCTGTAAATGCTCTATTCCCACATAAGACTCGGAGGCACAACAGCGATGTGTGAGCCAGAAGAGAAAGACTACAGCTGTCTGCCATACGAGGGAGTTCTAAAGAGGATAAGCAAGTGGAACTTCAGTGTAACACAGTACTGCAAGTACCTAAAACTAAGCGCTAGGAAGGAGACTACACAACCCATCTGCCTAGAGAGATTCCTAAGTTGCTTCCAGACTAGCCAGCTCCTGTGCCATCTGTAATCTGGACCCTGGACTGCATTTGCCAAGCAAAGTAAAAGTAAAGAAACTGCACCCTATTGTGTCCTTGACTTCTTCCTGCAAACTCTCCAGCACTGCTACATCTCTGTGCCAAACACTACACCCTCTTCCTCAACACCTACCCTCTTCATCTACTCTGCCCTGGGACTACAGCCCTGCCTGTGGAGGGCTACACCATCATTGCTGCACCCCACCATCTGTCCCAGAGCATCTGTCCGCAGCGTCGGCTTAACATCTTCATTGCCGAACACCACAGGTGGCGTTACGAATCATTCACTCATAAACTTTATTCCATCACTTTATCCCTTTTGCATGGGCGCCCAGGGCCACGGACCAGGTCACCGCTGCTGTGACATTCCCCTCTGAGAGACCGGCCCGGTACCGAGTACCCCACAGCCCTGGAAGGGTGACCCATTTTTAAAAATGGGTCGCCCTCCCCTCTGGTTTCCCGCGCGCGCCAAGCAGCGGGGTAATGGCGGCAATTGCACAAATAGTCTATGGCACAAAACACAGTCTCTGGCACACAGGACCCGGGGACACTGGGCTCCGTAAATCCTGTTTGCGACGCCAAAATGGGTCACCCTCCCAGGGCTGAGGGGTACTCGGTACCGGGCCGGTCTCTCAGAGGGGAATGTCACAGCAGCGGTGACCTGGTCCCTGGCCCTGGGCGCCCATGTAAAAGGGATAAAGTGATGGAATAAAGTTTATGAGTGAATGGTTCGTGACGCCACCTGTGGTGTTTGGCAATGAAGATGTTAAGCCGACGCTGCGGACAGATCCTCTGGGACAGATGGTGGGGTGCAGCTATGATGGTGTAGCCCTCCACAGGCAGGGCTGTAGTCCCAGGGCAGAGTAGATGAAGAGGGTAGGTGTTGAGGAAGAGGGTGTAGTGTTTGGCACAGAGATGTAGCAGTGCTGGAGAGTTTGCAGGAAGAAGGCAAGGACACAATAGGGTGCAGTTTCTTTACCTTTACTTTGCTTGGCAAATGCAGTCCAGGGGCCAGATTACAGATGGCACAGGAGCTGGCTAGCCTGGAAGTAACTTAGGAATCACTCTAGGCAGATGGGTTGTGTAGTCTCCTTCCTAGCGCTTAGTTTTAGGTACTTGCAGTACTGTGTTACACTGAAGTTCCACTTGCTTATCCTCTTTAGAACTCCCTCGTATGGCAGACAGCTGTAGTCTTTCTCTTCTGGCTCACACGTTGCTGTTGTGCCTCCGAGTCTTATGTGGGAATAGAGCATTTACAGCTTGCTATTACGCCGGTTTCTGTTGCAGGGCCTTCAGTGTCCATACAGTCTTGGAGACCGGGCTTCAGATCATTCTCTATCGCTGGGAATGAGCCTAAACTCTTTGCTCAATCCCCCAGTTCTTCTCCTCACGTCCACACACGTTGCCCTCCTCACACGAACTCACAATCTTTCCCTTCCTGGCCCTCAGAGAGCAGCTCCTCCCCCAGTTTTGGTTCAGAGCTCCCTCTGCTGACCTGGAATGGAACTGTGTTGTTTGTTGTGGTTAACTGCCAGAGAGACCCTTTATTGTTTAAACACTCCCTAGGAGGAAGGCAATGCCATTGTGGCGACCATACTCCTGGGGGCGCCACACAAGCAACAAAAGGTTAATTTATTTACAGGCAAAAAATGTGTAAACAGGGGTATGCAATGACATAAAACAATTTACAAAAGTGATATTCTCTAGCTGGGCCGTACAAATGGCAGATCAGTGTATACTTTCGAAAGGCAAAACAATACAATAAAGTACAGTATACTGCTACTCTAACTATAGCCTGACTGGCCGCTGCTACTTCGGCTGCACGGCCACCATGCTCTGTCTATTACAGCCTATCCTAAGCCCTAAACATGTGCACACATGGGGTTAACACTCACGGTAAAGTTGGTATCTCAGTTCCTTCCTGGGGGCCCCCTGCAGTTCTCTGCAAGATGATGTGATGTCCTCCCTGGCAGCTCTGTGCAATGTGGTCCTGTCCTTGTGTGGAGATTCCAAGCCTGTTCCTAGAAACAGTGAACTCCCTCTTCTGAATTCCTTCCTTGTAGATCTTTGTGGCTCCTCGCAGTATCACAGGAAAACCACCTATTTTATCCCCAGAAGGGTATACACAATCCACAAGTTCAGTCAGTTACAAGCTGCACGTTTTTCTCCTCACGTCAGACTCCTGCAGACTCCCAGCTCCAAATACACACTGGGAAAAATAGCCCCTCCCCTCTCCATAGCTGGAAGAGCAAACCAAAGTAGTCTTTTGAAGGGTAGAATTGAATGTACCATCGCACCAGCCAAGGGGGTGCTGTCTCTTAAAGGTGCAGCGTGTCTCTGCTGTCCATAGCAATGTCAACCCCTTACACGGCCATGGGATCAGAACTTACCGCACTAGGCATATATGACGTCGTGGAGTTCAGCCCATGCAAGCGCTTGGACCACATATGTCACTCCAGGGTCAGAGGATCGGAGAGAAGCTGCCAGGGACTGACATCTTGGACTAGGTACTGGAGCTGAGTGGTCCCCGGGCCAACTTTTACATATACTTGATTTTCAGTCCCAAATACATGAATTTTAAAAATAATTAAAGGGTTCTCTGCCTTTGGGGATAATTATTTGTTTAAACTTATGTTCATGTATTTGGGGTTAAAAATTATTTTTATAATTGGGTTTCATTAAACATTTTGCACCGTCTGCTTCTATAGCCTCAGTGTTTCACTGTCTATTGTTGACTGCAGAATGAGTTTTCTGAGAATCCGTCAGTGAGTTAATTTTGACGGTCTGATGGGAGAGTTTCTAACTTTCTTACCTGTCTTTTTCAGAACCCCTCTCAGCTGATTTATGACCACAGACCACATCAATTTTGAATCGATTTTGATGCCTGGAAAAGCCATTCAACTTTGATATGGTCACAAATCAGCTGAAAGGAGCTCAGAAAAACAAACATATAACAGGGTCAGAAGAAGCTCACTGATGGATTCTCTGATAACTCATTCTGCAGTTAGCAATCAACAGTTCAGCACTCAGGCCACAGAAGGCAAACAGTGCAAAATTTTTAATAAAACCCAATCACAAAATAAAACAAAAAAACAGTGAGAAAGTCGCAGTCTAAAAGTTAACCTTTAATCCTTTAGGTTAAAGCATGAATGGCACAGGATAGCCGGGTATATGAAAAAACACTTCAAAAACAGATCTGTTTTTCATATGCCCGGCTATCCTTTTTTTTTTTCCCCAAGTACGTTTGCTTTATGGAACCGTGCTGAGTGCCAGCTGTCTAATGAAGATTTCACAATAGGGTGCGCTGACTATAATCTTGTTGTTTCCAATCACAAAATAATATTTAGCCGCAAATACATGCATTTAAGTAAAAAATATTGTCTCTAAAAGAGGACGACCCCTTTAACCATGGAGAGCCCACAATCTCCCTTTGCCTCTTCTCCCTTCATTGCTCTTCACATAATGCTAATCAGTGGATGCTTTGTAGCATTTTTCTTGTTTTATTTTTTTCGGTCTCACTCATAGGATATCAGGCATTTGTAGTCTGTGTTTGCCATGTGTCATTTCAGCCATTCCTGTGAATTTCCTTGTTATTTGTGTACTTTGTTGCAATAGTTTCCCACATTTCTGTGTTACCAGCCAGGAACACATTTGTATTTGCATCTTTTGTTTATTTTGGGGGCTAAAATTTCTATTTAATTGGATTCTGTTTACATGAAAATTAGATCACATGTCGAGGAAATAATGACCGCTCCTTATAGTAGTCATTGTAATTGGTATCTTTACAGATAAATATATATATGTAAAAAGTTACAAAATGTTTCAGAACGTTTTATAACAACTGTGACACTTTTACTAAAAATGGTGGCACTTAATAGAAAAAAGAGATACATGCACAGGATCAAACTGGACAACCGGAGGACTGGTCAATTCCCTGGTGGACCTCATCCCTTTACAAGAGCAATGTTTTGTCCACCAGGACAGCATTTTATTTTTCATTTAACAAACTAACAAGTTTTTATATAGAAACAGATGTACATTTATGAACATTTATGCTTATCGCTGGAGGGTCCTTGGCACCCTGGTCAGACTCTGTACCCAGTGCTGGGACAAAGCATTTTGGTGCCCTAGGCAGATGAAACCAATGCCGTCGCCCCACCCCAAAGCAAAGGAATGGCTCAGAGACGAAGGTAAAAGGACCCATAATGCACCTCCCCCCCTTCCCCTCCGATGGGATAGGTAGCAAACTCTGATGACCACTTCCACTAGAATTGTTAACATGTTTTTGTGAAAAAAGTATCAAAAGTAAAAAAGTGGTGTATTTTAGGAATGTGACTTAACAGCGGGGTGCAAATTCAAAGTTAAATACAGAATCAATAATTTTTTTCTGACCATTTACACAATACAGAGGAAAGAATAGCAATATTTATCCCTGACATCCTATATTTTAAATGTGAAATTAAGGAAAGAGAGCGCACATAGGGCGATAAAAGTGATTTTTTTGGGTGACAATACACGGTTAGTGCACTCACCTTTACAGGTTGTGAACAGTCACAACCCCTTGCAGAATGTGAAAGGAACCCGTGGTCTCTGCAGACTCCCATAGATACCAATGTCACAAAGGAGTAAGAAAAAGACAGGGTTTTTCAATGTATCCCGCTGACCACACCAGGACAGAAATATTCTTCATAGCTTTATTGTGCCGACGCGTTTCCTGGCAGAACTGCCACTTCCTCAGGGCCAAAGAATACTAATATAATTCTAATATTTTAAATGTAGAACCCAAGGATAGTTATGAAAATTAATAAGGCATATCTGTAATCGGGGCTGTTTGGTTTCAATTAACCCTCCATCAGGAACATAGGATCTGACAGGCGCAGCTCTTCTACTTTCATTTTTCCCTTCTCACCAGATTTTCATGAAACCCCCTCCCTCTAGATAGTCTCCTGGCTCTAGCTGCTGTGTGAAACCTGATACCACAGTTGGTCTACAGAGCTTCAGGAAGGAAGATATAGCTGTGCTGGCTTCTCAGGCTCATTGGTCTCGAACACATCACACTCTATAAGTTTGGTATGTAATGTTTTTAGTCATTACTATTGTTTAGCTTGTTTTATGAATGGATAGAGAAAGGTTTGTGGATATTTCATATAAATAAGGCAGATTTTCTTACAAATGAAAGTGTACTTCTCAGGAGTTTTGAAATTTGTGTATATCAAAGTTATTACTTTTATGTTGAGTAAATGGGTTTGTTTTGCACCTGATAATGTGTAGTCTCTTTTATTACATCCCTATGAAGGTCTCTGATCACTTTTAGATCACTGAAATTGAGAAAATTAGATATTCTAGGCATTTTTCTAGCCTGCGCTTGACAGGCACATTGTTCCATTACGAGTTAGTGCGAATATTGTTCCTGACGGAGGGTTAAGGTTTCCAGCATTTGGCAAATACCCTAAAGGAAAATCCGGTAAACAGACCCCTATTATAAATAAAGGAATACGTTTGATGGTTGTTGTGGTGATGTATTCATGTAGTGATGATGATTCTGGTGATATATGCATCACCAGAACCATAATCAGTAAATGAATACAAAGCCAAAATCAGCATTAATACATTATTAGAGCACCCGAGCCATCAATGCTACATGAATATGGCACCAGAAACATCATCAGTAAATAAATGCATCACCAGAACCATCATCAATACATGAATGTCAAAAGAACCACCATCAGTACATGAGTATGTCACCAGAATCAAGAGTACTTAAATACAAGTGTAATAACCTGCAGGTACTAAGGATGTCACCACGGATCAGAGACAGACCAAGAGTTAAAGGGTTTATTTACAGGGGATAAATTCTCCACACAGGGATCAAATGAGTAAGAGTAACAATATAAACAGCAAAATAGACTAAGAAAACTACTAAACAGTTATGCAGAGTTGAGACGGTTCGACTGGCATTAATATGACTTGTCAGTCCGGGGAAAGCTTGATTGCAGGGTCTCTTTCTCCCACGTTGGCGCCATCAACAGCAGCACTTGCAGTCTCTGTAGTCTCCTCTGGATGTAGCTGGAACCTCAGGGGTTAAGTCTCTGCAGTCTCTTCTCAGGGTGAAGCTGGAACCTCATGGGTTAAAGCAGGGAGACCTGCAGAACTGAGTCTCCCCTGCTCTAAGTCTCTGTATGTTACGCTGTCAGTCTCTCTGCAGTAGCGATGCTACGCACACTGGGAAATCTCTTGGCCATACTCAGGGGCCCCAGCTTGTCACTGCGGTCCCCAGTATTGTGTGCTTGGGTCACTGTCTTTGCACTGTCAGGGAGAAGGTCTCCTCTGGTCACAGAGGCTACCAAATCCACATACTCACAGTGTGCACAGGGAGTTCTCTCTCTCTGGGAGCATGGTGCTGCAGCCTGCTTTCTCTCTGTGACTCTCTCCAGTCTCTGGCGCGCTCTCCTCCGTGCCTGGCATGCTCTGCTTTTGCGCCCTCTGCCTGCACACCTTCCAGTCCACCACCCTTTCCTTTTCCTCCCTGTCCCTTGCAGTCACATGGTCCAGTCGGTCCAGGGCAGAAAGTCTTCCCCCGGCAACCCTGCTGTCTGGCTAAGTGGTTCTAGATAAGGAGCAGGGAAGGTAACCTCCTTTTGTCTCTTCCTTCTCTTCACCCTCTTACATTCTCTCTTTCATAAAGCTCACCATTCCACGGGCGAGGGTTCATCGTACTCCACTGTGTACACCTGTGGACCGACAGCTGCCCACAACTTTTGCAACTCCTCTTGTCTTGCTGGCTCCAAGTTCTTCCAGTAAGGCTGGTCGAAAATAATCTAGTCTTCATTCTCATCTTCATCATCTGCAGAAGAGAATACCTCAGATGAACTTGGCTTTGTCTTCTTTCTCTTCTTTCTTTTTACTTTGTCGCTAGCAGACATTCAAGTAGACGATTTGCCCTTTTCTTTGTCGTTATCGACAACTTCGGGGGTTCCTTGCTCCGGCTTCTCGGTCTGGGAGCTTAGTACAGGTGACTCTTCTCCATAGCTCCCCCCCTCTTTGACAGGAGCACTCTCGTCAAAACTAAATCCGGATGGATTAAGACCATGCAAGCCAGAACCTTCATCATCCGTGCTGGGCTCTGCTGGCGTTACTTCCTAGGGCTTCTCAGCCACACTCCCTGTCTCACACAGCTGTTCCATCTCTTCTGTCCGGTCAGGATCTCATGAACTGACAGCCGCCACATCCTCCACCTCAGGGGACGACACTAGCGGTTCTTGCTTCTCATTGATGAGAACCCTAGGAGCGTGCGTCTCGGGAACTCTTGTCACCTCTTCTCCTTTGCCGGTAGCTTGTGGCGGGCCTGATGGTGACTTACTTCGATGGGCCACTTGGGCAATCGTCCCTTCCTCCTCTTCAGGTTGAACCTCACCATCGAGACCTCTAGACCCAGGTTGGAGTTCTACTAATCCCGCCTCCACGTGTTGGGACAGTACAGACATTTGACCGTAGACAGTCGACATCTTCTCTACCTCTTCTCAGCGTCCAACACTGTGACACTGTCTTATTCTGAGAGGAGCTCTCCTCCCGCCGTACCATTCCCTCCAGGGGCGACGCTCCCTCCAATTAGCAGGACCCTCAGATGGGTGAGCGGACCTTGGCCACCGCTTTTCTCGGGTAGGGCAATTTATGGACAGGTGTCCCACTCTTCTGCATGCCCAGCACTCACGTCTTCTGTCTGGTGGGCGCTTTGGTCTGGATCGTCGACCTTGGTGGGAAGCATCTCTCATCTGCAGTTGCTCTTCACTCGAGGATACGGGGTTACACTCTGGAGCCACCACTGAAGTCTTCATGCTCTGCACCTCTCCTCCATCTCCCTCCATCTGCTTCCACGCTTTACCTCGGGTATGCCGCTGGTCCCCAAGACAGTAGTAAGGGCTTCCCCCAAACTCTCGATCTTTTCTCAAATTCTTCTTATCTTCAGCCGTGAATCCCGGGTCCATGTTGGCTCTCCTACATTTGGGCTGAGTTGTAGCATGTGGGTGATCTTCTCCGAGCGGCACTAGTCTCACGGTGGGGGGCGGTCTCTCTGTCTCGCATCGGTAGGCTGGACTCTACAACAGGGGTCCTCTTATATTCAGCCATTTCTTCGCGGACCCGCTTAATCTCTTTCTTCAAGTCTTCTACCCATTGAGGGGCAGCTACCTCCCCGCTCCATACCTTCCCCACCGGCACTATCACTCCCTGCTCCTGCTTGCGCATGCGCGCCTCACTCCCAACCTCAGAAAAAGTCATGCCTGGCTTAACCCGCATATGCTCTCGCAGGGCCTGCTTCATCAACCCGTCACGCAAACCCGTCACCAGCTGGTCTCGTATCACAACCCTGCTGTCTGGCTAAGTGGTTCTGGATAAGGAGCAGGGAAGGTAACCTCCTTTGGACGCTTCCTTCTCTTCACCCCTTTACACAAGAACCAAGCTTAGTACAACAATCTATTTTAATATCAAGTTAGCCCCATAAACACTTATATCACATGAACCTACAACTCCCAGTATGCCCTTAACAATGGTAATGAGATACTGTGACTTGTTATTAATGGCCATAATCAGACTGCGGACCATACAGGAACCACAGGATCGACTTAGGTAAGCTATATGTGGTATTTTCCTGAGGAAGGGGTGGTATTCACCCTGAAATGCGTAGATTAAACCACTTCTTAACTGTTACTATGTCTTTGAAATCTATTATTTTGGGAACGCGGACTGGAATCCACATCTTCTCTGCAGTGTATTGTATTGTTGGGTCGTTGACCAACCTGTGGCAGCCTCTCCTACTTGAGCTTTAACCACCTAATACCAGGTGATCAGCTTCCTACTTAAAAAGTGTTAACTTACTATCGGATAAGACCCTACTGAGCTTTGTGCCTCCCTTGCTTTATCTATTAAATGCACTGTGAGCTGTCAGGTCTTATCTAACAGGTGTGTGCCTTTACAAATCAAGTCCTATCAGTTTAATTAAACACAGCTGGACTCCAATGAAGGAGTAGAACCATCTCAAGGAGGATCACAGGGAAATGGACAGCATGTGACTTAAATATGAGTGTCTGAGCAAAGAGTCTGAATGCTTATGACCATGTGATATTTCAGTTTTAATTTTTTAATAAATTTGCAAAAATTTCTACATTTCTGTTTTTTTTTCAGTCAAGATGGGGTGCAGAGTGTACATTAATACGAAAAAAATGAACTTTTTTGAATTTACCAAATGGCTGCAATGAAACAAAGAGTGAAAAATTTAAAGGGGTCTGAATACTTTCCGTACCCACTGTATATTGTTCTTTGCTTTGGTCCTCAGACCCTACCGATACCAATAAAGTCTGGACTTTCTGCCGACTTCACATCATAGCTCCCCAGATTTGGGACAGTCCTGTTGGATCCAGAATGGTTGGGAGCCAGGATACCTGTCCGTCGCTTGTATGCTGCATTCAATTCAATGGAGCTGAGCTGTGATTCCTTAAGAAATCCTAAAAAATACAAGGACTGCGAGGTGAAGTCATTAATCCCGACTGTCAGTTCACATTTTATTTTGCACGTTTCTTGTAAAACGTAATTGCATACATTGGTGTAGTAAGGAAAACGCGTTTCCCTTTTTTAGCCACATCAAAAGTATCAATGCATCTTAATGCCTGTCAAATGAGACGGGAGTAATTGTACTTCACATTTACCTCGTTACTGCTGTCTGGTATCTGCTGTTTCTTAGTTGTATAGACATTTGTATCAGGAAGTGCTCTGCCTGTTTGCTCTCCACCACTATGCAAGTTAATATAACAACTAAAACTTCCCCTTCGGACCCCAGAGCAGCTCCTCCACACTCTGTGTCTCACACTGGAGGGAAAAACCCCTTTAAGTTTAAATGTAAAGCTAAAGAAGCTCTTTAGTTGAGGTATTGCTCCATTTGTTACAAACAAGCATCATTGTGAAATATAAGAATATCCAAAGCTGAACAGATGTTTTCACAACTTTTATGCCTCCACCTACTATGGAATGTGTTGTGCTGTACATACATTGACCACAAGGTGGCAGCATCGCCTCATGCCCAGTGAGTGCTCCGCAAATCTCCCCACATCTGCAATAATTCTGCAGCACACAAAGCGCGACCATCCGGCTCCTCACAATGCGCGACCATCCGGCTCCTTACAAAGCGCGACCATCTGGCTCCTCACAAAGCGCGACCATCCGGCTCCTCACAAAGCTCGACCATCCGGCTCCTCACAAAGCGCGACCATCCGGCTCCTCACAAAGCGCGACCATCCGGCTCCTCACAAAGCTCGACCATCCGGCTCCTCACAAAGCGCGACCATCCGGCTCCTCACAAAGCGCAAACATCTGGCTCCTCACCTGGAGCAATAATGAAAAGTAATATTCATGACGCCATTATTTCTCCCCGGTTATATGACATATAGCACCGCAGTAAGGTGTCGTGTATTCACAATGACATCTGCACCAATTCTGCAGCACTCAAAACGCGAATATCTGGCTCCTCAACTGGAGCAATAACGCATTTGAATATTCATGACCCCATTATTTCTCCCCGGTCGTCATACGATATGTCGCACCGCAGTATGGTGCCGTGTATTCACATTCACATCTGCTACGCGTTAGAGTGTCAGATACAACAGCAGGCTCTGGCGAAGCTCGTGTGTAACCATGGAAGCACATCGCTCTGCCTAACAGCTGCACACACAATATGTTTTGTTTTGGTTTTTTTAAAATCTACACTTTTTCAAAGTTATGTGCTTGATTTTGGCAATTTGGAGAAATGCTAAAGAATATTGCAAATATTGCGTTTTTAAATTTGTGGTTTCCAGTAATGTAGATTCACCGTTTATTCCTATTTTATGTTTAAGATGTTGACAAATGACATTTCTGTTGCCAAATATTCCTCCTCCTCCTCCTCCCAGGGAGATAGAAAAGTTGGACTTATTCCTACTCCGCGTGTTTTCTGCTCTGTAATTAGGAAGTGTCCGGCGCTTTTGTTGATGCATACTCTTAGCATGTCTCATATCTGACCCCCATTGTTCCTGCAGCTTCCGTCTTCTCAATCTTAAAAAATGAAAGCCTTGAGATGACTAGTTTCTGTAATGTTTCTGGTCCTAGCCCTAGGTTTACTGTCCTCCATACACAGCTATTGCATCTGTCACTGAACGTGTTTTTTTATCATTTTTTATTTCATTTATATATTCTTTAATATATTTAACCTTTTCTTTGTTTACTTTTTTAATATTTACTTTTGTATTATTTTCATTTTTATTATTAACATTTTCTCGTTTTATAGCTTCGTTATTTTTTGTATTTATTTATCTTATTCTGTCTTTATTTGCTTACTTTTTAATTGTTTGATTTTTTATTTACTATTATTTACTTTATTCCTTTTTACCATTTTATGTCTTCTTTATTTTATTATTTATTTTCTTGTTTCCCTGTTTATTTATTTTGTTCATTGTTCATTTACTTTTTCCTGTTTATTTTCCGCGTTGTTAATTTATTCTTTTGCTTTGGTCTGAAAATACTTTCAACGCTAGAGAACGCCTCCATTATACTGAATGTATCCACTGCTCTATCCGGATTAATCGATCCCTTACTATATAGGGAGATGCCCGACACTGGCTTTCTGAGACCTAATGGGCCTTTGGCCCCAGTTTGTCCCTCGTATCAGTTACATTCAATATCTAAAAATGAAATAAAGCGAGGGATGCTCTCCTTTATATAAAGCGCTCCTGGATAAGCAGAGTTACAAAGATAAAATTCACCTTACCTGCAGTCACCACTAGGTGGAGCTTACTGGAGACAGATTCAGCATTGGAGTGAGCTCCCCCTAGTGGTTACTGCTGGTAAGTAGAATTTTATAATAAAAAATATTGTGACATGACATGAATCTTTTTTATATAAATAACCTAGAAAACATTTTAATTTTCTTGTTTATAGAAACAATATGCAGGGCTAAAATTCACTCATCTATATGGATGTTGTTCCCACTCAATCTGCTTATTATCCAGTTGTCTTGTAAATCCGGTGCCATACATTCCACTCTATGAATGAATATGCAGTATATGTACCATCTCTATGCACATGACACCCAATTATACGCTTCTTCTCCTGACATCATGCCTGCCTTTCTAGAAAACACCGGCGATTGTCTAAACGCTGTGTCTAACATCATGTCCTCACTATATCTGAAACTGAACCTGTCAAAGACTGAACTCCTTGTGTTTCCTCCCTCTACTAATGTACCTATACCCGACATTGCCATTTCTGTGTGTGGTTCCACTATTACTCCCCAGCAACATGCCCGCTGTCTTGGGGTCATACTTGACTCCGAGCTTTCCTTTGCCCCCACATTCGATCACTGGCTCGCTCTTGTCATCTGCACCTCAAAAACATCTCTAGAATTCGACCTTTTCTTACTTTTGACTCTGCAAAAACTCTTACTGTTTCTCTTATTCATTCTCGTCTAGACTATTACAACTCTCTTCTAATCGCTCTCCCTCTTACCAAACTCTCCCCTCTCCAATCTGTCTTGAATGCTGCAGCCAGGATCATATTCCTCACCAATCGTTACACCAATGCCTCTACTTTGTGCCAGCCATTACACTGGCTACCCATCCACTCCAGAATTCAGTATAAACTTATTTCCCTCACCCACAAAGCCCTCCATGGCTCAGCACCACCCTACATCTCCTCCCTTGTTTCAGTATACCATCCTACCTGCGCCCTCCGTTCTGCTGATGACCTTAGGTTAGCATCCTCAATAATCATAACCTCCCACTCCCGTCTCCAAGACTTTACACGTGCTGCGCCAATTCTTTGGAATGCACTTCCCAGGTCAATACGATTAGTCCCCAATCCCCACAATTTTAAGCGTGCCCTGAAAACGCATTTATTCAGACTGTCCTATCGCCTCAACACATTAACCTAATCTATCCCTGTGTGGCACAGCCAAAAGTTTTACCATAACCAGGTTCCCCGCATCATGTTCCCACATGCTTTATGCATCCATTAGCCCTCTGTGTCTGTACTGGTACACACTTAACATTATGGCTGGTCCATACAATCAGGGCAACTGTTACTACCCACCTTTCGTGTCTACCTCTTTTCTCATAGACTGTAAGCTTGCGTGCAGGGCCCTCATTCCTCTTGGTATTTGTTATGGTCTATGTGATTACTGTTATGCTGTAATGTCTATTGTCTGTACAAATCCCCTCTGAAATGTAAAGTGCTGCGGAATATGTCGGCGCTATAGAAATAAAATTTATAATTATTATTATTATTATTATTATATGGTAACTGTATGGGATTTTTATTTATAAAGGTCCCATAATGACACTGTGCGTGTAATTTATGACGCTGTATCCCTCTTACTCCGCTGAGCCCTTACAAGGCATTTCCAGTTGAAAACTTTCCATCCGTCACCTACACCATTGTCTGCGGGAATATTTCAAGAATCCCGAACCCTTTCTTATTTGTCAGGCTTTTCCTCGCCTGCGGTTGCTCAGGAGCGGATCGGCTTTGGAGTAAATTAGGGCTGATAGGAGATCCCACAACACAGGACCCTATTAATATGCCCTAAATCCGTGCATCCTGGCAGCAGGAAGATCTGACCCTCCGCCCTCTTCCTCTTCCTCCTCATGAGAGGCAGCTCTGGATTACACATTGGCTCCTTCTTCTGCTCTGTGACAGTGTTGCTTTGAAAGGGGTGCATGAGACATTCAGCTTCCAAGGTATCGGGAGCGGACATTATCGGATCCGGTGACTGCAGAAACTAAACCTGCTGCATCATGTGACTGCTCAGATTAGCGTTTTTTTTACTGTAAGATAGAGGCACAATGCCAAACCTGTATCCGCCCTCGCCCCCGACCTGCTATGTGCCACTTAACATACTGGAGTCTTCTCGGTTGGACCCCTCCACTTCCAGGCCTCGGCTGTGACCACTAAAGACTCCCAAGCATTGAGCCGCCAATATTTCCCAACAGTCTATTGTGCAATAGGCGCTGAGTTTCAGAGGCCCATCCTTTTATTCTCCGTGGTCCTGCATATGGGGAAGCCTGGAACTTGTATTCTAATAGTCATCTAATGTGTACGGGGTCTGAACTCTGCACCTCCTATAGGAGCCCCCCACTACAGGGCTTCCTACGTCTCTGTTCCTCTGTGTCTAGTGGGGCATCGTATAGATACTATTATATTAAAACATAAAAGAAAAGGATAAATATTCAACTCTGTGTAATTTGCCATGTTTTAGAAATGTTGCAGGGCACGTCTGCTCCATATCCCACATTCATCCCTAGGGGTGAGGCCGACAGCGCAGTTGTGACATGACGCAATCAATACGGTAAAAATAAAAACAGCCAATGGAACTGACTCCAAAATGTAATGTCGCAGACTGGTGGTAATGACCCTGGCGGTAATGACCCCAGCGGTAATGACCTTATTGGTAATAACCCAGGTGGTAATGACCCTGGCAGTAATGACCCTATTGATAATAATCCAGGTGGTAATGACCCTATTGGTAATGACCCTGGTGGTAATGACCCTATTGGTAATAACCCATGTGGTAATGAGCCCGGCGGTAATGATCCAATCGGTAATGACCCTATTGGTAATGACCTCGACAGTAATGACCCTATTAGTAATAATCCAGGTGGTAATGACCCCGGTGGTAATGACTCTATTGGTAATAACCCAGGTGGTAATGACCCCAGCGGTAATGACCCCAGCAATAATGACCCTGGTGGTTATGACCCTATTGGTAATAACCCAGGTGGTTATGAGCCCGTCGGTAATGACCCTATTGGTAATAACCCAGGTGGTAATGACCCTATTGGTAATAACCCAGGTGGTAATGACCCAGCTGTAATGACCCCAGCGGTAATAACCCTGGTGTTAATGACCCTGTTGGTAATATAATAACCCAGGTGGTAATGAGCTCGGTGGTAATGACCCAAGCGTTAATGACCCTATTGGTAATGTCCATGATGGTAATGACCCTATTGGTAATGACCCAAGCGTTAATGACCCTATTGGTAATGTCCATGATGGTAATGACCATATTGGTAATGACCCAGGTGGTAATGACCATGGTGGTAATGACCCTATTGGTAATGACTCCAGCGGTAATGAGCCTATTGGTAATGACTCAGGCTGTAATGACTCTGGTGGTAATGACCCTATTGCTAATGACTAGAGTTGAGCGAAACAGGTTGACCAGATTCATAAGTCGCCGACTTATGGCAAAGTTGGGTTTCGCCGACCGAAACCCAATCACAGCGGTGAAGTCGGCCATGCGGTCGGCAAAACGAGCGCCAAAGTCGGATTTCCCAGGATGCTTGCACGTGACTTTTTTCAGCCACTGAGCAAGGACGCACACTGTGGGCAACGAGATGACATGTGCAGCATCCAGGGAGAGAGATTTCGCACACTTTAAAAAAGCGGTCCGGCATGTAGGTGTGTTTCCTGTCCTCCACTCCCTGCCGACTTTGCTTCCCCTGTGACTTGTATTGGGTTTTGTGTTTTAGTCGGACCTTCGACTTTTCCCGACAGTCGGCCGATTTCGTTAGACTCGACTTTTGGGAAAGTCGGGTTTCATGAAACCCGACTTGACCCTAAAAAAGGCAAAGTCGCTCATCTCTACTAATGACCCTTTTCTTTTTCTTTTTTTTTGTTTGTTTGGAGGCAGAAAAAAAAATGAAAACTTTCCTTGTGGAAAAAAAGCAATCGGGAACTCTCCTCCTTTGGGGCGTTTTGGGAGCAGTTTTTCATTTCCTGATTTTGGAGCAGTTTCCATCAGGAGAATGTTCCGAGAAGAGCCGGCAGTGACCGGCACATTGTTTTCTCCTACCAGGAGGTTATTCAGAACCAGAACGCCCAAGAGCCTGTCAAGTGTTTTTTGTTTTGTTTTTTTGGCATTTTTGGAATCAAACCCACTCAAAATACCTCCTCCAAAGACTCATAATGCAAGAGTAGGGCCTGACGGTGCAGCCAGAACGCTCCACCTTCATGGCTCATTGCCACTTGATTTCATCTGATTGGCTTTGTCCGCACTGACCCCGCACCGCCGCTGCACTGTCCGGTGCTGCTTATATAAGCACTGCATGTCGTCATCTGCCCACGTCCTGGCTGTGTTGTCTGTCCTTACCCTAATGTGCATTTTGAAGGTCACAGACCCCCAAATATATAAGCACACGGGGGTCTCGCATTCCAATATTGGGAGATCTTCACATTTTTCTGGGCGCCCTTGCAGTCTCCCCT
Source organism: Dendrobates tinctorius (assembly GCF_039654945.1). Classification (NCBI taxonomy): domain Eukaryota; kingdom Metazoa; phylum Chordata; class Amphibia; order Anura; family Dendrobatidae; genus Dendrobates; species Dendrobates tinctorius. The sequence goes on along the minus strand of NW_027361726.1, from coordinate 973,114 downwards.
TTCTGGGCCCTGGAGAGACAGCTGGAGAATATGTCCGACAACAAGGGAAACTGCATCCTCCTATAAAGAAAAGTTCAGCAAATTTCTACCGTCGTCGTTGTTTATTTCCTCGCCATTCTCAGTATCTCTGCTTGCTGTCAGTGAATTGTAAACCTGCTGAGAGATTGCCCCAGTTGCATCCAGTGTGGACAATGCTCTGTGCGTTATAGCGGAATTATAGGATTACTTGCCACCCAATGAAAGGCACGGGACCCCAGTACACATTAATGTTTGGTCCTAGTGGGAGGCCGTCTTTCCTCTGACAACCCTTGTGGTCGCCATGTCTGAAGTTCTCCCAGTCTCATAGTGGATTTTTCTGATAGTAATGATGTGTGCCAGGACGCAGGGGAGGTCCGGACCGACGTGCTCTGGGAGGAGCAACTGGTTTTATCCCTTTAAAATAGTTCAAAATGCGTCAGATCTAGAAAACCCGAGTCTGGTGCTGAAAACACGAGTCTGGTCCTAGGGAAGGAGGAAATGATTGAAGATGGGACATGAAATAAACATTTGGCTTCTGAATTGGCCCAATTGCTTACATTGCTGCCTGTTTTGCACAACATAAGGTTGTGTTACTGAGCAAGAAACTAGAGGCAACATTGCTTTGTGGCCATGCAGTATGATAGTGGTCGGAGGGCACGGGGAGGTGGTTGGCTCAGGTGCCACAGTCTATGGGGGCAAGCACCACATTTACTACCCACACAGAAACTGCTCATGCAGCACGTGAGATGAGTTTGTCATTGGCAGCTGCGCTCTACATAGGCAGCAGTCAAAATGAAAAAGCTCAATACAAGGAAGTAAGCTTTTAAATATTGGTCACTGCCTATGCAGAGCACATAAATTTCTTATTCATTGCTGCACTCTCCATAGGCAGCAACCAAAATGAAGTAAACTTTTTCATCTTGGTTACTGCCAATGCAGAGGTCATAAAACCCTTTCCTACTGTTGCACTCTGCATAAGCAGCAATGAAAATGAAAAAGCCCAATACATTGAAGTAAACTTGTTCCTCTTGGTCCTTGCCTATGCAGAGCACATAAAACTGCTCTCCACTTCTGTGCTCTACATAGGCAGTAACCAAACTGAAAAAGCTCAGAATAATAACATCAGGATTTTTGTCAAATTCTAATACATGTGCTTAAGAGAGAAAGGGGTCCAGTAATGGACTGGTGGAAGGAACTCGGGGTGCACTAAAGGGTCATGCGTTAAGGGGCACAAATACTTGCCTTGCCCCAGGCATGGTTTACCCCCCCTGTACCCATGTGTCACACACGTAGATGGCAGCACTCGCTTATCAATAGATTGAACACTATGAATTGTTATAATAAATCTGCACAGGTGGAAGCACTCGTTCTGCAGGGGACGTGAGTGCGGATTACCAAATACTTGTTTCTAAGCATTGGAAGTGTTAGATGAAGTCATCACCTCCTTCATTCTCCAGAAATCTGAATTCTGCGTCATTCCCGCATCCTTGGAAGGACAAGAGCAAAACAGTCACAACATTCCTGAGTTCCATGTAGATTAATTGTGATGCCCTTTGTTTGTGGTGGCTGTTGGGTTAGCCAAAGTTTAAGTGAGAACTTGGCTTTGGAGAGAAGTGGATGTGCGAGCTGCGGCTTGTCAGGCACAATCAGACTCCTCATACTGTGGCTTGTCAGCAGGGTGACGTCTGCACAAAGATAAAGATGTGGAAATATTCTATCAATGTAGCTTATTATTTTGATACATAATAGACTGTTACAATTGTACAAATTGTGCATCCTTCTAGATTTTCAGGAAACCTGATGTGTTCATAACAACAATGCTCTTTTAAGGGAGTTGTGCCAATATTTCTCCTTAGGGAATGAGATAACAAACGCTTAGGGTCCGACCCCTGGGACCACCAGCAATCCTGAGAACAGGGCTGTGATTGGAGCAGCGGTCGAGCTCGCCAATCTGCAACAGTGTCATCGAGAATGAATGGATTGGAGGTGAATATGCTCGTCCCCTGCTCCAGAAAAGTCCCTTTCTGGGGATCATTGGGGTCAGACCCTCAGCAATTGGTGAATTATTCCTGATCCTATTGATAAAGGGGTTGTGCCAAGTTCTCCTCTAAGGCTACTTTCACACTTGCGTTTTTTTGCGCTGTGCACCGTGTGCAGTGCAAACGCACATAAAAAACGCATCATGCGTTTTTGTGCATTTTTTTGCGGTTTTGCGTGCGTTTTTTTAAAAAACAGCTGACAGGTAGCGGCTTTGAGGTGGGTTCACCGCCGGAGCCCACCTCAAAGCGGGGGATACTGGTAATAAGAGATTCCGTGCTTGTAGCCTTGATCCCAATAATTCTTCTGTCTCTTTGACAATTTCAAATCTCTGACCAAGTCACTCAGATCAGCTTGACTGAACAGATGTGGATTAGATGTAGAAGGCTCAAAGTCTAGGTCTGCAGCAGTTTCATTTTCCACTGACATTGTTAGTTCATCTTTGTCATCCTCCATTGTCCATACTTTGGGCGGCTTTGGAACATAAAGACTTTCATCGTGTGGCACTGGTCTTATCGCTGAAGGAAGATTAGGATATTCAATTGATTTCTTGTTCTTTGCTGAATATCCTGCTACATTTGTAAGGCAGAAGTAGCAATCTGTTACATGATCTCTCTGCTCTCCATATCATTGGGACAGTGAACGGCATTGAAGGTCGTGATCCATTCACTCATGCTCAAAGTATGTCAGTATTGTCTTTTGATTCCTCCCCTGCCCAGGAGATGTGGTATGCTCCATACACAGCCAGCTGAATGATTCACTGTGTCTGCGCGGAATTTGCATAATAAGTGTTTGCATATGTGTAGATCAGCGATTTATGTTACTTCAGTGAAAAATTCAGAATATACTGTTTCAGAAAAAGTTTATATATGAGTTTTTAGAATTATAACAGAATATTATAATGTTTCGGATCATTTCTCAAAAACCTTACACGATAGGAAAAATCTGATGTCATTTCTAAAATCAGCATGAAAAAATCCATCAGGAACACTCAAAATTGTCCGAGGGACAAACCTTGGTAACACAGTGATATCGGACCTGCACTGAGGACGGTGGAGATGGAGACCGGGACGTTTTTCTTTTTTTCCTCAGAGCAATGCTTTACATTTAATAATACCTTACCGTTTCCATCGGTGGCGGCAGCAATTAACCTTTTAGTGTATGTGGCTCATAAATCAAAGATCTCGGCCCCCACCCCCCCACCATAATACTTCACTACTGCAATAACAGGAATAAGTGATGTTGGAGCGCCCCACAGGGCCTTAGGTTACTTGGTACCAAGCCTGTCAGGTTCTTTAAAGGGGGATGTGTCACGGTGGCAGTGACCCGGTCCGTGGCCCTGGGCATCCAGTAAAGATGGATGTTTAATGAAGGATGATGGATGACAATGGGGAAAATGATGGAGAGATGGTCGGGAAATGGGGAGTTTGTCGTGACGCCACCCTTGGTATTTGGCAATGGTAGCTGATGCTGCAATGCAGATCCTCTGGGACGGTGTTAGGGCAGCAGAGATGGTGAAGCTCTCCACGGGCAGAACTATGTCCCAGGGCAGTTAAGGTGTTATCAGTTGAGCTGGTGACGGTGCGTGCGGTATGGAGCAGGTGAGGCGCAAATGACACGAAGGACACAGCACTGTGCAGTTTCAGGGTTTTTACTCACAATTCTTGTGCACACGGTGACCCGCTTGGTACTGTGTCCTCCAGGGGAAGGGGTCCAGCCAACTCCCAGGTAGATTGGGGACACCTTTTCAGGACTCCTCTTTATGTTTACCTTTCTAGGCCGCCTCTCTGCGCTGATCTCTACTTTCTCTCCTGCCCTGCGCCTTCAAAAGTCATGTCCCCAAGCCAGCAGCCGTGGACCATGTCGGGTGACGTTCTCAAAGCCCCCTTGCTTCTATTTAGCTGCCTTTTTGGGAATAGCTGTGGTTGCGGCTGAGGCACTTGAAATTACCTCAGCCTCCGGCTTGCTAGCTGAGCCTTGTTTGTTATTCTCCACTAGGCTTAGGGGCCGGCTCCCCCAATGTGGCCTGGTCCTTCCACGTCTGGATACGGGCCCCACGGGTGGCTTTTGTACTACCCATGCCCCTAGGACCCCTTCTGTCCTTCTGGAAGCTTCCTTCAGCTCTCCTCACTCCATGTCAGTCCTGCTCCTCCGCTGTCCTGTCACCAACTTACTTTTTCTAGAATGATCTACCGTTTACCTCAGCCATAACTCCGCCCATCAACTGTCACTGATTGGATGTCCCTTATCACACCACCACCTAAGCTCCTCCCCTTCTACCTACCTTTCCCCACTGACTCCCCAACACCCTTTCCTAGCCCGACTGGGATGAGGCCATCCTCCCCAAGGGTACACCCAAATGCCCTGACTAACCTGGTGTGTGTTGGGTGCGAGTGTTAGGAGTCCTGGGTTGTGCTCCCTCCTTACCTGAGGGTGGGATACCACACCTCTGGATGAGGTGCAGTACCTCTGTGGCGACTGGGCCCTCAGGGGCGCCACAATATTACCCTGGAGACGTGACTTCATGTGGTTGAGGATAATGCACCCCGTGTGCAAGGAAGACTATTATCAGTTGGCTTTGAAGTTCTGTGACTGGCATGAAAGCTTCACCATCGGGATGACTTGGGCCAATTAAAGGTGCTCTGCAATTTTGGGCATTGCTTTGTTGCTAATAACAAGTGCCACTAGGGATACGTCGCTCAGGCATGGGGGGTTAACTCTGTCTGGAAAGAAAGAACAGAGCCTTATCATATGTAGAGGGGTCCACACCTCAACACCAGATCTTGGTAGTAAGAGGGATGGGGCATGCTGTGCTTCACTATGTCTGATCCTTCATTTATGCACCACATAGGCGTCTAACGTTATATAGTCCACGTCTGCCTGACGATTATTATATGCTGCATCTCTTCTTTATGCCATAATGGTAGAAATAAAACAAATCTAATAAGAATGAGCACTATCAAACTATCTTTAGGTTGGATAGCGCTTGTAAATAGCAATTTTGTCATTTACTGCTTATTAAAATTGTCAGCCATTCTTGAGGTATTAACAGTTTTCTTTTGTTTACAGCTTGTTGCCTGTGAGACCGACCACCGCTGCTGGACTGGAGAACATGCTCGGTGCTTGAAAGCACTTTCCTGTGGCACTTGTAAGCTTTGTCAGGATTGCTGGAGCGCATCATTACCACCTTATCCTGGCCAGCTTCAGCGCAGCGCATACAAATTAAACAGCAGCGGTGGTCAGTTTCCTGGGCAATGAGAAGTAGAAAAAAGTGTTAACATCTCAAGAACGGCTGCAAATTTTAATAAGCAGTAAATTGCAAAAGTGCTTGTTATTAGAAGAAGTATCCGTCAATATCCATCTATGAAAATAGGGAATCCCTTTTCAGTAAAGCTCGTGCCCTGTAATCTTCTTAAATATCAGTATTATCAAAACTTCTGCTTACTGTCAGTGAATAGAAACATATACAGCACTTGCTGCCCCACAGATAATGATGCCACAATGTATCACATGAGGTTCTGTACTCTCATACATTGTAACTGCTGTGTGGCCAGGACATGATTTTCCCTCTTTGTGGCTCTTGTAGATTCCTTTCTAGATCTCTAAAAGATTCCAGATTGATATCTAGTAGAAGAGCAGCCCTAAAATATGATTGTAATCCGTGTAATCACAGGGGTCACCGTAATCTTCTCAACCCTTGGTGTAAAGTCTGAACGGGGACCCCAAATAATGTCCTTCTATAGGGTCTTGTGGAAAATCTGAGCAATTGCACGGTGCCCCCATTACATAAGAATGGAGCTTGTCACCTTTTACCACCTTGGACAAGCAAGAACTTTTATCATTAGGCTGTGTGCACACGATGCGTTTTTTCTGTTCAGATCTGTCACAAAATTTGAAGGTTTCCTTATGCCGGCAAAGTGAGTGAGAATCCTGACATCTCATGCACACGTTGCTTATTTGTGACTTGCACATTTGGTGCAGATTTCATCCATATTAAGGAGCGCAAAAAATCTGCGCCAAAATCACACGTTTTTGCTGCCGCTGCATTTTTTCTGCCAAGGGATGCAGAAATGGTGGAGAAATTGCTGCACCAAAGGAGCTGTCCCTGCACACATGCACATGTCCCTACAGGTTTTGCGAGGACTTAACATCATTAGGACAGGTGTACATATCCCTGGGGGACTGTAAGAACAAAACCTCCCAAAGCGGAAGTGAGCGGCGAAGGACAAACCCTTCCACACCAGCACCATTATCACATTGTATGTAGGGATGAGCGAGTATACTCGTTAGGATTCGGTACTCGGCGAGTAATGCGGTACTCGTGGTCAATGGCGGATCTTAATAGGGGCGGATGGGGCGGTCGCCCCGGGCCCAAGGTTTTTTGGGGGCCCAGGGCACTGGCGTAGCGTGGTGGGGGGGGCGGTCCGCCCCAGGCGGCATGTGTGTGGGGGCGGCGCGGCAGCAGCAATTCCACCCTGCAGTGCAGTGCAGCGGCGGGCAGGGAGCGATGCGATCACGGCAGCTCCGCTGCCTGCAAGAGTGAATAGCAGGAGCGGAGCGGCAAGGGTCCGTCCTGCTTCCTGCCCGGAGGCCGCGCTTCCTGTTTCACACAGAGGAGCGCCGCTGAATGACGTCATCATTCAGCGGCCGCTGCTGTGTGAGGGAGGAAGCTCGGGCGATGCTGCGGACAGGTGAGAGGAGAGAGGTGGTGTCTTGTGTGTATGTATGTATGTCTGTGTGTGTGTGTGTATGTCTGTGTGTATGATGGAGCAGGCAATGATGGGAGTGATGGTCTAGAAGGCAGTGATGGGGTGAAGGAGCAGACAATGATGGGGTGATGGAGCAGGCAATGATGGGGGTGATGGAGCAGGCAGTGATGGGGTGATGGAGCAGACAATGATGGGAGTGATGGGGTGATGGAGCAGGCGGTGATGGAGCAGGCAATGAGGGGAGTGATGGGGTGATGGAGCAGACAATGATGGGGTGATGGAGCAGGCAATGATGGGGGTGATGGAGCAGGCAGTGATGGGGTGATGGAGCAGACAATGATGGGAGTGATGGGGTGATGGAGCAGGCAATGATGGGGTGATGGAGCAGACAATGATGGGAGTGATGGAGCAGACAATTATGGGAGTGATGGAGCAGACAATGATGGGAGTGATGGGGTGATGGAGCAGGCAATGATGGGGTGATGGAGCAGACAATGATGGGAGTGATGGAGCAGACAATTATGGGAGTGATGGAGCAGACAATGATGGGAGTGATGGGGTGATGGAGCAGGCAATGATGGGGTGATGGAGCAGACAATGATGGGAGTGATGGAGCAGACAATTATGGGAGTGATGGAGCAGACAATGATGGGAGTGATGGGGTGATGGAGCAGGCAATGATGGGGGTGATGGAGCAGACAATGATGGGGTGATGGAGCAGGCAATGAGGGGAGTGATGGGGGTGATGGAGCAGGCAATGATGGGGGTGGAGCAGACAATGATGGGGTGATGGAGCAGACAATTATGGGAGTGATGGAGCAGACAATGATGGGAGTGATGGAGCAGACAATGATGGGAGTGATGGGGTGATGGAGCAGGCAATGATGGGGGTGATGGAGCAGGCAGTGATGGGGTGATGGAGCAGGCAATGATGGGGGTGATGGAGCAGGCAGTGATGGGGTGATGGAGCAGGCAATGATGGGAGTGATGGGGGTGATGGAGCAGGCAATTATGGGGTGATGGAGCAGACAATGATGGGGGTGATGGAGCAGGCAGTGATGGGGTGATGGAGCAGGCAATGATGGGGTGATGGAGCGTGATTTTGTGCGTATTGGTTGTAGGCCTACAGCTTATGTGCAACGTCTTTTTAGGCCATGTCCACACGTGGTGGAATGGTGGCGGGTTTTCCGTATGGACCCGCAGCAAACCAAGTGCTGCGGTCCGTACGGCTGTCAATTCCCGCACGGGGACCGCAGCGCTCAGGTGGGAAGGGGGGTACAGGGGCCCAGGTTTTATGAACAGCCCCGGGCCCATAGTCCACTTAATCCGCCACTGCTCGTGGTACTCGAATCTTGGCGAGTATTTCACTACTCGCATCGCAATATTCGGCACAGCCCGCACAGTCCCGCACAGCCCAGCACAGTCCCCACACAGTTCCCGCACAGCCCAGCACAGTCCCGCACAGCCCTGCACAGTCCCCACACAGCCCAGTACAGTCCCGCACAGTCCCGCACAGTACCTGCACAGCCCAGCACAGTCCCGCACAGGCCAGCACAGTCCTCGCACAGCCCAGCACAGTCCCGCACAGTACCTGCACAGCCCAGCACAGTCCCGCACAGGCCAGCACAGTCCCCGCACAGCCAAGCACAGTCCCGCACAGCCCTGCAGTCCCGCACAGTACCTGCACAGCCCAGCACAGTCCTGCACAGTCCCGCACAGCCCTGCACAGTCCCGCACAGTACTTGCACAGTCCCGCACAGCCCAGCACAGTCCCGCACAGTACCTGCACAGCCCAGCACAGTCCCGCACAGGCCAGCACAGTCCCGCACAGTCCCGCACTGCCCGGTACAGTCCCGCACAGCCCGGCACAGTCCCTGCACAGTACCTGCACAGCCCAGCACAGTCCCGGACAAGCCAGCACAGTCCCGCACAGCCCGACAACGTCTTTGCACAGTCCTCGCCCAGCACACACACACACAGTCCATTTCTCACATTTCCCATTGACTTACATTTGATTCACTACTCGTTACGAGTACCCGAGTATTAGGAGGTACTCGTAACGAGTACAGCGAGTCTGAGTATTTCACTACTCACTCATCCCTAATTGTATGGAGATATTTTGGGACATTGTATTTTGCTCCATTTTTTTATAAACCAGCTTTGCCTTTTGGAACCCCTTTGTTCTCCAGGGCTTGGGGGTCTGCAGCCTCCGCACCCTCTTAGTTGTTCCCCTTGTCATAGCTCCATAGATGGCTCTCGCCTTCTGTCTGGTCATACATGGGGCATGGCTTTCCGTGCTCCCCATATAATACGTGCATTTGTCGATCTTTGGGGGAATTTAATCCAAACCAACTGCAGAATGACAGTCAGTGTCATGTGCAGACGGCTCCGTGGACAGGGAGACCTGCATCTGTCTACTCCATAAGGAACAGTCCGGCCATTCACTGCAGCACTGACGTATGAACACCTGCCACCGCCGCAGCTGCCACACATCATGGCTGTGTCCTGAAGGATCAGACATAACAGCAGGTTACTCCAAGGCACAAGGACAATCCATTTTACTGCTCCAGTACTGGGGTCACCCATTTCATGCGTTAAACACTAGGACATGTCGATGAGGTCCCGGTCAAGACTCTGCTTCCCTAATTTATGAAGCCCTTCGGTTCTGCAAGAAGGATGAACTCTAACCCCAAAAATTAGGGCGTCAACTTCTGACATGTCTAGAGTCTTGGCCTGTACAGCACATGACATTTATTTGGGCTGACAGGTATCTGTCTATTGGCAATGCTAATAGTTATCGTGACCCAGCCTGTAAAATGCCCTTATCTAACCGTGGGTTTTACAACTTGCTGTTAGGCGTCGGATTCCTGCAGCAACACAACAGGAATCCAGAGCCTCACATGCTGCTCTGCAGCAAGCCATTCCTGAGGCTAAGTCCCTCTGCTGCTCCACTGAGCATGCTCACGAGATGATCTCCCATTGGAGGTCAGGAGTCACGTGCTCAGATCCTTCTCCAGATCTGATTGGTCCATCTCAGCGATCTGGAAGGTCCTGGCAGCACAGGGCTATACAAGGCCCGCATGGCCGCTCGGCCATGCGCTAGTATAGACTTTACTTGCTAGATGTGTGAATGGTGATGGATGTATGATTCTGGTGACTGACTTATTAAGATTCCCCTCCCTCTGATATTACGCATGTGGATAGGGAACTAGAGAAAGAGGCAGCGCCAGTCAGTGGCAAGCCTTAGGCCACTGTGCACATCACACTTCTACACTAGCTTCCGATCGTGCCACGCCTCAAGGCACTATCATATAGCAGCTGTGTTTGCCGCTGCGCTGCAGTCAGCAGCACTTACCGGCGTCCGCGGTAGCGACGCCGCACACACGGTAGGCCTAGACGGACACTGACCTCAGCCTTGGGCCTGTGTCCTGTGACCGTATACCGCGCGTGCAATTTAGCTGAGACATGTGAGTCTAACAGGCTCGGCGTTTATGTTTATGTTACAGCGCCTCTGTGAGCTAACAGAGTCCGCTCAGCACACATTGGGTGGCGTTTAACCCGTGCACGTTATACCGCCATATAGCGCGTCTGCCATTACTCAGCAGCAGTGATAACACCTTCTGCACGATGGACCCCGAGCGGCGAATGCACTTTATTATTTATTTATTTAGTGCGTTCCGCCGCTCCTAGCACTTGTAGCCAGACCCTCGTGTCACAAAGTAGGCGCCGTCATCCCATGTTGTTGTTTTTTTTCTCTAAATTCATCATTCTGGTTCCACTCTTTACCCAGTTATTGATGCCCTTTTGAGGGGTTAAATCAAGCCCAACAGTGATGGCATCTGTTTAACTTATAAGATAAGATAAGATAATCCTTTAATCGTCCCACCATGGGGAAATTCAGAGCATTACAGCAGCAAGGCAGGAACAAGTACAGATACAGATGCATAAAGGCATTACATTGACAGTAGGTAGGTACATATACGGAAAAAAAAAAAAAAAAAAAGGATATAACCGGACTATCACAACTCTGGATCTATTAGTTCGCTGTTTGGGTCGTTCTCCGTTTTAGACAGTGCTGGTTATACAGCCTAACTGCAGCAGGAAGGAAGGACTTTCGATAGCGCTCCCTCTCACATTTAGGATGAAGTAGCCGGTCACTGACAATACTGCACATCTTTGTCACGGTCTCATGCATAGGATGGGAATCATTCTGCACCATGTAGCTCACCTTGGCCAGTATCCTCCTGTCGCCTACTTCCTGAACTGGATCAAGGGGGCATCCCAGGACAGAGCTGGCCCTTCTAATCAGTTTGTCCAGCCTATTCCTGTCCCTGGTTGATATGCCACTACCCCAGCACGCCACACCAAAGAAGATGACTGATGCCACAACAGAGTTGAAGAAGGATGCAAGGAGTGCCCCCCTAACTCCGAAGGCTCTCAGCCTTCTGAGCAGATAAAGCCTACTGTCGCCCTTCCTGTACACTGCATCCAAGTGATGGGCCCAGTCAAGCTTATTATTGAGGATCACACCAAGGTACTTATAGGTGTCGACTATCTCAATGTCATTTCCCTGAATGTTCACCACTACTGGTGGATTTTTTCCCTTGCGAAAGTCCACCACCAATTCCTTGGTCTTCCCGGAATTAATCCTAAGGTGGTTCCTCTGACACCACTCCACAAAAGCTTGGTTAGTATCTCTGTACTCTCTTTCATCTCCTCCTATGATGAGGCCTACTATTGCAGAGTCATCAGAATACTTCTGCAAGTAGCAGCTAGATGAGTTGCACTTAAAATCCGCAGTGTACAGTGTGAAGAGAAAAGGGGCAAGAACTGTACCTTGAGGTGCCCCTGTATAAGGTCAAGCATTCCCTATGGTCCATTTATATGTGCTGGCAAATACTAAGAAACTCTTCAGTCCATGGCTGCCCTTTGCCCCTGTAGAGCTCACATCATTCTCAACTGCTAAAATCTCAAGAACATAATAAAATGTTCCTTTACCTGTAAGGCTCTGATCTGAAGGGCCTAATTTCCCTTATACTTATAAGATAGGATGAAATGGAGCACCTTTTTAATTTAGGATGTACTGGATCTTAGGGTTTAAAGAATGACTCTGCTTCACTCCAATATCAGTACAATGTCAGGCAACACGCTTGGTGGTTCCAGGGTCACACGAGGCAATCGGTTGAATAAAAAAGAGGTAACAGCTAGTGATGAGCAAATTTGTTCAGAAAACAATCGCCAAACATAAATTCGGCACGAATATGGCACGTTCGGATTCATGATCGGAAACACGAGCAAACTTTTATCAAATTGGGAAAAATCGGTAACATTCGGTGTGTGAAAATATTTGCGTTGCCACAAAAGTATTTTCAGCACTTTTGCAACAATATCAGTGGTGTATCATGAGCGTTTGGCATGTGTTTGATGAGGGGAGGGGGTTTGCAGAGCTCAGAAACTTTATGTGTGCACATTGCGGTTAGCCAATCAGGGCGCAGGACCACCCACAATGTCCTGACACAACAGCTTGTGTCATTGACTTCTGAAATAGCGGACATCTTGTTTTAGCGCCATTTTGACGCTGTAACAGCTCAGAGAGCCAGCTCCTGATGCTGACTGGCTACTGAGGTCCACAGACAAAGCCAGCATGGCACATGTCCTATTGTGCTCCATTCACCATTATAGCATTCTAATTAATATTTTTTCACTAGCTAAATGTGAAACAGCCTGCTGTGTCCCACCTTGTCATTTAGTGCTGTGGTGATATGAAACTGTCTGCAGACCTAAGGCACATGAAAAAAAAAATTATAATTTTTCAGTTCCAAAAAGTTAGACAACCCGCCGTATCACACTTTGTCATTTTGTCGGGCTGAAATTAAGCTGTAGAGGCCTGATCCATAGGCCATAAAAAATTGGCATTTAAAGGAGAACATTACATTACAATATAAGACAATTTGACTTGACAAGACATAACACATTACAAAACATTACAGTATGTAACATGGGTACATAGGAAGTGCGCATTGGGGGGTCACACGGCAAAAGGAGGGGATGCAACTGAGGGGACAGGCCATCTCCTTACATACACACGTGGTCAAAATGTTTGATACCCCTCGTTTAATGACAGAAATGCCCACAATGGTGACAGAAATAACTTGAATATGACAAAGGTAATAATAAATAAAAAATCTATGAAAACGAACAAATGAAAGTTAGACATTGCTTTTCAACCATGCTTCCTCAGAATTTTTTAAAAAATAAAGCTCATGAAATAGGCCTGGACAGAGCCAGATATCTTGCATGTTTTTAGGTGACCAAATACTTATTTTCCACCATAATTTGCAAAATAAATCTTGCCAATCAGACAAGGTGATTTTCTGGATTTGTTTTCTCATTTTGACTCTCATAGTTGTGGTCTACCTATGATGTCAATTACAGGCCTCCCTCATCTTTTTACGTGGGAGAACTTGCACAATTGGTGGCTGACTAAATACATTACCCCCCCGTATTTAAACAGTGCAGGTTTCTGTTAGCAGAGCAGGGGTTAATCTGTTCAATTGAGAGTCTCTGACGTTTACCTGCTTTGAAATCTCAGCTGCCCAGTTTTGACCACTCTCTTCTGCTACAGTGGGGGAAATAAGTATTTGATCCCTTGCTGATTTTGTAATTTTGCCCACTGACTGACCAAGACATGAACAGTCTATAATTTTAAGGGTAGGTTAATTTTAACATTGAGAGATAGAATATCAAAAATAAAATCCAGAAAATCACATTGTATAAATTATAAAAATGTATTTGCATTTGGCAGTGGGAAATAAGTATTTGTTCCCTCTGCAAACAAGACCTATTACTTTGTGGCAAAACCCTTCTTGGCAAGCACAACAGACAGATGTTTTTGTAGTTGATGATGAGGTTTGAACACATTTCAGGAGGAATTTTGGTCCACTTCGCTTGGCAACTCGGAGCTTCAACTCCCTCCATAAGTTTTCTATGGGATTAAGGTCTGGAGACTGGCTAGGCCACTCCATGATCTTCATGTGCTTCTTTTTGAGCCACTTCTTTGTTGCTTTGGCTGTATGTTTTGGGTCATTGTCTTGCTGGAAGACCCAGCCACGACCCATTTTTAATGTCCTGGTGGAGGGAAGGAGACTGTCACTCAAAATTTTATGGTACATGGCTCCATCCATTCTCCCATTGATGCGGTGAAGTTGTCCTGTGCCCTTAGCAGAGAAACACCCCGAAAACATAATGTATCCACCTCCATGCTTGACAGTGGGGATGTTGTTCTTTGGGTCATAGGCAGCTTTTCTCTTCCTCCAAACACGGCGAGTTGAGTTAATGCCAAAGTGATCAATTTTTCTCTCATCTGACCACAGCACCTTCTCCCAATCACTCACAGAATCATCCAGGTGTTCACTGACAAACTTCTTGAGGAGGGGGACCTTGAGCGGGCACTTTAGGATTTTAAACCTTTACAGCGTAATGTGTTACCAATGGTTTTCTTGGTGACTGTAGTCCTGAGCTGCCAGTGCAAGGCAGCGGCTGCCAAGGCAAACAGGATCATGGGGTGCATTAAAAGAGGTCTGGATACACATGATGAGAGCATTATACTGCCTCTGTACAAATCTCTGGTTAGACCGCACATGGAGTACTGCGTACAGTTTTGGGCACCGGTGCTCAGGAAGGATATAATGGAACTAGAGCGGGTACAAAGGAGGGCAACAAAATTAATAAAGGGGATGGGGGAACTACAATACCCAGAGAGATTAGCAAAATTAGGATTATATAGTCTAGAAAAAGACAACTGAGGGGCGATCTAATAACCATGTATAAGTGTATAAGGGGACAATACAAATATCTCTCCGAGGATCTGTTTATACCAAGGAAGGTGATGGTCACAAGGGGGCATTCTCTAAGTCTGGAGGAGAAAAGGTTTTTCCACCAGCATAGAAGAGGATTCTTTACAGTTAGGGCAGTGAGAATCTGGAATTCCTTGCCTGAGGAGGTGGTGATGGCGAACTCAGTCGAAGGGTTCAAGATAGGCTTGGATGTCTTCCTGGAGCGTAACAATATTGTATCTTACAGTTATTGTTAGGTTCTTTAGAAGGACATAGATCTGGGGATTTATTCTGACAGAATTTTATAGGCTGAACTGGATGGACTAATATCTTTTTTCGGCCTTACTAACTATGTTACTATATGTATGTTACTATGTTACTATGAGATCATTAATAAATTCACCCCGTGTAGTTTAAGGCTGATCTCTCACCTTCCTTATGATCAAGGATACCCCACGAGGTGAGATTTTGCATGGTGCCCCAGATCGACATCGATTGACAGTCATTATTTTTTTATTTCTTCAATTTTCTTACTATTGCGCCAACAGTTATCTCATTCTCATCCAATGTCTTACTTATGGTTTTGTAGCCCACTCCAGCTTTGTACAGGTCTATGATTTTGTCCCTGATATCCTTATAAAACTCTTTGGTCTTGTCTTTGTTGCAGAGGTTAGAGTGTGACTAATTAATTGAGTCTGTGGACAGATGTCTTTTATGAAGGTGACTATGTAAAGGCCCTTTTACATTTAGCGATGCACCAGCGATCCGACCAGCGATCTGACCCGGTCAGGATCGCTGGTGCATCGCTAAATGATCGCTAGTGAGCTTTCATACAGAAAGATCTCACAGCGATGCAGCAGCGATGCAGCGCACGATACTCACCTTTCACACACAGCGATCCTGACGTCCTCCCGCCCGCTTCCACGCGTCGCTCGTCTCACACAGCAGGAAGCCCAGCAGGAAGCAGACGACGAGAAATGGAGCCGGACATTCTCGCGCGATCAGCGATGGACAGCGGGGGAGCCGGTCGGAGGTAAGTATCACACATTGCGATATCGCTATAACATCACAAAACCAGTGACGTTTTAGCGATATTGCTAGCGATATCGCTTAGTGTAAAACCCCCTTTAGACAGCTGTCTGTAATGCAGGTAATTAGGAGCCATGAGGAGTTGATTAGGATCATCTATCTGATCTGTAGGAGCCAGAACTCTTAATGGTTGGAAGGAATCAAATACTTATTTATCTCACTGAAAAATGCAAATAAATTTATATAATTTATACAATGTGATTTTCTGGATTTTATTTTTGATATTCAATTAACCTACCTTTAAAATTATAGACTGTTCATGTCTTTGTCAGTGGGCAAACTTAAAAATCAGCAAGGGATCAAATACTTATTTCTCCCACTGCATATACGTATACTTCCTTCTGGCAATCAGGAATTGCCAGTGTTATTTTCATACTGCCTGGTTCTGGAGTTGGAGGTGTTGGTTGTTAGGAGGTGTTTGGAGTGTTGTTCAGAAGACTGTAGTTTAGTGATGTCTGTGCATATCCTCATCATATCCTATTTGTTTTTTCCATCCTTTACTTCCAGGTATTCCACTCTGTTGTTTTTGACTGCATATTTGTATTTTCAATTATCTGTGTACATCTTCTCTTGTTAGTCTGGTTTGTGTATTCTTAAGGCCCCGTCACACATAGCAAGATCGCTAATGCATCACCGACTTTGTGACGCAACAGTGATCTCGCCTGCGAACTCGCAACATGTGACACGCAGCAGCAACTGCCCCCCCCCGCTGGATATCGCTGATTGTGCTCGAATGTCCTGGGCCATTTTTTCATCGTCCCCGGTGGCCGTTGGTGTAATTACATTGCTGCTGACTTTGCTGATGCAGTTGGTGACCACTCCAACATCCTTTAAAAGGTCATCTGATGCATCAGCTGACTGTTGGTGATACGGCCCTTTTGGATATCAACCTTGCTGAAGACAGGAGGTTGCTGATGTAAGGGGATGGACCGGACCACAGGTACCTGCATGATGGGTCCGGAACTGAAGAGGGTGCATCCTCTGTTCCCGGGGGACAGCCTTAATGAGGTGGACCTTCCCCGGCAGCCTGGGGGAAGCCCCAGGGGGAAGACACCTTCCTGTTGACCGAGAGAGGTTGGAGGAGACTGAGGAAAAGGGCGCACAGCAGCTGGCAGATAAGAGGGCAAAGCGCGCAAAACAGCGGAGTTTGGCACCAGAGCAGAGCAGTGTGCAGGTGTGGGGAAGGTGACCTGACGGATGGACTTGTCATAAAGAAGAAGGAATGGTTTGTGCACTTTAGACAGATGTTAGTTATGACAGAATGGAAACAGCTGGAAAAGTGTTGATTGAGTGCAGTACCTTGCGTTGACCACAAGATGGCAGGGGAGAGCGTGAGCTCAGGACTTGACAGCAGCTTATGGCTAGGGAAACCGTTGGTCATGGGAGGCGGAGTTACAGGGAACCGGGAAGGTTATAAAAAGGACAGGAGGGTTCCAGAAAGTTCCAGTCCCGGGAGGAGAATCATAGAATCATAGAATCGTAGAGTTGGAAGGGACCTCCTGGGCCATCTGGTCCAACCCCCTGCTCAAAGCAGGATTCGCTAAATCATCCCAGTCAGATGTCTGTCCAGCCTCTGTTTGAAGACTTCCATTGAAGGAGAACTCACCACTTCTCGTGGCAGCCTGTTCCACTCATTGATCACTCTAACTGTCAAAAAGTTTTTTCTAATATCTAATCTGTGTCTCCTCCCATTCAGTTTCATCCCATTGCTTCTAGTCTTTCCTTGTGCAAATGAGAATAAAGTTGATCCTTCTACAATGTGACATCCCTTTAGATATTTGTAGACAGCTATTAAGTCTCCTCTCAGTCTTCTCTTTTGCAAACTAAACATTCCCAAATCCTGCAACCTTTCCTCATAAGACAGGGTTTGCAGACCGGTCACCATTCTGGTCGCTCTTTTCTGAACTTGCTCCAGTTTGTTGATGTCTTTTTTAAAATGTGGTGCCCAAAACTGGACACAATATTCCAGATGAGGTCTGACCAAAGAGGAGTAGAGGGAAATAATGACTTCACGTGATCTAGACTGTATGCTTCTGTTAATACATCCTAGAATTGCATTTGCCTTTTTTGCTGCTGCATCACACTGTTGACTCATATTCAGTCTGCTGTGATCTATTAGTATACCCAAGTCTTTTTCACATGTGCTGTCACTTAGCCCTATTCCTCCCATTCTATATATGCTTTTTTCATTTTTATTGCCCAGATGTAGTACTTTGCATTTCTCCCTGTTAAAAACCATTCTGTTAGTTGCTGCCCACTTCTCCAGTTTATTTAAATCTTTTTGAATCCTCTCTCTTCTCTAGTATTAGCTATCCCTCCTAGCTTTGTGTCATCAGCAAATTTAATCAGTTTACCCTCAATTCCTTCATCTAAATCGTTGATAAAGATGTTGAACAATACAGGGCCCAGAACAGAGCCCTGTGGTACCCCACTTGAGACATTCTTCCAACTGGATGTGCAGCCATTTACGACCACTCTTTGGGTCCGATCACTAAGCCAGTTATGAATCCACCTAACAGTTGCCTTGTCCATTCCATACTTAGTCATTTTTTCAATAAGGATTGTAAGAGAGACTTTGTCAAATGCTTTGCTGAAGTCAAGATATACTATATCTACAGCATTTCCTTGATCCACCCAATCAGTGATACCGTCATAGAAGGAAATTAAGTTAGTCTGACATGACTTATTAGTTACAAACCCATGCTGACTCTGTTTAATCACTTCATTCTTATCCAGTTATTGACATACATGTTGTTTAATAATTTGTTCAAAGATCTTTCCTGGTATAGAAGTCAGACTCACCGGCCTATAGTTGCCTGGGTCCACATTCTTCCCCTTTTTGAAGATAGGAACAACATTTGCTCTTCTCCAGTCTTCTGGCACTTCTCTTGTTCTCCAAGAATTTTCAAAGATTATGGAGAGGGGTTCAAAAATTTCTTCTGCTATCTCCTTCAGTACTCTGGGGTGTAATTCATCTGGACCTGGAGACTTGAATTCATTTAGGTTAGCTAAGTGTTTCCTCACTATCTTTCTGTTTGTAGATATCCTGGATTCTTCTATTCCCTTAATAGGACAGTGAATAACAGTTGATGTTACATTTCCTTTCTGAGAGAAAACAGATGCAAAATAGGAATTTAAAAGTTCAGCCTTCTCAACATCCTGTCTTACCATTTCATCATTTTCATCCTGTAAAAATCCTATAGCATCTTTGACTTTTCTTTTACTTTTGACATATCCCCAAAATCCTTTATTATTGCTTTTGACATCTCTTGCAAGCCTCAATTCATTTTCAGCTTTAGATAATCTGATTTGTGCCCTGCAGGTTCTGCAGACAGCATTATATTCTTCTTTAGATATGCCTCCCTCTTTCCATTTTATAAACATTTTTTTCTTCCTTTTTAGCATGTGCTTAAGTTCTGTGTTCATCCATCCTGGTTTCCTTAAATGCTTCCTATTCTTCCCTCTTTTCGGAATTGTTAACAACTGTGCTTTGAGAATTTCATTTTTCAAGATTTCCCAAGATTTCCTCTCTGAGGAGAGGAGTCAGTGAAGGAGTAGGTGCTGTGAGGGGAGCTCAACTAGGGGACTGAGGAGAAAGGAAGTCAGGGGGGTGGCCCCGACACGAAGAACCGCAGTACAGACGAGGCCCCAGGGGAAACATGCCAAATTGACGACGATCTCTGAACGGTAAAGTGCTGTTGGTGAACAGGCCTATGCGCGGTAAATGAGGGACCACCCCCCAGTGCGGCCCACCCTACCTACATAGGAGCGCGCTCGGCTTCCCCCTTCCTCACCAGAGCATACAGGTGCAGTGACAGGCAGTCACCTGAAGAGAGAGACCGGGACCGCTCTGCTGAGAGTAGCTGTGTGCTCAGCAGCGAGCCAGGGAGTGCAGAGCCTTGTGCAGCCAAACCAGAGAGCATAGCCGGTTGTGCTGCAGCCGGAGAGAGAGAAGTGCTTTGTCCAGGAGGTACCAGTGCCCCGCAGACCAGGGACCATTGTGACGGGGGTATTCTCCAGAGCAAGGAGGGACAACAGGCCTGGGAACGATCCAACAGATTTATTGACCAGAAAACAGGAACAACACGAAGGTAATTTGCAGAGTCCCAAAATAAGTCCACAGGAAACTGATTCGGGGGCACCTCCCGACAATCCTTGTGCCAGATCACAAAACCATAGTCCTTTAAGAGTCCCAGAAATCCACCACGATCACACAGAGGCCGAGGCTTCCTCAGACAGCCTCGTCCTTCTCTTTCAGCATCCAACTCACATCTGCTGGGTCACACATAAGTCCATTGTCTTGGGCTCCTGGGATCAGCCCAAGTGTAGGGGAGTAGAAGTTCCCACCTCCTAGTCAATGGTTTGGTCCATCGCACGGCTCCGAGGTGTCTACGAGGATGTGTATTGTGAGTCCTCCCCCTGCTGAGGAGAACAATGGTGATTCCCCTAGCTGTGTTGACCCAAGCCTGAATTCAATTATGGTCTAGATACACAAGTCTTGTGGAAAGGAGACAGGTTACTTACATAATTACATTATAGTCCCAGAGACACAGGCAATGGGGAAAGGAAACATATTGTTACAGGTATACATAAGACATTGCAAAGTATTGGAGAAAAAAAACATATCGTGACAATCCCTTCCCCTCCTAATTTGTGTACGTACTAGGGACCTCTACAGGTCACTGGTTAAGTACACACAGGCATGGCGTAACTTACATGTGGCTTCATGCAGCCACGAATTGGCATCGTAGCTTTCCCACATCATTGCCCAGGAGAACAGCTGCAGGCAGACCACCCATCACCCCAACCAAACATCGCCTGACCCCAAAACCAAAGTTCAGATCCACAGTGGCTGTGGGAATAGTCCTCCATTGTCCACCAGCCAGTTCAATGACAATCCCAGGTCCTCTATGGATTGCCTCAGGCCGAACCACTCGGGGATCAGCCAGCGTGAGGAAAGCCCCTGAGTCACAAAATCCAACAAGTCTTTGTCCATCCAACATGACCTCCCGCAAGTTCTTACCTCGATGAGCAGAAGTCGTCATAGCTGCGGGTCGCACACCATAAACTCCTAGTGGTGCAACATGGGTGGGTGAGGCACTTGGCCAGTCCTCACGTAGTGGTGACACGTCTTCCTCCATGGCACTTGGCTGTACATAATTAATAATATGATTGGGTACAGGATCAATCCTCATTTGAACAGCTGGGCAGGAGGCTTGCAGATGCCCCGGCTGCCCACATCGATAGCATCTGTGCTGTGTCTCACTACATCCAATGCGTCCTCTTGGGCGAGGAGTAAGGGAACCTGCCGGTCGGCTCCCACCTGAAGGTGCTGTAGGGGTTTGAGGACGACTCCTCCATGGGCTGGCTGGACATGAGGCCTGCAGATGCCCCGGATGCCCACAACCATAACACCTGCGCTCTGCTACTTCCTCTCCTCGTCGTATTCCAGAAGACGCAGTAGAAGCAACAGGAGGCACATTAACACAGGTATCAACACGAGGTGGTGGCTCAGAGAAACGGGGAACAATGGGGACAGAAGAACTGGGGGCCACCGGTGTGGTGGAGCTGGTAGGCCTCTCTCCATCCTCCAACAGAACTCTCCACTGAGGCTTGATGGTCAGAGCCTCGTCAGCGAGAGATGCAGCTTCTTCCACTGTAGCAGGTTTCCTCTCACACACCCATTCCCTGATCTCAGCGGGGCACTGGGCAAAAAATTGTTCTTTTAGGATAACCTGGAGACAGGTGTTCCAGGTTAAGGCCTCCTCTGCCTCCAGCCAGCGACTACATATTTGTTTGAGTTTGTGGGCATACATCTTGAAAGACACTTTCTCATTACAGGCTAAAGTACGAAACTGGGTCCTGTAAGTGTCTGGGGTCACAGCATAATGTTCTAGAACAGTCCGTTTAATCTCTGCATACTCACAGTTCCACCGAGGGTCCATAGCTCTATAGGCTGCGGCAGCTCCACCCTCTAAGAGCCCCACCAGATGTCGGACGCGCTCCCTTTCCGGGACTTCCATTAATCGACACTGATGCTCAAAGTCCTGGAAGAAGCCCTCAATGTCACCGGAAGCCTCATTAAACGGCTTGAAGTCTTTGCGGGACACTCTGGGGAGTTCCCTCATGGGGGATGCTGTGGGTACAGTCTGTCTGGAGCTTCTCGCTGCCTCCAAAGCGATCTCCCTCTCCAGCATTGCCCTCTGCCCCTCCAGCAATGCCCTCTCCTCCATCCTGCGCTGCCTCTCCTCGGCTCTGCGCATGACCTCCATCTTATATTCTAGGGAGACCTCTTCTCCCAGCAAGGCCATCTCACCTCGTACCACACAACCCACTGACTTTTTTGGGTATTTACCTCCGGCTGCCGTCTTTCCTCTCTTTGCTGTGAGGATCCTTCCTCAGCATCGTCTTGCAGGCGAACTGCTTCCAAAGCTTCAATCAGCTGCTCCTTGGAGAGTCCCTTGCAGCTGACTCCCAGTTCACGGGCCTTTGTTTGTAGGTTCTTCGCAGTCCAGTTCTTGTACTCTGAGGCTCTGGTTCCAGAAGTTGATGGGCCGTTGTCCTCCATTTCTTCTGCTCTGATCCCACCGCTGCCAACCAGTTTGTGACGAGGGTATTCTCCAGAGCAAGGAGTGACAACAGGCCTGGGAACGATCCAACAGATTTATTGACCAGAAAACAGGAACAACACGAAGGTAATTTGCAGAGTCCCAAAATAAGTCCACAGGAAACTGATTCGGGGGCACCTCCCGACAATCCTTGTGCCAGATCACAAAACCATAGTCCTTTAAGAGTCCCAGAAGTCCACCAGGATCACACAGAGGCCGAGGCTTCCTCAGACAGCCTCGTCCTTCTCTTTCAGCATCCAACTCACATCTGCTGGGTCGCACATAAGTCCATTGTCTTGGGCTCCTGGGATCAGCCCAAGTGTAGGGGAGTAGAAGTTCCCACCTCCTAGTCAATGGTTTGTTCCATCGCACGGCTCCGAGGTGTCTACGAGGATGTGTATTGTGAGTCCTCCCCCTGCTGAGGAGAACAATGGTGATTCCCCTAGCTGTGTTGACCCAAGCCTGAATTCAATTATGGTCTAGATACACAAGTCTTGTGGAAAGGAGACAGGTTACTTACATAATTACATTATAGTCCCAGAGACACAGGCAATGGGGAAAGGAAACATATTGTTACAGGTATACACAAGACATTGCAAAGTATTGGGGAAAAATACATATCATGACAACCATCATTTCCCGCCACCAGCAGCCGGGGACAGAGAGTGAGAGGGACGAACAGCTTGTGCCGGTGACTTCCAGTAAGCGAGACGCAGGTTAATCCGTGTCCGTGAGCACTACACACGTTCCCCACACTAGTGACCGAATACAGGACAGACCCATGTACCCTGACCATGCTGTTAAACCACTTCTGAGCTACGTGGGGCCCATATCAGATCGTGACCCCTTTTTTCATCAGCCACTCTGGGTACGCTTGGCTGACACTGTGAGGAGAGTGGTGCAGGAGTCTCGTTGAGCTTAGAGCGTGCTTTGACCCTTACTGCTGCTTTGCCACCACAGAATATGAACTAGGGGCAGTGGAAGGTACCGGAGACTGACCACTGTCACAAGAAGACGGGGGTATTGTTGTCCATTTGAATGCATTAATGAGAACACTGCGTCGGCCATTGCCAGCACTATTGAGTTCACAGCAGGAGTTGCAGTATTAGGACTTCCTTATACGTTTTGCTAAGATCTGAATCGTTATATTGCACCGTACCTTTAAAACTGTTTAATTCTTCACCTCCCTGCGTGGAGTATTTCCCCTATAAATAAATCCTGATAACTGTTACTCTGTTGCCTGCATACTGTCACTGCATCCTGCGTCCCTGCTTGATATGTTACACTGGTGCAGTGGTGCTTCAGCTGAATGCTGTGATCTGGTGCCTTAGGCTACTTTCACACATCAGGTTTTCGGCGTCAGGCGCGATCCGGCGTCGTGCCGGAATGCCGGATCCGGCAAATGTTTTGTAAAACCTGATGTGCCGGATCCGGTTTTCTGCCGGATCCGTCTTGTTCTTGACAGACAAAACTGGATCCGTCTCATCCGGTTCATCCGTTTTTCTATCCGTTTTTCGACGGATTACGCCGGATCCGGTTTTTAAAATTGACCCTTGTGGCCCCTCAAGGCAGAGTACACTGGCAGGATGACAGAGTGTGAAAGATTTGTGCCCTAACCAAACTTGTGTACCTTCTGGACCAACAGTATATACCTTTGCCAACCAAAGTTGGCTATCTTGTCATGGTCTACTATTTTTAGCTTTAGGCCACAGGTGTGTACCTGGTTGTGTTTTATGCAAAGTATTTCACCTTTTAACAAAAGTTGTGTACATTGTTAGGAAATCACCAACAATAAACACAACTTTTTAGGTGAAATACTTTGCTTCAAACACAACCAGGAACACAACTGTGGCAAAAAGCTAAAATTTACCCACAGTTATATACCTGGTTTTGAATACCTTTTTACCTTTGAAATACCCTGTATTTAACCTTTTTTTTAAACATAGTTCGCCGCAGAAAGAAAAGACAGACAACCATTGTGAAACGATAATTTAACTTTTATTTAAATTTTTTTTTTTTTTTGTAAAATGTTTTTAAAGTGCAAAAAACTTTTTTAATAAAGGTTTTAAACCCAATGGGCATTTTTATTACAAAACACATCATAAATCTGTGTAGTGTGGGGTGGAAATACTGCTGGAGGGGCTGCGGGACACTTCGACACTGGGTGTGTGGAGAGAGGACTGGGATCGTGGTGGGGAAGGAACAGTTAGAGGTGAAGGTGTGGAAAAAGCTACAGAAAGGGTGGACATGTTGGAGGCAGAAGAGGTGGTGGGCGGTGGAGTGGAGGGTTGGGCAGGGACTGTAGGAGCAGATGATGTTGATGGAAAGTTGTATGGGGAAGGAGTTTGGTACGGGGAAGGAGTTTGGTACGGGGCAGGTTGCTGGAAGTGGGGAGATGTCTGGTACTGGGGAGGTTGCTGGTACTGGTGAGGTTGCTGGTATGTAATAGGAGGGGGAGGATGGAAAGTGGCTGGAGGGGGTGCAGATGTAATAGGAGGGGGAGGATGGAAAGTGGCTGGAGGGGGTGCAGATGTAATAGGAGGGGGAGGATGGAAAGTGGCTGGAGGGGGTGCAGGTGGAGGAACTACAGTGGTGGGAGGTGGAGGTTGGGAGGTAACCTGCTGTAGAGCACCGTGGCACGAATGCATTACATGCATCTGCTGGGTAGGAGATAGTGTTGCCATGCGCTCCACAACAGACCTGAAAAAGGTGTGGTTTGGCGAAGATCTTTCTTCTGAATGCATGGTTTGCAGAAGTGTCTTCACCTCCAGAATGCTGGAGTTGATCTGCTGAAAGCCTGCGGAGATTTGCTCTGACAAGACTTTTAGACAGTTCTGGAAAGATGCATTCAGATGCAAGAACTCTTGCGCATAACTCTTTTCCTGACCCCTCTGCCGCTGCCGCCCAGTACCCGCAGGTGTACTAAAGGTGGCAGGGGCAGAAGGGTGGGGTAAAGGGAAAGCGATCTCCTCACCAGCAGCTTCATGTAATGTAGGCGGCCACGATGCTCCTGTGCTGGTGGATGGGACAGATGGGTCGAATGTGTGGGAAGGCTGGGAAGGTGCAGATGTACCGGGGCGGTCGAAGTGTCCCTCGGTGCCGGTCTCCTCAGGGATCGCCTCAGAAGGGTCCAATCATGCAGGCTCCCGAGTGCTGCTCACCGTGCTGTGGAATAAAGAGAAAAAAAAACAATTAAAATACTGACATGGTATGGCCCTGGCTGAAAAAAAAAAGTTACATCTAACATATTTTTTCACATGTGGTGTGTAATATTTACCTTCTGGTGAGCATTGTTTCCCGGAGGAACGACAGGGCTTGTGCGTACTTGTACTTGCTCCTGCGTCCTCCAGATCCACTCGGGGCCCGCATCTCTTTATTGAACTCCTTCTTGAAACGATCCCTCACAGACCGCCACCGATTCACAATTCTGTTCCCTGAAACGAGAAAGGAGTGGTTAGTATACAACATCAGTGTTTCACAAACTCCAGTCCTCATGGTCCCCAGGGGTCATGTTTTCAGGATTTCCATAGTAAATAGAAATCCTGAACACATGATCCGTGGGGACCACGAGGACTGGAGTTCGGGAAACACTGGTTTACATCAAGCAACCGGTACTGTATATACTTACGCTCTTTAATCTGGGCCCGAACATCGAGGTCCTCCCAGCGGCCCACAAGGAGCGAACAGATTTCCTCCCAGAGTCGTCGGGTAACGATAAGGTCAGCGTGGCGGCGGTCAGCCATATTCCAGAGCGGCTCCCTTTGTCTGACGAGATCGATGAGGTGGTCCACATCGAGTCCTCCATCCTCACCGTCAGAGTCGGGAGCACGCTGTGAAGGCTGTTAAAGAAAAAGACAAAAATAACATTAGCCTCCACAAAAGAAATGAAATAAAAAGTGCAAAAAAACAAAGCAAAAATATTTATACTTACACGCTGGTGACCGCCGCGTTGCTGTCGCCAACGACCCTGGGAGGCACTGCGAGGACCTCTTGGCCGAGCACCAGATTGGGAAGACTAGAGAAGAAAACAAAAAATGTTATGTCTTTGGATGTAGGCATTTGTTTGCTGTGTGTGGTCTGCAGAACATTGTTTTCTATGTGTTGTGTGTAGTGTGATGTTGTGTTTCTGCGTTTGATGCAAAAAACTTACCAATTGTGAGCCCACTCCAGGTGTCTGTCCACCCCTTCCTTCTTCTTCTGGGAGCTCCTGTTCATCTTGTGATTCCTGTTTTGAAATAAAAGGCAATGAATAGACATATATTACAGAGATGATGGATTTTGGAAATAAAAACTTACCGTCAAACGCTGACGATGCGAGGGAGGGCTCCCAGAAGAAGATGTGCTGTCCTGTTGATGGCCAGACTCCATGGCTGTGGGTATTGCTGCTGCTGTTGCTGCTGCCAGTGATGCCATTTCTGCTGCTGCTGCTGCTGCATCTCTTTGGCGGCTGTTGAATAAAGAGAAACAAAGGGCCAATGAATATCTTGATATTCCATGGCCCTAGTTTGGAGGAATGGGGGATTTGATAATTACCGTCTCTCATCTGCTGCTGGACTCCCCTCCTCAGCATGTTCCATTTGCTGCTCCATTTGGGGTGGTGCTGATGGTGCTGCTGCTGCAGATGTCTGCTGCCTTCTCCTGCTCCTAGTTCTTGGCTTGGGTGGCATGTTGGGTGTGGCTGAGGGTCCCATTGTCTTGCTTTTATATATCTCCTGTAGGCAGAGCTACTGAGCATGCTCAGACCAAAAAACCGGATCCGGCTTTCGCCGGATCCGGCGCATTGCGGCGCTCATAGGCTTTCATTGTGTGAAAAAGCCGGATGCGCCGGTTCCGGCGTGTCAGGCTTTTTCGCCGGAGACAAAAAACGTTACAGTAGCCGTTTTTTCCAGACGCCGGATCGCGACACATTGCCGGATCCGGCGAAAACCGGATGAAACGCATGGCCATCCGGCGCAAATGCAAGTCAATGGGGGGGAAACCGGATCCGGCATTGCATTTCGCCGGATCCGGTTTCTGTCAAAAGCGCCAGATCGCGCCTGACGGCGAAAACCTGATGTGTGAAAGAGGCCTTACTCTGCTGTGCGGTGCAATGCAGCAGAGAAAGCTAAGTGTTGTTTTGTGTTTCCTATTCCCTGTGGTGTTTGTCTTACCTTATCTTGTGTTGTCTTAGTGCAGCAGTGGGACCAATGTCTTCAATTGCCAATTCCCTACTTAGGGATAGGTGCAGGGCAAGCAAGGCTACGGTATCCTGCTGGGTGACAGGTTGAAAAAGCCTGTATAGGGACATCAGGAAGATCAGGGCACATCCTTAGGAGAGGACAGGAGGTGTCCATTCCCCGTTCCCTATCGCAGGGCCCACCATCGTAATTGTGTCCCCCTGGTGTTTTTTTGTTTTTAGTGACCAACCAATTGGTGGGTCGTGTCACACTGGGTCAGTCACATCCGTGACATTCTGTCAAATTATAATAATAGGTGCACAATACCTGCCGAGTATGCACCCAGTCTCACTGTATTGATTATGTAGGTGCTTGGCAGGTATTGTGCATCTTTCCCATTATAATGATTGAGTGTGTGCTCTGCAGATATCGTGCACCTTCTGTGTGATGTAGCACATCTACTGTGTCACAGAACATAGTTAATGGCATTAAACAAGTGCTGTATTATACTCCAGAGCTGCATTCACTATTCTGCTATAATGAAGGACAGGGAAGTCGAGGATATAAGGATGACATGGACCCCACTGCTTGTAATAGGGCAGAGGGCTGTGGATTTTATTTTTACTCCTCTTGCGCTCCTTTTGAGCAGATTTCTTACAATGACAGAGGTCGGTGCTGGTGTCCTAACGCTTTTGCTCTTATGAACAGTGGATCTATGACCCTAATGGAGACTCCAACATTTGTAAGGGATCTGGACTCGGGGGTGTCTCATGCTCAGCTATTTGTAGACCCCCTATAGCGACAGCTGCAGCCTGTACAGGGCACACTATATGGGGGGAGGCTCTGACAGGTTCCATCTTATCTACATAACATAAATAGCTGCTCTTTCTCTCTCCTCTTTGTAGGGATCTGATAAGAGGCGCCTGCTGCCAAAACAGCTTCTCCATGTTCTCCATGTAGTGAGAGAAGCCCGGGCTTTGAGGTTATGTCATGGGGGTGACAGCTGCTCCTATCCTGCTGGAATTTATAGGATGCGGCCAACATTCCTTTTTTCCCCCTCCTTGTTTTACATACAAATCTATTGGAAGTGTTACAGAATTGTAGCTGAAACAGGCGACTACATTGTTACCGGAGAGGAACCCAGACAGCAAGTATGGCGGGGGCCCCGCAAGAACTGCGATTATGGAAATGCAATTGCTAGCAAATGTTTCCTGTCATGGGGCAACTTAGAGGGAAAAGCAATCTGTAACCGTCACATCCGTTTTATACTTTACACGCAGAAGTTATAATGTTGCTTCACTTTGTTACATTGCTGTGGCCTCGTTCACATCTGTGCTGCAGTGTCCATCTCAGATTCTGCCGCATGCAGGGACATTTCTTCTAGTCAATAGGATTCTCCTGCTGTCTTCATGTGACAGATAAACTGATGGCACTGCTGTAATTGTTTTTCTCTTATGACAAAGAGGAATGATAAAATTGATGAAAACTTGTATTATGTTAATCTTGTATTATACTCCAGAGCTGAACTCACTATTCTGCTGCTGCAGTCAGGGCAAGTTTTAGGCACAGTGGGGCCTTAGGCAAAAGTTTAAAATGTGGCCCCAAATGCTAACATATTGCACATCATACGGAAGCATTTCTGTTGTATTCACGTGCACTGAGTTCAGGACGCTAAACGAGTGTGATCGACAATATTGAAGTCGTTCAACACTTGTTTCCCGGCCTCTTTACACCAACTGAGAAAGAATGATGGGAACAGAACAATCACTAATGGATCACTAACAGATCACCATATGGTATCATGTTATCAGCAGCACATCAACAGTTTACACCGGCGATGT
The DNA here is from genome assembly GCF_039654945.1 of Dendrobates tinctorius. Classification (NCBI taxonomy): domain Eukaryota; kingdom Metazoa; phylum Chordata; class Amphibia; order Anura; family Dendrobatidae; genus Dendrobates; species Dendrobates tinctorius. The sequence continues at coordinate 943,821 of NW_027361726.1, read as the reverse complement.
GCTGCTGAGAACAATGATTTTTGTTCCGGCATAAAAAATCCAATCACTCAATGAATATGCAGCATTTTGCTTGTTTAGTATAATACACTCCATAATCCGCCATATATTATAATGTGCACCACAGTCCTCCATATCTTAAAATGCACACCCCATAGTCCTCCATATAATATAATGTGCCCCATAGTCCTCCATATAGTATAATACACTCCCCATAGTCCTCCATATAGTATGATGCACTCCCTATAGTCCTCCATATAGTATAATACACTCCCTATAGTCTTTCATATATTAAAATACACTCCTCAGTCCTCCATATAATAATAATAATAATAATAATAATAATAATAAATTTTATTTTTATAGCGCCGACATATTCCGCAGCACTTTACATTTCAGAGGGGATTTGTACAGACAATAGACATTACAGCATAACAATAATCACATACAGTAGATTATAACAAATACCAAGAGGAGTGAGGGCCCTGCTCGCAAGCTTACAGTCTATGAGGAAAGAGGGAGACACGAAAGGTGGGTGGTAACAGTTACCCTGATTGTATGGACCAGTCATAATGTTAAGTGTGTAACAGTACAGACACAGAGGGCTAATGGAGGCATAAAGCATGTGGGAACATGATGCGGGGAACCTGGCTATGGTAAAACTTTTGGCTCTGCCACACAGGGATAGATTAGGTTAATGTGTTGGGGTGGTAGGCCAGTCTGAATAAATGCGTTTTCAGGACACGCTTAAAATTGTGGGTATTGGGGACTAATCGTATTGACCTGGGAAGTGCATTCCAAAGAATTGGCGCGGCACGTGTAAAGTCTTGGAGACGGGAGTGGGAGGTTCTGACTATTGAGGATGCTAATCTCAGGTCATCAGCAGAACGGAGGGCGCGGGTAGGGTGGTATACTGAAACAAGGGAGGAGATGTAGGGTGGTGCTGAGCCATGGAGGGCTTTGTGAGTGAGGGTAATAAGTTTATACTGAATTCTGGAGTGGATGGGTAGCCAGTGTAATGACTGGCACAAGGTAGAGGCATCGGTGTAACGATTGGTGAGGAATATGATCCTGGCTGCAGCATTCAAGACAGATTGGAGGGGGGAGAGTTTGGTAAGAGGGAGACCGATTAGAAGAGAGTTACAATAGTCGAGACGAGAATGAATAAGAGAAACAGTAAGAGTTTTTGCAGAGTCAAAGGTAAGAAAAGGTCGAATTCTAGAAATGTTTTTGAGGTGCAGATGACAAGAGCGAGCCAGTGATCAAATGTGGGGGGCAAAGGAAAGCTCGGAATCAAGTATGACCCCAAGACAGCGGGCCTGTTGCTGGGGAGTAATAGTGGAACCACACACAGAAATGGCAATGTCGGGTATAGGTACATTAGTAGAGGGAGGAAACACCAGGAGTTCAGTCTTTGACAGGTTCAGTTTCAGATATAGTGAGGACATGATATTAGACACAGCGTTTAGACAATCGCCGGTGTTTTCTAGAAAGGCTGGCGTGATGTCAGGAGAAGAAGCGTATAATTGGGTGTCATCAGCATAGAGATGGTACTGGAAATCAAATCTACTGATTGTTTGACCAATAGGGGCAGTGTACAAGGAGAAGAGGAGGGGACCTAGAACCGATCCTTGGGGGACCCCAACAGTAAGGGGAAGATGAGAGGAGGAGGAACTGGCAAAAGATACAGTAAAGGAGCGGTCGGAGAGATAGGAGGAGAACCAGGAGAGAACGGTATCCTTGAGGCCAATGGAACGGAGCATAGTGAGGAGGAGCTGATGATCCACAGTGTCGAATGCTGCAGAGAGATCCAAGAGAATTAGCATGGAGTAGTGACCATTTGATTTAGCTGTTAGCAGATCATTAGAGACTTTAGTGAGGGCAGTTTCAGTGGAGTGTAAAGAGCGGAAACCGGATTGGAGAGGGTCGAGAAGAGAGTTTTCTGAGAGATAGCGGATAAGACGGGAGTGGACCAGGCGTTCCAGGAGTTTAGAGATGAAGGGAAGATTAGAGACAGGTCTATAGTTAGCGGCACAGTTTTGGTCGAGGGATGGTTTTTTAAGTAGTGGATGTATGATGACATGCTTAAATGAGAAGGGAAAAATACCAGAAGAGAGAGAGAGGTTAAATATTTTAGTTAGGTGAGGGGTGACAGCAGGGGAAAGGGACTGAAGGAGCTGTGACGGAAATGGGTCACTGGTGCAAGTAGTTGGGCGAGAAGATGCAAGGAGCCTGCTTACTTCTTCTTCTGTGACTGGTTCAAAATCAGAGAGTGAGTTTGATGCAGTGGGGGAGGGAGGACAGTGCATGGTATGAGGTGATTGGGAGATAATTTCCTGTCGGATCTGGTCAATTTTTTCTTTGAAGTAATTGGCCAGATCGTCAGCTCTGAGCTCCGTGGTTGGGGCCTGTACTCTTGGATTGAGTAGAGAATGAAAAGTGTCAAAGAGACGTTTCGGGTTATTGGACAGTGAGGTGATGAGGGTGTTGAAATAGGTTTGTTTGGAGAGGTGAAGGGCAGTGTTGTATGTTCTAAGCATAAACTTAAAATGGATGAAATCTTCAGGTAGATTGGATTTTCTCCACAGACGTTCGGCGCACCTGGAGCACCGCTGCAGGAAACGTGTTTGCACCGTGTGCCAGGGTTGTCGCCGTCTGCGTTGTGGTGTTCTATTTATAGGGGGTGCAAATTCATCCAGGGCACTTTGAAGTGTTTCATTGTAATGCTTCAATGCAGAATCAGGACAGGAGAGGGAGGAGATAGGGGCCAATGAAGACTGCAAGTACTTCATAAGTTTCTGGGTGTTAATGGCCTGTATGTTTCTATAAGTCTGGACAGTGGGGGTGACCTGAGCAGCCTGGCAGTTCTTGATAGAGAATGAAAGAAGATTGTGGTCCATATAGTATTATACACTTCCCATAGTCTTCCATATAGTATAAGACACTCCTCATAGTCGCCTGTAAATTAAAATACACTCCTGAGTCCTCCATATAGTATAATACACTCCTCAGTCCTCCATATATTAAAATACACTCAGTTCCCCATATAGTATAATACACTACTCAGTCCTCCATATTGTATAATACACTCCTCATAGCCCTCCATATATTAAAATACACTCAGTCCTCCATATAGTATAGTACACTTCTCAGTCCTCCATATAGTATAATACACTCCTCATAGTCCTCCATATGTTAAATGCAGCCACCCCACAGAGTATAGTGCAGCCACCCCACAGAGTATAATGCAGCCACCCCACAGAGTATAATGCAGGCACCCCAAAGAGTATAATGTATCCCCCTCAGAGTATAATGCATTCCCGTCATACAATATATTGTAACCCCCCATAGAATATAATGCAGCCCCACTCATATAGTACAATGCAGCCCCTCCATAGAATATATGGTAGCCCCCATAGAGTATAATGCAGCCCCCCATAGAATATAATGCAGCCCCCCATAGAATATAATGCAGCCCCCTTATATAGTATAATGTAGCCCCTCCATAGAATACAATGTAGCCCTCCTCATATAGTATAATGCAGCCACCTTAGAATATAATGTAGCCCCCTCATAGAGTATAATGAAGCCCTCATACAATATAATTTAGCCCCCCATAGAATATAATGCAGCCCTACATAGAATATAATGTAGCCCCCTCAAAGAGTATAATGAAGCCCCCAGACAATACAATCTAGCCCCCCACAGAATACAATGTAGCCCCCTCATATAGTATAATGTAGCCCCCTCAGAGTATGATGCAATCACCCCTCATAGAATATAATAAATATAATACAGCCCCCCATAGAATATTATAAAGCCCCCCATAGAATATAATACAGCCCACCTCTCAATAGAATATAATGTAGCCCCATCAAAGAGTATGATCCAATCCTCCCTCATAGAATAAAATACAGCCCCCCATAGAATATAATGTAGCCCCCATAGAATATAATACAGCCCACCTCTCCATAGAATATAATGTACCCCCCTATAGAATATAATACAGCCCACCTCCCCAAAGAATATAATGTAGCCCCCCACAGAATATAATGCAGCCCACCCGCAGTGTCAGAGGCAGAGGGGAATGATAGGAGAGGGAGCGTCATCTGACGCTCTCTACTCCATCATTGCTGTGAACGCGGCGGTGGGGAGAGGCGGCGCTGGCAGCACACGAACCCCCTGACTCACGGGCCCCACATCAGCTGCGTGATGTGCCGCTATTAGCGGCACGCCACTGGCTGGGGGACCCTGGGGGGAGCAGGGGCCCCAGGCAGCTGCCTGGTCTGCCTGCCACTACCGCCAGCCCTGACTGCAGTCACTGTGTACGTACATTACATTGCTGATCCTGAGTTACATCCTGTAGATCTTTTATTATAAAAATGAAATACATAACAGCCGCTCATTCCCTCCTGTCACACATATTATGCATATATACAGAATAATAACTAATAATAACTTACACCTTCTGGTCCGGTCACCAAACAAACTAATAACAAACAATAAATATATACATAAACTTTTTTTTTTATAAATATATATATAACATAACCAAACTATACAAATATATACAAAACTAAACTAAACACCCCACACTGAAGCCCACCATTCCCAACCCCCGCACTGTCCTGAGAGCTGGTCCTTCGTCTCATGCCTCAGTCCATGTCCAACGTCCATAGGCCAGATCAGGCAGTGCCAGTGTTTCCCCAAACACCCCAGTGTCCCATAGTCGCAAAAGATAAACCCACCTCCCCCCTTTTCCCACCACCCAACCTAACACCTACACCCAAATCTATATCCCTATATACAATATACACAGAAAAAAAAACACTACAATACCACAATACCCACAAATCACAAAGCCCAAGTTCGGCGCCTGCAGCCCTACATCACTGTATACCAATCACAAAACAAAAATATACAGTGTCAGCAGCAGCCCACCACCAGGAAAGGAGACTACCAGACTATGGCACACTAAAAGAAAAGCCCCCCCAGAAGAGAGCGGCCCTACGTGTGCCCAGTCTCCCATACTCCAGAGAGCGCACCTTCACCAGGTCACCGAGTATGGTCCTAAACACATCGTCCACTGGGAGGATTTTCCGTTGCGTCAATACTAAGCACCGTGCGTTCCACGTGTGATACCTAACCACTGCACTAACTAGAAATAAAGTGCAGTGGTCCCGGCCACCAAGGTCTCCGAATGCTCCATAGGCCCATTCCGCATAGGAGAGACCGGCCAGCCGAGACCAGCCAATGGAGGTGCCCACCCTGTTGTACACCTCTGTGTTGAAGGGACAATGAAGCAGGAAATGGTCCATGCTTTCCAGCACGGTACCACAATGCTCCCGAGGACAGTTCCTGTCCTCAGAGCTCCTACACTTCAGATTGTCCCTCTCACACAGTTTCCCATGGAGGCAGCACCAAGCCAAGTCCCAAAACTTTGAGGGGATCCTGATAGAAGTCAAAAGATGCAAACCCAGCCCAAGATCCCGACTTGGGCAATCCCTGAGCATCAGAGGCCTCTGGAAATGGGTCAACAGAACCCTGTTGTCAAGGAGTTTCCTTGGCAGAGTCCTTATCTCCCACATTCCCAGATTCTACCGGCGAATTACCTTCAGAACCAAGGGAGCGTAAGCCAGAAGATGTCCATGCAGTGTGCGAAGATCCTTCACTTGCTCCTCCTGTCTCCCATTCCTGGAAGAAAGGCTGAAACCATCCCCTACAGGAAAATACCCACGGAGGAGCCCTGTCTTTCCAGAGGTTTGCAATATTGATCTTAATGAAGGTATCCACAAGGAATACCACAGGGTTAACCAAACCCAACCCTCCTAGTCTCCTCATACGGTAAATAACCTCCCTCTTGACCAGGTTCAGTCTAATCCCCCATAATACTTGGAAGAACAAACTGTAGACCCGAGTCCAGAGAGACTCCGATAAGATGCACAAATCAGTAAAGGGAGCAGGTAAGTTTGATCAGATTCACCCTTTCCCTTAGGGTCAAAGACCAACCCTTCCAATGGTTCACCTTCTGAGTGGTGATCTCTAGCCTGCTGTCCCAATTTTGTTTGGGGTAATCCCCCTGGTCAAATTCGATGCTAAAGACTTTTGCAGAGACTTTGGGTCCTGGAAGGGTGACCGGGAGATCAAAACCAGGATCTCCTCCCAGCCAGAGACTCTCACACTTATCCCGGTTGATCTTGGAACCGGATGTCTCTGAGTAGCGATCTACCTCTGACATCAGCCACCCTGCCTGAGAGGAAACAAAAACAATGACATCATTGGCATATGCCACCACCCTCAGAGTGGCTTCCGTTGCTGCCCGGTCCATTACGATCCCGGCCAATGGTCCACGCTCCACCCTCCTAAGAAGTGGGTCAATCGCAAACACGTACAACAGCAGGTTCAAGGACAACCCTGGCGAACACCAGATCCAACCTCAAAAGAGCTGCCAATCCAACCGTTCAGAAGCGGGAAACGCTCTGCCCCACCGTACAAGGTTTTAAGCCAATCAACAAACCCCCTCGGCAGGCCATATCTCAGAAGGACAGACCAGAGGTACTTGTGATTAACCTGATCAAACGCTTTTGCCTGGTCCAGAGACAGCATGTTCCCCTTCCAGTGACCAGCCCAACCCTGCTTCACCGCCTCCCAGACACAGCACTAAATGTGCTGCAACCTGGAACAGAGCAATGCTGGGCCTCCGAAAGGAGTCAGGGTGCAAATTTCACCAGCCGACTGAAAAGCAGAACCTTCCTGTCTGCATTGAGAAGCACAATGGGAAGCCAATTCTCAATGCAAGATGGGTCCTTACCCTTTGACAAGATGATCAGGGTAGACCTCCTCATTGACTTTGTCAGAGTGCCCGAGGAAAGACACTCATTGAATACCTCAGTCAAGAGGGGAGCCAAAGCGTCTTTAAAGGTCTTATAGAACTCAGATGTTAAGCCATCTGGACCAGGTGATTTTTTGGGAGGCAAGCCCTTCAATCGCCAACTTATCTTCCTCTTCCCTGATCATCTCTGTCAAAACATCAAGAGAGGGGTCTACCCCTGGTTCGGTAACGGCTTCAGCCAGGAAAGCCGACATCTCTTCCCAATCAAGATCCCTCTTCCCCAAGAAGTGCGAGTAGAAGGATCTGACAACCTCCAGGATCCCTGATCTGGATCGCCTCAGGGACCCAGTAGTATCGACCAGTCCTGTAACCACTTTACTATTCACTGACATCTTGCAGTTTCTGTAAGGGTCGGGTAAGCGGTACTTCCCGTAATCCCTCTCAAAAACCAAAGATGCATGTCTATCGTACTGACACCTCATGAGCAAAGATTTCACCCTGGAGATCTCACGGCTACCTCCAGTTGAGACAGGATGCTCGAGTTTCCTCCTCAGACCCTGATACAGGCAGTACCTGCTCAGACTCCTGAGGCTCGAGAGCTGGCGGAAGAATCTTGCCACCCTTTTCTTGAACATCTCCCACCACACTGACTTACTACTACAAAGATCCAGTAAGGGTTCCTGGCTCTGAAGAAAATCCTCAAAGACTGTCTTATCTCCGCTTCCTCCAAGAGAGATGAATTATGCCTCCTAAAGCCTCTTTTCATCCAGAGGATCTCTGTAACAATCAGAGAAAACAAAATTAAACAGTGGTCGGAGAACTCCACATCAACAACAGACACTGCTGAAGAGATAGCTTCCTTGTTTCAATAAAACTTATCTATTCTGGACCTACAGTTACCTCTATGATAGGTGAACCCCTCGTGGCCTGGGGTGTGCCCAATGTGGACATCCACCAGGCGAGCCTCACTAGCTATACTATTAAGGGCGACGCTATCTTAAGTCAGCTTGTCTCTGGAACCTCCTCTATCTCGGGGCTTCATGACAGTATTGAAGTCCCCTCCAAAGACAACCTGCCGACTTGTAAAAAGGTAGGGCTTGATCCTCCTAGAGAGACATTTTGGTCCCACTTAGATTGGGGACCATAGATGTTAATGAGCCTGAGCTCTTGTCCCTTCATGAGGACATCTAAGATCAGGCACCTTACCATTTCTAACTCAATAACCTGTCGGCGTTCCACCAGTGCGGTGAAAAGGACCGCCACTCCGCTATATGGCTAGGCCACTAGAGATCAATAGGAGGGCCCGAGTCTCCACTCCCTCTTGGCTTTAAACATGCTTGCCATGTTTGGCAGTTTAATCTCTTGCAAAAAGAAAATGTCAGCTTCAACACGGCTGAGAAAATCAAAGGCCGCAAATCTGCCTGTATTTGACTTTATGCTGGTGACATTAATGGACGCCAGCGTCAACGGAGTGGTTACCACCGTCATTGGTGATTGAGTTAGATGTCTTTCTTCTTCCCACTCACCTTATCCTTTGCCTCAGAGGAGGAATCCTTTCCCCTCTTTAACGACACAGAGGTGTCCATTCCCACGTGTTTTTTCTTTTTGTCATCCCCGTCTATGGACTCTGGGCCAGTCCCTCCCTCCAAGGACCTTACATTCCCAGAAGAAGGAGACTCGGCACCCCCTGTAAGCTCCTCCGAAGCCGGAACCTCATGCTCAGCTTCCTCCTCAGAGGAAGAGATGTTCTCAAGGGTTTGGAAACGGTTAGAAACACCAACCAGAGGGAAGTCAGTTTTTCCTTCCTTAGGTACCTTGGTCAGAGCGGGAGATGTTTTATCTCCCTTCTTTCTCTTCTTTTTGTTGCCGACCTTATGCTTGTCCTCTAGCCACTGCCTATTATCTTCATCCATACTTTCATAATGGGAGGTTTCGAAGCCAGTTGCAGTTTCCTCCATGTGGATCTTCCTGACCTCCTCATCCAACTCATCATCCCTCAGGGCCTCAGCAGCAAGACTGGCATCCAGGACAGGGGTCACCTCAGTAGCCCAGGGCTCACCCAGCTCCCTCTCCTGTTTGCGTTTGTCTAGATGCCTCAGCTGGGCAGGCGTCTTTTTATTGCTTTTCCTCCTTGGCCCCTCAGCTCCCTCACCCCTGCTAGTCCCTTCCCCAGCAGAATCAGCCTCACGGTTTTCTCCCACTGGGGTCATGACTGCATTAGCGAAGGAGCGAGGACAATGGCTGAATGGGTGACCTAAGTCACCACACAGGTGGCACCTAATCTCCACACAAGATGCAGCAAGATGGCCGATATCCCCACACAATGCACATTTCTGCACAGTGCAGTTTGCACTGAAGTGTGTGGGGCCGCTGCACTTGTGACAGAGCTTTGTTTGCACCTGGTAGAAGACCTGGATACGATCCCTACCCTGGAAGGCAGATGATGGAATGTGGGCAACTGTACCGCCTGAACAATTAAGTTTTACCATAAGCATTCAGCTCCCTGATCAGATACCATACTCATCATGGTTTTTCTTTGGCATCTCTACCACTTCTCCATATCAGCTAAGCCACATTATGATGTCATAGCAAGAAAGCCACTTGTTACAAGTCATCACGGTCACTTTCTTGACTTGATTTTGGTGAGACACCCCCTGGATGGCAAAGTCTCACCAGCCGGGCTCATTTTTTGCCTATTCATAATTTGACCAGAAGAGCTCAAGCCTCTCTGGCTGAACAAAGCTGACATCAAACTCAGGCATGGAATAGGGATGTATCAAGGCGTAGATGTCAATAGCCTTGAAGCCCATCTTCAGCGGGAGCTCCACAACCTTAGACCTTGGAGGACATGCATCACTGCCCTGTAGGGGAAGTGGACCGACCTATGGACCTGTCTTCAGCAGGAAGGGTTAATGTACAGTGTGCTGGACATGGACTGCTGTATATGAAGGTGGGAGACAGCTAGACAGAGGAGAAGGATGTTGAAGTACTGGGTTTTGCCACTAGGGGGAGACCAAGGACAGCAGAAATGAAGGAAGGTGTAGTACTGCAGTTTGGCCACAAGATAGGAGCAGGGAGCAGTGAGAGCAGGGCTTAGCATCAGCTTATGGCTACGAAACCGCAAAGTCATGGGGGGGACGGGTTACAGGAGCTCTAGATGGGAATTCCCAGGGAGGGGCTATATAAGAAGGAGAAGAGAGTTCCAGAAGGTCAGTCCAGGGAGAGGAGCTCAGGAGTGAAAAAAACTGGAGGGAGAGGCAGGACAAGAAGAAGCTCCAGGAAGGACTGGTGAGAGAGACGGTCAGGGGGGTGGCCCTGACAGGAGAGCCGCAGGACAGAGAAAGCCTGGGAGATAACAGAGACGGACAGACTCGGGCAGGTGAAGCGCTGTGGTGGTAGGCCTAGGGCAGTCATGGTGAAAGAGCCGCGAGGGACATCATTCAGGAAGACAGAAGAAAAGGGAAAAGTACCCGTGCCTGTGTGCGGAGCTCGTTGTGCAGCAGCTGTGTCGTCGAGAGGACGGCCAATAAAGAGGACCAGTTGGACGCACCTCAGTCTCTGTCTCAGTCTGTTCGCGATGGTGAGAGGACCCCCCCAGTCAGCCCACCTACCTACATTTGGCGTAGTCGGCAGGATCCTCACGGCTAATACACTATCTTAAGCGGTAAGCCTGCACCGAAGATCCAAAGGACCCAAGCTGAACGGGTTGAAGATTTCCCCTGTGGATTACAAAATTGGACTGTCAAGGGCAGCTAAGCCGAGCTCGTCCCTGGAACACTACTGGGAAAGCTGGGTGCCGCTGCTAGAAAGCTGGGTACCCGCCCACGTTAAAGGACTGCAGCGAGAGCTGGGAGCAGTTGCCAGCGCAGCAATCTCTGACCCGTCCTGGAGGTCTGCAGCAGATGGAATCCCCGACGGCTGGACCCGCGGAGCTGGAGCCAGAGGAGAAAACGGAGGAGTGCTCACCAGCGGCCCAGGCTGTGTAGGAGCAGGCGGAGGGACTGTTGTCGACGCTCCCTGCGGAACCATCGGGCCTGGAGGCTGGTCCTGCCGGACGGCGGGATGAAGAACAGCAACGGACACCAGATGACGGGATCGGGAGCTGTGGAGGAGCAGTGAGTACCAGCGACACCCTGGAAGAGCAGCAGAACGGCCTGAAGGGAGCTGCAGCGCCGAGGAAGGTGAGCGTTCCCCCAGCCCAGCCTGCGGTCCCACAGGCAGTTCCCGCTCCCACGCCCTGTACTCCTGATGAATCCGCGGCCCCTGCAGGGATGACCAATGCCTTCGTCGATGACCCCAAACCACCCCGCCCGGCGGAGCCCCATCCCGCGTCCCCGATGCAGAACAGACCCACGGCCACCCCTGCCGCGCTCCACATCCCAGCGGCGGCCTATCCATTGAGGCCTGCCTCCACTTCCGCCCTGCTCCAGAGCGCTGCGGTGGCTGGGCCGTCAGCCTCCGCAGCCTACTCCGTGGCCGCTTCTACCCCACTCTCGGCTATGGCCGCGGCCCACTCGCCGGGTTCCGCGGCCTATGCGGGGGCCAACTGCCATCCGCATTATCAGGCCTCAACTTCCCTGCCCCGCCTCTCACCGGCCAATGTTCCCGGCGCCCCATCTGCGGCTGGATCTACAGGAGCTGGGGGACGGATGGAGCGGAACCACCACATCGCCGGAGATGAACGCGCCCACACCACCACCGGTAGTAGACTGCTGGGCCCCGATGCTGTCCCTCAGCGGGGACGCGGGGCCTGGAGCCAGGCCCTGTGGAGAAGGTGCCAATCCATGCCCGGGGGCAGCTGAGGACTCCTCTGCCCCTGAGACTCTTTCGCCGTTTACAGATGCTGCAGCGGTGGAGTTCTCCTCAGCCGTTTATAAGCAAAGAGATGGCGCAAGATGCGCACCATGGAACTATCTTCGGCCCCTTCTTTCCATTTTAATGCATCTGTCAGGAGGGAGATGAACTTCTAGGTCCTGGGCAATAAGAGTACTCGGGGCCCAGGAGCAGTCAAGACATCCCGGGAGCTCCTCGGCTGTGGAGCTCCTTGCTGCTGGCAAAACATCAGCCATCAGGAGATGACCCGGAGCACCGCTGAGAAACAGACTACTGGGACTGCTGCGCACCGTTGCGTGGCATGGGGGATTGTTTCGCATCCCCTCGGGGTAAAATACCCAACTCTTGATACAGCAGGGATGTATGGGAGTGCTTCCCACAAAGGAAGGGGGCGCACCACTGTAAAAAAATTTTTGCTGATAAATGTTTGAAACGTTGCATAATAATGCTGATTGCTATAGTTTTAGATACAACTGGGAATAAAAAGTGAACAGATAATGAGAATAGGGAGTAGTATAAATATAGTATGGTAGGATGCTAAGTAATGTAGTATGATAATAGGAAACAGGGTAAATGTTGTGCCCATCAAAAATAGTATATGTAGTAACCACAGTTGTCGCCAAAAGTATTGACACCCCTGCAATTCTGTCAGATAATACTCAGTTTCTTCCTGAAAATGATTGCAAACACAAATTATTTGGTATTATTATCTTCATTTAATTTGTCTTAAATGAAAAAACAGAAAAAGAATTGTCCTAAATCCATATTGGATATGATTCCACACCAAACAAAAAAATGAGGTTGGACAAAAGTATTGGCACTGTTCGAAAAATCATGTGATGCTTCTCTAATTTGTGTAATTAACAGCACCTGTAACTTACCTGTGGCACCTAACAGGTGTTGGCAATAACTAAATCACACTTGCAGCCAGTTGACATGGATTAAAGTTGACTCAACCTCTGTCCTGTGTCCTTGTGTGTACCACATTGAACATGGAGAAAAGAAAGAAGACCAAAGAACTGTCTGAGGACATGAGAAACCAAATTGTGAGGAAGCATGAGCAATCTCAAGGCTACAAGTCCATCTCCAAAGACCTGAATGTTCCTGTGTCTACCGTGCGCAGTGTCATCAAGAAGTTTAAAGCCCATGGCACTGTGGCTACCCTCCCTAGATGTGGACGGAAAAGAAAAATTGACAAGAGATTTCAACGCAAGATTGTGCGGATGTTGGATAAAGAACCTCAACTAACATCCAAACAAGTTCAAGCTGCCCTGCAGTCCGAGGGTACAACAGTGTCAACCCGTACTATCCGTCGGCGTCTGAATGAAAAGGGACTGTATGGTAGGAGACCCAGGAAGACCCCACTTCTTACCCCGAGACATAAAAAAGCCAGGCTGGAGTTTGCCAAAACTTACCTGAAAAAGCCTAAAATGTTTTGGAAGAATGTTCTCTGGTCAGATGAGACAAAAGTAGAGCTTTTTGGGCAAAGGCATCAACATAGAGTTTACAGGAGAAAAAAAGAGGCATTCAAAGAAAAGAACACGGTCCCTACAGTCAAACATGGCGGAGGTTCCCTGATGTTTTGGGGTTGCTTTGCTGCCTCTGGCACTGGACTGCTTGACCGTGTGCATGGCATTATGAAGTCAGAAGACTACCAACAAATTTTGCAGCATAATGTAGGGCCCAGTGTGAGAAAGCTGGGTCTCCCTCAGAGGTCATGGGTCTTCCAGCAGGACAATGACCCAAAACACACTTCAAAAAGCACTAGAAAATGTTTTGAGAGAAAGCACTGGAGACTTCTAAGGTGGCCAGCAATGAGTCCAGACCTGAATCCCATAGAACGCCTGTGGAGAGATCTAAAAATGGCAGTTTGAAGAAGGCACCCTTCAAATATCAGGGACCTGGAGCAGTTTGCCAAAGAAGAATGGTCTAAAATTCCAGCAGAGCATTGTAAGAAACTCATTGATGGTTACCAGAAGCGGTTGGTCGCAGTTATTTTGGCTAAAGGTTGTGCAACCAAGTATTAGGCTGAGGGTTCCAATACTTTTGACTGGCCCATTTTTGGAGTTTTGTGTGAAATGATCAATGTTTTGCTTTTTGCTTCATTCTTTTTTGTGTTTTTTTCATTTAAGACAAATTAAATGAAGATAATAATGCCAAAGAATTTGTGTTTGCATTCATTTTCAGGAAGAAACTGAGTATTATCTGATAGAATTGCAGGGGTGTTAATCCTTTTGGCCACAACTGTATGTATAGTAAGTAGAGTTGAGCGACTTTGGTCGGATCGGGTTTCGTGAAACCCGAATGAAACAAAATAAGTTTCAGATGAAACTCGTCCGACTAGAGCAAAAAAAGTCGGAGTTTCGTCCGACTTTTATTTCCCATTGACTTGCATTGGGGTCGGGTTTCGGACGAAACTCCGACTTTGTTTTGCTCTAGTCGGACGAGTTTCATCTGAAACTTATTTTGTTTCATTCGGGTTTCACGAAACCCGATCCGACCAAAGTCGCTCAACTCTAATAGTAAGTGTAAACAGTTTGAAATGTTATCTGTATACAAAATGAAAATGTTCAACAGGTCCCGGGTACTAGGTGACAGAGAAAACACCGACCATGACTAATTTAAACTGGAGGGACAAAAAGTGTATGGAATTGAAACAGACAACAGTCCATAGGTCAGGTCCTGAGTAACACTAAAACCCCAAAATGAAAGGAGGAAGCCTGACAATGACCTGGTAGTTTAGAGCCTCGGTCATTGCGCTCCAAATTGCAAAATGTCACAGCACGGGAGAAAAGTGGGAAGAATGCACCCGTAGAGGAGTCTGGGTGGTCCTATCCCAACAGGAAGGATTTGTCATAGTGGCGTATTCGCTGGCAGGTAGCCGTAAGCTACTCGGAGCATGATTGCTCCCGGTTTAGTTCAGCTCCCCATGTATCGCGGGTCTTGCTCAACAACCAGTCCTACAAAAAGAAGGTGGGGAAGCTTCAGAACGCAAAATGAAGGCGACGAGATTGTCGAAGACGACAATGGTCATAGGAAGGAGGCATATAGGGGAAGTGGACTGACCTATGGGCCTGTCTGCAGCAGGAAGGGTTAATGTACAGTGTGCTGGACATGGACTGCTGTAAATGAAGGTGGGAGACAGCTAGACAGAGGAGAAGGATGTTGAAGTACTGGGTTTTGCCACTAGGGGGAGACCAAGGACAGCAGAAATGAAGGAAGGTGTAGTACTGCAGTTTGGCCACAAGATGGGAGCAGTGAGAGCAGGGCTTAACATCAGCTTATGGCTACGAAACCGCAAAGTCATGGGGGGCGGGGTTACTGGAGCTCTAGAGGGGAATTCCCAGGGAGGGGATATATAAGAAGGAGAAGAGAGTTCCAGAAGGTCAGTCCAGGGAGAGGAGCTCAGGAGTGTAGAAGACTGGAGGGAGAGGCAGGACAAGAAGAAGCTCCAGGAAGGACTGGTGAGAGAGACGGTCAGGGGGGTGGCCCTGACAGGAGAGCCACAGGACAGAGAGAGCCCGGGAGGTACAAGAGACAGACGGACTCGGACGGATGAAGCGCTGTGGTGGTAGGCCTAGGGCAGCCACGGTGAAAGAGCCGCGAGGGACATCATTCAGGAAGACAGAAGAAAAGGTAAAGGTACCCGGGCCTGTGTGCGGAGCTCATAGTGCAGCAGCTGTGTGGTGCTGCGGTCATTGAGAGGACAGCCAATAAAGAGGACTTGTTGGACACACTTCCGTCTCTGTCTCAGCCTGTTTGCAGCGGTAAGAGGACCACCCCCCCAGTCGGCCCACCTACCTACAGCCCCTCCACCGAAGACGAACCACGTTCCTACGCACACTACCTGGCCTGGCTGTCAGGAAGGACCACACTGTATTTCCCCCATTTTGCTCTCGGAAGGCCCCAAAGCCATGCCTCTGTATCAAGAATGATAGATCAACCTCTCGACCCTCTACTATTAGTGATCTCTCCCCCTTCTTTAGAGCCTCCAGGAGACGCCGCTGCAACATGCCGTCCCCAGAGCCCGGAGACGAGGAGGATGCCCTATTTCCCCCGGAGGTGACAGCGGCATAACTCCTGACTGGTTCTGCCACCACCAGGGGGGCAACCGGACCATTGACTGTTGTGAGCTCATTTTCGGGTTTGCCTCTGGCTTCTGGTGAGGGTTATGGAGCTGGCTGTGCTGACAGAGGAGTAGTGAGTTCTCTATCTGGACTCCCTCTGTTGGTGAAGGGAGGTAATGAAGCTGATCTAAATGGCAGAGACCGGCCACCTGAGGAAGAGGACTGCGATTGGACATCAGGAGTTTCTGATTGGATTTAAGGCAGCCGACTCCCTAGTTTCTTGTTGGTGATTTTTCCTGACTGTGGCTTCTGGTTTCCAGTTTGGTTCCTGCCTTCCTAAAGCTAATTTTTCTCTGCTATTGTTCATATGAGTTTTTGTCTGGTTTACTTAGTTTTTGTGTTCAGCCAGCCGTGGCTGGGACTGGGATGAATCCCCATTTTGTCTCTGATCAGTTGATCTCTTTTGCTCTGTCTTCAGAATATACCTGAGTGCTGATATAGTGTTTTGAAGTCTAGCGACTTCAGGGCCTTTTTCTATCACACGTGTTGGACATTATTTTTGGCAGGTTTTTTGCGTGATTGCAGACAGCGGCTTTTCTTTCCTGTCCTTTCTAGTTAGTGAGGGCCCCATCGTTTGCTCAGCCTATCTTTCTATCTGTGTCTGTGTTTTCATCTTGTTTCACCGACAATACATGTTTGGGGCTGTCTATTGCTTTGGGGTCTGCTCTGGGGCAGTTTAGATTTTCCCTTTCTTTCTTTAGGCTTATTTAGTTCTCCGGCCGTGACGAGGCGTCTAGGACCACCGTAGGCACGCTCCACGGCTACTGCTAGTTGTTGTGGATAGGAACAGGGGTCTGCAATCCGCTAGTTACCAACCTCTCCAGTTTTCTGGGCTTAGCTTGCTTTTTGTTTTTTCCTCCTCGGTGACTCATTCATAACAATTGACCACATCAACACCAACAGTATCACTATTACCCACCTCCATAACACCCTCACTCTCCACCAAACCAGCAACCACAGCACTAGACAAATAATTTTCCACATTCATACCCCCACCACATTCACTCCTGCTGGACCAGTGACAACAGGGGGTGACATTTTGACCTCCGCATCATGAGGCACAAAGGGCTCAGTCTCCTCCACAGAACTGGAAGCGACCTCACCCTTGGTCTTATGTATGCCCTTCGCATCATTAGTTGATATTTTCTGCTGCTTTATTGTTGATATCAGGCGCCGCTGATCCTTAGCCGGTGTGAGGCGCCGCTGATCCTTTATATCAAGATCATGCTGACCAGCGGCGCCAACAAAGAACAGGACTTTGGGAGGATCGGAACGTCCAGCCCTGACAACCCCCTCACACTGCAGCCGCTTCTCAACTAAGTGATCAATGGCAACAGCATTCAGGGGCGCCGAGGCTACTGGAGCTGCCCCCAACACTGGGCCGCTCCCCCCTCCCACTGAGTAGTGCACCACTTGCATCGTGGCCCAACCGTATGCCCGCCGCGGGTCCGCCCTCACTGTCCAGCCTCTTGGCTGATGCACCTGCTACTTCGTCCCCGCTACTACAAGCAGAGACGGAGCTCTACGCCTCATTACCGTGCTCTGTACTCTCCCCGTGCCTTTGCAAGGGATCCACAGCAGAACGCGGGCTGGGCTAGGCAACAGGGCTTATACAGTGAGCTGACCCTGCAGCTGACTCGGGGTACAGGGAGGGGGGCATATATATAGCTTACCACTTCCTGGAGCTTTGGCTTGGTCTTCTTTGCCTTTTTATTCTGGCCCCCAGGTGCCTCCTCTGGTAAATAGTCACCAAGATGTAAATTTTGAAGGCACACTGGGGACTCCAGGAGCTTGATCTCCACCATTAGCCTGGCCACTGTTATCACTGTCCTCCCCAGAGCAAGCAGAACTGCGACCAGATGCCAATGTCACCTGTCCAACAGGGAGCTCACTGCACGTGGCCTGCAGGTGACTTTGCAGGCTGCCAGGTGGGGCTTTCTGCTGGTCATCATCCTCATCATCATCACCCACCTGGCTCTCAGGCTGCAGCCCCATCTGCCTTTGCTCTCTGTTATCAGCCATTTCTCTGAATCTGTCCTCATTCAGTAGTTTTTCTTTAAATTGTCCACTTTTTTCTCTAAGGAATGCTTTCCTCACCTCCAGCTCATTAATATCAAGCTTCAGTCTCTTTACCTCCTGCTGGAGTTGGGTCTTCCTCAGTTTGGAGGCACCTGCAGCTTTGGCACTTGAAATACAAAATCCCAATGGCAGAGATCATAATCGATAGTGGTAAACAACAGATAATCCAAACTACCAAATGGCATTAGCCAAAGGAAAACTCCATTAAGTTTATAAACATGCCAGAAAAGGAGTCTATATCCACAGATAAAATCACCTCATTATTTTATTAGTCATCACAAAACATATATTTAGAAATAGACAAATAAATACAACCATCAATATTACAGAGTGTCAAAGAGAGACACTAATATGCAACACAAGTATGGCGCCACTAACAGCAGACAATCTTAGCATGTAAATAGCCAGTGCATTTATATTTAAGAGGATCCATAGGTACTAATTAGCATAGGCATAGTAATCCCCCAGTGAGGTGTATATATCTAAATAGTCCCCTGCCAATAAGTCCGTAGGTCATAACTCCAGAGTTACTGCTTACCCATAGCTGTCAGGAACACCGCACGCTGCACGTGTTTTGCAAGGGCTTCTTCTGGGGGCTGTTGCGGTGTTTGCTATCTCAAAGTCCTCCTCATATAAGACTAACACAGGTGCCGGGTATATCGCTAATTAGCGGCACGTTTCTGGGTTCAGAGACTGGGTGTGACATCACTTCCGGTGCCAGGAACACCTTGTGTGTCACAGGAGCACCCTGATGATGTAAGTGGCACGCACACGTCATCTGACGGCGCCACTGGGACGTATTCAACCCGTCCCATCCGAAGTCATGCGCACTAGCAATGGCTTTTATGATCGCACATCTCACCAGGGGAATTACAATTGCCATCACTATCAAAAACCCAATACATGGACCTTATATAATCCAACCATCACATTATATTTACTGACGAGCAAAAACACACATAGTAATTTCACTGAAAGAGATACTTGGTCACTTTTACATAACACCAATATGATTATATATAAATATTAATATTTTCAGCAATCACATCTATATAATAAAGTGCTGAAGTGATAAAGTGATAAGTGCAAAATAATACTGCTACATGTTCATATCTTTATTCACATCATGAACTACAAAAAAGTATATAACATAAAATAACACCAAATATACATGAAAGCAAGTGATAAAAGAATTATTTTTAAAAAGTAAGGATCAAGTATCACTATAATGTTACAAATCAATCATCATTAGCCTGATGATAACATCCTCATCCTAAAAATTACATACTCAAAGGAAGAGAGATACAAATCTCCCCAAACTAACTGAAATGGGAAGATTATTATTCTTAATTCAAATCTGGCAGCGATCTTGTAGAGACCAAAAAAGTCTTCATCCCCACCGGTGGAATACCATGATGATATATAGGAAGGACAACACGTCTCTTTATAAAAGACAAAGACTGTAAAGAAAAGCAAAGACAAAAACACCAATGACAAATATATGAAACAAAAAATCATAAAAAAGGGGAAAAACTTAATTGTTCATTCAAACCCACCGGTGTTAACATGTTCAGAGAAACAATCCATTTACATTCCCTCTGGAGGAGGGAATGCATGACATCATCACCACGAATCCCTAACCTAAAGCAGTCAATGCCCTTAATCCTAAAGTCTGCAGGATTAGATCTATGTTTTAGGCAGAAATGTCTTGGAATCGGTTTCATAGTCCAGCTAAAATACGGTTGACCCGGAACAAATTCCAAGAAAGCGTTTTATGATTTTTTTTTAATTACTATTATATGTGGGGAACAACATATTAAAAGTTTTCCAAAAACTGATCACCACAAAGGTCCTAACTATGACATCATAAGACAATGACAGCCATCGCACTAAAAATAACGAATATTTCCCTATTTCAAAGCTGTAGCTTTAGGTTACAGAAGAGTTTGTATTTTGTATACTATATATTTTCATATAACAATTTTTATACAAAGTTTTATACTAACTACATGGACAGGCGAGTTCATGACGTCATCAATGACGTCATGACATATATGTACATTTCTAGAAATTATAGAATTAATACACAGTGCATTTTAAGACCTACTTCATCACTGAATAAGCGTGTGAGGTCAATAGTCACTATTTTCATCATCAGACACTGCTTCCTCACTCATATTGTCACAATGCCCTTCTTGACATGGTCTGCATACCCGTGAACAGGTAAGTCCGTGTCTTTTGCAAGTGCACCGAAGTGTACTACAACCACGAGAACAATTGCAGTTAATTATTTTCAGAAGTGTTTCTGGCGCGGGTGAAGTATCCATCATCACTGGAACTAGACTGTTGTTCTGCAATTCCCATCCCCATTCAGTAGTGTCCATGGCCTCACCATTGTCCATCCAAAGCATCACTTGGAGGTAACTCCAAAGGGCATGATACTTCGTTGCAGAGAAGGTCAGTGGCAGTCGTTCAGGTGTAACAAAGATTTTGGCTGAACCAACTTTTTTGCAGAGTAGAATAACTCATTGCAGACAGATTGTCTCCAGGTTTGCCCCCGAACAATGCCACCATCGCTTTACACCCAGCGTCTTCAATCTCAGCTCTGTTTTTGTTAGGTGTGGAAAAGATTTTAGCACAGCTATTTAAGACCGAGTCTCCCTTCAAAACCTTGTGTAGTCCGAGTTTTTTTCCCGATTCCAAAAACCGCGGAAGTGGTATTGCAACCCGTGAATGCATGAAGGAACAGAAGACTGCTGCAGACATGGTTTCCCAGGAACTTCTTCATAACCTTAATGTCGTATACTGTTGCAGGACTCCCTTTATCAGAGTAGAAATAAAGCTTGTTGCCATCACTGGTTGATGCGTGATGAAGTAACAACACCAAAAGATCTGTATCTTCGCCAATGAGACTAGTACTTTTGTTGGATGACATTGACACTGCTGCCTTAACAATCTCCACATCTGCATCCCCCTCTGATTGTATTACGTGGCAACCTCTGTCATTCCTGCGCTGTGAAACGAGATTGATAAGAGACTGTTTATTCTCCACATTCGAAAGGAAGTCCTCCTTTTTCCCAACAAATTTCGTTCCTTCAGCAATGTTCACTTTGTTACTTGTTCGTTTTTTGCGCCGTCGCTGATGGGTAATGTCCTTAGTGTTTGGTCCTCCAATGTAACCATCAAATACTATCGTAGCCTTACCATAGTGCTTTAGTGTGAAAGATGCATAGTCTTCAGCGATTGAACAATATGTCTTTCCTTCTGACCACTTCAGTCAATGGAGAAGAGAACCTCCGTCAAGAACATAATGTTCCACTTTTGGTACATCCTTGAGTACTGCGTCATCTGAACTCTGTTCTTTTATAGCAGCCATCAGTTGTGCTTTGTTTGGTTTGCGTAACAGATGTTTTGCCTCAAAGAGGGATGGTGGGTATGGTGAAAGTTCATAGGACATCACCTCATTAAGGGAAAGATCAGCAGTTTGAGACACCACAAGAAACATTTGGAACAAAAGAGCGGGGTCTATTGTTTTGTCCTTAGCAACGTCAATAGCCTCACTGAATGCCAGGGTCTTGGCTTTCATTGACCGCTTGTACTTAACTGAAAACAGTGATTGACCCTCCATTGTTGCCACTATTTCTCTGCCAATGGTGAACAGGTTATGGACATTCACATCCTTATTTGCATTGACACCGTTGATAATGTTGTGAAAAGACACTTCATCAGAGAAAGGTGAAAAGGTCTCGAGTTTATCTGCAATTTTCTCCAGGTCTTCACAATCTCTTCTCATCCTTGAAGTTCTTGCCTCCTTGTGTTGTTCACTGGTGACAAGCTCTGGCGAGTGAAACCCTGCATTGCATCACTGTAGGAAGAGGACACTGGCACAGACAGAGTCCACAAGGCCCTCTGATGTTCAGACATTCCACTTCCTCTGGTGAGTCCTCCTGCAGATTTTAGGGAGCGCATCAGAGCTTGCTCGATGACTAGGTCGCAACCCAGGCCTGCCCAGTACTGATCAGTCCACCTTACAACATGCAAGCCATTCATAAATCTATGGAAGACTGATGGTATATCACCTTCCAGAGTGGTCATAGACTGGAGGTAAAGGTAGGCGGCCTTCACATAGTTCCCATGCCCAGCAGCTGCAAGAATGGGCAAACATTCGGCTACAGCATGAAGGTGCATCAGCCAGGATCCTGTACGATCGGCCTCGATAAGCTCCCTTGCAATTCCAACCATCTGTTGGTAATTCAGCCATAGTTTACTGGTGCGAGAGTGAGCGGATAATCCGTTTCTTTTGGTGGACAAGAGGTGGACAATTTCACTAAGGCAGGTAGAAGTGATGACCGAATTCAAGTCACTTTCCCAGTCAGTGTCCGAGCATACAACTGCTCAAGTTCTTGCAACAGGTCTGCAAAACCGGGATGGTCGCAAAGTACTTTGTCTGCAACTTGCTGAGTAAGACACTGATCAAGGAGGAGATGGCCACGAACTGCACGCTGAACTGCCTTTCCAGTCATGATGTGTTGCACAGCATTGTCACCGTAAATTGTTCCCAAGATCTCTTTGATTCCACTCCCATCCATCAACGTTCCTATGGCACCCATAAGATTCATCAATGTGTGGAAGCTCCCGAGCATCAGGACAACATCTCGAACTGGGCTGTCTTCAGGCACCTTGTGTTTGATTTCTGACGCTTTCCAGTAGAGTGGCTGATCGAATGTAACAACTGCAGCGGATCGGTGTTTATCAGCAAGGTTGCACAGATACTCAACAGTAGAGAAGATGCATGACTTGTCTCCGGAATACATGTCAAGTGATGGGCAGGAAGATTACCGAAGACAACCCCGGATGATCACAGTCTTTATGTAGCATGTGCATCATTCCATTCCAGCTTGGTGCAGGCTGTTTGAAGTGTAAAGACATCTCCCACAATACATCAACACGATGGTCAATGGCGTCGAGAAATGGCAAGGGCTTGAATTTTATGTTTCGGCGCATGTGTTTTGTGAAACGGTATTCCCTTACATCAACTCTGCTTTGTTCAACTATCTCCAAGTCCGCAGTTTTATGTCTGAGAATAGTGTGACTGACCTTCCTTCCTGGAGTCACAGTAGCTACCATCCCCATGCCGTGAAAAGTCCCCTTCCCATCTAACGTGATGATATTATGATCGACATTGTCTGCAGCGAACAGCAGTGCTGTATCCAGTCTGTCTATGGTACCACCGAGTACATCCTGGCCAACAGAAGCAGCAGCGTTTTCCTTGAATCACTGAACTTCTGAATATGATGAACAATATCCCATGGCTGAGAGACTGTCAACACGAAATCGAGACCTGAAATGATGATGGAGCTGGACTGCTAACCCAAGCTGCAATGGAGCTACTACAGCCCTGGGACGTATAGCCTGAACAACTGATTGTCCAATGCTTGCGACCTTCCTGTGAATGTCCTTTCCAACGAAGAGGGTTTCAAGCAAGCAAAGCAAACTCAGTGGGAGATAATCTAAGGCAGACTGACATTCAAGCGAAGAAGTCTTCGGATATTCATCGGTTGAAGATGGGATCTTAGACTTGATATCGCTCTTGATTAGTTTGGCCGCAGTCTCTATGATGGCTCTCTTCTGGGCTTCTTCATCCGTTTCCTGACTACGGAAATAGTCCCTCACGATTATTATGGTCTTTTCACAGAACGTTACAATGTTAGGCAACCCTTCACACTCTGCTATGAATAGCGAATCGCCATACCTCTCCTCAACCCTATACCTCAGCCATTTATTACTATAGGCAGCACTGTCTCCTTCTACAAGATACTCTGTCATTTTCTTTGCAAGATCTGTGACAGTCAGTTGCTCTTCATCGTTGTCCTTGAGAAATGCACACATTCTCAAGAACGCTTGCTCTTGGTCCATGTTCATCGGCCTCCCTACCATCCGCGGTTTCTTTGTAGTAGATCCACCACCATGACGCATAGTAATTCCATAATTTTTCTGAAAGTTAATGTCACATGAATGATGATACAGACAGTCTGCAGCATGTAAGTCCTTCCCAAAGTACGCGATTGTCCCTTGAATGGTGATTGCCCAGTCATCATTACGCTGTTTGCAATGTGACAAGATGGACCTTACAAATCCATCCGTTTTAACAAAGCTATAGTCATCGAAATCACTACTAGATCTTGTCTTCACCACTTCATGTCCACAGAACAAACACTGCGTCGTGCTATCATAGGATCCAGTAGACACCCGTGTACCTCTCTTGGCAGGTGAATGATGAACGGAAGTAGCTTTCTTATGCAAGTCTATTTGCTTCTTGTTTATGTAGTTCATACGACATCTCTTGTGCACCACTGCTCCAGCAGCTACCACAGTGCTAACGCCCCTCTCAATACTGGCTTTATTGATCCCTTCAGCTCCTTTCGCACCAATCACCACTCTTTCTCCGTCATCTTCTACTTCATGGCTGCATAAGAGGCAAGTTTCTTGACTTTCCATCATTCTCAGCTCTGTAAAAGAAGATAAATAAATCGTTAAATAATAAATATAATAATAGTAGTAATTGTAAAAGAAATATGATGGACACTGAAAGGCGAGTCGCATTTAACATTTTACAGCTTTGGCGGCCATATTCTTTGACGTCACATTTGGACCCTTTGTGGTAACCCTATCTTGGTAAACTTTTAGTATGTTTTTCCCTACATGTAATACTACCAAAAAAAACCAATAAAACGCTTTCTTGGAATTTGTTCAGGGTAAAGGATTTTTTTTTCGGATTTTGACTGGACTATCAAAGCATCCACATTATGAGACGCCTCAATATCTCTCACATGCTCACTTGTACTCACATGTAGCTCACAGCTACACATTGCATAGTACACTACATGAGTCGTAGTACATGTGATGTATTCATTAATGTTATATTTCGTGAGACCATCTGATGACATAAATGATGTGGTCCATTCATGATTTCTACAAGCCAAGCATCCTCCACAAGGGAAGAAACCTTTCCTTTTGTCTACAATGCCAAAAAGGGGGGATGGTTTACTTACATAATGGCTCTTGACTAGCATATCCCTTAAATTCCTGCTCCTTCTCGCAGTCATCAAAGGGGAAGGAGATAAACAGTCCTTCAAATCAGGATTTGTCATCAATATCGGCCAATGCTTAGTAATCATTCCCCGCATAGTCTCCCATTGCTGACTAAACACCGATATGAAACACATAGGACCAATTTTTTTTGTCTCTTTTGTACATTAGACATCATTAATTCATCTCTTGTCATCTTTTTGGCTCTGATGTAACCCCTCTTGATACTCCTCCTGCTGTACCGACGATCCTCAAACCTCCACCCAAGGTCACATGCCTGTCCCTCGAACAGAACATCCGAGCCCGAAGAAATTGACCAATCGGGATCGCATTGATCGTAGAGCGTGGATGCACAGATGATGCCTGTAATAATGCATTTACAGACGTATCTTTACAATACAAATCAGTATGTATTGATCCATCTGCCTGTATATTCAATTCGATATCAAGAAATGTTATTTTCTGCTGATTAAAGCTGTATGTCAGTTTGATGTTGGACTCGTTGCGATTCAAACCCGACATTAACGAATGTAGTTCATCGACAGTGCCTTACAAAAAAAAAACTTCGTCAATGAAACTAAACCGTTCAAGGATCTGGGGAATGGCACGTGCACCATCAATCATTAGACTCCACTCCCAGTAGCCAAGAAATAAGTTTGCATAAGATGGCGCACATGCCACTCCCATCGCGGTCCCCCGCTTTTGTAAGAAGAACCGATCCTTGAAGGTAAAAAAATTATGTGTCAGGATGAATAATAACAAGTCCAATACCAATTCATGTAAATAAGCATCCATGTTACTGGATTCTAAATAGAATTATACGGCTCACATACCATCCTCATGATGTATACTCATATAGAGTGATTCAACATCAGCCACTACGAGCAATGTGTCTGTATTGAGGGACAGGCCATCGACCCGCTGCAGGACGTCCATGGTGTCTCTGACAAAGGAGGGCAGCATTTCCACTTGTGGTTTTAAATAATAGTCAATGAACTTACATATGGGATCGCATAGCCCTCTAATGCCAGAGACAATGGGACGACCCGGGGGGAAGATAGATCTTTATGGACCTTGGGCAGTAAGTAGAACATGGGTACAACAGGGTATTTCACAATAAGGCCTTCAAAAACTTTTTTGGAGACTGTCCCTCTCTCATATACTATCTCCAAAATTGACACCAACCTCTCCCTGAATTCACAAAGAGGATTACATGTCAACTGGGAATAAGTTTCTTTGTCCCTAAAGGCCCTGTTACACGCATCAATGTCCCAGCGATCCCACCAACGATCCGACGTGGATGGGATCACTGGGACATAGTTAGCTGATCTCTGGTGAGCTGTCACATAGACAGACCCAACAGCGATCAGGACCAGTGAGCAAGCTGGTATCCAAGGTAAACAGCGGGTATCTAAAAGCCGCTCAAAGGAGCACCCTGATGATTATATGAGGAGGACTTTGAGACAGCAAACACAACAGCCCCCAAAAGAAGCCCACGAGAAACGCACGTCTGAGCGTAGTGTGCGATGTTCCTGACAGCTATGGGTAAGCAGTAACTGGAGTTATGACCTATGGACTTATTGGCAGGGACTGTTTAGATATATACACCTCACGGGGGATTACTATGCCTGTGCTAATTAGTACCTATGGGGCCTATTAAATATAAATGCACTGGCTATTTACATGCTAAGATTGTCTGCTGTCAGTGGCGCCGCACTTGTGTGGCATCTTAGTCTCTCTCTTTGACACTCTGTCCATACCTCCCAACTTTTGGAGAAGGGAATGAGGGACAAAGGTTGCAGCGCGCCGCGGCAAATTTTATACCACGTCCCGACCACGCCCATTTCACAACTAGTCACGCCCATGTCCACGCCCCAACCGCACCCATTTAGCACTGCTGATCACACTGACTGGTACTGAGGGCACAGTGGCTGGAATTATGGGCACAGTGGCTGGTACTGGCACATTGACTAGTACTGAGGAAAAGAAAAAACAGAGAGAGAGAAAAAAGAAAACAGAGAGAAAGAAAGAACAGAGAGGGAAAGAAAGAGGGGAAAGAAAGAACAGAGAGAGAGAAAGGGGACAGAGAAAGAAAGAACAGAGAAAGAAAGAAAGGGGGAAAGAAAGAGGACAGAGAGAGAAAGAAAGAACAGAGAGAAAGAAAGGAAGAACAGAGAGAAAGAAAGGAGGAACAGAGAGAGAGAAAGAAAGAACATAGAGAGAAAGAAAAAGATTAGAGAAAAAAAGAAAGAGGGGAAAGAAAGAAAAAAAAAGAACAGAGCGAAAGAAAGAACAAAGAGAAAGAAAGAGGGGAAAGAAAGAACAGAGAGAAAGAAAGAGGGGAGAGAAAAATTGATGCAAAGGATCTTCCAACCTTCCAATCTGCAGCTTGGCAGAGAGGATGCAACCCTGATTTGTTTTGTATCATGCAATAGAAACATTTATCTACATCTCGGTGTGCTGTCAAACATTTTCCTCGTAGTCACTATCGTCCTGTCATCATCAACGTTGGAGTATCCATTCCTCTTGTAACTTCATAGCAATGTCCTAGATGGAATTTTGTCAAAGCCAACTGGAAAAATTTTGCTGATCATCTTGATAAGTGTATTGGCTGGATACCCCCAATCAGTAAAAACTATGAGCGGTTCTGTAAAGCTGATATCAAAGCTGCAAAGAGATCAATACCACATGGTTTTCATAAAGAATACATTCCAGGTTGGACTGTTGAATGTGAACAACTGTACATACAATTCCTTGAGAGTGGAGATGGTGAAATCGGTGATGAGTTGCTTAACAAACTGAATGCAGCAGGTCGGGCAAAATGGATGGAAACAGTTGAGAACTTGGACTTTAAAAGCTCCAGTAGAAAAGCATGGTCTCTTTTAAGAAAACTAGAAGGAAGCCGTAAGTCAAAACAGAAAATTAATGCTGTAACTTCAAACCAAATTGCAGCACATATTGTGAACACCTCAAGAGCCCCTAAAGACCGAACTCATACTATAGAAGTAAAAAATAAGTTTAAGCTACTAAAATCATCTGTGGCACCAACTGAAGAATACTCCCATCCTTTTACAACTTGTGACATTGAAATTGCCCTTGCTGATACTAAAAGTAACCAAGCTCTTGGATTTGATGGGATTCATCACAAATTTCTTAAAAACTGTGGACCTTACGCGAAAAAATGGCTGGCAAAGTTCTTCTCAGGTATCATGGAGAATGCTCAAGTCCCAAGTAAATTAAAACACGCCAAGATCTTGGCATTGTTAAAACCTGGGACGTCTGAAGATAATCCATCAAGCTATAGACCCACTGCATTATTGAGTTGCCTATGTAAGCTTTTAGAACGCTTAATCTATAATAAGATCATTTCAAAGATTTTTGACTCAATACCCATAGAGCAAGCTGGCTTTAGACCTGATCGAAACTGCAGTGACTAAGTTTTAGCCTTGACAACTCTCAATGAGGCTGAATTTCAAAAGAACAAGAAGGTTTCAGTGGCGTTCATTGATTTTTCTGCAGCATATGACACTGTGTGAAGGGAAGGACTTCTATACAAGTTTCTGAAGGTGATTTCATGTAAGAAAATGATGTACCTCTTGAATAATATGATTGCAAATCAAACCTTTCAACTTATCATGGGTGATTCAACCCGTTGTAAGAAAACCTTGACAATGGTTTGGCCCAGGGATCAGTGCTGGCACCTCTCTTGTTTTCTTTGTACCTAGCTGACCTTCCAGATACAGTATTATGGAAATGCCAATGACTGGGCACTTGCTACAGTGATAAAAACAATTGTGGAAGCAGAGGAAGATCTAACAGAAGATCTTAGTGTAATGGGAAAGTATTTTCGACAATGGAGGCTAATGCCCAATCCATCAAAAATGGAAGTATGCTGCTTTTATTTACACAATGCAAGTGCTAAGACTGAACTCAAAGTACATTTTGAAGGTCAACTTGTCAAATATAATTTCAATCCTGAGTATTTAGGCGTAATCCTTGATAGAACCCTAACCTTCACATCTCGCTTGGATAAGACAGCACAGAAACTGAAAGCACGGAATAATATTATTCAGATCCTCTTGGGGTTCTTCAACACCTGTCTTGAGAACGTCTACACTTGTCTTGGTTAATATCTGGAGCCATCAGACCTACGCCCGTCCACTGGTTACCTGTCTTGAGCCATATTGCACCTGCAAACCTGAGAAGACAAAGGCTCCTACTTAAAGAATACATTAAAGTACTGAATAATGAATATCTCCCAATACATCAAAATATCCAAGATGTTCAAATAAGGCGACTGAAATCAAGACACCCACCCATCCGAACAGCAATTACCCTCTATGAACATGATTTCAATTTAGAAGAGAAATGGCGAGAACTTTGAGTCAGTGCAGTAGATGAGCTTCCAATGTTCCTCACATTCAAAATCCACCACCAGGCTTCAGTCTACCAAGGAAAACCTGGGTTACTCTGAATCGTATCAGAACAAACTTTGGTGTCTGAAAAAGTGGGGAAAATCTGACTATCCTGCCTGTGACTGTGGAGCTGATCGTCAAACAGTTCAGCACATTGTTGAGGAGAGTCCCCTTAGATATTATACTGGTGACAAGAATGATTTCTACACTGGAAATGACAATGTTATTGCATATATAGAAAACCTTGATATTTGACTCTGATTTTTGCTCCTTTGATCTTTCCAATCACTGTTTATTGTTCGTTGTTTATTCTTATATGATGTTGAAATATATGTTCATACGATTAAATAAATTCTAGGTTTGTGTGGTTGATGCGCCTCTATGCGCAGGCAGATGTTTCTGCCCTGATAACGGCACAGTAAAGTTGTGAAGTGCGTAGGTGCCGGAGCTCTTTCATCTTTCCTGGCGCCTGCATACTGCACGAGTTTGCTATGCCCTCAGCGAGGCAGATAAGTATGCCTGTGCAGGAGCGCGATGCCACGGAGACTGTGTGGATGATGCAGGGACGCGTCATCTACACGAAGCAAGCAGGAGGGCAGCAATCATATGAAGATGGGAGGCACCCGGCCAAGAAGATCGACACCCCTTGGACTGCCCTGCAGTTGAGTATAATAATAGGTCTTTTCTTGTCTTGCGGGTCGGGTTGGGGGCAGATATACTGCGTTACATAAGCTGTATATCAGTAAAGAGATAACAAAACAGGGTATTTGGCTGATACTTTTTTTGCAAAAAATGTATACTAAGCCGCTCTACCAAACGTCAAGGTATCCCCATCAGAGCATTCTCTAACCGATGTATTTAAAAACCTGGTCATGTGAATAGTACCTATATGAGCAGGATTCAGACAGGTAATGTCCGTTGTGGACACACTGTAGAAGACGGCTTTTATGTGCATGGCCCACAAGGGAGGGGTGGAAACAAGAAAAACAATTGAATACAAACACATGGGCCATATACATAGTGAACAAGTCTGTAGGACAGTGTTCACACCACCATAAGACTGAAACACAGAAAAACACAGTAAAACTAACGTATAAAAATACTCTGCTGTAAAAAAAGTAACAGTAAATACAGTAGTAAGTGCTAGTAAAAATATAACAAAACAGGGTATTTGGTTGATACGTTGTTTGCAAAAATGTATACTAAGCATCAAGGCAGATAAGTATGCCTGCACAGTTGCCGCTGAGACTGTGTAGATGATGCAGGGACGCTTCATCCACACGAAGCAAGCAGGAGGGCAGTAATCATAAGAAGATGGGAGGCACCTGACCAAGAAGATCGACACCCCTCGGACCGCCTCGCAGGTGAGTATAATAAAAGGTCTTTTCTTGCCCTGAAAGGTGGTGGTCTTATGTCCTATGGTCCAAACCTGGTGACCGCTTTTCTTTAACCCTTTTATGACATTGGACATACTATTCCGTCCATGTACCCTGGGACTTAATGCCCATGGACAGAATAGTACGTCATACGCAATCAGCCATGCTCACGGGGGGAGCATGGCTTATCGCGGCTGGGTGTCAGCTGGTTCTCACAGCTGACACCCAGCACTAAGTGCCAAGAGCGATCACAAACCACTCCTGGCACTTTTACCCCCAGAACACTGCGATCAAAAATGATTGCAGCGTTCCGGGAGCAGGCAGAGGGACTGTCAGCTCTGACAGCCCCTCTGCCTTTGGATCGGAGACCCCGTGGCATGATGCAGGGTCCCGATCGCTCCCATGGTAACCCAATGTCCTCATGATGACATCCGGGTTACCAGAGCTGAGAGACTTCCTGTCATGCACAGTGCATGTCAGGAAGTCTCTGAAGTCAGTGTGCACAGAGTGCAGTGCTGACTGCTTACAGTGGAGGAAATAAGTATTTGATCCCTTGCTGATTTTGTAAGTTTGCCCACTGACAAAGGCATAAACAGTCTATAATTTTAAGGGTAGGCTAATTTTAACAATGAGAGATAGAATATCAAGAATAAAATCCAGAAAATCACATTGTATACATTTATTTGCATTTTGCAGTGAGAAATAAGTATTTGATCCCTCTGGCAAACAAGACTTAATACTTGGTGGCAAAACCCTTGTTAGCAAGCACAGCAGTCAGACTTTTTTTGTAGTTGATGATGAGGTTTGCGCACATGACAGGAGGAATTTTGTTCCACTCCTCTTTGCAGATCATCTCTAAATCATTAAGATTTTGAGGCTGTCACTTGGCAACTCAGAGCTTCAACTCCCTCCATAAGTTTTCTATGGGATTAAGGTCTGGAGACTGGCTAGTCCACTCCATGACCTTACTGCGCGTCTTTTTGAGCCACTCCTTTGTTGCCTTTGCTGTACGTTTTGAGTCATTGTCTTGCTGGAAGACTCAGCCACGACCCATTTTTAATGTCCTGGCAGAGGGAAGGAGGTTGTCACTCAGGGTTTTACGGTACATGGCTCAATCCATTCTCCCATTTATACGGAGAAGTAGTCCTGTGCTCTAAGCAGAGAAACACCCCCAAATCGTAATGTTTCTACCTCCATGATTGACAGTGGGGATGGTATTCTTTGGGTCATAGGCAGCATTTCTTTTCCTCCAAACACGGCAAGTTGAGTTAATGCTAAATACCTCAATTTTTGTCTCATCTGACCATAGCTCCTTCTCCCAATCACTCACAGAATCATACAGGTGTTCATTGGCAAGCTTCAGACGGGCCAGCACATATGCCTTTTTGAGGAGGGGGACCTTGAGCGGGCACTGGAGGATTTTAAACCTTTACGGCGTAATCTGTTACCAATGGTTTTCTTGGTGACTATGGTCCCAGCGGCCTTGAGATCATTAACAAGTTCCCCCGTGTAGTTTTAGGCTGATCTCTCACCTGCCTCATGATCAATGATACTTATGAGGTGAGATATTACCTGGTGCCCCAGATCGATGTCAATTGACAGTCATTTTGTATTTCTTCCATTTTCTTACTATTGTTTTGTAGTCCATTCCAGCTTTGTGCAGGTCTATGATCTTGTCAATGACATCCTTATAAAGTTCTTTGGTCTTGCCCATGTTGTAGAGGTTAGAGTCTGACTGATTAACTGAGTCTGTGGACAGGAGTCTTTTATAAAGATGACTATGTAAGACAGCTGTCTTTAATGCAGGTGTCAAGTTGATTAGGATCGTCTAACTGGTTTGTAGGAGCCAGAACTCTTAAAGGTTGGTAGGGGATCAAATACTTATTTCCCTCTATAAAATGCAAATAAAATTATATAATTTATACAATGTGATTTTCTGGATTTAATTGTTCATGTCTTTGTCAGTGGGCAAACTTAGAAAATCAGCAAGGGATCAAATACTTATTTCCCCCACTGTATATGGCATGCAGTTCTGCATGCCATATAAGCAATCAGCCTGCACAAAATGAGTGTCCCATAGTGGGACACAGTGTAAAAGTAAGAATGAAATAACATTTGAAAAAAAAAATAATTGTAAAAATATTAAAAAATAAAAAATAATATTTTTTTATTCTATCATTAAATCAATATTTGAATAAAAAAAGTCTAAACAATAAAAGTACACATATTTAGTATCGCCGCGTCCGTAGCGACCCGAATTAAAAAAACTGTCCCACTAGTTAACCCTTTTAGTCAACACTATTAAAAAAATATATATTTGGCAAAAAAAAACAATGCTTTATCATCATACCGCCGAACAAAAAGAGCAATAACACGCGATCAAAAAGACGGATATAAATAAACCTGGTACCACTGAAAACGTCATCTTGTCCCACAAAAAACAAGCTGGCATAGAGCTCCATCACCAGAAAAATAAAAAAGTTATAGCTCTCAGAATAAAGTGTTTTTCTATAAAAGCTTTTATTGCATAACAGAAATAAAAAAATGATATAAATGAGGTATCGCTGTCATTGTACTAACTCGAAGTATAAAACTGATTTATCAGTTTTACCACACAGCCGCCAAACATAAAAACCGCCATAAATAGTAAATCAAACCCCCCGTTATCACCCCCTTAGTTAGGGAAAATTAATAAAACTAAAAGAAAATGTATTTATTTCCATTTTCTCATTAGGGTTAGGGCTAGGGTTAGGGCTAGGGTTAGGGCTAGGGCTAGGGTTAGGGTTAGGGGTGTGTTGGGCTTAGGGTTGGAGTTAAAATTGGGGGGTTTCCACTGTTTGGGCACATCAGGGGCTCTCCAAATGCAACATGGCGTCTGATCTCAATTCCAGCCAATTCTGCGTTGAAAAAGTCAGATGGTGCTCCTTCCCTTCCAAGCTCTGCCATGTGCCCAAACAGTGTTTTACCCCCACATATAGGGTATCAACATACTCAGGACAAATTGCAAAACAACTTTTGGGGTCCAATTTCTACTGTTACCCTTAGGAAAACAAAAAATTGGGGGCAAAAATATCATTTTTGTGGAAAAAAATGATTTTTTTATTTTCACACCCAGGCGTTATAAACTTCTGTGAAGCACTTGGGGGTTCAAAGTGCTCAACACACATCTACATAAGTTCCTTAGGGGGTCTAGTTTCCAAAATGGGGTCACTTGTCGGGGGTTTCCACTGTTTAGGTACATCAGGGGCTCTCCAAAGGCAACATGACACCCGCAGACCATTCCATCAAAGTCTGCATTCCAAAACGTCACTACTTCCCTTCCGAGCCCCGACGTGTGCCCATACAGTAGTTTTCTCCCACATATGAGGTATCAGCGAACTCAGGACAAATTGGACAACTTTTGGGGTCCAATTTCTCCTTGTACCCTTGGGAAAATGAAAAAATTGGTGACTAAAAGATCATGTTTGTGGAAAAAATACGATTTTTCTATTTTCACGCCCGGGCGTTATAAACTTCTGTGAAGCACTGGGGGGTTCAAAGTGCTCACCACACATCTAGATAAGTTCCGTGGGGGGTCTATTTGCCAAAATGGGGTCCCTTGTGGGGAGTTTCAATAGTTTAGGTACATCAGGGGCTCTCCAAACGCATATGACACTAGCAGACCAATCCATCAAAGTCTGCATTCCAAAACGTCACTACTTCCCTTCTGAGCCCCGACGTGTGCCCGTACAGTAGTTTTCTCCCATATATGAGGTATCAGCATACTCAGGACAAATTGGACAACAACTTTTGGGGTCCAATTTCTTCTGTTACCCTTGGGAAAATAAAAAAATTGTAGACTAATTGATCATGTTTGTGGAAAAAATACGATTTTTTTATTTTCACGCCCGGTCGTTATAAACTTCTGTGAAGCACTGGGGGGTTCAAAGTGCTCACCACACATCTAGATAAGTTCCTTAGGGGGTCTAGTTTCCAAAATGGGGTCACTTGTGGGGGGTTTCCACTGTTTAGGTACATCAGGGGCTCTCCGAAAGCAACATGACACCCGCAGACCATTCCATCAAAGTCTGCATTCCAAAATGTCACTACTTCCCTTCCGAGCCCCTACGTGTGCCCATACAGTAGTTTTCTCCCACATATGAGGTACCAGCGTACTCAGGACAAATTGGAGAACAACTTTTGGGGTCCAATTTCTCCTTGTACCATTGGGAAAATGAAAAAAATGGTGACTAAAAGTTCATGTTTGTGGAAAAAATACGATTTTTTTATTTTCACGCCCGGTCGTTATAAACTTCTGTGAAGCACTGGGTGGTTCAAAGTGCTCACCACACATCTAGATAAGTTCCTTGGGGGGTCTAGTTTCCAAAATGGTGTCATTTGTGGGGGGTTTCTACTGTTTTGGTACATCAGGGGCTTTCCAAACGCGACAATTCCAGCCAAAAACGTCAAATGGCGCTGCTTCCCTTCCGAGCTCTGCCATGCGCCAAAATAGTGGTTTACCCCCACATGTGGGGTATCAGCGCACTCAGGACAAATT
This sequence comes from Dendrobates tinctorius, assembly GCF_039654945.1. Lineage (NCBI taxonomy): Eukaryota > Metazoa > Chordata > Amphibia > Anura > Dendrobatidae > Dendrobates > Dendrobates tinctorius. The sequence continues at coordinate 908,536 of NW_027361726.1, read as the reverse complement.
GCACAATATCTTTTAGGGTCCTGTTACCCTTGGAAAAATAAGAATTGAGGGTGAAAAGATCATTTTTGTGGAAAAAATATGATTTTTTAATTCTACGGCTGTATGTTATAAACTTCTGTAAAGCCCTTGGGGGTTCAAAGTTCTCACCACACATCTAGATAAGTTCCTTGGGGGGTCTAGTTTCCAAAATGGTGTCATTTGTGGGGGGTTTTCACTGTTTTGGTACATCAGGGGTTTTCCAATCGCGACATGGTGTCCGATCTCAATTCCAGCCCAAAACGTCAAATGGCGCTGCTTCCCTTCCGAGCTCTGCCATGCGCCCAAATAGTCATTTACACCCACATATGGGGTATCAGCGTACTCAGGACAAATTGCTCAATAACTTTTAGGGTCCTGTTACCCTTGGAAAAATAAAAATTGGGGGTGAAAAGATCATTTTTGTGGAAAAAATATGATTTTTTAATTGTACCGCTGTACGTTATAAACTTCTGTGAAGCCCTTGTGGGTTCAAAGTTCTCACCACATATCTAGATAAGTTCCTTGGGGGGTCTAGTTTCCAAAATGGGGTCACTTGGGGGGGTTTCCACTGTTTAGGTACATCAGGGGCTCTCCAAACGCAACATGGCGTCCGATCTGAATTCCAGCCAATTTTGCATTGAAAAAGTCAAACGGCGCTCCTTCACTTCTGAGCTCTGCCATGCACCGAAACAGTGGTTCCCCCCCACATATCAGGTATCAGCGTACTTAGGACAAATTGCACAATAACTTTTGCAGTCCAATTTCTCCTGTTACCCTTGGTAAAATAAAAAAATTGCACCTGAAGTATTTTTTTAAGGAAAAAAAGTTAAATGTTCATTTTTTTTAAATATTCAAAAAATTGCTGTGACGCACCTAAAGGGTTAATAAACTTCTTGAATGTGGTTTTGAGCACCTTAAGGGGTGCAGTTTTGAGAATGGTGTCACTTTTGGGTATTTTCTATCATATAGACCCCTCAAAGTGGCTTCAAATGTGATGTGGTCGGTAAAAATAAAATGGTGTTGCAAAAATGAGAAATCGCTGGTCAACTTTTAACCCTTATAACTTCCTAACAAAAAAAAATTTTGGTTCCAAAATTGTGCTGATGTAAAGTAAACATGTGGGAAATGTTACTTATCAAGTTTTTTGTGTGCCGTATCTCTGTGATTTAAGGGCATAAAAATTCAAAGTTGGAAAATTGCTAAATTTTCACCAAATTTCCGTTTTTTTCACAAATAAACGCAAGTTATTTGAATGAAATTTTACCACTAACATGAAGTACAATATGTCACGAGAAAACAATGTCAGAATCACCGGGATCCATGGAAGCGTTCCAGAGTTATGACCTCATAAAGGGACAGTGGTCAGAATTGTTAAAATTGTCCTGGTCATTAACGTGCAAAACACCCTTGGGGCTTAAGGAGTTAAAGCCTCCCTGTGTGAGCTCCACAGACTGATACATTGTAGCAAACTGTAAGAACAGTCCAGAGCTAATACTGATGTGATTATTAAAGGTGTGTGCACACGCTGGGGATTCTGCTGCGGTGTACAGTACCATAATATCCTATGGGAAATGGAAACCGCAGTGCAGATGGTGCAGATTTTTCCGCGCGGATTTGCTGCGGTTTCTAATCCGCAGAAAGAATTGACATGTCACTTCTTTCTGCGGATTCCGCTGCGGTTTACCATCTCCTCCTTTGTAGAGGTGATAAACCACAGGGCAAAACCGCAGGCAAATCCGCAGGTAAAAAAACCGAATCAATCTGCAGCAGTTTCCGCAGCGTGTGCACGTACCCTAATAAAAGCTGACGGCGTATTCTCAGGCTCTCCTTCCCTGGCAGCGATTCTCCATCACCTTTTCCTGTCTTGGCTACAGTTTTTGCCTATGGATTAACCTGACCTTTCGGATTTGCTCGTCTTCTTACCGCACCTTGTATCTTATCTTTTTGGACCTCTATTGATGTTTTAGAGTTTTGTCTTTGTATCAATAAATATACATTTTTTCACAATCCGGTCTTTGGAGATTATGGCTGAGGCCAGGATCACACATGCGAGAAACTCGGACGAGTCTCGCATCTTAATACCCGGCGTATGTATTTCTACGCAGCCACACGCTCCGCTCCCGAGTGCCGGCGGCAGTGCCGGGTATTAAGGTGCGAGACTCGTCCGAGTTTCTCGCATGTGTGATCCCGGCCTTACTCCCATTCTCTGGGTGTACATAACACCAAGTAGTTGTAGAACGATGATTATTCACAGCCCATGGCACCGCGCCATCATCTATGCTGTAATATATCGTCACCCATCCAGAATGCAGCTTTCTTCTGCTCATTTTCCGTGGCATCTATGGAATGGTCAGAGTAGCCGAATTCTTTCCAAATGTCAGGACGAAGTCCCCTTATCTTTGGTGTTTGGGTTTGTGCAGATCTGCAGTGACAATGCCCCTATAATGCAGAGTGGATACAATCCCGGCTGACATCTGTGTCTCCTCGTAGGACGCGGCGCTTTTCTTGTTGTGTCTGCTCCATAGACCCTGCAGATTATCTTCTCTTTACCAAGGCTTCTCCATGATGCACTGCTTTCTCCTGGGTAAAGTTTCAATGCCAGGCTGTTGTAATCCAGCCACATATTATGGTGCTAGAACCCCAACGAAAAGTGCCCTAATCTCCATATCGGTGGGATTTAAAGGGAACCTGTCAACTGGATCACCACGGGCAGCATGAATCAGCCACCGGCTGACGCGAATGTTGTCAACTATGGCAAAGTCGTAACACATGATATCAAATGGACTAGTAAGTGTTAGAGGTAGCCATGATGCAAGTGAAGACTGCCATGGAGGACAGGACCGGTCCAGGGAAGCAGCACCATTCCAGGGTTGTGGTCGGACACCCTGCAGCTCAGCGTTCTTCATATCTGTGACTATGGCGTGGATGGAACATTGCAGTGATGAGCGCTCGTCTGGGCACTTTCCAATAAGCTGTGACGTTCGCTGATCCTTGGGAATTGTGCCCAGATTTCATGGGAATACCTATTTATGTCTCAAACAATGGAGATTTCCAGGAGTTTTACCATTCCCTATCGCAGCCAATGAGTCGGATTACAAGAGTGTTGTACTATGGGGTCTTTCTGGATCGCTGGCACTGAAGAAAGAGCAACTGCAGGATCTGACGGTGAAGAGTGGGTCACCCTGTCGCTTAGGCCTGTTTCACACTTCAGTTTTTCCTGTCAGTCCAGATCCGCCAAAATAGCGGAAAATGGATCCGCAGGCGGACTGACAGGAACGTGTGTGAGCGGATCGGCGGATGTACGGATCCGCCGATGGTGAAATTTTAAAGAGACATACCGCGTCAATTCCTGGAGCAGCATGACGAAATTGGCGCGGGAGCAGATCGGGCGAATCGCAACAGCAGTAGCAGATGTCGCGGCAGCAGATCGGGCGAATCGCGGGAGCAGATCAGGTGAGAGCAGCAGATCGGGCGATGATGCAGGCGGGAGCAGCAGATCGGGCGATGATGCAGGCGGGAGCAGCAGATCGGGCGATGATGCAGGCGGGAGCAGAAGATCGGGCGATGATGCAGGCGGGAGCAGCAGATCGGGCGATGATGCAGGCGGGAGCAGCAGATCGGGCGATGATGCAGGCGGGAGCAGCAGATCGGGCGATGATGCAGGCGGAGCAGCAGATCGGGCGATGATGCAGGCGGAGCAGCAGAACGGGCGATGATGCAGGCGGGAGCAGCAGAGTAGTTACCGTCTCAGGTGATGAGAGAGATATTTCATCCGGCACCCAGAGAGAATTGCGGGTTAAATCAGTGTGTGCCAGATCCGTAGGCCAAAAAAAGTTGCATGGTCCGTTCTGAAATCATTGCGGACGCCAAAATGTTGGCGGATCTGCAAAAATACGGACGCAATGGACCAACATCAGTCAAAATCCGCCGATAATGAAAGTCAATGGGGAAAAAAACGGATCCGCAAAGAAAAATGGCGGATCCGTTTTTTTTCCCAATTCGGCGGATCTTGACTGATTGTCAAAAACGGAAGTGTGACAGAGGCCTTAGGCCTCTGTCACACATCAGTTTTTTGTCATCAGTCACAATCCGTCGTTTTTTTAAAAAAACGGATCTCGCGACTGATGCTGCTGGATCCGTTTTTTTTTTCTCATAGACTTGTATTAGGCTACTTTCACACTTGCATTTTTTTGCTCTGCGCACCGTGCGCAGTGCAAGCGCACATAAAAAACGCATCATGCGTTTGTGTGCTTTTTTGCGGTTTTGCGCATTTTTTAAAAAAATGCATGCTTTCTTTTGCGCTGACGTGCGCATTACCATGCGCACGTCAGCGCACCCATAGACTATAATGGGTGTTTGGGTGAATAGAACCGCATTGCGTGTGCATGCGTTTTTTTGTGACAAGTTGGACGCATAAAAAATGCAACAGGATGCATTTTGTGTGCCCGAGCGCACACTACAAAAAACGCATGCACATAGAAACGCGTACAAACACATGTGTATGCGCACCCATGTAAAGTATAGGAAAAAAACGCATGCGTTTTTTTGCACACAAAAATGCAAGTGTGAAACCAGCGTTCGCGACGGATTGTGACGGGTGGCTACCCGTTTCATCCATCATCCGACAGATCCATCGGAAAATCTTAGTCCGTTGGCAGGAGACAATGGACAAAGGAACGTATTTTGTGTACGTCGAAAAGTCGGACAGTGACAGATCCAGCGCCATCCGCCGTTGGCTATAAAAAAAAGCCTATGGGCGCAGGATCCGTCGCTGTCCGTCAAAAAATGGAATCCAGCAACGGATTCCGTTTTTTAAAACTGAGCATGCCTGGAATAATATCTCATCCTTTAATTTAACCCCCACAGCTGCATTTTCCATTCTGGCACATAAAAAAAAATCTCTCTCTCGTTCTCCTCTCTCTCTCGATCCGTTTTTTCCACACTTTGACGGATTGTGATTGATGGCTAAAAACTGACGTGTGAAAGAGGCCTTACCTGACGTCCTTTTGTTTTCTTCCCACCTGCACAGGACTGAGCTGCAGTACCAAGTGCAGCCATATCCATATGTAGGCGCTGTTCCTGTGCAAATCATACCCTGCTTTTGTGCTGTGGCGAGCAGCTGTGGTCCCTCTCTGCATATACGGTATCAGTATGTAAAGGGTTCCTGTCATACTACTCCTGCTGCCCAAACCACTGACGCTGGCTGTGGAGTGTTAGGCTGAGTGCAGACGGACTTTTTCGCCCTGCGGATTTTTCCGCGCAGAATTGAAGAAATCCGCAGGTCAAATGATCTGCATTTTTCCTGCGGATTTCTTCCATTTTTAATGAGGTTTTCTTGCGGTTTTTGTGCGGTTTTCCCCATGCAGATTTGGAGACAGGGGAGGTGGAAAACCTCACAAAAGAAGTGACATGCTGCGGATTTTGTACCGCAGGAAAACCGCAGGGTCTGCACAGTGGTTTTTTTACATTGCTTTAAATGCTACTGTACGCAACGTTTCTGCGCGGTAAAATCCGCTGCGGATCCGCTGGATATCCGCATCGTGTGCACACAGCCTTAGAGAAAACATACTTTGTAATGCCGGCCATGGTCCTCGGAGGTCGGACCCCGGCAGCTTCACCCCCAGCCCTATCCCCATACATACACATATGGTGAAATCTGTGAGTGTAGAGGAGCCGGCGAGGAGAAGCCGCTTTGCTCTTGTCACCCTAGAAGCGTTATTCCATGGTCGTCCGCTCACAGTATTCTCAGAAATACCGCAGTCAGTACAATAAGGCAAATTGTGCTACAAAAAAGGCAGGATTTGCTGCTTTTTGTTGTCTCTTGTGCATGCTGATAAAGTTTAGAGCCCCCCAAAAAATCAAGATGAAACTTCCTTACATTGTTTTGCAGAAAAAAACTGATACCTGCGGTTTTAGCTATATTTTTGCACTTACTCATTGAAAACGCCGCAAATACGCTGAATGAAGTGACATGCTGCAGTTTTCCAAAATCAAACCAATGTGTGTGCAGATTTCTGGAATCTCATAGGCTTTGCTGGTACTGTAAAACGAAGCTGGAAAGGTGCATTAAAAAAAAACACAGCAAAAACACTTAGTGTGAACATAGCCTAACAGCCAGCGCCGGAGGTTCGGGCAGCATGAGTCTTACCAGAAGTTCCCTTTAAGTCCAGGAAAACAGGACCCCGGACCCGATAATACTCTGCGTTACCAATCCGCATGTGATATTTGCTACCAGGGCCAGAACAACAATACATGGCAGTAGGTAGAACAGCAGGGGCACATGCATGACTGTAAGGAACTTACACGAGGGGTGGCCAAACACTTACACCATGCACTCAGCGTATGATGCCGGCAGCTCTTCTATGAGGTCCTGCAGCAGCTGTGACTTTGTACGGGATGCCGGCAGCTCTGCTGTGAGGTTCTGCAGCAGCTGTGATTTTGCATGGGATGCCAGCAGCTCTTCTGAAAGGTGCTGCAGCAGCTGTGATTTTTGTATGGGATGCCGACAGCTCTGCTGTGAGGTTCTGCAGAAGCTGTGGTTTTGCATGGGATGCCGGCAGCTCTACTATGAGGTTCTGCAGCAGCTGTGACTTTGTACATGATGCCTGCAGCTCTGCAGTGATATTCTGCAGCTGCTGTGGTTTTGTATGGGATGCTGGCAGATCTGCTGTGAGGTTCTGCAGCAGCTGTGATTTTGTATGGGATGCCGCCAGCTCTGCTATGAGGTTCTGCAGCAGCTGTGATTTTGCATGGGATGCCGGCAGCTCTTCTGAAAGGTTCTGCAGCAGCTGTGATTTTTGTATGGGATGCCGACAGCTTTACTGTGAGGTTCTGCAGCAGCTGTGGTTTTGTACGGGATGCCGGCAGCTCTGCTGTGAGGTTCTGCAGCAGCTGTGGTTTTGTACGGGATGCTGGCAGCTCTGCTGTGAGGTTCTGCAGCAGCTGTGATTTTGCATGGGATGCCAGCAGCTCTTCTGAAAGGTTCTGCAGCAGCTGTGATTTTTGTATGGGATGCCGACAGCTCTGCTGTGAGGTTCTGCAGAAGCTGTGGTTTTGCATGGGATGCCGGCAGCTCTACTATGAGGTTCTGCAGCAGCTGTGACTTTGTACATGATGCCTGCAGCTCTGCAGTGATATTCTGCAGTGGCTGTGGTTTTGTATGGGATGCTGGCAGATCTGCTGTGAGGTTCTGCAGCAGCTGTGATTTTGTATGGGATGCCGCCAGCTCTGCTATGAGGTTCTGCAGCAGCTGTGATTTTGCATGGGATGCCGGCAGCTCTTCTGAAAGGTTCTGCAGCAGCTGTGATTTTTGTATGGGATGCCGACAGCTTTACTGTGAGGTTCTGCAGCAGCTGTGGTTTTGTACGGGATGCCGGCAGCTCTGCTGTGAGGTTCTGCAGCAGCTGTGGTTTTGTACGGGATGCTGGCAGCTCTGCTGTGAGGTTCTGCAGCAGCTGTGATTTTGTATTTGATGCCGGCAGCTCTTCTGAAAGGTTCTGCAGCAGCTGTGATTTTTGTATGGGATGCCGACAGCTCTGCTGTGAGGTTCTGCAGCAGCTGTGGTTTTGTACGGGATGCCGACAGCTCTGCTGTGAGGTTCTGCAGCAGCTGTGGTTTTGTACGGGATGCTGGCAGCTCTGCTGTGAGGTTCTGCAGCAGCTGTGATTTTGTATTGAACGCCGGCAGCTCAGCTGTGAGGTTCTGCAGCAGCTGTGATTTTGTATTGAACGCCGGCAGCTCAGCTGTGAGGTTCTGCAGCAGCTGTGGCTACCCATCCAGTAGAGCTGCCTTCGTCCCCAGTTTCTGGACCAGTTCCCACACTGTCCTGCTATCAATGATTGATTGTAGCCTCCATCGTGCTGGGAGCGCTCCCCACCCCCTCCCGCAGCCATGGAGGGTGGGCAGGAGCCAGCTGTCCTCTGGACCCTCACCAGCTCCCCTCTCCCCGCCCTGCAGCCTCCTCCCTCCGCCCTCACAGCCGCTTGGGGTCGGATGTGGAAGGTCCCGGGTCAGAATTCCTGCAGTCAGAATAGTGGGGCGCGGTGCTGCGTACTATCCCTCCGCTGCCACCGATCACCATGAGGACCCGGCTGCTCCCTCTGCTGCTGCACTGGCACTGCCTGCTGACGATCACCGCTGCTATCTCTCAGCAGGAGCTCTTCCCATATGGAACACACAGGGGGGATCTGCTGATGCCGGAGGGGGACGACGAGACGTCCAAGGTGCTGCAGCTGCCACAGCCCATTCTCTTCTATGAGGCTGAACTGAGAGAACTTTATGTAAGTGCAACTGTATGGGGGTCTACAGAGCCAAGTAATACTGTACACAGCACTGTATGGGGGTCTACAGAGCCAAGTAATACTGTACACAGCACTGTATGGGGGTCTACAGAGCCAAGTAATACTGTATACAGCACTGTATGGGGTCTACAGAGCCATGTAATACTGTATACTGCACTGTATGGGGGTCTACAGCACCATGTATTACTGGATACAGCACTGTATGGGGGTCTACAGAGCCATGTAATACTGTACACAGCACTGTATGGGGTCTACAGAGCCATGTAATACTGTATACAGCACTGTATGGGGGTCTACAGAGCCAAGTAATACTGTACACAGCACTGTATGGGGGTCTACAGAGCCAAGTAATACTGTACACAGCACTGTATGGGGGTCTACAGAGCCAAGTAATACTGTACACAGCACTGTATGGGGGTCTACAGAGCCAAGTAATACTGTACACAGCACTGTATGGGGTCTACAGAGCCATGTAATACTGTATACAGCACTGTATGGGGGTCTACAGAGCCAAGTAATACTGTACACAGCACTGTATGGGGGTCTACAGAGCCAAGTAATACTGTACACAGCACTGTATGGGGGTCTACAGAGCCAAGTAATACTGTACACAGCACTGTATGGGGGTCTACAGAGCCAAGTAATACTGTACACAGCACTGTATGGGGTCTACAGAGCCATGTAATACTGTATACAGCACTGTATGGGGGTCTACAGAGCCAAGTAATACTGTACACAGCACTGTATGGGGGTCTACAGAGCCAAGTAATACTGTACACAGCACTGTATGGGGGTCTACAGAGCCAAGTAATACTGTACACAGCACTGTATGGGGGTCTACAGAGCCAAGTAATACTGTACACAGCACTGTATGGGGTCTACAGAGCCATGTAATACTGTATACAGCACTGTATGGGGGTCTACAGAGCCAAGTAATACTGTACACAGCACTGTATGGGGGTCTACAGAGCCAAGTAATACTGTACACAGCACTGTATGGGGGTCTACAGAGCCAAGTAATACTGTACACAGCACTGTATGGGGGTCTACAGAGCCAAGTAATACTGTACACAGCACTGTATGGGGTCTACAGAGCCATGTAATACTGTATACAGCACTGTATGGGGGTCTACAGAGCCAAGTAATACTGTACACAGCACTGTATGGGGGTCTACAGAGCCAAGTAATACTGTACACAGCACTGTATGGGGGTCTACAGAGCCATGTAATACTGTACGCAGCACTGTATGGGGGTCTACAGAGCCATGTAATACTGTATACAACACTGTATGGGGGTCTACAGAGCCAAATAATACTGTATACTGCACTGTATGGGGGTCTACAGAGCCATGTAATACTGTGTACAGCACTGTATGGGGGTCTACAGAGCCATGTAATACTGTATACTGCACTGTATGAGGGTCTACAGAGCCAAGTAATACTGTACACAGCACTGTATGGGGGTCTACAGAGCCATGTAATACTGTATACAGCACTGTATGGGGGTCTACAGAGCCAAGTAATACTGTACACAGCACTGTATGGGGGTCTACAGAGCCAAGTAATACTGTACACAGCACTGTATGGGGGTCTACAGAGCCAAATAATACTGTATACTGCACTGTATGGGGGTCTACAGAGCCATGTAATACTGTATACTGCACTGTATGGGGGTCTACAGAGCCATGTAATACTGTATACTGCACTGTATGAGGGTCTACAGAGCCATGTAATACTGTATATTGCACTGTATGAGGGTCTACAGAGCCAAGTAATACTGTACACAGCACTGTATGGGGGTCTACAGAGCCATGTAATACTGTATACTGCACTGTATGAGGGTCTACAGAGCCATGTAATACTGTATATTGCACTGTATGAGGGTCTACAGAGCCAAGTAATACTGTATACTGCACTGTATGGGGGTCTACAGAGCCATGTAATACTGTATACTGCACTGTATGGGGGTCTACAGAGCCAAGTAATACTGTACACAGCACTGTATGGGGGTCTACAGAGCCATGTAATACTGTATACAGCACTGTATGGGGGTCTACAGAGCCAAGTAATACTGTACACAGCACTGTATGGGGGTCTACAGAGCCAAGTAATACTGTACACAGCACTGTATGGGGGTCTACAGAGCCAAGTAATACTGTACACAGCACTGTATGGGGGTCTACAGAGCCAAGTAATACTGTACACAGCACTGTATGGGGTCTACAGAGCCATGTAATACTGTATACAGCACTGTATGGGGGTCTACAGAGCCAAGTAATACTGTACACAGCACTGTATGGGGGTCTACAGAGCCAAGTAATACTGTACACAGCACTGTATGGGGGTCTACAGAGCCAAGTAATACTGTACACAGCACTGTATGGGGGTCTACAGAGCCAAGTAATACTGTACACAGCACTGTATGGGGTCTACAGAGCCATGTAATACTGTATACAGCACTGTATGGGGGTCTACAGAGCCAAGTAATACTGTACACAGCACTGTATGGGGGTCTACAGAGCCAAGTAATACTGTACACAGCACTGTATGGGGGTCTACAGAGCCATGTAATACTGTACGCAGCACTGTATGGGGGTCTACAGAGCCATGTAATACTGTATACAACACTGTATGGGGGTCTACAGAGCCAAATAATACTGTATACTGCACTGTATGGGGGTCTACAGAGCCATGTAATACTGTGTACAGCACTGTATGGGGGTCTACAGAGCCATGTAAGACTGTATACTGCACTGTATGAGGGTCTACAGAGCCAAGTAATACTGTACACAGCACTGTATGGGGGTCTACAGAGCCATGTAATACTGTATACAGCACTGTATGGGGGTCTACAGAGCCAAGTAATACTGTACACAGCACTGTATGGGGGTCTACAGAGCCATGTAATACTGTATACTGCACTGTATGGGGGTCTACAGAGCCATGTAATACTGTACACAGCACTGTATGGGGGTCTACAGAGCCAAGTAATACTGTACACAGCACTGTATGGGGGTCTACAGCGCCATGTAATACTGTACACAGCACTGTATGGGGGTCTACAGCGCCATGTAATACTGTATATTGCACTGTATGGGGGTCTACAGAGCCATGTAATACTGTATACAGCACTGTATGGGGGTCTACAGAGCCAAGTAATACTGTATACTGCACTGTATGGGGGTCTACAGAGCCATGTAATACTGTATACTGCACTGTATGGGGGTCTACAGAGCCAAGTAATACTGTACACAGCACTGTATGGGGGTCTACAGAGCCATGTAATACTGTATACTGCACTGTATGGGGGTCTACAGAGCCATGTAATACTGTATACTGCACTGTATGAGGGTCTACAGAGCCATGTAATACTGTATATTGCACTGTATGAGGGTCTACAGAGCCATGTAATACTGTATACTGCACTGTATGGGGGTCTACAGAGCCATGTAATACTGTATACTGCACTGTATGGGGGTCTACAGAGCCATGTAATACTGTATACTGCACTGTATGGGGGTCTACAGAGCCATGTAATACTGTACACTGCAAAGTATGGGGACTACAGAGCCATGTAATACTGTATACAGCACTGTATGGGGGTCTACAGAGCCAAGTAATACTGTACACAGCACTGTATGGGGGTCTACAGAGCCATGTAATACTGTATACTGCACTGTATGGGGCTCTATAGCCATGTAATACTGTATACTGCACTGTATGGGGGTCTACAGAGCCAAGTAATACTGTATACAGCACTGTATGGGGGTCTACAGCACCATGCAATACTGTATACTGCACTGTATGGGGGTCTACAGAGCCATGTAATACTGTATACTGCACTGTATGGGGGTCTACAGAGCCATGTAATACTGTATACTGCACTGTATGGGGACTACAGAGCCATGTATTATTGTATACAGCACTGTATGGGGATCTACAGCACCATGTAATACTGTATACTGCACTGTATGGGGGTCTACAGAGCCATGTAATACTGTATACTGCACTGTATGGGGGTCTACAGAGCCATGTAATACTGTATACTGCACTGTATGGGGACTACAGAGCCATGTAATATTGTATACAGCACTGTATGGGGATCTACAGCACCATGTAATACTGTATACAGCACTGTATGGGGGTCTACAGAGCCAAGTAATACTGTACACAGCACTATATGGGGGTCTACAGAGCCACGTAATACTGTATACAGCACTGTATGGGGGTCTACAGCACCATGTAATACTGTATACTGCACTGTATGGGGGTCTACAGAGCCATGTAATACTGTATACTGCACTGTATGGGGCTCTATAGCCATGTAATACTGTATACTGCACTGTATGGGGGTCTACAGAGCCAAGTAATACTGTATACAGCACTGTATGGGGGTCTAAAGCACCATGTAATACTGTATACTGCACTGTATGGGGGTCTACAGAGCCATGTAATACTGTATACCGCACTGTATGGGGGTCTACAGAGCCATGTAATACTGTATACTGCACTGTATGGGGACTACAGAGCCATGTAATATTGTATACAGGACTGTATGGGGGTCTACAGCACCATGTAATACTGTATACAGCACTGTATGGGGGTCTACAGAGCCAAGTAATACTGTACACAGCACTGTATGGGGGTCTACAGAGCCATGTAATACTGTATACTGCACTGTATGGGGGTCTACAGAGCCATGTAATACTGTATACAGCACTGTATGGGGGACTACAGAGCCATGTAATACTGTACACTGCACTGTATGGGGACTACAGAGCCATGTAATACTGTATACAGCACTGTATGGGGGTCTACAGAGCCAAGTAATACTGTACACAGCACTGTACGGGGGTCTACAGAGCCATGTAATACTGTATACAGCACTGTATGGGGTCTACAGAGCCAAGTAATACTGTATACTGCACTGTATGGGGGTCTACAGAGCCAAGTAATACTGTACACAGAACTGTATGGGGGTCTACAGAGCCAAGTAATACTGTACACAGCACTGTATGGGGGTCTACAGAGCCATGTAATACTGTATACTGCACTGTATGGGGGTCTACAGAGCCATGTAATACTGTATACTGCACTGTATGGGGCTCTATAGCCATGTAATACTGTATACAGCACTGTATGGGGGTCTACAGAGCCATATAATACTGTATACAGCACTTTATGGCGGTCTACAGAGCCATGTAATACTGTATACAGCACTGTATGGGGGTCTACAGAGCCATGTAATACTGTATACTGCACTGTTTGGGGGTCTACAGCGCCAAGTAATACTGTATACTGCACTGTATGGTGGTCTACAGAGCCAAGTAATACTGTATACAGCACTGTATGGGGGTCTACAGAGCCATGTAATACTGTATACAGCACTGTATGGGGTTCTACAGAGCCATGTAATACTGTATACTGCACTGTATGGGGCTCTATAGCCATGTAATACTGTATACTGCACTGTATGGGGGTCTACAGAGCCAAGTAATACTGTATACAGCAATGTATGGGGGTCTACAGCACCATGTAATACTGTATACTGCACTGTATGGGGGTCTACAGAGCCATGTAATACTGTATACTGCACTGTATGGGGGTCTACAGAGCCATGTAATACTGTATACTGCACTGTATGGGGACTACAGAGCCATGTAATATTGTATACAGCACTGTATGGGGGTCTACAGAGCCAAGTAATACTGTACACAGCACTGTATGGGGGTCTACAGAGCCACGTAATACTGTATACAGCACTGTATGGGGGTCTACAGCACCATGTAATACTGTATACTGCACTGTATGGGGGTCTACAGAGCCATGTAATACTGTATACAGCACTGTATGGGGGTCTACAGAGCCATGTAATACTGTACACTGCACTGTATGGGGACTACAGAGCCATGTAATACTGCATACTGCACTGTATGGGGGTCTACAGAGCCAAGTAACACTGTACACAGCACTGTACGGGGGTCTACAGAGCCATGTAATACTGTATACAGCACTGTATGGGGTCTACAGAGCCAAGTAATACTGTATACTGCACTGTATGGGGGTCTACAGAGCCAAGTAATACTGTACACAGAACTGTATGGGGGTCTACAGAGCCAAGTAATACTGTACACAGCACTGTATGGGGGTCTACAGAGCCATGTAATACTGTATACTGCACTGTATGGGGGTCTACAGAGTCATGTAATACTGTATACTGCACTATATGGGGCTCTATAGCCATGTAATACTGTATACAGCACTGTATGGGGGTCTACAGAGCCATGTAATACTGTATACAGCACTGTATGGCGGTCTACAGAGCCATGTAATACTGTATACAGCACTGTATGGGGGTCTACAGAGCCATGTAATACTGTATATTGCACTGTATGGGGGTCTACAGCGCCAAGTAATACTGTATACTGCACTGTATGGGGGTCTACAGAGCCATGTAATACTGTATACAGCACTGTATGGGGGTCTACAGCGCCATGTAATAATGTATACAGCACTGTATGGGGGTCTACAGAGCCATGTAATACTGTACGCAGCACTGTATGAGGGTCTACAGAGCCATGTAATACTGTACGCAGCACTGTATGGGGGTCTACAGAGCCATGTAATACTGTATACTGCACTGTATGGGGGTCTACAGAGCCATGTAATACTGTATACAGCACTGTATGGGGGTCTACAGCGCCAAGTAATACTGTACGCAGCACTGTATGGGGGTCTACAGAGCCATGTAATACTGTATACAGCACTGTATGGGGGTCTACAGAGCCATGTAATACTGTACACAGCACTGTATGGGGGTCTACAGAACCATGTAATACTGTATACTGCACTGTATGGGGGTCTACAGAGCCATGTAATACTGTATACAGCACTGTATGGGGGTCTACAGAGCCATGTAATACCGTATACAGCACTGTATGGGGGTCTACAGCGCCAAGTAATACTGTATACTGCACTGTATGGGGGTCTACAGAGCAAAGTAATACTGTACACAGTACTGTATGGGGGTCTACAGAGCCATGTAATACCGTATACAGCACTGTATGGGGGTCTACAGCGCCATGTAATACTGTATACAGCACTGTATGGTGGTCTACAGAGCCATGTAATACTGTATACAGCACTGTATGGGGGTCTACAGCGCCATGTAATACTGTATACAGCACTGTATGGGGGTCTACAGAGCCATGTAATACTGTACTCAGCACTGTTTGAGGGTCTACAGAGCCATGTAATACTGTATACTGCACTGTATGGGGGTCTACACAGCCATGTAATACTGTATACAGCACTGTATGGGGGTCTACAGCGCCATGTAATACTGTACGCAGCACTGTATGGGGGTCTACAGAGCCATGTAATACTGTATACTGCACTGTATGGAGGTCTACAGAGCCATGTAATACTGTACGCAGCACTGTATGGGGGTCTACAGAGCCATGTAGTACTGTATACAGCACTGTATGGGGGTCTACAGAGCCATGTAATACTGTACGCAGCACTGTATGAGGGTCTACAGAGCCATGTAATCCTGTATATAGCACTGTATGGGGGTCTACAGAGCCATGTAATACTGTATACTTCACTGTATGGGGGTCTACAGAGCCATGTAATACTGTATACAGCACTGTATTCGGGTCTACAGAGCCATGTAATACTGTATACTGCACTGTATGGGGGTCTACAGAGCCAAGTAATACTGTACACAGCACTGTATGGGGGGTACACAGAGCCATGTAATACTGTATACAGCACTGAATCGGGGTCTACAGAGCCATGTAATACTGTATACAGCACTGTATGGGGGGTCCACAGAGCCATGTAATACTGTATACAGCACTGTATGGGGGTCTACAGAGCCATGTAATACTGTATACAGCACTGTATGGGGGTCTACAGAGCCATGTAATACTGTATACAGCACTGTATGGGGGTCTACAGCGCCATGTAATACTGTACACAGAACTGTATGGGGGTCTACAGAGCCATGTAATACTGTATACTGCACTGTATGGGGGTCTACAGAGCCATGTAATACTGTATACTGCACTGTATGGGGGGTCCATAGAGCCATGTAATACTGTATACTGCACTGTATGGGGATCTACAGAGCCATGTAATACTATATACTGCACTGTATGAGGGTCTACAGAGCCATGTAATACTGTACACAGCACTGTATGGGGGTCTACAGAGCCATGTAATACTGTATACTGCACTGTATGGGGGTCTACAGAGCCATGTAATACTGTACTCAGCACTGTTTGAGGGTCTACAGAGCCATGTAATACTGTATACTGCACTGTATGGGGGTCTACACAGCCATGTAATACTGTATACAGCACTGTATGGGGGTCTACAGCGCCATGTAATACTGTACGCAGCACTGTATGGGGGTCTACAGAGCCATGTAATACTGTATACAGCACTGTATTCGGGTCTACAGAGCCATGTAATACTGTATACTGCACTGTATGGGGGTCTACAGAGCCAAGTAATACTGTACACAGCACTGTATGGGGGGTACACAGAGCCATGTAATACTGTACTCAGCACTGTTTGAGGGTCTACAGAGCCATGTAATACTGTATACTGCACTGTATGGGGGTCTACAGAGCCAAGTAATACTGTATACAGCACTGTATGGGGGTCTACAGCGCCATGTAATACTGTACGCAGCACTGTATGGGGGTCTACAGAGCCATGTAATACTGTATACAGCACTGTATTCGGGTCTACAGAGCCATGTAATACTGTATACTGCACTGTATGGGGGTCTACACAGCCATGTAATACTGTATACAGCACTGTATGGGGGTCTACAGCGCCATGTAATACTGTACGCAGCACTGTATGGGGGTCTACAGAGCCATGTAATACTGTATACAGCACTGTATTCGGGTCTACAGAGCCATGTAATACTGTATACTGCACTGTATGGGGGTCTACAGAGCCAAGTAATACTGTACACAGCACTGTATGGGGGGTACACAGAGCCATGTAATACTGTATACAGCACTGAATCGGGGTCTACAGAGCCATGTAATACTGTATACAGCACTGTATGGGGGGTCCACAGAGCCATGTAATACTGTATACAGCACTGTATGGGGGTCTACAGAGCCATGTAATACTGTATACAGCACTGTATGGGGGTCTACAGAGCCATGTAATACTGTATACAGCACTGTATGGGGGTCTACAGCGCCATGTAATACTGTACACAGAACTGTATGGGGGTCTACAGAGCCATGTAATACTGTATACTGCACTGTATGGGGGTCTACAGAGCCATGTAATACTGTATACTGCACTGTATGGGGGGTCCATAGAGCCATGTAATACTGTATACTGCACTGTATGGGGATCTACAGAGCCATGTAATACTATATACTGCACTGTATGAGGGTCTACAGAGCCATGTAATACTGTACACAGCACTGTATGGGGGTCTACAGAGCCATGTAATACTGTATACTGCACTGTATGGGGGTCTACAGAGCCATGTAATACTGTACTCAGCACTGTTTGAGGGTCTACAGAGCCATGTAATACTGTATACTGCACTGTATGGGGGTCTACACAGCCATGTAATACTGTATACAGCACTGTATGGGGGTCTACAGCGCCATGTAATACTGTACGCAGCACTGTATGGGGGTCTACAGAGCCATGTAATACTGTATACTGCACTGTATGGAGGTCTACAGAGCCATGTAATACTGTACGCAGCACTGTATGGGGGTCTACAGAGCCATGTAGTACTGTATACAGCACTGTATGGGGGTCTACAGAGCCATGTAATACTGTACGCAGCACTGTATGAGGGTCTACAGAGCCAAGTAATACTGTACACAGCACTGTATGGGGGTCTACAGAGCCAAGTAATACTGTACACAGCACTGTATGGGGGTCTACAGAGCCAAGTAATACTGTACACAGCACTGTATGGGGGTCTACAGAGCCAAGTAATACTGTACACAGCACTGTATGGGGTCTACAGAGCCATGTAATACTGTATACAGCACTGTATGGGGGTCTACAGAGCCAAGTAATACTGTACACAGCACTGTATGGGGGTCTACAGAGCCAAGTAATACTGTACACAGCACTGTATGGGGGTCTACAGAGCCAAGTAATACTGTACACAGCACTGTATGGGGGTCTACAGAGCCAAGTAATACTGTACACAGCACTGTATGGGGTCTACAGAGCCATGTAATACTGTATACAGCACTGTATGGGGGTCTACAGAGCCAAGTAATACTGTACACAGCACTGTATGGGGGTCTACAGAGCCAAGTAATACTGTACACAGCACTGTATGGGGGTCTACAGAGCCAAGTAATACTGTACACAGCACTGTATGGGGGTCTACAGAGCCAAGTAATACTGTACACAGCACTGTATGGGGTCTACAGAGCCATGTAATACTGTATACAGCACTGTATGGGGGTCTACAGAGCCAAGTAATACTGTACACAGCACTGTATGGGGGTCTACAGAGCCAAGTAATACTGTACACAGCACTGTATGGGGGTCTACAGAGCCAAGTAATACTGTACACAGCACTGTATGGGGGTCTACAGAGCCAAGTAATACTGTACACAGCACTGTATGGGGTCTACAGAGCCATGTAATACTGTATACAGCACTGTATGGGGGTCTACAGAGCCAAGTAATACTGTACACAGCACTGTATGGGGGTCTACAGAGCCAAGTAATACTGTACACAGCACTGTATGGGGGTCTACAGAGCCATGTAATACTGTACGCAGCACTGTATGGGGGTCTACAGAGCCATGTAATACTGTATACAACACTGTATGGGGGTCTACAGAGCCAAATAATACTGTATACTGCACTGTATGGGGGTCTACAGAGCCATGTAATACTGTGTACAGCACTGTATGGGGGTCTACAGAGCCATGTAATACTGTATACTGCACTGTATGAGGGTCTACAGAGCCAAGTAATACTGTACACAGCACTGTATGGGGGTCTACAGAGCCATGTAATACTGTATACAGCACTGTATGGGGGTCTACAGAGCCAAGTAATACTGTACACAGCACTGTATGGGGGTCTACAGAGCCAAGTAATACTGTACACAGCACTGTATGGGGGTCTACAGAGCCAAATAATACTGTATACTGCACTGTATGGGGGTCTACAGAGCCATGTAATACTGTATACTGCACTGTATGGGGGTCTACAGAGCCATGTAATACTGTATACTGCACTGTATGAGGGTCTACAGAGCCATGTAATACTGTATATTGCACTGTATGAGGGTCTACAGAGCCAAGTAATACTGTACACAGCACTGTATGGGGGTCTACAGAGCCATGTAATACTGTATACTGCACTGTATGAGGGTCTACAGAGCCATGTAATACTGTATATTGCACTGTATGAGGGTCTACAGAGCCAAGTAATACTGTATACTGCACTGTATGGGGGTCTACAGAGCCATGTAATACTGTATACTGCACTGTATGGGGGTCTACAGAGCCAAGTAATACTGTACACAGCACTGTATGGGGGTCTACAGAGCCATGTAATACTGTATACAGCACTGTATGGGGGTCTACAGAGCCAAGTAATACTGTACACAGCACTGTATGGGGGTCTACAGAGCCAAGTAATACTGTACACAGCACTGTATGGGGGTCTACAGAGCCAAGTAATACTGTACACAGCACTGTATGGGGGTCTACAGAGCCAAGTAATACTGTACACAGCACTGTATGGGGTCTACAGAGCCATGTAATACTGTATACAGCACTGTATGGGGGTCTACAGAGCCAAGTAATACTGTACACAGCACTGTATGGGGGTCTACAGAGCCAAGTAATACTGTACACAGCACTGTATGGGGGTCTACAGAGCCAAGTAATACTGTACACAGCACTGTATGGGGGTCTACAGAGCCAAGTAATACTGTACACAGCACTGTATGGGGTCTACAGAGCCATGTAATACTGTATACAGCACTGTATGGGGGTCTACAGAGCCAAGTAATACTGTACACAGCACTGTATGGGGGTCTACAGAGCCAAGTAATACTGTACACAGCACTGTATGGGGGTCTACAGAGCCATGTAATACTGTACGCAGCACTGTATGGGGGTCTACAGAGCCATGTAATACTGTATACAACACTGTATGGGGGTCTACAGAGCCAAATAATACTGTATACTGCACTGTATGGGGGTCTACAGAGCCATGTAATACTGTGTACAGCACTGTATGGGGGTCTACAGAGCCATGTAATACTGTATACTGCACTGTATGAGGGTCTACAGAGCCAAGTAATACTGTACACAGCACTGTATGGGGGTCTACAGAGCCATGTAATACTGTATACAGCACTGTATGGGGGTCTACAGAGCCAAGTAATACTGTACACAGCACTGTATGGGGGTCTACAGAGCCATGTAATACTGTATACTGCACTGTATGGGGGTCTACAGAGCCATGTAATACTGTACACAGCACTGTATGGGGGTCTACAGAGCCAAGTAATACTGTACACAGCACTGTATGGGGGTCTACAGCGCCATGTAATACTGTACACAGCACTGTATGGGGGTCTACAGCGCCATGTAATACTGTATATTGCACTGTATGGGGGTCTACAGAGCCATGTAATACTGTATACAGCACTGTATGGGGGTCTACAGAGCCAAGTAATACTGTATACTGCACTGTATGGGGGTCTACAGAGCCATGTAATACTGTATACTGCACTGTATGGGGGTCTACAGAGCCAAGTAATACTGTACACAGCACTGTATGGGGGTCTACAGAGCCATGTAATACTGTATACTGCACTGTATGGGGGTCTACAGAGCCATGTAATACTGTATACTGCACTGTATGAGGGTCTACAGAGCCATGTAATACTGTATATTGCACTGTATGAGGGTCTACAGAGCCATGTAATACTGTATACTGCACTGTATGGGGGTCTACAGAGCCATGTAATACTGTATACTGCACTGTATGGGGGTCTACAGAGCCATGTAATACTGTATACTGCACTGTATGGGGGTCTACAGAGCCATGTAATACTGTACACTGCAAAGTATGGGGACTACAGAGCCATGTAATACTGTATACAGCACTGTATGGGGGTCTACAGAGCTAAGTAATACTGTACACAGCACTGTATGGGGGTCTACAGAGCCATGTAATACTGTATACTGCACTGTATGGGGCTCTATAGCCATGTAATACTGTATACTGCACTGTATGGGGGTCTACAGAGCCAAGTAATACTGTATACAGCACTGTATGGGGGTCTACAGCACCATGCAATACTGTATACTGCACTGTATGGGGGTCTACAGAGCCATGTAATACTGTATACTGCACTGTATGGGGGTCTACAGAGCCATGTAATACTGTATACTGCACTGTATGGGGACTACAGAGCCATGTATTATTGTATACAGCACTGTATGGGGATCTACAGCACCATGTAATACTGTATACTGCACTGTATGGGGGTCTACAGAGCCATGTAATACTGTATACTGCACTGTATGGGGGTCTACAGAGCCATGTAATACTGTATACTGCACTGTATGGGGACTACAGAGCCATGTAATATTGTATACAGCACTGTATGGGGATCTACAGCACCATGTAATACTGTATACAGCACTGTATGGGGGTCTACAGAGCCAAGTAATACTGTACACAGCACTATATGGGGGTCTACAGAGCCACGTAATACTGTATACAGCACTGTATGGGGGTCTACAGCACCATGTAATACTGTATACTGCACTGTATGGGGGTCTACAGAGCCATGTAATACTGTATACTGCACTGTATGGGGCTCTATAGCCATGTAATACTGTATACTGCACTGTATGGGGGTCTACAGAGCCAAGTAATACTGTATACAGCACTGTATGGGGGTCTAAAGCACCATGTAATACTGTATACTGCACTGTATGGGGGTCTACAGAGCCATGTAATACTGTATACCGCACTGTATGGGGGTCTACAGAGCCATGTAATACTGTATACTGCACTGTATGGGGACTACAGAGCCATGTAATATTGTATACAGGACTGTATGGGGGTCTACAGCACCATGTAATACTGTATACAGCACTGTATGGGGGTCTACAGAGCCAAGTAATACTGTACACAGCACTGTATGGGGGTCTACAGAGCCATGTAATACTGTATACTGCACTGTATGGGGGTCTACAGAGCCATGTAATACTGTATACAGCACTGTATGGGGGACTACAGAGCCATGTAATACTGTACACTGCACTGTATGGGGACTACAGAGCCATGTAATACTGTATACAGCACTGTATGGGGGTCTACAGAGCCAAGTAATACTGTACACAGCACTGTACGGGGGTCTACAGAGCCATGTAATACTGTATACAGCACTGTATGGGGTCTACAGAGCCAAGTAATACTGTATACTGCACTGTATGGGGGTCTACAGAGCCAAGTAATACTGTACACAGAACTGTATGGGGGTCTACAGAGCCAAGTAATACTGTACACAGCACTGTATGGGGGTCTACAGAGCCATGTAATACTGTATACTGCACTGTATGGGGGTCTACAGAGCCATGTAATACTGTATACTGCACTGTATGGGGCTCTATAGCCATGTAATACTGTATACAGCACTGTATGGGGGTCTACAGAGCCATATAATACTGTATACAGCACTTTATGGCGGTCTACAGAGCCATGTAATACTGTATACAGCACTGTATGGGGGTCTACAGAGCCATGTAATACTGTATACTGCACTGTTTGGGGGTCTACAGCGCCAAGTAATACTGTATACTGCACTGTATGGTGGTCTACAGAGCCAAGTAATACTGTATACAGCACTGTATGGGGGTCTACAGAGCCATGTAATACTGTATACAGCACTGTATGGGGTTCTACAGAGCCATGTAATACTGTATACTGCACTGTATGGGGCTCTATAGCCATGTAATACTGTATACTGCACTGTATGGGGGTCTACAGAGCCAAGTAATACTGTATACAGCAATGTATGGGGGTCTACAGCACCATGTAATACTGTATACTGCACTGTATGGGGGTCTACAGAGCCATGTAATACTGTATACTGCACTGTATGGGGGTCTACAGAGCCATGTAATACTGTATACTGCACTGTATGGGGACTACAGAGCCATGTAATATTGTATACAGCACTGTATGGGGGTCTACAGAGCCAAGTAATACTGTACACAGCACTGTATGGGGGTCTACAGAGCCACGTAATACTGTATACAGCACTGTATGGGGGTCTACAGCACCATGTAATACTGTATACTGCACTGTATGGGGGTCTACAGAGCCATGTAATACTGTATACAGCACTGTATGGGGGTCTACAGAGCCATGTAATACTGTACACTGCACTGTATGGGGACTACAGAGCCATGTAATACTGCATACTGCACTGTATGGGGGTCTACAGAGCCAAGTAACACTGTACACAGCACTGTACGGGGGTCTACAGAGCCATGTAATACTGTATACAGCACTGTATGGGGTCTACAGAGCCAAGTAATACTGTATACTGCACTGTATGGGGGTCTACAGAGCCAAGTAATACTGTACACAGAACTGTATGGGGGTCTACAGAGCCAAGTAATACTGTACACAGCACTGTATGGGGGTCTACAGAGCCATGTAATACTGTATACTGCACTGTATGGGGGTCTACAGAGTCATGTAATACTGTATACTGCACTATATGGGGCTCTATAGCCATGTAATACTGTATACAGCACTGTATGGGGGTCTACAGAGCCATGTAATACTGTATACAGCACTGTATGGCGGTCTACAGAGCCATGTAATACTGTATACAGCACTGTATGGGGGTCTACAGAGCCATGTAATACTGTATATTGCACTGTATGGGGGTCTACAGCGCCAAGTAATACTGTATACTGCACTGTATGGGGGTCTACAGAGCCATGTAATACTGTATACAGCACTGTATGGGGGTCTACAGCGCCATGTAATAATGTATACAGCACTGTATGGGGGTCTACAGAGCCATGTAATACTGTACGCAGCACTGTATGAGGGTCTACAGAGCCATGTAATACTGTACGCAGCACTGTATGGGGGTCTACAGAGCCATGTAATACTGTATACTGCACTGTATGGGGGTCTACAGAGCCATGTAATACTGTATACAGCACTGTATGGGGGTCTACAGCGCCAAGTAATACTGTACGCAGCACTGTATGGGGGTCTACAGAGCCATGTAATACTGTATACAGCACTGTATGGGGGTCTACAGAGCCATGTAATACTGTACACAGCACTGTATGGGGGTCTACAGAACCATGTAATACTGTATACTGCACTGTATGGGGGTCTACAGAGCCATGTAATACTGTATACAGCACTGTATGGGGGTCTACAGAGCCATGTAATACCGTATACAGCACTGTATGGGGGTCTACAGCGCCAAGTAATACTGTATACTGCACTGTATGGGGGTCTACAGAGCAAAGTAATACTGTACACAGTACTGTATGGGGGTCTACAGAGCCATGTAATACCGTATACAGCACTGTATGGGGGTCTACAGCGCCATGTAATACTGTATACAGCACTGTATGGTGGTCTACAGAGCCATGTAATACTGTATACAGCACTGTATGGGGGTCTACAGCGCCATGTAATACTGTATACAGCACTGTATGGGGGTCTACAGAGCCATGTAATACTGTACTCAGCACTGTTTGAGGGTCTACAGAGCCATGTAATACTGTATACTGCACTGTATGGGGGTCTACACAGCCATGTAATACTGTATACAGCACTGTATGGGGGTCTACAGCGCCATGTAATACTGTACGCAGCACTGTATGGGGGTCTACAGAGCCATGTAATACTGTATACTGCACTGTATGGAGGTCTACAGAGCCATGTAATACTGTACGCAGCACTGTATGGGGGTCTACAGAGCCATGTAGTACTGTATACAGCACTGTATGGGGGTCTACAGAGCCATGTAATACTGTACGCAGCACTGTATGAGGGTCTACAGAGCCATGTAATCCTGTATATAGCACTGTATGGGGGTCTACAGAGCCATGTAATACTGTATACTTCACTGTATGGGGGTCTACAGAGCCATGTAATACTGTATACAGCACTGTATTCGGGTCTACAGAGCCATGTAATACTGTATACTGCACTGTATGGGGGTCTACAGAGCCAAGTAATACTGTACACAGCACTGTATGGGGGGTACACAGAGCCATGTAATACTGTATACAGCACTGAATCGGGGTCTACAGAGCCATGTAATACTGTATACAGCACTGTATGGGGGGTCCACAGAGCCATGTAATACTGTATACAGCACTGTATGGGGGTCTACAGAGCCATGTAATACTGTATACAGCACTGTATGGGGGTCTACAGAGCCATGTAATACTGTATACAGCACTGTATGGGGGTCTACAGCGCCATGTAATACTGTACACAGAACTGTATGGGGGTCTACAGAGCCATGTAATACTGTATACTGCACTGTATGGGGGTCTACAGAGCCATGTAATACTGTATACTGCACTGTATGGGGGGTCCATAGAGCCATGTAATACTGTATACTGCACTGTATGGGGATCTACAGAGCCATGTAATACTATATACTGCACTGTATGAGGGTCTACAGAGCCATGTAATACTGTACACAGCACTGTATGGGGGTCTACAGAGCCATGTAATACTGTATACTGCACTGTATGGGGGTCTACAGAGCCATGTAATACTGTACTCAGCACTGTTTGAGGGTCTACAGAGCCATGTAATACTGTATACTGCACTGTATGGGGGTCTACACAGCCATGTAATACTGTATACAGCACTGTATGGGGGTCTACAGCGCCATGTAATACTGTACGCAGCACTGTATGGGGGTCTACAGAGCCATGTAATACTGTATACAGCACTGTATTCGGGTCTACAGAGCCATGTAATACTGTATACTGCACTGTATGGGGGTCTACAGAGCCAAGTAATACTGTACACAGCACTGTATGGGGGGTACACAGAGCCATGTAATACTGTACTCAGCACTGTTTGAGGGTCTACAGAGCCATGTAATACTGTATACTGCACTGTATGGGGGTCTACAGAGCCAAGTAATACTGTATACAGCACTGTATGGGGGTCTACAGCGCCATGTAATACTGTACGCAGCACTGTATGGGGGTCTACAGAGCCATGTAATACTGTATACAGCACTGTATTCGGGTCTACAGAGCCATGTAATACTGTATACTGCACTGTATGGGGGTCTACACAGCCATGTAATACTGTATACAGCACTGTATGGGGGTCTACAGCGCCATGTAATACTGTACGCAGCACTGTATGGGGGTCTACAGAGCCATGTAATACTGTATACAGCACTGTATTCGGGTCTACAGAGCCATGTAATACTGTATACTGCACTGTATGGGGGTCTACAGAGCCAAGTAATACTGTACACAGCACTGTATGGGGGGTACACAGAGCCATGTAATACTGTATACAGCACTGAATCGGGGTCTACAGAGCCATGTAATACTGTATACAGCACTGTATGGGGGGTCCACAGAGCCATGTAATACTGTATACAGCACTGTATGGGGGTC
Source organism: Dendrobates tinctorius (assembly GCF_039654945.1). NCBI lineage: Eukaryota > Metazoa > Chordata > Amphibia > Anura > Dendrobatidae > Dendrobates > Dendrobates tinctorius. Next base: position 881,523 of record NW_027361726.1, on the reverse strand, counting down.
TACAGAGCCATGTAATACTGTATACAGCACTGTATGGGGGTCTACAGAGCCATGTAATACTGTATACAGCACTGTATGGGGGTCTACAGCGCCATGTAATACTGTACACAGAACTGTATGGGGGTCTACAGAGCCATGTAATACTGTATACTGCACTGTATGGGGGTCTACAGAGCCATGTAATACTGTATACTGCACTGTATGGGGGGTCCATAGAGCCATGTAATACTGTATACTGCACTGTATGGGGATCTACAGAGCCATGTAATACTATATACTGCACTGTATGAGGGTCTACAGAGCCATGTAATACTGTACACAGCACTGTATGGGGGTCTACAGAGCCATGTAATACTGTATACTGCACTGTATGGGGGTCTACAGAGCCATGTAATACTGTACTCAGCACTGTTTGAGGGTCTACAGAGCCATGTAATACTGTATACTGCACTGTATGGGGGTCTACACAGCCATGTAATACTGTATACAGCACTGTATGGGGGTCTACAGCGCCATGTAATACTGTACGCAGCACTGTATGGGGGTCTACAGAGCCATGTAATACTGTATACTGCACTGTATGGAGGTCTACAGAGCCATGTAATACTGTACGCAGCACTGTATGGGGGTCTACAGAGCCATGTAGTACTGTATACAGCACTGTATGGGGGTCTACAGAGCCATGTAATACTGTACGCAGCACTGTATGAGGGTCTACAGAGCCATGTAATCCTGTATATAGCACTGTATGGGGGTCTACAGAGCCATGTAATACTGTATACTTCACTGTATGGGGGTCTACAGAGCCATGTAATACTGTATACAGCACTGTATTCGGGTCTACAGAGCCATGTAATACTGTATACTGCACTGTATGGGGGTCTACAGAGCCAAGTAATACTGTACACAGCACTGTATGGGGGGTACACAGAGCCATGTAATACTGTATACAGCACTGAATCGGGGTCTACAGAGCCATGTAATACTGTATACAGCACTGTATGGGGGGTCCACAGAGCCATGTAATACTGTATACAGCACTGTATGGGGGTCTACAGAGCCATGTAATACTGTATACAGCACTGTATGGGGGTCTACAGAGCCATGTAATACTGTATACAGCACTGTATGGGGGTCTACAGCGCCATGTAATACTGTACACAGAACTGTATGGGGGTCTACAGAGCCATGTAATACTGTATACTGCACTGTATGGGGGTCTACAGAGCCATGTAATACTGTATACTGCACTGTATGGGGGGTCCATAGAGCCATGTAATACTGTATACTGCACTGTATGGGGATCTACAGAGCCATGTAATACTATATACTGCACTGTATGAGGGTCTACAGAGCCATGTAATACTGTACACAGCACTGTATGGGGGTCTACAGAGCCATGTAATACTGTATACTGCACTGTATGGGGGTCTACAGAGCCAAGTAATACTGTACACAGCACTGTATGAGGGTCTACAGAGCCATGTAATACCGTATACAGCACTGTATGGGGGTCTACAGAGCCATGTAATACTGTACGCAGCACTGTATGAGGGTCTATAGAGCCATGTAATACTGTACGCAGCACTGTATGGGGGTCTACAGAGCCATGTAATACTGTATACAGCACTGTATGGGGGTCTACAGTGCCATGTAATACTGTACGCAGCACTGTATGGTGGTCTACAGAGCCATGTAATACTGTATACTGCACTGTATGGGGTCTACAGAGCCATTTAATACTGTACACAGCACTGTATGGGGGTCTACAGAGCCATGTAATACTGTATACTGCACTGTATGGGGGTCTACAGCGCCATGTAATACTGTACACAGCACTGTATGGGGGTCTACAGAGCCAAGTAATACTGTATACAGCACTGTATGGGGGTCTACAGCGCCATGTAATACTGTACGCAGCACTGTATGGGGGTCTACAGAACCATGTAATACTGTATACTGCACTGTATGGGGTCTACAGAGCCAAGTAATACTGTATACAGCATTGTATGGGGGTCTACAGCGCCATGTAATACTGTATACAGCACTGTATGGGGGTCTACAGAGCCATGTAATACTGTACGCAGCACTGTATGAGGGTCTACAGAGCCATGTAATACTGTATACAGCACTGTATGGGAGTCTACAGAGTCATGTAATACTGTATACTGCACTGTATGGGGGTCTACAGAGCCATGTAATACTGTATACAGCACTGTATGGGGGTCTACAGAGCCATGTAATACTGTATACTGCACTGTATGGGGGTCTACAGAGCCATGTAATACTGTATACTGCACTGTTTGGGGATCTACAGAGCCATGTAATACTGTATACAGCACTGTATGGGGTCTATAGCCATGTAATACTGTATACTGCACTGTATGGGGGTCTACAGAGCCATGCAATACTGTATACAGCACTGTATGGGGGTGTATAGCCATCTAATACTGTATACAGCACTGTATGGGGGTCTACAGAGCCATGTAATACTGTATATAGCACTGTATGGGGGTCTACAGAGCCATGTAATACTGTATACAGCACTGTATGGGGGTATATAGCCATCTAATACTGTATACAGCACTGTATGGGGGTCTACAGAGCCATGTAATACTGTCTACAGCACTGTATGGGGGGTCCACAGAGCCATGTAATACTGTATACTGCACTGTATGGGGGTCTACAGAGCCATGTAATACTGTACGCAGCACTGTATGGGGGTCTACAGAGCCATGTAATACTGTATACAGCACTGTATGGGGGTCTACAGTGCAATGTAATACTGTACGCAGCACTGTATGGGGGTCTACAGAGCCATGTAATACTGTATACTGCACTGTATGGGGTCTACAGAGCCATGTAATACTGTACACAGCACTGTATGGGGGTCTACAGAGCCATGTAATACTGTATACTGCACTGTATGGGGGTCTACAGCGCCATGTAATACTGTACGCAGCACTGTATGGGGGTCTACAGAGCCAAGTAATACTGTATACAGCACTGTATGGGGGTCTACAGCGCCATGTAATACTGTACGCAGCACTGTATGGGGGTCTACAGAACCATGTAATACTGTATACTGCACTGTATGGGGTCTACAGAGCCAAGTAATACTGTATACAGCATTGTATGGGGGTCTACAGCGCCATGTAATACTGTATACAGCACTGTATGGGGGTCTACAGAGCCATGTAATACTGTACGCAGCACTGTATGAGGGTCTACAGAGCCATGTAATACTGTATACAGCACTGTATGGGAGTCTACAGAGTCATGTAATACTGTATACTGCACTGTATGGGGGTCTACAGCGCCATGTAATACTGTACACAGCACTGTATGGGGGTCTACAGAGCCATGTAATACTGTACGCAGCACTGTATGAGGGTCTACAGAGCCATGTAATACTGTATACTGCACTGTATGGGGGTCTACAGAGCCATGTAATACTGTATACAGCACTGTATGGGGGTCTACAGAGCCATGTAATACTGTATACTGCACTGTATGGGGGTCTACAGAGCCATGTAATACTGTATACAGCACTGTATGATGGTCTACAGAGCCATGTAATACTGTACGCAGCACTGTTTGGGGATCTACAGAGCCATGTAATACTGTATACAGCACTGTATGGGGTCTATAGCCATGTAATACTGTATACTGCACTGTATGGGGGTCTACAGAGCCATGTAATACTGTATACAGCACTGTATGGGGGTGTATAGCCATCTAATACTGTATACAGCACTGTATGGGGGTCTACAGAGCCATGTAATACTGTATACAGCACTGTATGGGGGGTCCACAGAGCCATGTAATACTGTATACAGCACTGTATGGGGGTCTACAGAGCCATGTAATACTGTATACAGCACTGTATGGGGGTATATAGCCATCTAATACTGTATACAGCACTGTATGGGGGTCTACAGAGCCATGTAATACTGTCTACAGCACTGTATGGGGGGTCCACAGAGCCATGTAATACTGTATACTGCACTGTATGGGGGTCTACAGAGCCATGTAATACTATATACTGCACTGTATGAGGGTCTACAGAGCCATGTAATACAAGATTCAAGATTCAAAGAAGCTTTATTGGCAGGACTAAATACACATTAGTTTTGCCAAAGCAGGTGTACAGAAGGGAATAGGGATAGGGACTGTATGGATGTTGGGAAGGGGCTGTAGGAAAGGTGGATGGGGCAGATCCAGGTTGGGGCTATAGAAGTCCATGGCATAGGGAAGGTGGATGGCGGCATGGGGGCAGATCCAGGATGAGGCTATAGAAGTCCATGGCATAGGGAAGGTGGATGGGGGATTGGGGCATATCCAGGGTGGGTGCCATAGAAGTCCATGGCATATCAGAGTTCTCTTTCTCGCAGTCTAAGGCATTCGTTCACATATTGCGCTGCTATCTCCACTGCTCTCTTTTCTTCCCCCAGCAGGATGTATGTTTTCTCTTCCTCCTTCATGGTGGTGAAATCCGGGAAGAGATGTGAGAGTCTCCTGAAGTGAGTGTCCCTCACTGCTGAGTACTTGGAGCAGTGTAGCAGGAAGTGAGTCTCATCCTCCAGGGCCTCCTGGTCACAGTGTTGGCACAGTCTTTCCTCCCTGGGCTTGTAGCTCTGCCTGTGTCTGTATACTGCACTGTATGGGGGTCTAAAGAGCCATGTAATACTGTATACAGCACTGTATGGGGGGTCCACAGAGCCATGTAATACTGTATACAGCACTGTATGGGGGTCTACAGAGCCATGTAATACTATATACTGCACTGTATGGGGGTCTACAGAGCCATGTAATACTGTATACTGCACTGTATGGTGGTCTACAGAGCCATGTAATACTGTATACTGCACTGTATGATGGTCTACAGAGCCATGTAATACTGTATACTGCACTGTATGGTGGTCTACAGAGCCATGTAATACTGTATACTGCACTGTATTGGGGTCTACAGCACCTTGTAATACTGTATACAGCACTGTATGGGGGTCTACAGCGCCATCTAATACTGTATACAGCACTGTATGAGGGTCTACAGAGCCATGTAATACTGTATACAGGACTGTATGGGGGTCTACAGAGCCATGTAATACTGCATACAGGACTGTATGGGGGTCTACAGAGCCATGTAATACTGTATACAGCACTGTATGGGGGTCTACAGAGCCATGTACTACTGTATACAGCACTGTATGGGGGTCTACAGAGCCATGTAATACTGTATACTGCACTGTATGGTGGTCTACAGAGCCATGTAATACTGTATACTGCACTGTATGGGGGTCTACAGCACCATGTATTACTGTATACAGCACTGTATGGGGGTCTACAGCGCCATGTAATACTGTACACAGCACTGTATGGGGGTCTACAGAGCCATGTAATACTGTATACAGGACTGTATGGGGGTCTACAGAGCCATGTAATACTGTATACAGCACTGTATGGGGGTCTACAGAGCCATGTACTACTGTATACAGCACTGTATGGGGGTCTACAGAGCCATGTAATACTGTATACTGCACTGTATGGTGGTCTACAGAGCCATGTAATACTGTATACTGCACTGTATGGGGGTCTACAGCACCATGTATTACTGGATACAGCACTGTATGGGGGTCTACAGCGCCATGTAATACTGTATACAGCACTGTATGGGGGTCTACAGAGCCATGTAATACTGTATACAGCACTGTATGGGGGTATATAGCCATCTAATACTGTATACAGCACTGTATGGGGGTCTACAGAGACATGTAATACTGTATACAGCACTGTATAGGGGGTCCACAGAGCCATGTAATACTGTATACAGCACTGTATGGGGGTCTACAGAGCCATGTAATACTGTATACAGCACTGTATAGGGGGTCCACAGAGCCATGTAATACTGTATACAGCACTGTATGGGGGTCTACAGAGCCATGTAATACTGTATACAGCTCTGTATGGGGGTATATAGCCATCTAATACTGTATACAGCACTGTATGGGGGTATACAGAGCCATGTAATACTGTATAAAGCACTGTATGGGGGGTCCACAGAGCCATGTAATACTGTATACTGCACTGTATGGGGGTCTACAGAGCCATGTAATACTATATACTGCACTGTATGAGGGTCTACAGAGCCATGTAATACTGTACACAGCACTGTATGGGGGTCTACAGAGCCATGTAATACTGTAAACTGCACTGTATGGGTGTCTACAGAGCCATGTAATACTGTATACTGCACTGTATGGGGGTCTACAGAGCCAAGTAATACTGTACACAGCACTGTATGGGGGTCTACAGAGCCATGTAATACCGTATACAGCACTGTATGGGGGTCTACAGCGCCATGTAATACTGTACGCAGCACTGTATGGGTGTCTACAGCGTCATGTAATACTGTATACTGCACTGTGTGGGGGTCTACAGAGCCATGTAATACTGTACGCAGCACTGTATGAGGGTCTACAGAGCCATGTAATACTGTACGCAGCACTGTATGGGGGTCTACAGAGCCATGTAATACTGTATACAGCACTGTATGGGGGTCTACAGCGCCATGTAATACTGTACGCTACGCAGCACTGTATGGGGGTCTACAGAGCCATGTAATACTGTATACTGCACTGTATGGGGTCTACAGAGCCATGTAATACTGTACACAGCACTGTATGGGGGTCTACAGAGCCATGTAATACTGTATACTGCACTGTATGGGGGTCTACAGCGCCATGTAATACTGTACACAGCACTGTATGGGGGTCTACAGAGCCAAGTAATACTGTATACAGCACTGTATGGGGGTCTACAGCGCCATGTAATACTGTACGCAGCACTGTATGGGGGTCTACAGAGCCATGTAATACTGTATACAGCACTGTATGGGGGTCTACAGAGCCATGTAATACTGTATACTGCACTGTATGGGGGTCTACAGAGCCATGTAATACTGTATACTGAACTGTATGGGGATCTACAGAGCCATGTAATACTGTATACAGCACTGTATGGGGTCTATAGCCATGTAATACTGTATACAGCACTGTATGGGGGTCTACAGAGCCATGTAATACTGTATACAGCACTGTATGGGGGTATATAGCCATCTAATACTGTATACAGCACTGTATGGGGGTCTACAGAGCCATGTAATACTGTCTACAGCACTGCATGGGGGGTCCACAGAGCCATGTAATACTGTATACTGCACTGTATGGGGGTCTACAGAGCCATGTAATACTGTATACTGCACTGTATGGGGGTCTAAAGAGCCATGTAATACTGTATACAGCACTGTATGGGGGGTCCACAGAGCCATGTTATACTGTATACAGCACTGTATGGGGGTCCACAGAGCCATGTAATACTGTATACTGCACTGTATGGTGGTCTACAGAGCCATGTAATACTGTATACTGCACTGTATGATGGTCTACAGAGCCATGTAATACTGTATACTGCACTGTATGGGGGTCTACAGAGCCATGTAATATTGTATACAGCACTGTATGGGGGTCTACAGAGCCATGTAATACTGTATACAGGACTGTATGGGGGTCTACAGAGCCATGTAATACTGTATACAGCACTGTATGGGGGTCTACAGAGCCATGTAATACTGTATACTGCACTGTATGGGGGTCTACAGAGCCATGTAATACTGTATACTGCACTGTATGGGGGTCTACAGAGCCAAGTAATACTGTACACAGCACTGTATGGGGGTCTACAGAGCCATGTAATACCGTATACAGCACTGTATGGGGGTCTACAGCGCCATGTAATACTGTACGCAGCACTGTATGGGGTTCTACAGCGCCATGTAATACTGTATACTGCACTGTATGGGGGTCTACAGCGCCATGTAATACTGTACGCAGCACTGTATGGGGGTCAACAGAGCCATGTAATACTGTATACAGCACTGTATGGGGGTCTACAGCGCCATGTAATACTGTACGCAGCACTGTATGGGGGTCTACAGAGCCATGTAATACTGTATACTGCACTGTATGGGGGTCTACAGAGCCATCTAATACTGTATACAGCACTGTATGGGGGTCTACAGAGCCATGTAATACTGTATACAGGACTGTATGGGGGTCTACAGAGCCATGTAATACTGCATACAGGACTGTATGGGGGTCTACAGAGCCATGTAATACTGTATACAGCACTGTATGGGGGTCTACAGAGCCATGTAATACTGTATACTGCACTGTATGGTGGTCTACAGAGCCATGTAATAGTGTATACTGCACTGTACGGGGGTCTACAGCACCATGTATTACTGTATACAGCACTGTATGGGGGTCTACAGAGCCATGTACTACTGTATACAGCACTGTATGGGGGTCTACAGAGCCATGTAATACTGTATACTGCACTGTATGGTGGTCTACAGAGCCATGTAATAGTGTATACTGCACTGTACGGGGGTCTACAGCACCATGTATTACTGTATACAGCACTGTATGGGGGTCTACAGCGCCATGTAATGTACACAGCACTGTATGGGGGTCTACAGAGCCATGTAATACTGTATACAGGACTGTATGGGGGTCTACAGAGCCATGTAATACTGTATACAGCACTGTATGGGGGTCTACAGAGCCATGTACTACTGTATACAGCACTGTATGGGGGTCTACAGAGCCATGTAATACTGTATACTGCACTGTATGGTGGTCTACAGAGCCATGTAATACTGTATACTGCACTGTATGGGGGTCTACAGCACCATGTATTACTGGATACAGCACTGTATGGGGGTCTACAGCGCCATGTAATACTGTATACAGCACTGTATGGGGGTCTACAGAGCCATGTAATACTGTATACAGCACTGTATGGGGGTATATAGCCATCTAATACTGTATACAGCACTGTATGGGGGTCTACAGAGACATGTAATACTGTATACAGCACTGTATAGGGGGTCCACAGAGCCATGTAATACTGTATACAGCACTGTATGGGGGTCTACAGAGCCATGTAATACTGTATACAGCTCTGTATGGGGGTATATAGCCATCTAATACTGTATACAGCACTGTATGGGGGTATACAGAGCCATGTAATACTGTATAAAGCACTGTATGGGGGGTCCACAGAGCCATGTAATACTGTATACTGCACTGTATGGGGGTCTACAGAGCCATGTAATACTATATACTGCACTGTATGAGGGTCTACAGAGCCATGTAATACTGTACACAGCACTGTATGGGGGTCTACAGAGCCATGTAATACTGTAAACTGCACTGTATGGGTGTCTACAGAGCCATGTAATACTGTATACTGCACTGTATGGGGGTCTACAGAGCCAAGTAATACTGTACACAGCACTGTATGGGGGTCTACAGAGCCATGTAATACCGTATACAGCACTGTATGGGGGTCTACAGCGCCATGTAATACTGTACGCAGCACTGTATGGGGGTCTACAGCGTCATGTAATACTGTATACTGCACTGTGTGGGGGTCTACAGAGCCATGTAATACTGTACGCAGCACTGTATGAGGGTCTACAGAGCCATGTAATACTGTACGCAGCACTGTATGGGGGTCTACAGAGCCATGTAATACTGTATACAGCACTGTATGGGGCTCTACAGCGCCATGTAATACTGTACGCTACGCAGCACTGTATGGGGGTCTACAGAGCCATGTAATACTGTATACTGCACTGTATGGGGTCTACAGAGCCATGTAATACTGTACACAGCACTGTATGGGGGTCTACAGAGCCATGTAATACTGTATACTGCACTGTATGGGGGTCTACAGCGCCATGTAATACTGTACACAGCACTGTATGGGGGTCTACAGAGCCAAGTAATACTGTATACAGCACTGTATGGGGGTCTACAGCGCCATGTAATACTGTACGCAGCACTGTATGGGGGTCTACAGAGCCATGTAATACTGTATACAGCACTGTATGGGGGTCTACAGAGCCATGTAATACTGTATACTGCACTGTATGGGGGTCTACAGAGCCATGTAATACTGTATACTGCACTGTATGGGGATCTACAGAGCCATGTAATACTGTATACAGCACTGTATGGGGTCTATAGCCATGTAATACTGTATACAGCACTGTATGGGGGTCTACAGAGCCATGTAATACTGTATACAGCACTGTATGGGGGTATATAGCCATCTAATACTGTATACAGCACTGTATGGGGGTCTACAGAGCCATGTAATACTGTCTACAGCACTGTATGGGGGGTCCACAGAGCCATGTAATACTGTATACTGCACTGTATGGGGGTCTACAGAGCCATGTAATACTGTATACTGCACTGTATGGGGGTCTAAAGAGCCATGTAATACTGTATACAGCACTGTATGGGGGGTCCACAGAGCCATGTTATACTGTATACAGCACTGTATGGGGGTCCACAGAGCCATGTAATACTGTATACTGCACTGTATGGTGGTCTACAGAGCCATGTAATACTGTATACTGCACTGTATGATGGTCTACAGAGCCATGTAATACTGTATACTGCACTGTATGGGGGTCTACAGAGCCATGTAATATTGTATACAGCACTGTATGGGGGTCTACAGAGCCATGTAATACTGTATACAGGACTGTATGGGGGTCTACAGAGCCATGTAATACTTATACAGCACTGTATGGGGGTCTACAGAGCCATGTAATACTGTATACTGCACTGTATGGGGGTCTACAGAGCCATGTAATACTGTATACTGCACTGTATGGGGGTCTACAGAGCCAAGTAATACTGTACACAGCACTGTATGGGGGTCTACAGAGCCATGTAATACCGTATACAGCACTGTATGGGGGTCTACAGCGCCATGTAATACTGTACGCAGCACTGTATGGGGTTCTACAGCGCCATGTAATACTGTACACAGCACTGTATGGGGGTCTACAGCGCCATGTAATACTGTACGCAGCACTGTATGGGGGTCAACAGAGCCATGTAATACTGTATACAGCACTGTATGGGGGTCTACAGCGCCATGTAATACTGTACGCAGCACTGTATGGGGGTCTACAGAGCCATGTAATACTGTATACTGCACTGTATGGGGTCTACAGAGCCATGTAATACTGTACACAGCACTGTATGGGGGTCTACAGAGCCATGTAATACTGTATACTGCACTGTATGGGGGTCTACAGCGCCATGTAATACTGTACACAGCACTGTATGGGGGTCTACAGAGCCAAGTAATACTGTATACAGCACTGTATGGGGGTCTACAGCGCCATGTAATACTGTACGCAGCACTGTATGGGGGTCTACAGAGCCATGTAATACTGTATACAGCACTGTATGGGGGTCTACAGAGCCATGTAATACTGTATACTGCACTGTATGGGGGTCTACAGAGCCATGTAATACTGTATACTGCACTGTATGGGGATCTACAGAGCCATGTAATACTGTATACAGCACTGTATGGGGGTCTACAGAGCCATGTAATACTGTATACTGCACTGTATGAGGGTCTACAGAGCCATGTAATACTGTATACAGCACTGTATGGGGGTATATAGCCATCTAATACTGTATACAGCACTGTATGGGGGTCTACAGAGCCATGTAATACTGTCTACAGCACTGTATGGGGGGTCCACAGAGCCATGTAATACTGTATACTGCACTGTCTACAGAGCCATGTAATACTATATACTGCACTGTATGAGGGTCTACAGAGCCATGTAATACTGTATACTGCACTGTATGGGGGTCTAAAGAGCCATGTAATACTGTATACAGCACTGTATGGGGGGTCCACAGAGCCATGTAATACTGTATACAGCAATGTATGGGGGTCTACAGAGCCATGTAATACTGTATACTGCACTGTATTGGGGTCTACAGCACCATGTAATACTGTATACTGCAATGTATGGGGGTCTAAAGAGCCATGTAATACTGTATACTGCACTGTATGGGGGTCTACAGCACCATGTATTACTGTATACAGCACTGTATGGGGGTCTACAGCGCCATGTAATACTGTATACAGCACTGTATGGGGGTCTACAGAGCCATGTAATACTGTATACTGCACTGTATGGTGGTCTACAGAGCCATGTAATACTGTATACTGCACTGTATGGGGGTCTACAGAGCCATATAATACTGTATACTGCACTGTATGGGGGTCTACAGAGCCATGTAATACTGTATACTGCACTGTATGGGGGTCTACAGAGCCATATAATACTGTATACTGCACTGTATGGGGGTCTACAGAGCCATGTAATACTGTATACTGCACTGTATGGGGTTCTACAGAGCCATATAATACTGTATACTGCGCCGTATAGGGGGCATATAGCCATGTAATGCTGTATATTGCATTGTATGGGGGTCTACAGAGCCATGTAATACAGTATACAGCACTGTATGGGGGTCTACAGAGCCATTTAATACTGTATACTGCACTGTATGGGGGTCTACAGAGCCATGTAATACTGCACACTGCGCCGTATAGGGGGTAATAAATCAGTCAGAAATCCGGTGTGTCCTACACAGCCATACTCATTACAAGGTATATGCATCCAGCATAGGTATATATGCATCAGCAGCTGGAATATTCAGGGTCTCAACACCTCGGCCTTTGGATGTAAAACAAATGACCCTGACTTTATACAAAGACTGAAAAATATAGACATTCAGATCCTCCTGGAAACATGGACCAGAGCCAAAAACGAATCTCTGGTGCCCATCGGGTAGGGAAATCTCTGTCGCTGCCCTGAAAAATAAAAACATCAAACAGGGCCGGACCTCAGGAGGAATACTGATCTGGCATAAAGAGGAGCTCCACCAGTACATCAAACCGGTGAAGAGAGGAGGCAGCCACATATGGATCAGGATCAGCAGCTCCATCCTCACCTCTCAGTCTGATGTCCACCTCTGCGCCACCTATATACTACCGCCAGAGTCCAGGGGCGTATCTAGGGGGGGGCAGCCGGGGCAGTTGCCCCGGGCGCAGCCGGCAGGGGGCGCAGTCCGGGCCGCCTAATGCAGCGGTCCGCAGTGTCCTCCCTGGCGGCTGCGTTCTGCTGCCCCCCTTGGCCTGAGAGTCGGCGGTTCTCTGTGTCAGCTGTCAAGCTGACAGCTGGCGCAGAGAAGGTGCGCGTGCCGGCTCCCAGGGAACAATTGTACTGGCGTCTGTATAGGGGTGGTGTTAATGTGTGGGGATGGGGTTAATGTGTAGTGGGGTTAATGAGTGGGGATGGGGTTAATGCGTGGGGGGGTTAAAGAGTGTGGATGGGGTTAATGTGTAGTGGGGCTAATGAGTGGGGATGGGGGTTAATGTGTAGTGTGGTTAATGAGTGGGGGGGTTAAATAGTGGGGATGGGGTTAATGAGTGGGGGGTTAATGAGTGGGGATGGGGTTAATGTGCAGCGCCATGTCACCCCCCCATGTGCAGCGCCATGTCACCCCCCCCATGTGCAGCGCCATGTCACCCCCCCATGTGCAGCGCCATGTCACCCCCCCATGTTCAGCGCCATGTCACCCCCCCATGTGCAGCACCATCGTGCGGCCTGTGGACATCTGGTTTCCAGCCCCACGGCTGTTTCGGTCCGCGGGCCAGACTGAGACAGCCAGAGGGCCGGATGTGGCCCGTGGGCCGCACTTTGCCCACGTCTGATGTAGAGGATTGTTGGAGGGTATACAGAGCCATGTAGAATTATCGGTCAGCTATACCTTATACATATAAAAGACCTGGCTGTATAAGGGTCTACCAAATGAATTGGATGTAGCATATATACATTTACACCAAGAAACATGCATATATAATCTCTGTGTCACAACGTAGGTGATACGTGTGGAGAGGCGAGAGGACAGCAGTGCATGTATCCTGTGTATCAGCCACCGTGTAGATGATGAGAGGCATAATGTAGGGCCATAGATCGCTGCCGGAGTGTGTACAGTCCAGGGCATGGCACAAGGATATGATCCAGGTGTATACAGGACAGTGTGAATGGACACAAGTGATTTGTCCTCACCTCTGTAGAAATATTTAAAGACGTGTTCTAGTTTATAAAGCATCTGTTGCTCAGGGTGGCAGTAAATATTACACATCTAGGTCTGATCATACATGCAGTATTGATACAGAAAAAAAAAGACCCGACATAGGGTCGAAACGTTACCTCAACGCACTATTCCCCTGTGGTGGCTTCAATAAAAAATTTTTTGCATTGAAAATCAAAATTTCCCCGAGTGCAGCTGTTTTCTCTTCTCTGGACATACATGCAGTATGACATAAGTCTGTGTATAATGCACAGAACGCCATAGTATAGTGGACACCATGCCACACACGACACTATGAATGAACGTGTAATACGCAGACTACGTTCTCGTTTCCCTCCCACTGTGTGACTCTATGGAAGTTATGAAATCCTTCGTGCTGTTGTGACTGCTCCATAACTGAATAGCTACTATCACCTGTCTCAGCCTCTGGGTCTGCTCTTTCTATTATGACGCCTCCATAAATCACCTCTGTGCCAGCAGAGCAGTGACATTGACAGTGATGCTTCCTATGACACTCTCCTTGGTGCCTCCATACCAGTGCTACCATTAATGATGCTCCAAGATAGTAATGTCTTTGATATCAGATTGGAAGATACATTGTGCCAAATCATGGAGATCAGTTAACAGTGTCTCAGGTTTTCGTTATCACTGTGTTGCGGCATTAATGTGCTGCCCTCGTATCAGTGGCACCTATTGTCCTCCTTTTTCTGGGATTACATAGAGTGCTCATGGACTCCACTGCTGGCAGACATCCATGTTTTGTGCCTGGGCCTCATTTAACTGTATGTGTCGCCAAGAAATATCACAACTACAGTGTCTGTACTGTTTAGCCTGTGAGACGTTTCCCTCCTCTTTTTTTCCTACTTCCAAGAAATATCACTCCGGGGAGATGTGTTGTGTGCTCCTCTTGTGTACTAAAGTTGTGAAACATGGAGTTTCTCCTTCTGTTACAATGTCCGAATCTAAAGCCCCCATCACACACAGCGATCTCACTAGCGAGATCGCTGTGTGTGACACTTATCAGCAACCGGCCCCCCTGCTGGTTATCGCTGATCGTCCTGGAATGGCCAGGACATTTTTTTGATCGCTGGTCTCCCGCTGGCCAGCACGCATCGCGTGTGACAGGCGGGAGACCAGCGATCAGCGAGCTGGAGCTGGTAACCAAGGTAAACATCGGGTTTCTAAGCTCCGCGCGGCACTTAGAAACCCGATGTGTACCTTAGTTACCAGCGCGCTGGTGCAGGGAGCTGGTAACCAAGGTACACATCGGGTTTCTAAGCGCGGCACTTAGAAACCCGATGTGTACCTTGGTTACCAGCTCCCTGCACCAGTGTAGGGAGGAGGACCCCCACAGAGTGTCCGGGCCGGAACCAAGGGGACCGCCATCTGTGTTCCTAAGGAAACAGTACCCGGGGAACAGAGGAGGAGAGTGGACTGTTGAGAGTGACAGGACAGCAAGGGGAGGGGCGAGTATAAAAGGGGCAGGGAGCGCATAGAGGAGTCAGTTGGTGATACGTTAGACACGGAGCAGGAGACGGAGGGGGCGTGAGAGAGCGGGAAGGACGCCGAGCCTACCAACAGGGGACTGTCCCTTCACCCCAATCCCGGGTTACAATCTGCCCCCGGTCATCCTCAGCCGTTACCGCTGAGCTCGAGCCCTCCGCGGCCTGTCCGCTCCCTCTCCCGGCTGCTGCCATTCCCCTTCAGCCCATGGTTGCGGCCTGCCTGCTGCCACCCACGGACGCTGCCGATTCACGTCAGCCCGTGGTTGCGGCCTGTCTATCAACGCATACAGCCCTCTTCACCCCGCTGCAGTCGGCAGTTGGGGCCTGTTCCTCATCAACAGAGACACTCTGCACACAGCCCCAGGCTGTGCGCATGGCCAGTAAACCGCCACTCTTGAACAATGCGACGCAACCCTGCTTGGGGACAGGAGTCCCATTGAACTCGATAAAAAGCGCAACCCCGCTGTTACAACAGGGGCTTACTCCATCTCAGGACTCCATCAGGGCCTGTTGTTCCCCAACTCCTCCTGGGTGCTGGGGCGTCCGAAGACTACTCCAAATCTTCAGCAGCTGGGCCCAGCGGCTGCTACGCCAAGGCAGCCTCATCAAAGACGCCACAGTAGCCTCATCAAAGACGCCAGAACAGCCTTATCAAAGACGCCAAAGCAGCTTCATCAACAACGCGGCTTCCACAGAGGCGCCGAGAGACGTTAGGACGGATAAGTGACATTATAGAGTATAAGGACCCGTAGACAGCCATACCTTGGCCCCATAGTAACCGGCCTCGGCCGGGTTAGTCGTGTTCTTTTCAAATAGTGTTTGGTTGTACTGAGTCCCTGCGAGGACAACTGTTGTTACCCCTTTTTGGTTGCTTAGTATAGCCCTAGCGGGTTTAAATTATAAAAAGTTTGCTTTACAAAATTCAACCAGTCTCGCGTCTCGTCACTGCATCCTGCGAACCTGTTGTTACCTACACCAGCGCGCTGGTAACTAAGGTACACAATGGGTAACTAAGCGACGTGCGTCGCTTGTTACCCGCATGTCGCTGTCCTGATCGCTGGTGAAGCTGCCTGTTTGGCAGCTCACCAGCGATCATGTAGCGACACACCAGCGATCCTGACAAGTTCACATCGTTGTTGGGATCGCTGTGCGTCACTATGTGTGACAGAGCCGTTAGGGGAGAATTAGTGGCCTCTGACACCTAGGACAATGCAGATGTAGACACAGTCTTAAGAGTCCCCTGGGATACCAGATTGGTAGCACACCGATTTTTGTTGCTTGTGTCTGATGGCCAGGGATGGTTTTAGACAAAGTGGGGCCCTGAGCAAAAGTATAAAGATGGGCCCCAAATGCTGACATATTGCACATCACACAGAACCATTTCTGTTGTACTTACAAGCGCTAAGTTCAGGCCGCTAAACAAGTGTGATCGACAATATTGAAGTGGTTCGACGCTTGTTTCTTGGCCTCTTTAGGATAGGTGCACACTGTCAGGAATTGGCAGCGCTTTGGACGCAGCACACATCAACTGCGTCCAAAGCGCTGCCAGCTATTGAACACAGGTGAGTCCGCATATGTTCATTGGACTGTGCGGAATCACCACATCCAATACATTGTACGCGAGTCTCCGCAAGATAAATTGACATGCTATGGTCTTGAAAGACGCTCCGCATGTCTGTCTCCGCTGGTGAGCCGAGGGCGTTGGTGCACACATAGTGGGCATGGAATTTCTTGAAATCCCATCCACTATGCTGTAACATCTGGACGTTGCATAAGTATGCAGCATCCAACCCGTATTGTTCAATGACCGTGTGCACCTTCCCTTACTCCAGGTGAGTAAGAATGATTAGTACAGATAGTCCGAGATAAAATATAATGCAGGTCCCATATAGTAAAATGCACTCCCCATGGTCCTTGTTACAGTATACTTCAGCCCCCCCTCAGAGTATACTGCAGCCCCCTCAGAGTATAATGTAGTCCCCTCATAGAGGATAATGCAACCCCCTACACACAGTATAATGCAGCCCTCCAGAGTATAAAGCAGCCACCCCACACACACAGTATAGTGCAGTCCTCCCCCCACACACACACAGTCGCACACTATAATGCATGCATACACACACACACACACACACACACACACACACACACACTATAATGTATACACATACACACAGTCACACAGAAACACACTATAATGCGTACACACACACTATATTGCATGCATATACACACACACTGTAATGCATACATACACAGTCACACACACACTATAATGCATACACTATAATACATAAGCATACATACTACTCAGGGCCCCATAGCAGCTGGCCTTTGGCTAGGGACCTCTGGTGGAGCGGGGGGCCCTAGGCAGCTGCCTGGTCTGCCTGCCCCTAACGCCGGCCCTGCCAATGGCATACATTGGTATTTTAGCTTCCTTGTCAGTGACACACTTGTTATTTGTCCTGGACAGTGGCACAGTTACACAGTCAGTTTTGGGTTCCCGGGTGCACACTGACACTTTAGGTCTCAGTGCAATACAAAATGCTGAAATTTGTGGTCTAATACTTTATGTGCCTGTCCATTGGCACTCTATAATTTTTGGGATCTACAGCAGTGTGTTCAAAAACAAAATCTTTATACTAGTTTTTATTTCCAACTTTGGGAACATTATATACATTTCTCTTCATGTTTTGAAATAGAAAACAATGTGCAATGTTTAACTACTTTACAGAAAGTAACAAGAAGTGAACATTGGGCCGTTTTAATAATCAGCGTTGTCTGCATTTGTCTTTACTATTTTTTATGAGGATTTATCATTCCTGTAAATCACTGACCTAATATCTAGTTGTTACCCACAGTTTTTTAGACCTGTTTCATAGCTACGTATGTTACATAGAGATAACCTGGCCCATCACCTGTTATTCCAGCCCAGGATGCTCGGACTACATCTCACAATTTTTGGCCATTTGTTGGCTTTGCCTCAGAAAAGGCATTTATATGTCACCCCACAAGTGTTGTATCGGATTAAGGTCCGGGGATTGGGCTGGCCTCTCCATAATCTCAATTTTGTTGGACTGGAATCAGAATCTTGTTTGTTTACTGGTGTGTTTAGGGTCTTTGTCTTGTTGAAACCCCCATTTCAAGGGCATATCCTCTTCAGCATAAGGCAACATGACCTCTCCAAGTATTTTGCTATATGCAAACTGGTCCATGATCCCTGGTATGCAGTAAATAGGTCCCGCACTATAGTCAGAGAAACATGCCCATATTGTGATGCTGTTACCACCATGCTTCACTGGCCTCAGGGTGTACTGTGGCTTGAATGCAGAGTTTGGAGGTCGTCTGACAAACTGTCTGCAGCACTTGGACCTAAAAAGAACAATTTTACTTTCATCAGTCCACAAAATGTTTCTCCATTTCTCTTTAGGCCAGTTCATGTGTTCTTTGGCAAATTGTATCCACTTCAGTACATGTCTTTTATTTTAACAGTGGGACTTTGCAGAGACTTCTTGGTAAAGATTAGCGTCACACAGGCATCCTCTGTCACAGTCCTCACAGGTAACTTCAGACTGTCTTTGATCATCCTGGAGCTGAACATTGGCTGAGCCTTTGCTATTCTGACTGTTCTTCCATCCATTCCAATGGTAGTCTTCCATTTTCTTCCACGTCTCTCTGGTTTGGCTTTCCTTTTAAAGCTTTGGAGATCATGTTAGCTGAACAGCCGATCATTGTCTGCACTTCTTTAAAAAGTTGGTTATAAGTTTAACCCTCTCCATTCAAAGTTTGCTGTTCTTCTGAACACAATGTCTCTAACGACCCATAGTTCTCAGGCTTTCAAGATGAAATGCATGTACAACTTGTCCTGGCTTCACCCTTAGATAAGGGTCACCGGATTCACACCTGTCTCTTCACAGAATGATTGACCTCAATAACTGATCTCCGCACTGATATTATTGTGAACACTCCCTGTCAATTAATTATTCTAATACACAAACTCAGAAACCTGCAGATCATGAATGCAGAGTCTGGTGGTTTTCTTAGAATCTATTGCACCGACTGGTAAATTGGTTGCCATGTGGTGACATAATTTATACCAAAAACAGAGATTAACCTGGTTAGTCATATTTCACAGTAGTGTCCAAAATACTAGCAGTCCATGTATTGGGTTCCCAATTTAGTAACAAACCAAGTATATTAGTTCGGTGGGCCACACCCCACATAAAATGAGAACAATGGGGATAGGGGAAAATATGTGTAGGTGGGTTAAGAGCTGGCTCAGGGATAGGAAACAAAGGGTGGTTATTAATGGAGCACACTCGGACTGGGTCACGGTTAGCAGTGGGGTACCACAGGGGTCAGTATTGGGCCCGCTTCTTTTTAACATTTATTAATGACCTTGTAGGGGGCATAGAGAGTAGAATTTCAATATTTGCAGATGACACTAAACTCTGCAGGGTAATCCATACAGAGGAGGACAATTTTATATTACAGGAGGATTTTTGTAAACTAGAAGCTTGGGCTGATAAATGGCAAATGAGCTTTAATGGGGATAAATGTAAGGTCATGCACTTGGGTAGAACAAACAAGATGTATAATTATGTGCTTAATTGTAAAACACTGGGCAAAACAGTCACTGAAAAAGACCTGGGTGTATGGGTGGACGACAAACTCACATTTAGTGGCCAGTGTCAGGCAGCTGCTGCAAAGGCAAATAAAATAATGGGATGCATTAAAAGAGGCATAGATGCTCATTAGGGGAGCATAATTTTACCTCTATACAAGTCACTAGTGCGACCACACTTAGAATACTGTGTACAATTCTGGTCTCCGGTGTGCAGAGAAGAGCGACCAAGGTTATTAGGGTATGTGCACACGTAGTTTTTAGTCTCTGCGGATTTTGTAGAGAAAACCGCAGGAAATCCGCAGGACAAAGTGCTGCGGTTTTTCTGCGGTTTATCTGCGGATTATCTGCGTTTTTTCTGCGGTTTTGCCCTGCGGTTTTACACCTCATAATGGATGAGGTGTAAAACCGCAGCGTTTCTGCACCAAATAATTGACATGCTGCGGATTGTAAACCGCAGCAAAACCGCGCGGAAAAAAACGCAGCATGTGCACAGCTTTTTTTTATTTCCATAGGAAATAAAGGTACTGTACAACGCAGCAAAATCTGCTGCGTTTCTGCAGAGCCAAAAACGCTGCAGAAACGCAGCAGAATCCGCAGCGTGTGCACATACCCTTAGAGTACTGGGGGGTCTGCAATACCAAGATAGGTTATTACACTTGGGGTTATTTAGTTTGGAAAATCGAAGGCTTAGGGGTGATCTTATTACAATGTATAAATATATGCGGGGACAATACCAAGACCTTTCTAATGATCTTTTTACTCTTAGACCTGTGACGGGGACAAGGGGGCATCCTCTACGTCTGGAGGAAAGAAGATTTAAGCATAGTCACAGACGTGGATTCTTTACTGTAAGAGCAGTGAGACTATGGAACTCTCTGCCATATGATGTTGTAATGAGTGATTCCCTACCAACATTTAAGAAGGGACTGGATGCCTTTCTTGAAAAGTATAATATTACAGGGTATATACACTAGTTTCCTTAATATTGCATTGATCCAAGGAGCTATTGCCGTATGTGGAGTCGGGAAGGAATTTTTTCCCCAATGTGAAGCTTACTGTTTGCCACATGGGTTTTTTTTGCCTTCCTCTGGATCAACATGTTAGGGCAGGTTAGGGTAGGATATGGGTTGAACTAGATGGACTTAAAGTCTTTCTTCAACCTTAATAACTATGTTACTATGTTACACTGATACTTGAGGTCTCAATTCGGAATGGTGAATTTTAAGGTCTTAGTCCATTGGTTCAGACTGATTCTTGGGGTCCTTTGCTAAAGACACAAAATAACTTGGGGATCAATGGCAAGCTGACATTTGATGCCCCTGTCTGATAGGATTTTGGGCTCATTGACACAGCCCTTTTGGGGTTCATGTAGATGTAGAGTGTCCAGGAGGTAATTGGGGGTCTCAAACTGTCGCATGAGGTTGTGGAGTACTTGATAGCACTTTTATATGTAGACATGCCGAGCATTCCTACCGTCGGTCAGTATTTCAGGCAGGACAGCAATGACATTAGCCGGGTGTTGGACAGTCCGAGCTTCTGCAACAATGAGACTCTATGTAGTCATTCCATCACTTGCTGATTTAGCTCCAGTTTGGATGCATTATAGTCTTGAAATGGAATTTTTCATCCCGGAAGGAGGGTGAGTTTCTCAATGAATGATGATTCTGGTTGTGTGTCTGAATCCTGACATCACAACGCCTCTCTGTCTCGTTTGTTTCCTTCGAACTTAGTTTTTTAAAATTCCTAAATCCCACTCATTGAGAATCACGGATGGTTGGGTGAACTGAGTCACGCCGTCCTCCAATGTGCAAGACATCTGTCCTAGTCGTAGTGATGACGATTATGTGGGTACATTCGAGCATAACATTTTTAACAACCTTTTTTTTTAGGAAGGCTGACCCCCTGGGGATTTTGAGGCCGATTCTCCACTGAGGTCTGGAGGACAAGCACTATTGTAGTATTAGGACTTCCACTGAGGAGGTCATCAATCTCCATCTCATTTTTGGTGAATTGTTCATAAGCTGACATTCATCAAAGTCATCACTCGATGATATGAGTTGCAGTGAATATAAAAAAAAAGTAGCAATGTAGTAATCCTGTACTGCGCCTTTATGGATTGTAGGGGTCCCACTCCAGCTGAATTTACAGACGTCTTGTGTTGGCAGCAAACAGTTGTACAGTCTGTCCTTCCAAGGGCACAGTGCTCCAGCGCAGCCCCTTACTGACGACTGGAACAATGTGTTACACATGTGGGATGTTATAGATTTCTTGTCCGGATTTCAGCTTTATTTGTAAACATTTCAAGGAAGGAAACCATTGAAATATGCAAAAAAAGCAAAATTGGCTTTCACGCGACCAGAAAGAGGTTCAGCAAAGGGTCTACAAACTTCAGTTCTGAACATCTGCATAGAAAATAGGTGGTCTCTTTATGACTGTCTGTCCCAAGAGTGGAGTACGTGATTACCTCATTCTTGGGCTCAAAGAGGGTCTCTGCCTTTACACCTCCAGTGATCAACATCTGCTTGTGGATAGGTGACAGTTTACATACTTGTGATAGAAAGGTCCACATTACAATTAAGACTTGATGTTAGTGAATAAAAACTTTATGCTGTAAGAAGAAAAAACTAGTAAAGTTCTTTGGAATATGTGGGCGCTATATAAATAACATTTTTTGTTTAAAATAAAGTATAGATCTTATTGCAAAAATATCTTATGCATCAATGGGCCAAGGCGATAAAGAACATTGATTGTGGTGGTCTTTGAACGTACCGCAATAGAGGGGTTATTCTGTAAATTTAGGTTGATTTTCTTGTAAGACAATTTTTTTTTCATTTCAGGTAGGGACCAATGGAATCATCTCCCCACAAGACTTCCCCCGAGAGACGCAGTACGTGGATGACGGCTTCCCCACCGATTTCCCAGTAATAGCCCCTTTTCTATCTGATATAGACACAAGTAACGGCAAAGGAAAGATTTACTACCGCCAGGACAATTCGCCTGAAATTCTCAGTACTGCAGCCAGACAGATCGAGAGAGGATTCCCCGAGGCCGCCTTCTCTCCCGTCAATGTAGTCTTGGTGACCTGGGAGAACGTGGGACCGTACGAGGAGGTGACGAGACATTCTGAGCCTTCCAAAAAGGTGAGTGGCTGAATGTTTAAGAATCAAAATTCAGATCTTTGTAAATATGAATTATTGGTTGCTATGGATACACTGCTTAACTGATACTTTGCCTAACAATGACTGGCTTTTTGTGGGGGTTGTAAGACCACCTTCATGACCACATAACTCAAGCCTTTAACATTTGGCTACTGTATAAAAACATTTTAATAAGTCATTATTTCTGGGTGATACCTATGTGCCATTAGCTGTGTTCTAGGGTTTGGGTTAGCTATCATCAGTTTTTGTATTGGGGTCGATATCCACCTCCTCTTTTACCTTTGACTCGGTCTGCTCTTTGACTTCAGTATGATTAGTTTACATCCTTTCTGTAAGGAAAATCAATAAATTAAATAGTAACATAAGAGGAAAGTGCAAATAAGCTGTCGCAAAGTAGGGGATCCTGAACCTAATCCATCTGTGTCATCATTTTGGTTATTGATAACGTCTCAAAGTTTGAGGGTGCCATTGACTTCTGCTTTGGGAGCAGAGCGATGCAATTGATGCCGCATCCCCACATACTATCCCAGTGGCCTAACTAGACCCCAATGGGCTCCGGTGCAATATATGGACCTGTGCCCCTCACCTGCATGTTGGTCAGATGTAGGGTTCCTTGTAGCATTCTAGATCCTATTAGTACATATGTGTTCAGCCCCCATGTAATAATGTCCCCCATCCATTCTTCTCCAGCACATTTTAAAAGAAACAAATGATTCTCCTCACATTCCCCTGCTCCCATGGCGCACGTAGTCCTCTTCTGTAGCCGAGCATGTAGCTAACTTCAGCGTTCTGTTATGGGCAGAACATGATGGCACTGCCATACGTTACACGTCACTAGCAAGCTGATGTCTGCTTTCGCCCTCTGATTGGGTGGTGGCGTATGTTGGACCTGTGCGGCAATACATTTTCCTTTTAATGTGCGTCCACAGAAATGTAAAATTGGCGTTGGCGCCTCCTCTGCACAGGTACAATTTGTAGTTGCATCCTTTACCGCGATCATTACGCCCCTGGGAGTTCCCTCTCATGGTATCTCTAAGGTCAAATGTTCCTGAAATTGGACAGTCCTTGTATTACATAGCCGGCCGTTCAATTAATATTTGGAACTGGCCAATGATGGCTTTTTCTCAAGGGTTTTGACTCCTATGTTAAAGGGGTTGTCTGTATTGAAAGTGTCACTCCAAAGTTTGGAAAGGGAAAAGGTTCCTATTAATGATTACTCAGTGCTTAGTTCTGCTAGGAATGAAGCCTGGACTGGTTTGACAGCCCGACTCTTCCTTACAGTGTGCGGTACCCCTTAGAGCAGGGGTCCCCATCCTGTAGCTCGGGAGCCACATGTGGCTCGCGGTCCCATGAATTGTTGCTCGCAGCTGTCTGCCAGCTTAGTGCATTAGGTCCAGGTCTAGCAAACAGGTATGAAGAGCACATGTCAAAATGGTGAATTTTGTGGGTAGTCCTGCACAGAAGAGCATATCTGGATGCACGTATACTGGTCTTAGGGGTTTCGAGATATTTTAGGTATGGTACGCTGGAGGATGGTACTACCTGTTAGAGGAGGTGCTCAAAGATGGACGTGACAGTATGTTGGGAGTCCTTGATGGGAGAATACTGAGTGGGGGTATGGTGGGAACCCTTGGATCTCAATGTACTGCTTGGATTGTTTTCAGTGGAAAAGCTTTGGTTATCATTATACCTGTAATGGGGCTTTGGTTGACTCTACTTTGAAGGAGATGGGAGCTGGATGTGGCTCGCGATCCTCTCTCAGTGCTGAATGTGGCTCGCGACCCTCTGTCTAAGCTGAATGTGGCTCTCAAGTTCAGAAAGGTTGGAGACCACTGCCTTAGAGTAACCCATCCCTATTTGAAGTCTTCCGACCTCACTTTATACTTCAAAATGAAAGTTTTCTTTCCTGTTCCCTGGTACCATTGGGACCCTTCGTTTTGTTGACTCTGCTGGAAGAGGACACATAAGAGTCTCTAAGTGTCCTCATTAAATCATCAGATCTCGCTTGCTATATTAAGTGCCCGGTGTGTCTTTATTTTCAGATTCCAAGGGCAAACATAAAAGTTCAAGACTACTGTTAAACCATTGGATGCAAATTTCTCAGCAAGATTGTCTGCAGTGACTATTTATACTGTCATTTCCAAACTGAGCACATACTCCTGTGTGTGGGGGGGGAAATTTTGAGATGATGTTAAGTTTTTTGGACAAGGCTTTTTTTCTAAACTAATTTGTAGTTCGAGGAATGTTTGGTCTGTTTTTACAGAAAATACCCAGTGTAAAACCATTGCAAAGCGAGTATTATAGTATGAAATCCCGTGTAAGATCGTGACACAGCTGCACACATGATGTTGGATTGGGACCGTCCTCGCGAGCTGACATATGGAAGAAATTCTCTCGCGTAACCTAGCAAGCGTAGCTAAAGGGGGCTCTGCCGATTTATTGCCACAGATCTGTTACTGGAATTCTTGTTGGCTGGGGGGTTGTGGGGATGAGAAGTTTTTGGTTTTCAGCTTTAAGAAATGCTCCGACTTACAAAACCCATGTCAAATTACTGAATTATAAGTTATTAGATGGAAGGTTCAATATTCAGGACATCACTATTGGTCCAAGTGGAGAGTAGCTCTGGAGGACCCCAAAAGGTAATGCCTCTTTTCACCTGTGGGGGTTGCTGCTGGAGAAATGGAGCGGATACCAGGTATGACTCATTGACAGGTCTGGTCCAGGTTTAGAAAGCAAGCTGCTATATTGTATTGGGCTGTTTAGCGCTTAGAATAATAGGTATGTTGTTGTCGTCACCCATCGATAACGACAATTTTGGCCGACAGTCTAATGTGTATGATGGGGGCCCAAGACAATTGAACTCTCTTGACAATCAAGTACCTGATTTCCGACTTTTGTTCTCCTGGAGATATGTCACTGCCAGGCATGTCTAATGGTGACTCTCTCCTGTATTCATGACCGAGCAAGTTCTCCTGTGTATGGGAAAGATGGCCAAGATAGTTTGGCTGTCTGCCATCTAATGTGCATGGGGAGACTTTGACAAGAAACATTCTCTCTAAACATTGGATTCTTCACTTGAACAGGGCGGGTCCTTTTGCTTTTTGGAGGACTACAAATGATCAGTAATCATATTTCTTGTAAGTTCCTCAACTAGAACCTCGATAGTATTAGAAGAAAATCAGTGGGGAAGATGTCTTCTCTTCTACAGTGGGGAAAATAAGTATTTAGTCAGCCACCAATTGTGCAAGTTCTCCCACTTAAAAAGATGAGAGAGGCCTGTAATTGATATCATAGGTAGACCACAACTATGAGAGTCAAAATGAGAAAACAAATCCAGAAAATCACCTTGTCTGATTTGGCAAGATTTATTTTGCAAATTATGGTCATTAACAAAAGTTCATCTCAGTATTTTGTTATATATCCTTTGTTGGCAATGACAGAGGTCAAACGTTTTCTGCAAGTCTTCACAAGGTTGGCACACACTGTTGGTGGTAAGTTGGTCCATTCCTCCATGCAGATCTCCTCTAGAGCAGTAATGTTTTGGGCCTGTCGTTGGGCAACACGGACTTTCAAATTCCTCCAAAGGTTTTCTAGGACCTTCATATGCTTCTTACGAAGCCACTCCTTCATTGCCCTGGTGGTGTGCTCGGGATCATTATCATGCTGCAAAACCCATCCACGTTTCATCCTCAATGCCATTGCTAATGGAAGGAGGTTTGCACTCAAAATCTCACGATACCTGGCCCCATACATTCTTTCATGTACTCAGATCAAGATCAATTGTCCTGGTCCCTTTGCAGAAAAACAGCCCCAAATAATAATAATAATCTTTATTTTTATATGGCGCTAACATATTTCGCAGCACTTTACAGTTTGCACACATTATCTTCGCTGTCCCCGATGGGGCTCACAATCTAAATTCCCCATCAGTATGTCTTTTGAATGTGGGAGGAAACCGGAGTACCCGGAGGAAACCCACGCAAACACGGGGAGAACATACAAACTCCTTTCAGATGTTGTCCTTGGTGGGATTTGAACCCACTGAGCCCAAAGCATGATGTTGCCACCCCCATGCATCACAGTAGGTATGGTGTTGTTTGGATGCAACTCAGCATTCTGTCGTCTCCAAACACGACGAGTTTTGTTTCTACCAAACAGTTCTACTTTGGTTTCATCAGCCCATATGACATTCTCCCAATATTCTTCTGGATAATCCAAATGCTCTCTAGCAAACTTCAGTCAAGCCCGGAGATGAACTGGCTTAAGCAGGGGAACACGTCAGGCACTGCAGGATCTGAGTCCTTGGCGGCATAGTGTGTTACTGATGGTAGCTTTTGTTACGGTGGTCCCAGCTCTATGCAAGTCATTCACTAGGTCGCCCCTTGTGGTTCTGGGATTTTTGCTCACTGTTCTTATGATCATTTTTACCCCACGGGGTGAGATATTGCATGGAGCCTCATATCAAGGGAGATTATCAGAGGTCTTGTATGTCTTCCATTTTCTTATTATTGCTCCCACAGTTGATTTCATCACACCAAGCTGCTTGCCTATTGCAGATTCAGTCTTCCCAGCCTGGTGCAGGGCTACAATTTTGTTTCTGGTGTCCTTCGACAGCTTTCTGGTCTTCACCATAGTGGAGTTTGGAGTGTGACTGTGGACAGGTGTCTTTTATACTTATAACAAGTTCAAACATGTGCTATTACTACAGGTAATGAGTGGATGACAGAGGAGCCTCTTAAAGTTAGAAGTTACACGTCTGTGAGAGCCAGAAATCTTGCATGTTTTTAGATGAACAATTACTTATTTTCCACCATAATTTGCAAAATAAATCTTTCCAAATCAGACAAGGTGATTTTCTGGATTTGTTTTCTCATTCTGACTCTCATAGTTGTGGTCTACCTATGATGTCAATTACAGGCCTCGCTCATCTTTTTAAGTGGTGGCTGACTAAATTCTTCTTTCCCCACTGTATCTGTTCGAGGTATGGGATGTATATAGGGGGCACCCAAAAGAAACAGAAAGGCAGTGTGCAATGTAATATGAGCTTCTGCTGCTAGGTGAATGCTCATGATATCAATATCCTAGCCTATTTTATCGTCAAATGTTGCATTCAAACAACTTATAGTATTCCCAAAAAGTTACTGATGGACGCTCCCAGGCTTGTCCGTGCAAAGCAATCAGCAGGATCCAGGCTGCTACTGTGTGGTGAGCTGACTCTCCTCTCCCATTTCCCCTTTCCGTAAAAAAAATGACTGTAGCCAGTCTTCCATTTTGTGATGGCCGATTCACACTAACAATGTGTGGCTATGACGTTTTGTTCCCTTTTGGGAAAAATGCATCGGAAACCGTTGTTATGAGACACCACTTTAGCTACAACTGATTTTATTTCCAATTTCCACCAACAGGAAATCCAGGACAACTCTATTTGCGGTCCGACGGCGATCCTCCAGAATTGCTTGACAAAAATTTGTTACATCTTCTTCTTGAAGATCTTCTTGAAGTTCGCTTTCGAATCAATGATGAGCTCATGTAGGTGAATGGGATTTTATGGCGTTCCCAGTTGTAGCAAAATTCTTGTCTCGCAACAATTGTTTCTGATAGATTTTTTTCTCCAAAAAGGAGACAAAACTTCATAGATGCACGTTGTATATGTGAATCAGCCATCACAAAATGGGAGAATGATTGAACCCCCCCAAAAAATATTTTTGTTATTTCTTGCTGGAGCCAAACACAATCTTTCCCAACAATGTCGGCTGGCAACTGTTCCGTGAACACTTACCTAGTGGCGGCTGTCTATACTTAAGAATCTTATTCCAGTGGGCGACAGCTTTGTTTCTTATTTGGTACAATAGCGTTTTTGGCCACTGTAACCAGCTGTCGGCACGGTCGAGGATGGTGAGACCATTTTGATATGGGATAACATAGCAATTATTTTAGCCCAGTGCATTTGGCACATGCTTAGGCCTGAGGTTGCTACTGATGATGAAAAGTGTATTTGATGCATAAAATTCACAGTATTTTAAAGTACCAGCATAATCATTGAGATTTCTGAATATTTTTTATGTGTTTCGGGAACATTTTTGATGCATTTTTTTCCATTTATTTGAAAGTGAGAACACTGAAAGAATGGACATGCTGCATAATTTGGAAAAAAAACTGGTTCAAATCAGCACGGAAAAAATAAGCAGCATGTGCATGAGATTTCAGAAATCTTATTCACTTTGCTGGGACTTATTTTGCCCCATGAGCTCCATGATACCGTCTTGACTCTTAACTGTACAGGAAGGATGCTGTTTGGCAGTCACAGCCTCCGTCTGTGTGAAACTTCTATTTTCAGAGTTGTTGGCACTTTAGTTTAGCTTCTTGCGGCTCGCGGTCTTTAAGGCCGGTGTCCTGAGTAACGGAAGTCTCGCTGCCAGCGCTGTTTGATCTCTTCTTTGAGGGACGATGCAAGCGCATCTGAACACTAACGAGGCGCACAGCCGGCCGCTCTGCATGATGAAAAGGAACATTTCCAAGAAGTAATTTGGTAGCAACATTCTTCTGGTTTAGAAATCATCCTGCGGGGCTGCCACTGCAAGGAAAGGGGCGAACTTCCAAGGTTATATATCCAGTCCTGGCATTTATGTTTTTTAGGATGGATGCAAACTTTGATTAAATATGTAAGGTATTGCAATAGGTAATTGTTGTTAAAATGGTTTATTTTATACTTTCTTATGAAATTCTCGGTTCTCTTTTTCAACTCTCTTCCTGAGGCACAGTCAATTAGTCTAATTTTGCATAGAAAATACCTATTTGTGAATTTTTTTTCTAATTATTTGCCCAATAGGGGGCAGTATAGCATTTGAGAAGGGGATATGATTTGGTTTGGTTGTAATACTTATTACACAGTCCTTTTAGCAATTTTATGGCCAGGGTTTGGCCCTAGAGGTGTGAGATTTGGGAAGAAGGA
This sequence comes from Dendrobates tinctorius, assembly GCF_039654945.1. Taxonomy (NCBI): domain Eukaryota; kingdom Metazoa; phylum Chordata; class Amphibia; order Anura; family Dendrobatidae; genus Dendrobates; species Dendrobates tinctorius. Next base: position 851,227 of record NW_027361726.1, on the reverse strand, counting down.
GGACCATCGATGATGTAAATACCTGTGGCTTGTAACCACCAAAAATCATAATACAAAGCCAAAATACTTTACGGTCACTAAATGGTGGTTTGTAGTGTTACACTTTACGGTATAATAGTTTTTCAGTGGGTAACTTAGGATAGTGCATAAATTGCAGCGCCATGACTTTGGTACCACAATGGGCACCAAGTAACCCCCAATGGCAGCATTTATTCTTGTGCTAGGCTACATTTGGCTTTGCAAGCTTTACAGAGTTAGGAAGCAAAAAATAATCAGATGATAAATATAGTGCAACCTGTCAATCATTCCATGTGTTGCATTGAAAGCAAGGATTAACTTGGCTTCCATTGCAGGTGCACCAGTAGACCCATGGCTACCCTATATGTTGCAAATTGATTTTTCTTTCTAAAACATTTTGTTTCGGCAGTTTAACACATTCCAGGCAGTGCTGGCCTATGATGAGTCTGACTCCTACGCCATATTTCTGTACCCTGAACATGGGCTCCAGTTTTTCGGGACCAGACCAAAAGAGTCCTACAACGTCCAATTAGAACTCCCGGCCAGAGTGGGATTTAGCAGAGGAGAATCGGAAATCTTGAAGAGAGAAGCTCCTTTTTATAGTGTCACCAATAGTGAACAATCTGTGAAAAACCTGTATCAGTAAGTACGACCATGCAGTAAATATGGCTGACACAAGACCGCTCAACGTGACCTGACCAATTACTCCCAATTTGGAGAATTGTTGGTGCCAGTCTATGGAGCATATTTAACCAGTGTGTGAAAGAATTTTTATTGAGAAAATCAAAGCCATTATTTTCCCCTTAGGTCAAGTAATGTCGGAGTCCCGGGAGTTTGGGTCTTCCATATTGGCAGCATTTCAGAATTAGACAACGTGATACCAGCTAAAGTGGTGAACGCCCACGCCCCAGAAAGGTTCATACCACTGATCAACTCCCACAATGACTTTCCTGACGAAGATCAAGAAAATCAGTTCAATGGAGAGAACAACTATGATGAGAATTATGACGACACAGATGGGGACTACTCGCCCGGGCAGACGACGGAGCAGCCCACGACCGAAAATGCAAATGGTGGATTCCTGGACATCGATGATCCCACCACGTTATTTACCAGAAAACAGGTCGAACCAGAGTCTCCTTACGATCCGTCCAACATCCCTTTACCTCCGTCTGAGGAAGAGCCTAGCTGGACCCCGTACGGCCGAGGTGACCACTTCGGGGAACCTCATATCCAGCCTTCTGAGAACAAAGATCTTGGAAATGCTCCTTCCTACAATGCCAAAGAATATCCATCCGAGCCAATAACCGGGCACGTTGCTGATGTGACCCAAAATCCGCCAGACGATCAACAGAACCCTAATGTTCTCTACAAGGGCGCCCGTAATTATGGATACGATGAGGAGGGTGGATTTGACGCTGACGGTAAGCTCCTACCATGATGCTGCCACGGTTTTATGGCCATCCAGGTCTCTGGAACACTAATCAAATATACACAAGTTACCATTTTGCATTGTCCTGTCCCTAGTGCTCACTTTTAACCCCGTGAGACGAGAGACCTGCGAGAGGACACCTGGTTACTGCTCACAATACGCCTTCTGCAGGGACTACGCAACAGGATTCTGCTGTCACTGCCTGGATAACTACTACGGCAATGGGGTGCACTGCCTGCCCAAAGGTAATGGCTGACTTACATGCACCAGGCACAAACTTCAATGGCAGTCTGCTCATTAATTTACAGAAGAGTAGAGAATAATGATAATGTGTTATAGGAGTATCTTCAGCATGCTCAGGTGTTATAGGAGTATCTTCAGCGTGCTCCGATGTTACAGAAGTATCTTCAGTGTGCTTGAGTGTTATAGGAATATCTTCAGCGTGCTCGAGTGTTATAGGAGTATCTTCAGCATGCTCGAATGTTATAGGAGTCTCTTCAGCGTGCTCGGGTGTTATAAGAGTATCGTCAGCGTATTTGAGTCTTATAGGTGTATCTTCAGCATGCTCTGGTGTTATAGGAGTATCTTCAGTGTGCTTGGTTGTTATAGGAGTATCTTCACCATGCTCAAGTGTTATAGGAGTATCTTCAGCGTGCTCGGATGTTATAGAAGTATCTTCAGTGTGCTTGAGTGTTATAGGAGTATCTTCAGTGTGCTTGGATGTTTTAGAAGTATCTTCAGCGTGCTTGAGTGTTATAGGAGTATCATCAGCGTGCTCTGTTGTTATAGGAGTATCTTCAGCATGCTCGGGTGTTATAGGAGTATTTTCTGCATGCTCAGATGTTATAGGAGTATCTTCAGCGTGCTCGGGTGTTATAGGAGTATCTTCACTGTGCTCGAGTGTTATAGAAGTATCTTCAGCGTGCTTGAGTGTTATAGGAGTATCTTCAGCATGCTTGAGTGTTATAGGAGTATCTTCAGCGTGCTCGGGCGTTATAAGAGTATCTTCAGCGTACTTGAGTCTTATAAGAGTATCTTCAGCATGCTATGGTGTTATAGGAGTATCTTCAGTGTGTTTGGATGTTATAGGAGTATTTTCAGCATGCTCGGGTTTATAGGAGCATCTTCACTGTGCTCAAGTGTTATAGGAGTATCTTCAGCGTGCTCGGATGTTATAGAAGTATCTTCAGCGTGCTTGAGTGTTATAGGAGTATCTTCAGCGTGCTCGGATGTTATAGAAGTATCTTCAGCAGGCTCGAGTGTTATAGGAGTATCTTCAGCATGCTCTGGTGTTATAGGAGTATCTTCAGCGTGCTCGAGTGTTATAGGAGTATCTTCACCGTGCTTGAGTGTTATAGGAGTATTTTCAGCATGCTCTGGTGTTATAGGAGTATCTTCAGCGTGCTTGGGTGTTATAGGAGTATCTTCACCGTGCTCGAGTGTTATAGGAGTATCTTCAGCGTGCTCGGATGTTATAGAAGTATCTTCAGCATGCTTGAGTGTTATAGGAGTATCTTCAGCATGCTTGAGTGTTATAGGAATATCTTCAGCGTGCTCTGATGTTATAGAAGTATCTTCAGCGTGCTTGAGTGTTATAGGAGTATCATCAGCGTACTCGAGTGTTATAGGAGTATCTTGAGCGTGCTCTGGTGTTATAGCAGTATCTTTAGCGTGCTCGGGTGTTATAAGAGTATTTTCAGCATGCTCGGGTGTTATAGGAGTATCTTCATTGTGCTGGGTGTTATAGGAGTATCTTCACCATGCTTGAGTGTCCTAGGAGTATCTTCAGTGTGCTAGGATGTTGTAGAAGTATCTTCAGCGTGCTTGAGTGTTATAGGAGTATATTCAGCTTGTTTGGGTGTTATAGGAGTATCTTGAACGTACATGAGTGTTATAGGAGTATCTTCAGCGTGCTGGGTGTTATAGGAGTATCTTCACCATGCTTGAGTGTTCTAGGAGTATCTTCAGCGTGCTAGGCTGTTGTAGAAGTATCTTTAGCGTGCTTGAGTGTTATAGGAGTATATTCAGCTTGTTCGGGTGTTATAGGAGTATCTTCAACGTACTTGAGTGTTATAGGAGTATCTTCAGCGTGCTCTGGTGTCATAGGAGTATCTTCAGCGTGCTCAGGTGTTATAGGAGTATTTCCAGCATGTTCGGGTGTTATAGGAGTATCTTCACCGTGCTCGAGTGTTATAGGAGTATCTTCAGCGTGCTCGAGTGTTATAGGAGTAACTTCAGCGTGTTCGTGTGTTATAGGAATATCTTCAGCATACTTGAGTGTTATAGGAGTATCTTTAGCGTGCTCTGGTGCTATAGGAGTATTTTCAGCGTGCTCGGGTGTTATAGGAGTATTTCCTGCATGGTCGGGTGTTATAGGAGTATCTTCACAGTGCTCGAGTGTTATAGGAGTATCTTCAGCATGCTCGAGTGTTATAGAAGTATCTTCAGCGTGCTCGGATAATATGTTCGAGTCCCTTCGGCTGCATGTTTTGCGGCTTTTAGGCAATCCCTGCATGTGTCGTGTCTAACAGCCGCAGAACATGCAGCCGCAGGGACTTGAACATTTTATCCGAACATGCTGAAGTCTCTCGGATAACACCCGGGCGTGCTCGGATAACACCCTAGCATGGTCAGATTACTAGTGAGGAGCGAACATGCTCGGATAATGTGTTGAGAACCCTTTTGCATTGGCCAATAATTTGCACGTTATGAGAGTATATTGATCGTGGCTTGTTGCACTTTTTTACATGCAGCAGCACAATCTGTACGGGGATCTTTAAAACTCTGCAGATTGTACGTTAGTTACTTACAAACCATTTGCTACTTCGCATCAAAAATAGTGCCCCTCCTGGTGTCAGGTATTGCAGTGAATGGAGCTAGACTGTGATACCACACAAAACCTGTGGACAGGGGTGGCACTGTTTTTTGAAGAAAGGTACAATTCATTTGAGGCCACCATGTAAAATTGAGAAACTGATTGCCTTATTGAGGTGGACTAACCAAATGTCAGATCGGATTGCAGCTCCATATTTATGACTTGAACATCACTACATTTGGAATTCTCTCATCAGGTGCTCCACACAGGGTCAATGGTAAAGTGAGCGGGAACCTTCTCGTGGGACAGACGCCGGTCAACTTTGACGGTATTGACCTTCACGCGTACATTGTGGTGAATGACGGAAGAGCTTACACCGCTATCAGTCAGGTGCCGGAGCCCGCGTCCTGGTCGCTGACCCCGCTAACTGCCATCGGAGGACTTTTTGGTTGGCTTTTTGCACTGGAAAAACCTGGATTTCAGAACGGATTCAGCATAACTGGTGAGTTCATGAATCTGAGTCTAAGTGAAATATATCCAATGTAAAACAAAATGACTGGGCATATTTGACTTTAACATGCCCAATCCTACTTTTCCTATAAGAGGTGTCTGCTAGCGATTTACTCCCCCTCTCCCTGTTAAGAACACTCACGGCCGAGGGAACATTCCTTGGGGGATTGGGTGGAATAGCTGACAGCCACTTCTCTGTACCTCCCGTAATACATGCGCCTGCTTGGTTCTGTGGAGCATGTATATTGTAGCTCTGTACTTTCCTTTCCCTGTTGAAAGAAGGATCAGGCATGTTGGTTCAACCTGCCTGATCCGTTTTAACAACATTTGGGGAAGTCAGGAAACTAGATTTTAGAAGTATGGCGTAAACGAATATAATTTTTGCCAACCCAGTTGTTTCTATAAAGGGTGCGACATGCGCCCGCTGCTGATGATTCTGCTCGGACACACTGCAACATCAGTGGAGAAGGGTATAGCTGGGGAACATGGAGCGACCCAGGACACAGACCCCAGATGTAGGAGGACAGGATCTCTCCTTCGACCTGCGCGTTTCCGTCAGGAGTGGAGTGCGACTCAGTCCCTGATTTGGCTGTCTTTTTTTTTTTTTGTCACACAGGAGCAAAGCTTGTCCACAACATTGAAGCCATATTTTCCCCTGGAGAAGAAGTCGTCCACATCACACAAGTCGCAGATGGATTTGATTCTGATAACTACATTCATTTAAGAACGACTATTAAAGGACAAATTCCCTTAATCTCTGAGTCCTCACGGGTCCAGATTGACCCATATTATGAAATCTACCAGTACTCTGGGGCAGGTAATGCTGAAAATACCTGGTGAGCAACATATGAGGGAGAATGAGGGGGAAAGGTACAGAAATCCAACCAGCAGCTCAATAGTCTGCACCATGGAGGCCTGATGTCACATAAAGCACAGGAACGAACAATAAGGACAAGAGGTGACAACAAACACCACCGTCACATCAATAAAATTATGAATAAATGGTTTACATTACACTACTGATCCTGAGTTACATCCTGTATTATACCCCAGAGCTGCACTCACTATTCTGCTGGTGTAGTCACTGTGTACATACATTACATTACTGATCCTGAGTTACATCCTGTATTATACTCCAGAGTTGCACTCACTATTCTGCTGGTGCAGTCACTGTGTACATACATTACATTACTGATCCTGAGTTACATCCTTTATTATACCCTAGAGCTGCACTCACTATTCTGCTGGTGCAGTCACTGTGTACATACATTACATTACTGATCCTGAGTTATATCCTATATTATACTCCAGGGCTGTACTCACTATTCTGCTGGTACAGTCACTGTGTACATACATTACATTACTGATCCTGTACTGATCCTGAGTTACATCCTGTATTATACCCCAGAGCTGCACTCACTATTCTGCTGGTGCAGTCACTGTGTACATACATTACATTGCTGATCCTGATTTACATCCTGTATTATACTCCAGAGCTGCACTCACTATTCTGCTGGTGCAGTCACTGTGTACATACATTACATTACTGATCCTCAGTTACATCCTGTATTATACCCCAGAGCTGCACTCACTATTCTGCTGGTGCAGTCACTGTGTACATACATTACATTACTGATCCTGAGTTACATCCTGTATTATACCCCAGAGCTGCACTCACTATTCTGCTGGTGCAGTCACTGTGTACATACATTACATTACTGATCCTGAGTTACATCCTGTATTATACCCCAGAGCTGCACTCACTATTCTGCTGGTGCAGTCACTGTGTACATACATTACATTACTGATCCTGTACTGATCCTGAGTTACATCCTGTATTATACCCCAGAGCTGCACTCACTATTCTGCTGGTGCAGTCACTGTGTACATACATTACATTACTGATCCTCAGTTACATCCTGTATTATACCCCAGAGCTGCACTCACTATTCTGCTGGTGCAGTCACTGTGTACATACATTACATTACTGATCCTGAGTTACATCCTGTATTATACCCCAGAGCTACACTCACTATTCTGCTGGTGCAGTCACTGTGTACATACATTACATTACTGATCCTGAGTTACATCCTGTATTATACCCCAGAGCTGCACTCACTATTCTGCTGGTGCAGTCACTGTGTACATACATTACATTACTGATCCTGAGTTACATCCTGTATTATACTACAGAGCTGAACTCACTATTCTGCTGGTGTAGTCACTCTGTACATACATTACATTACTGATCCTGAGTTACATCCTGTATTACATTCCAGAGCTGCACTCACTATTCTGCTGGTGCAGTCACTGTGTACATACATTACATTACTGATCCTGAGTTACATCCTGTATTATACCCCAGAGCTGCACTCACTATTCTGCTGGTGCAGTCACTGTGTACATACATTACTGATCCTGAGTTACATCCTGTATTATACTCCAGAGCTGCACTCACTATTCTGCTGGTGCAGTCACCATGTACACACATTACTGATCCTGTACTTTTTCTTTGTTCCCACTTTGGTTTCTTCTGTCTGGTTCTCTTGTTCTTACAAGGATCCGATGGTGAGATAGTTGGGGTGGGAGATCCCTCTTTCCTGGCCCTGCTATGTCGGCCCATCCTCACCCTCTTGGCCGGGTCTGGCTTGGTAATTTCAATGATTTTTGTCTCTTTTTGTTCTCCTCCAGTTGTGACCTCCACGGCTTACAGGGAATACACGGTGACATCTGCCAATAATGAAGTCCAGAGACTGTCTTACCGACTGAGGCAGAATATTACCTACCAGGATTGCGGCCATTCCCAGAGGTTCCCACCCAATGCCCAGAAGCTGGCCGTGGATCGCATGTTTGCCCTTTACAACAAGGACGAGAAAGTCCTCCGCTTCGCTATCACCAGTCACATAGGGTCCGTTCAGGGTAAGTTTAGTAAATCTTTGTTGGATCGTACATTTTAAGTGGATAAAGTGTGGGGTCTGTACGTCTGGGTCTACATTGGGGTCTCTGTGTGCGGTCAGTTCCCACTCCCTGTCACAATCCCAGTGGTTTGATCATTGCCCATAACTGTAGCGATGAGCAGGGCAGACGTGTGACGCAGGCGCCTCTAAAAATCCTCCGGCACTGCCCCTGATGCTAGTTCAAAGCTCTGGAATCGCTATAATCATTTAACCCCCCCCCCCCGCCCGCCCCTTTAATGAAGGCAGCAGATATCACAAGGTTGTAATTTGCCCCTCAACGTCCTCTGGCTTTGTTCTCCTGCCATTGTCGGAGGGTCTTTATCTGGCCTCTTTGTGTCTGGCTGATGAATAGTGGCCCCCGCTCTTCAGGAGACTTTATGGAGCACATTAGGTTTCTTGACTTCGTGACCTGAGAGCTGATGCCAAATTACTCAGGCAGTTACAGGACAGAAAAGGGGCTTTGTTGCATGTAAAAAAAGTTAAGTAGACCCTTCCCCTCTTCCCCTCCCACCCGGGCGCAGAACGAGGCGAAAGACATTCTCCTGCGGGAGGAAACCGAACAAAGGCGACAAGACCCAACACAAAGGAAACCCACCGGAGTACAGGCGAGGGTCACACAGAAAAGGGGCATGGGGGGGTCACTGCAATCTTCTCAGAATTCTTAATCCATTGACTAAACTTACTGATGGCAAGAAGAAGCAACAGCGGATTCTGCTTATAGTTTACAGGGTCTTTCCCATCATTAACGTTATCCCAACCCTAGCAGTGATTGCTGGGAGTCCGACCACTGGGGCCTTCACCGATCCCGAGGAAGCTTCTCAGCTTCCTTCATTGACTATAGCACAAGCAGAAAACGTTAGTGGAGTTCAGCACGACTGCTGGAGATCACCAGAGGATGAACGGAGCCGTGGTTGACTTGTGCTGTCAGAATTCAGCAGTGCCCTAAGGAAGTTACTGATCGCTGGGGGTCCGATCCCGAGAAAGCTTCTTAGCTTCCTTCACTGACGATAGGACGAGCAGAAAAAGTTAATGGAGTTCAGCGCGACTGCTGGAGATCACCAGAGGGTGACCGGAGCCGTAGTGCGCTTGTGCTGTCAGAATTCTGCAGTGCCCTAAGGAAGTTACTGATCGCTGGGGGTCCGATCCCGAGGAAGCTTCTTAGCTTCCTTCATTGACTATAGGACGAGCAGAAAAAGTTAATAGAGTTCAGCGTGACTGCTGGAGATCACCAGAGGGTGACCGAAGCCGTGGTGCGCTTGTGCTGTCAGAATTCAACAGTGGCCGCACATGTCAATGCCGAATTCTCCGGAGCAGTGGGAATCTACAGAGGGAACCCCCAAGCCAACGGCCAGGCGATATTCCTTGCATTAAACATATCTTATTGCCTACAGGGTTGACCACTACGTGCTCCTCTACGTGGCATGTTCTTTTCCTTTTTGTTTTCAGTCTCCGAATGGAAGTGTTCACATTGTTACAATTGTCTCCAGTATTGCTCCTCCTCTGGAAGCTCCAATTGATTGTTTGCTACAATGTATCAGAGCAGGAGAAACTGTCTCCAGGACTTGACAGTTGTAGTAAATGCTCAGCTGCCAGAATGGTTTTGTTCCTTTGCTTCAAATCCAGGCTTCGTTTCCGAGCTTTGTGAGATTGCAGCTCTCCTTTCCCAAAAGATTCTTCTCATTGTGAGTCTCTGTGCCAGGAGTCTTTGGGTGGGTCTAGAGGGCCCAGGCCCCCCGCAAAAACGAGGTGAGCAAACAGCCTGAGAGGTTTTGCACTTTTTGCCCAGCTTCATTTGTTTTGCCCCCAGATTCTTCTCAGGAGCCCACACAAGGGAGCCCCTGCTACGATGGCACGCACCTGTGCGACACGCGAGCCCAGTGTCGTCCGTCGTCCGGACAGAATTACACCTGCGTCTGTGCGACCGGCTACCATGGAGATGGCAGAGATTGCACCGGTAAGTCTAACCGCAGATCCCCCTGACTTGTCCACCTTCCTGTGAGGGGCTCTCTCTTGTGCTCAGTGTCGCCCCCTGCTGGCTCTAATGATGCAGCCCGGTAGAGATTTCCTATCATTCTGCCGTATATTGTGGCTATAGAGCCTTCGTTTCCATACCCTCGTCTGAAGCCACGTGCCACGCTCCCCTTCACCAGCGCTGCCATGCTGAACACATGTGCTGCTCTCACCGGCTCACATGCAGCAATCGAGGCCGGTCAGTCCAAACTGGTATCACTGCTCCTGTGCACCCCTGATGGGAAGACATGAGAACCACCCTTTAAGTGCTAGAAATACTAATGTATTTACAAAACTTATAAGAACGGGACAATTTTTATGAAAAAAAATTAATAATCATTTTTTTTATGAGGCACAGATACTTGAATGAGTTTCAAAGTTTGATACTCATATTCAAGAAAGTGGACAATTCCTTTATTATTTTACAAACTCACCCTCCCTGGGGATAGTAGTGACTCCCTGCCGATTCTCCGGCCTCGGCCTGTGTCACCGCTCTCTCCAGTCACCGAGGTCATAGTCATGTGCCGTCTAATCCTGCTCAGCTGAACTGATTGGCGAGAACATTGATGCGCTATTGCTGTGATATCTCCGCTGAGATCTACAGTCTAAAAAATTTCTGAATTATGGGACAGTCCACACCACAATGTCAGTTCTGCAATCAAACACTCCACAAGCAGATCCATAGATTACGGCTTATGGGCGGCACAATCCCACTATGTAATGCGTGGATTTCATTGTGTTCTCTCCCAAGATGTGGATGAATGTGAGACCGGAGTCGCCAACTGTGGCCGCAACACTCAGTGTCTGAACCTGCCTGGCAGCTACAAGTGCGAGTGTCAGCCGCGATACGAGTTTTCAGCTGATGGACAGAACTGCATACCATGTGAGTGCCATGATCATGTGTATAATCCAGAACTGCACTCATTATTCTGCTGGTGCAGTCACTGTGTGCATACATTACATTACTGATACGAAGTTACATCCTGTATTATACCCCAGAGCTGCACTCACTATTCTGCTGGTGCAGTCACTGTGTACATACATTACATTACTGATCCTGAGTTACATCCTGTATTATACTCCAGAGCTACACTCACTATTCTGCTGGTGCAGTCACTGTGTGCATACATTACATTACTGATGCGAAGTTACATCCTGTATTATACCCCAGAGCTGCACTCACTATTCTGCTGGTGCAGTCACTGTGTACACACATTACATTACTGATCCTGAGTTAAATCCTGTATTATACTCCAGAGCTGCATTCACTATTCTGCTGGTACAGTCACTGTGTACATACATTACATTACTGATTCTGAGTTACATCCTGTATTATACTCCAGAGCTGCACTCACTATTCTGCTGGTGCAGTCACTGTGTACACACATTACATTACTAATCCTGAGTTACATCCTGTATTATACACCAGAGCTGCACTCATTATTCTGCTGGTGCAGTCACTGTGTGCATACATTACATTACTGATGCGAAGTTACATCCTGTATTATACTCCAGAGCTGCACTCACTATTCTGCTGGTGCAGTCACTGTGTACATACATTACATTACTGATGCGAAGTTACATCCTGTATTATACCCCAGAGCTGCACTCACTATTCTGCTGGTGCAGTCACTGTGTACATACATTACATTACTGATCCTGAGTTACATCCTGTATTATACCCCAGAGCTGCACTCACTATTCTGCTGGTGCAGTCACTGTGTACATACATTACATTACTGATCCTGAGTTACCTCCTATATTATATCCCAGAGCTGCACTCACTATTCTGCTGGTTATTATAAAACAGGAGAAGCACAGGAGTGTTTAAAATGTACAAAAAAGCTTTATTAGCACCTAAAATATTACATACTAATCACACACAAACAAGTGCAAAATAAGGACACACAGTAGTGGTTCTCTGCAGAAGTGTATAATTACAGAAGGTTCAGATACAGGTCAGAAAATTCTTTATGGTAAGGTATACTATGTAAGTTTGTATCCCTTTAATTATATACTACCTCGGATTGGAAAAACATTACATAAATCTCCCATATCAAAAAGAATCATTACTATCTCTTCAGAGGTACAAACACCCAGTAAGATGCGTGTATACTAATAGGAGCATGTATAACCTTACCCAGTCTCAGAAACACCACCGCAGCATAAGAACCAAACTTACTGAGGTAGTATCTAATTAAAGGGATACAAACTTGCATAGTAGATACACTCCTGTGCTTCGCCTGTTTTATAATGCTCATTTTGGAGTGTTTTTTTCTGTGGCTCTGTCCACATATCACTATGAGTCTGGGTTTTCTGGTATTAAACTATTCTGCTGGTGTACATACAGCGTGTAACTCCATGATGATGGCCCGGTTGCAGTTTGGCCACAGTTGGGTTGGTTAATATGATGGATCTTGTCTCTGTTCTCCTTGTTGGGCGGCTGTATACACAGGATTTTATTATTCTTCCATCTTTCTCCGTAGCGGGGGTCTCATTTTCTAACCCCTGTGAGGATGGCACACATGGCTGTGACACGACCACATCTCAGTGCGTACCACGTGGCGATGGCGTCTTTACGTGTGAATGCTTCCCTGGTTACACGAGGAGCGAACAGACTTGCATCGGTAAGAATACATAATGTCTACCAAATCTACACTCCAGCCCCTTGTAATAAATGGGCTTCATAGCTCCGACATGAAGGTTCTTATGTCATGGTTCAGTGGTTATGTGTTCCGGTGAATACGCAGGTTCTATATGCCCGGCCTCTTCCTGGGTGGCAGGATCTCTTGGCTAAGCTATTGCTTAGGCAGAGATTAATCCCCATAAAACCCCAAATTCTGCTTGTATAGGTCATGGAGCTGCGCTGGCACTATATGGGACCCTCCATGTAGTTTTCACCATTAATATGCGGTCCATGGTGCTAGATAAAAGCTCAGGCACAAGGATGAGGCCACTTCAATAAACTTTCAAGGAAATTCTAAGGAAACAAATGATCCCTCTGAGCCTCAAGGTGCAGATTTCAGACAAACCCACAACACAGCAGCCATTGTCCTCTGGTTCCTGTGTGAGCGCTTTCATCTTTTAATTGGTCGCCCCAAGGCATGAAAAGAAGAAAAGGAAGAAAAAATGTGACTGTGACTCCCAAACTTCCACAGTCTGACTGCAGTCAGGGGTCCAGGACAAGCTCCTGTGTGAATGTGAGGTGATTTATGAAGGGCTCTGTCATGCCGATGGCAGGGGTTCGGGAGAAGCTCCTGTGTGAATGTGAGGTGATCTGTGAGGGCCTCTGTCATGTCGATGGACTCTGAGTCGTTCACTGGCTGGTGACTGGACAATGTGGCTCTCACTGACTGGTGACTAGACTCTGAGGCTCTTACTGGATCTCTGACTGGCTATCTGCCCAACAACTCCTTCAGTGCAGCAGCCCAGGTAGAAACACGTTAAGCACCCCACTAAGTGTTGATTCTCAATAATAAGCGGGGGATTACACAACTCTATACTTTTAGAGTTGGGATTTGGATTTACACAAGCACCATCATTCCCGATTAATGGCACGTGTGCAGTAAGGTCCTGTTGCTGTTGGGCGAGCCGGACCCGGGAGCGCCTGCGTGAGATTTCAGGTGGCGGAGCAGAAGAGTGACCTGTCTTTCCCAGCCAGGTTTCCTGCAAGTGACAAACCCCTCATCTTCAAAGTTCAAATAAAGCCCCCAGCACTTGTAGCTTATGCTTCTCTTAAGTTTAGACTGTCTCAGCGTGTTTCCACAAACAGTCGCCAATACTGCACCTCTCCAAGGATCCTCCGTGTAAGGAGCACATTGGATTAGTGACCATGATTGGTGGAGTTTTTTTGCCCTTTCTTGACTCTATTCCCAGCCCATGTGGCCACCATAAGACCATGGTGCAGTTCTGAAAGAAAGCAGACCCTCCTTCAGGGCTGAACATGTTTAATCTCCTGCTCTGACTTACTAATTGTATGTTTGAAAAGTTTAAAAAGAAACCGGGCAGATGTTAGAGTCCTTAATGCGTCGTCCCTTTGAATTCTGATGAAAGACAGAGGAGAAATTAGTTCCCAGGGTCTAAAAAGCCACAGGTTATTATTGAGTGTAGCATCAGCTGGAGATTATAAACCATGCTGTAATCCCTTCTCAGGATCGGTTGAGACCCCCAGACCAGTCATAGAACGAGAGGTCTCTTCACTGAAATATGCAGTCCTGTGATTCCACTAAAGGGGGATCTTGTGGCAACTGGTCCTTCTGCCCTGATATCTGGAAACATGGCTGCCATATGCTGGTGAAACAACTGTCTGATGACTCGCTGGTCTTACCTAATTTCCAGGACATCCTACAAGAGCAGTGGAGCTTCGGATGGTCTCAGCAGTAGTTCATATCCGTTGCCAGATGCTATTAAAGGAGATTGTCCAGTGCCATCTTTTACTGCCTAATCTAACACAGCACCTTACATTGACATGTAATTAACAAGTAATCTAACCACTTTACTTTGGCTGCCGCCTGCTCAGTGCTGGTCCGGACTGTGACGACATCTCCCATGTCCTGGGATTTCCCCAGCCTTGCTCCTGTGGTTGACTTTCACATCTGTCTGCCCTAGAAATGTGAATCCATTTTCTCTCATTTTCCCTTTCAGATGTGAACGAGTGTACAGAGCGCAGGTGCCATCCAGATGCTACGTGCACCAACACCCCCGGGTCATTTTCATGTGATTGCAACCACGGTTTTACGGGTGACGGCTTCCAGTGTATACAGGCCCCAGGTACGGAAATCATAGCTGCTCCTCCATGTGCTTCCAATTATCTGGAAATGTCAAATGGTGCGCTCTGATGTGTAACATGTGTGTGGGAGAGACCCTATATTATCTCATGTCATTCATGGATTTTTGGCATTAGTAGTAGAGATGGGCGAACCTGAACAGTAAAGTTCGGCGTCCATACCGAACACCTACTGTTCAGGCACGGACACCAAACACTGACTTCACCAGGAAGTCTGTGTTACTGTTTGGGTTCGGCCCCCCTGCCACATTAGGTGTTTGTTGCACTGTCATGTTCATGACAGCGCGGCGAATACCGCTTCTGAACGGCAGTAAAATCATCATCACCGGTCAGACAGCCACAGTTCCTACACTTTCAAATGAGAGCATGAGCCTGCAGCTGTGATCGGAGGCATAAAGTTTACCTCCAGTTACTGGTGTCAGCTGATGGGACTAGTGCTGCCGCTAATAACACTTAATTAGAAAGCAGCCTCCACCTGCTCTCACTAAAAAATTAAAAAATAAAAATTATACAGCGTGGGCTCCCCTGTATTTTTCATAACCAGCTAGGCAAAACTGACAGCTGGGGGCTGCAACCCTCAACCAGCCTTGCTGAAGCAGGCAGCTATCAAGAATAGGGGGGTCCCCACACTGTATTTTTTAATTATTTAAATAAATAATTTAAATTTAAAAACCGGCGTGGGGTCCCCTCCATTTTTGACAACCAGCCTTGCTAAAGCTGACAGCTGGGGGCTGGTATTCTCAGGCTGGCAAGTGGTCATGGATATTGCCCCCCCTTTCTAAAAGTAACAGCCCACAGCCACCCCAGAAAAGGCGCATCTATTTGATGCGCCAATTCTGGCGCTTTGCCCGTTCTTTCCGCTTGCCCTGTAGCGGTGGCAAGTGGGGTTCATATTTGTGGGGATGATGTCACCTTTGTATTGACCGGTGACATCAAGCTCACAGATTATAAGACACCTATCCTCTGACGCCTCTCCATTAGTAGACAGAAGGCGTTGGATGATGGGCGTAGTAGTCCCATCAGCGGACACCAGTGACCGGAGGTAAACTTTATACTTCCGATTACAGCTGCATGCTCACATAATTGGGTACCAGAATAGTACCCGGACTCGAACCCCAAACTTTTTTTTTTTAACTGTTCGGGCGGACCCGAACATCCAGGGGTCCTCCCATCTCTAGTCAGCGGTTCATTAAACTGATGCAAGGATTGGTCTACGTCAGTGGTTGCCAACCTTTCTGACCTTGAGAACTACATTCAGATTAGACAGAGGGTCGCGAGCCACATTCAGCACTGAGAGAGGGGCGCGAGCCACATCCAGCTCCCATCTCCTTCAATGTAGTGTCAACCAAAGCCCCCAATACAGGTATAATGATAACCAAAGCTTTTCCACAGAAATCACTCCAAAGCAGTACACTGAGATCCAGGGGTTCCCACAATGCCCCCATTCAGTATTCTCCCATCAGGGACTCCCAGCACACCGTCACATCCAGCTTTGAGCACTTCCTCTAACAGGTACTCCAGAGTACCACACCTAAAACATCTCTAAACCCCTAAGACCAGTATATGTCCACCCAGATCTGCACTTCTGTGCAGGGCTACTCACAAAATTTACCGTTTTGAGATGTGCTCTTCGTACTTGTTTACTAGACCTGAAGCTGATGCACCAAGCTGGAAGACAGTCGCGAGCCACAATTCATGGGACCGCATGTCACATGTGTGGCTCCCAAGCAACAGGTTTGGGACCCCTGGTCTATGTAGTGGATTGATCTTTCAGATCCATTCATTTCTGGTAGGGCAAATAGCATTGGGTCATCAGTTCGGGGGTCTTCACCACTCCATGTAATGCTGCGTACTAAAAACTTGCCTGGATGTCAATTTGAGACAACTTTACAAAAGTGTGAGCCTAATAGGTTATAGCAGACCTGGGGAAACTGGAGCCAAGGCTACATCCCGGACGTTTGACTGTTTCCATGGGGCCTGCGGCCAGTTATGGGCTGCAAACAGTTTGTGAGTTGGGGGAGGCTGGCGTCAAACAATATGTCGATTTCCCCACATCCGTCCTCCATTTCCATAGTATTTGTGTTCTCAGGATACTGTTGCCAATAATGATGGAGGAGGGAGCTGCTGGCTCCCTGCTCCACCATTCAGTCTGTGTATCCTAAGAGCAGTAGGTGCGATGACATTTTCCTTGAGGTTTAGAAAGGCAGCATTGGACACTAAATAGTGAGGCTATGTGCACACGTATGCAGAAAATTTCTGCATGAAAACCGGACTCCTTCCCAAAAAACGTGTGTTTTTGCCGCGATTTTTGCGCGTTTTTGCCGCAATTTTTTCCGGAGCGTCCCCAAACACATAGAAAATAACCAGAAATGCGGAATTTACTGCAAAATTAATGAGCATGCTGCATTTTTTACTGCGAAGCATTTTTTTCGCGGTAAAAAACGCATCAATATGCACAAAAAGTGCAAAATGCATTAAAATGAATGGGAAGCTTCTTTTAGGCGTTTTTTGAGCAGATTTTTTGGTAAAAAACGTGTGAACACAGCCTGAAGGTAGCAGTATCCAAGAATTAAATACAGCCCTGGCAAAAATTAAGAGACCACTGCAGAATTTTCAGTTTGTCTGATTTTTCTCTTTATAGGTATATTTTTGATGAAAATGTAAATTGCTCTTTTATTCTATAAACTACTGACAACATGTCTTTGATTATCCAAGCACTAAATTTTGTATTTATTTTCAGAAAATTAGAAATGGTCAAAAGACAAAAAAATGCAGTGCTTGCAGACCTCAAATAATGCGAAGAAAACAAGTTCATAATCATTTAGAAACAACAATACTAATGTTTTAACTCAGGAAGAGTTCAGAAATCAATATTTTTTTGTGGAATAACCATGATTTTTAAATCACAGCTTTCAATTGTCTTGGCATGCTTCCCACCAGTTTTTCACACCGCTTTTGGGTGACCTTATGCCACTGCTGGTACAAAAATTTAAGCAGTTTGATGGCTTGTGACTATCCATCTTCCTCGATTACATTCCAGAGATTTTCAATGGGGTTGATGTCTGGAGATTGGGCTGGCCATGATAGGAATTTGATGTGATGGTCCTTCATCCACACATTGACCTAGCTGTGTGGCATGGCGCATTGTCCTGCTGGAAAAACCAGTCCCTCAATGTTGTGGAACATTGCATGAGCAGAAGGAATCAACAGTTTTTCCAGGATAACCTTGTATGCAGCTTGATTCATACGTCCTTCGCAAAGATTAACCTGCCCAATTCCAGCCTTGTTGAAGCATCCCCAGATCATCACTGATGCTCCACCAAATTTCACAGTGGGTGCAAGACACTGTGGCTTGTACGTCTCTCCAGGTCTCCGTCTAACCATTAGACGAACAGGTGTTGGGCAAAGCTGAAAATTAGACTCATCAGAGAAGATTACCTTACTCCAGTCCTCTATGGTCCAATCCTTATGGTCTATGGTAAACTTCAGCCTGGCTCTCCTTTGCTTCTCATTGATGAAAGGCTTTTTTCTAGCTTTACATGACTTGAGCCCTGCCTCTAGGAGCCTTTTACGAACTGCTCTTGCCATACACTTCACCCCAGCTGCCATTTGCCATTCATTTTGTAGGTCACTTGATGTCATCCTGCGGTTACTGAGTGACATTCGAATAAGATGACGGTCATCCCGGTCATTGGAGAGTCGTTTTCGCCCTCTGCCGGTCTGTAGCTTTGTTGTCCCCAATGTCTGCTGCTTGACCTTGTTATAATGGACTGCCGTCTTAGAAATTTTAAGGATGGAGGCAACATGACGTTCACTGTATCCCTCTGCTAGTAAAGCCAGTATTGAACCCTTCTTTTCCTCACTCAAGACTTTTCTTTTCAACTCCTTTGGCATGGTTAAAAGTTATTTTTTCATTCCTATTACTTTTGGGATAGTACTAGCACTTGTTTTGCCATCCAGCTTGTCCTATTGCAAGAGGATTGTGAACACCACAGCAGGGATTTTAATATTTTCCTTCGTTAAATAAGATTTGGTTCAGGTGATCACCTAATCAGAAGCACATTAAGTAGAATGAGGTGTACTCTGGTTGGAATTCAACTGACACTGGAATGGAATGGCTGTCAGACATGTAGAGGAGCTGATTTTTATAAAACTGTGCAGTGGTCTCTTAATTTTTGCCAGAGCTGTATAGCAGTCGGCCACTTGTGTGCCCTGCTGCTCAAGCTTCATGCCTGGTCCAATTAAGGACAGCTTTCTATTTTTTGGTGTTCTTTAGAGATCTACACAACCCTAGGTAGGGGACAGCTGAGAACTGCAGAGCCGAATACCTCTTTTAAGTTGTGCTCTCTCCTTGTACAGATTACAGACCTCCTACTTCTTGCTTGGAGAAACGTCGCAACCTCCTTGGACCCACTCATCCTAGAGGCCCTCGTCCAGGTCTTTTTATCCCAGAGTGCGACTCTGAAGGGAATTATACCCCTCTGCAGTGCCATGGGAGCACGGGCCACTGTTGGTGTGTTACCAAAAATGGTGAAGAAATAGAAGGTACAAGAACAGGACCAGGCCGAGGCCAGCCAAAGTGTGGCGTGCCGGGTGAGTGACGAATTAAGCAGGTGTCTTTTGCATTTTTTATGTTAACATGCGATTGAAAGAGTTGATTTTGCAAATTGTAGCTAAGCAAAAATGTCAATTAACGCGATCACCTTGAAAGCCGCACAGATAAATTATAAGATTGGGCGCTCTACATGTGGATTTCTACTGTTCTTAGTGAGGTCCAGTCTCAGTCGGTACACTGGTATTGGCTGCTAACGGAACATGGAAACTGACGCATTTCACATCTAGATTTATCCAAGCATGGCACTGGTATTTGGAGTGCTTTATGTAAAAGTAGTGCAGTTTTGGCCCTCGCCATATAATACGTTGGACTGGGCACAAAACTGTTCTCTGACTAGCTCGCTATGATGGGATCTGACCAGTTGTGTACTTTTCTTCTTATTGACCCCTTTACCAGAACCCACTCAGAGACCACAGACCATGTGCGAAAGATGGAAGCAGAACCTCCTGGATCACTACAGCGGAAGCCCTGCTGCAGAGCATTACATACCCCAGTGCGATGCCTACGGAGCCTTTACTCCTCTGCAGTGCCACGGGAACAGCGGATACTGCTGGTGCGTGGATAAAGATGGCCGAGAGATCGAGGGGACCAGGACTCAACCGGGAATGACTCCAGCTTGTAAGTCTCCGGTCTATAATAATGTCATTTCTGGCCTTGGCCCTCGATTATTTTGGGCTGTGATGTAACTGATCTCTTAACATTCTGCAGGTTTGCCAAGCGTTGCTCCGCCAACTGCGCGGCCCACCCCTCGGCCAGATGTAGCGGTGACCACTTCGGGCACTTATCTCCTGTACGCACAGGGGCAGCAGATAGGATACTTACCCCTGGACGGCGTCAAGTTTCGTAAAGAGAAAGCGAGGACGCTGCTGTCGCTACATGTGAGTGACCGGGAACCAATCGCCCTGTTCTGCACTATGCTTTAGTGAGGAGAAATTGAGAAAACCTAGAAATAGCTCTGAAGATCTCTGCTCGGTGCCCAGCCCAGTGTGTGTACAATTAGCTGCAAGAAGTGCGGGGAACGCATTGGGAGTCTGCTGCAATTCATGTAGAGTTCAGCAAAAAGTTATTAAGTTTGTAGCTCACATTCAATCTGGTTTGGGCAATTCTATTCTATTTCCGTGTCCCCCCAAAACAGTAAAGATGTGGCCTTTACATGGACTCACATGCACAAAATGCATATCATATGCAATCGGACCATAATGTCAAAACCGAGAGGATGGAGGCGGATTCGGGGATTCTCGCTTCAGCTTGTTCCAGAAAATGGATACGGGATTTTTGCTCCAAGTTGTGTCCTGGGTTTGGCATATGAAGGCCAAACGGAGAATCTCCAAGTCTGGCTCTGTCCTCTCGGCTTTTGCACAAGGTCTGAGGTTTCCATGTGTTTTTGTCCTTTAATTCCAGAGGAAACTGTAACATACAGCTGGATACCAAATCGTTGACTATTTTGCACCCTCTCCGGCGTTCCCCTGCCTGCGTCTCTGCTTCCCAGTTGAAGTTGTTACGTCTGATTAAACAGCTGCAGGCACCAAGTCCCCACAGATCTACTGTCATTGAGGAACCAAAACAGAGCACAGGGAGAACAGACCCCAAAACCAAGGTCTTAGCGGTTAGATCGTTGTGAGTCCACATGCTGGGGGTTGTAGAGTCCACAGTTGATATTCGATGTCTGCCCAAAAACCTCTACTTGTACCATGTAAACTGCCGCACCTCATCCATAAAGTATTCACCTCCGACTCCTGTCAGTCACTGGGTTAAACTGTTTAATTATCGCTGCAGCAGACATGTCATTTCCTGCCTCTACTGCTGCTACAGTGTTCATTATTGTCCCATATCCTCCATTCCCACCAGAAACCAGATCCCGGCCATGTGGAGGATGCAGCAAGCGTCAGCCAAGTCCGCCCGCTCAGTCCCCCGGGAGGGCGGAGGTCTGCGGAGCACAGCTGGCTGTCAGCTGTGCAGGATTCAGGCCACATTTATGCTTCGGAGAACGAACTCCATGGTCTCAGTTACTGGAGGTCTGGGGATTTAGTGCCCCGGTTGTCATTCTGCCCCTACCCTGTTCTGGGTCACCTCCATGGACATCATTTCTCTGGCGAGGAAGGTCATCCACACCAGTCTGAAGCATTGTCCTAAGATTCCAGATTTGGGAGTGCCAATATGTCACTTTGGTCCAAATTTCTGCATTTCTAGGCTGTGTTTCATGGAAGGTATGGGCACACAGGAATATAATGTGGGGCTTTTTCCACATGTATAAATAAAGATTTATTAGTCCCGGGACCAAACACCATCAGTCTGTGGCTTTCTGAAGGGGCAAGACCTTGTCCTAGGTTTACCTCACTTCCTTCCACTAACCAGAAACTCGCCAAAACGTTGCCATTCAAATCTGGTGACTTTATTGGACTTTTCCCGCTCACTTATGTAGCTGAATCTGTCCAAGCACGGGAGGATTAAATGCAGTTTCAGCTCTGCTCCGTCTGTACAAGCTTCAGGATTGAGGCTATGTGCCCATGAAAGCAGAATTTTCCTGAGCATAACCGGTCTCCTTCGCAGGAAATCCGCATTTTTTTTTCACGTTTTTTTGCTTTTTTGCGCTATTTTTGCGGAGCTTCCTAATACAATAAACATAGTGGCAAATCCGCAGATTTTCAGCTAAATTAATGAACATGCTGCATTTTTTTTGCGGAAAAAGACGCAGCATGGGCACAAAAATTGCGGAATGCATTCTAATAATGGGATGCTTAATTTATGCGTTTTTTTAAGCGTTTTTGCAGGGGAAAAACGCTAAAAAAAAGTGAAAAATCCTGAACGTGGGCACACAGCCTAATGGTGTCTCACAGTTTAGATTCATGGTAGTAGATCTGATTTGTGGGAACAATCGCGCAGTGTGCTATTGTGGGGCCATGAGCAGGGAAAAATAGTGAAAAGAACGCAGCACTAAAATCAACGCTGCGGCTTCTTTAGACTAAGAATAAATTCAAGTCCCAGAGGTCAAACTCCAAGTGATCATAATGCTTTGGCGCATTGAGTTATATGCTCCTGTCAGCAAAATTATCTCATCTGAAAATCTGCTGGAACTGCAGTTTACTTGCCTCTCTTTTTGGACATTTGAGCCCCATGTTTCTTAAACCATCCATCCCGCCAACTGCAGGGCTCGATAGTGGTGGGGATCGATTACGACTGTCAGGAGAAGAAGGTCTACTGGACAGACGTGGCTGGACGCACGATTAGCCGGGCGAGCTTAGAGCACGGGGCAGAGCCTGAAGTCATCATCAGTACAGGTGAGCGGTCCATCTATGCACCTACATGACGCCCGTCTAAGGCTGGTTTCACATTTGTGTTTGGCAGAGCTGCGGAGGGCTGCGCACTTCCTCCGTTAAGCCCCACCTACTGCGTTCAACGCAGTTCAGCACAGCGTCAAAACGACACATTCGGACACATCCACATGGCCTGCGTACCCAATGTTAAAGATAGGTACGCAGGACGTATGCAGACATAGGCGGAGCTGAATGGAAGAGGTGCGTCATTGGACAGGGCTTAACGGAGGAAGTACGCAGCCCTCCGCAGCTCTGCTCAACGCAAATGTGAAACCAGCCTAACAAGTGCGGAATGGCATAAAAAGCATAGTAGTATTCATTCAATTGAGATAAAAAATGAGTGATGGTTGCCGACCAACTAAACATTTTCACGTATGGAAAACAAAAAACTCGGACCACTTTCTATCAATTGATGTTGGGTCAGCTGTGTTTGCTGTTAGCGCCAATAGTTTTGTCAAATGGGCTTTTCTTTCTTTTGGCCAAACTGATCCTCCCTCCCATTTTTTTTTTACACCAGTTTTTAGTGGACTAAGATGTGAGCAGCACCATAACTCCACTAGATAGATGTTGAGTGGTCAAAGGGACAAAAAATAAGCTACACTTTTGGATTTCAGAGACTGTGTACAAAAACCTTCACACTTGCATTTGTTCTAGCAATCATCTCAAAGTTAAAGCTCTGAACTCTCCAGAGCATCAATCCCCGATTGTCCATCCACCCAGTGAAATGATGACATTTCACTTGTCCCCATCAGTATGGCGAGCCCAGCTGGAGCTGGATGGAGTCGTATAGCCGAGGAGACGTCGATTATACATTGCATTAGTCTTTTTTTCTCTCCCGTTAGATTTGATGAGTCCTGAGGGTCTGGCCATTGACTACCTGCGGAGAACTTTATTCTGGACGGACAGCAGCACAGATAAAATAGAGAGCTCGCGGCTGGATGGTTCCAACAGGAATACACTCTTTGACACAAACTTGGTGAATCCTCGTGCCATCACCATAGATGTTTTACGAGGGTAAGCAGCTTGCCTGTCATTGTGAACTGTATAACAATTGGGAATCGCTATCAGCGTCGCGTCTTGTTTATGGCAAATCGCGCAATTGAAAATTCTAGCTTCATTTGCCGACGCTGCCTACAGGAACCTGTACTGGACGGACTGGAATCGAGAGGCCCCCAAGATCGAAACCTCTTATATTGATGGCTCAAACAGAAGGATCCTGGTCAACGATAACATCGGATTACCCAACGGACTGACTTTTGACCCCTTCTCCAAACAGATTTGTTGGGCAGACGCAGGTACAAATGTTTTATATATTTGATGGGTAAAAGATTTATGAGTTTTGTGAGCTTTTTGTTTAAAAAAAAGTGACATCTTGGTATGTTCACTAAAGGGTTAGTGTGGATAGGAGATGATTGTGTCTATTCACTGGTGCTCAGATGCTTCATCCTTTGAATGGGAAAAAGCGGATTAATGACGGAGCCAATCTACATATTACCACGACATTTTTGTTTGCAAAATTCCATTTCGTTTAGGGGAGGTGTTTTTTTGTTATGAACGCTGGAGTACATGGCAAAGCACATTAATGTTTCTCAAACTTGTACTAATCCTACAGTTTGATAATTTTGTGGAAAAACATCCTTGGATAAGAACAGATTCCAGAAAGTTGCATCTAAAATGTTCACTTTTCTTTTTGTTTTTCATGAACCTATAGAGTTTTGAAGTGATTGATTACATTTTTGGAGCTAAGGGTTCAGTTGTAATTTATGTCAAATGACACCAGCTGTAAGCACCAATCAGGGTGGAATTAATTGTCGGAAAGGCCAGAGTTTCAAATTTACATTCTAGTTTGTCCATTTTTTCGTCTACTTACAGTGGGGCAAAAAAGTATTTAGTCAGTCAGCAATAGTGCAAGTTCCACCACTTAAAAAGATGAGAGGCGTCTGTAATTTACATCATAGGTAGACCTCAACTATGGGAGACAAACTGAGAAAAAAAAAATCCAGAAAATCACATTGTCTGTTTTTTTTTCATTTTATTTGCATATTATGGTGGAAAATAAGTATTTGGTCAGAAACAAGCAATCAAGATTTCTGGCTCTCACAGACCTGTAACTTCTTCTTTAAGAGTCTCCTCTTTCCTCCACTCATTACCTGTAGTAATGGCACCTGTTTAAACTTGTTATCAGTATAAAAAGACACCTGTGCACACCCTCAAACAGTCTGACTCCAAACTCCACTATGGTGAAGACCAAAGAGCTGTCAAAGGACACCAGAAACAAAATTGTAGCCCTGCACCAGGCTGGGAAGACTGAATCCGCAACAGCCAACCAGCTTGGAGTGAAGAAATCAACTGTGGGAGCAATAATTAGAAAATGGAAGACATACAAGACCACTGATAATCTCCCTCGATCTGGTGCTCCACGCAAAATCCCACCCCGTGGGGTCAGAATGATCACAAGAACGGTGAGCAAAAATCCCAGAACCACGTGGGGGGACCTAGTGAATGAACTGCAGAGAGCTGGGACCAATGTAACAAGGCCTACCATAAGTAACACACTACGCCACCATGGACTCAGATCCTGCAGTGCCAGACGTGTCCCACTGCTTAAGCCTGTACATGTCCGGGCCCGTCTGAAGTTTGCTAGAGAGCATTTGGATGATCCAGAGGAGTTTTGGGAGAATGTCCTATGGTCTGATGAAACCAAACTGGAACTGTTTGGTAGAAACACAACTTGTCGTGTTTGGAGGAAAAAGAATACTGAGTTGCATCCATCAAACACCATACCTACTGTAAAGCATGGTGGTGGAAACATCATGCTTTGGGGCTGTTTCTCTGCAAAGGGGCCAGGACGACTGATCCGGGTACATGAAAGAATGAATGGAGCCATGTATCGTGAGATTTTGAGTGCAAACCTCCTTCCATCAGCAAGGGCATTGAATATGAAACGTGGCTGGGTCTTTCAACATGACAATGATCCAAAGCACACCGCCAGGGCAACGAAGGAGTGGCTTCGTAAGAAGCATTTCAAGGTCCTGGAGTGGCCTAGCCAGTCTCCAGATCTCAACCCTATAGAAAACCTTTGGAGGGAGTTGAAAGTCCGTGTTGCCAAGCGAAAAGCCAAAAACATCACTGCTCTAGAGGAGATCTGCATGGAGGAATGGGCCAACATACCAACAACAGTGTGTGGCAACCTTGTGAAGACTTACAGAAAACGTTTGACCTCTGTCATTGCCAACAAAGGATATATCACAAAGTATTGGGATGAAATTTTGTTTCTGACCAAATACTTATTTTCCACCATAATATGCAAATAAAATGAAAAAAAAAACAGACAATGTGATTTTCTGGATTTTTTTTTCTCAGTTTGTCTCCCATAGTTGAGGTCTACCTATGATGTAAATTACAGACGCCTCTCATCTTTTTAAGTGGTGGAACTTGCACTATTGCTGACTGACTAAATACTTTTTTGCCCCACTGTATATTTCAATTACCTACTTGTGAAAATGTAAATGGACATTCAGTAATAAATAAGGTATTGCCACATTTGGGAAAACTTTTATTGTCATTGGCAACTAACTACTTTTGTGTGACCACAACAGAACTGGTGCCATGTGACTTTTTGGAGTGTGGATTTTGTTCCAGTATTTTAACAGGTTGCCCGTATGGTGCTAGAAAAGGGAAAAACTCCCCAACGTAGGGCCCGTTTGGAAGTGACGGGGCCAAAATCATCACTGCATCTGTAAAAGAATTCATCAAGGCCTATTTGTATAAATTAATGTTCATTGTTATAGGGATAGGATCCTGCAGATGGGATTACCCCTTTAACCTTAGGTTTGTCTTTAGTTGTGGGGTGTTAGGGCTCACAGAGGTAAGTGACGAAATTAGGATGGCCCCTTACATTTAAAAAGGGAGCCAATGATGTGAAGAATCTCTATAGTAACCTGTAGATTAACCCCATAGCTGCAGGTTCAGTGTTCATAAGCTGCCCGGCTGATGCACTGAAGGTTTGGGTGTCAGGAAGAAATGAGCTGAATTCTCAGTGAATGTCCCAGGCTTTCAGTCATGGCTAGCTGAGGCTCTATGACTGACAGCCTGTGGCTGTTGAGAGAACTGTAATTCTTACTGGCAGCCGAGCAGCTTGGGAACACTATTAACCTGCAGATAAATAAACCCACTAACCCCATATCTGAAGGTTGTTAATGTTAAGGCTTCTTTTACACTTGCTGTGATTTTTGCAGTAATTTTCATGGTCTGCCACAAAAACGGGCCGCAAAAATCTTCTCTGATTTCTGCAGGCCTTCGAAGTGATAAACAGGAAGTACATGGGAGTGTCCTAGTAAAAATACGGTGTACCGCAAAATCAATACACACTGGGCAAGCTTCCGTTGTTTTTGCGGCTCCATTGATTTCAATGGGGGCCGTGTCCGTAAGCCGTGAAAAATATCGAGCAGGTTTAATATTTTTTCTCGGCCATAAATACAGCCCTCACGGCCATACGGCATTCCAACAAATTTTTTATGGCCCGTTTTTGCAGCCCCATAGAAATCTATTGCAGCCGCAAAAACACGGCAGGTATAAAAGAAGCCTAACAGTCGCACCTGGACTTGGCCACACCATGAATTTCAGCACAGACTAAAACATTTACACGTACCTTATCACTTCTCTACCGCCTCCTTTTATTTGGTTAGCTTTTGGACGCCAGAGCTGTCATATACACCTTCCTTCTCTATTTCCTCCCATCTAAATGGGCACATCAGGGCTGGGCCCGTCAGAGTCCTTATAAAGAGAAGCCGGTCACCAGGTTTTGTTTGATCTCCCGTCAGCCAGCAGTAAAAGAATGACTGACGCACAACTGCAACATCGGTTTGTCAGTCATCTGCCCTAATCGCATGCTGTTTTCAGACAGGGTAGGCTAAAATCCTGTTAATCATAAGGGACCACGTCATCAGGCACCAGTACCGGACACTTTGCTGTCTTCTAAATCCTTCCAAACTCCACCAGTCTGCACAGTTTGGCTTCTCGAGTACGATGGCTGAGAACAGGCATTTATATGCCATTTACATCTAGTTGGCATGAGAGCACATGGTACTGAGCATTGTGTTGCCAGGTTTTGCATACTTGTGAAAGGCCGTGCACAACATTCCCCATCTGTTCTGCTAAAAGTAGGTAAATGGCAGACCTCTGTATTCTTACCTGTTACTAACTGCCGCTCCTGCCAGGAATCACAAGTGTGTGGTGTCCGACGGTTTGCAGTCAGTCACGGTCAGCTTCGGCTGACAGACCGTGAGCGGCCCCTGCCCCACCATAAGGGCTCCTTGTTGTGGTAGGTAAGAAGGCATCCAATGTTGTGCTAGTGTGGGAAAGAGTTAAGATCACTTTATTCTCTACCTACCAACATCTACATTTATTTGGTACCAAGTTATATGTTTAGAAATGTGTATTGGTATGTATCGACATTGTACAAACGGTCTCTTACGTGACAACTTTTTCTTAAAACACAGGAACTAAAAAGCTGGAGTGCATATTGTCAAATGGCAGCGGAAGACGAGTGATACAGAGTAACCTCAACTATCCCTTCAGCATCGTGGCATATGCCAATCAGTTCTATCACACAGACTGGAGACGGTGAGCGGGCATCGGACATGGGGCAGAACTAACACCACCTGTTATAGCGCTACAGCGTGCAACTTTGTTAGAGCAAAATATTTTCTAGAGCGGTTATGTCTTGCTATAATTCACATATTAGAGCAAGCAAACTATCATAACATTAACGTTATATATGATTACGAAATATATAGCTCTGTCATTTAAAGTTACACTACTTTTAGAAATCAGATGTGTACAGGTGCTTACTGTATGACCGTCACTTCCAGTCTTGTGATATCTGTGCAACAGGGGGGCCGAGCCGTTCATTGTGAGAGAACATCCGACACTACCACATACCTGCTGTAACATTGAACAACTATATAATTTTTCTCATGTAGTGTTGGAGGAGCAGTGGGCAACAGCTTAGTAAGACTAGTTGTTCCTGGGTCTGCTGCCTGCTCAGCAGCAGTGGCATTGTGAGCAGTTTGTCCAGGGGACAGTAAAGGTCCTTACTTGAGCTCTTCTCCAGATTGTTGGGCCTGCATGCTCAAAGATTCCAAGTGTTCATCAACTTGGTTTTATGTCAAACTTGGCTTTTTTTTGTATTGATAGGTAGGACAAAGTGGGATCACTACCAAACCATGTCTTGGGAGGTCTAGAGAGGTTACTTAAGCAGATTGCTGTCCCATATGTAAAAATGACCAAAATGTAATGAGACCCTTCACTAATTCCAGAACAAAGATGATAAGAGTTGTAAATTTGCAGGGACGGCGTCATCTCTATAAATAAGGACAACGGTCAGATTGGAGAGGAGTATCTCCCGGAGCAACGATCGCATCTGTATGGCATCACAGCCATCTACCCATATTGCCCTTCTGGTGAGTTCACAATGTAAAATTATTGAATATGTTGACCAGACAATGGTGCGGAGCAGTCATCGTTACTTTGTACTCAGAGGTGTTGCTTTTAATTACAAATTTTAAAAAAAGTGGCCTGAAAGGGGCTTAATTAATGTTTGGGTGGAAGCAATGTCTGGGTTACAGGTAAAGAAACAGCTCCCACAACACTGATGATACTTAGTTCTGTCAGTCACTCACATCGTAGCAAAAAAAAAAGTGATGATCTCACACATTCATAAACACAATTCTAGATCAAGCAACCTCCTAATACACCATTACATCAACACTGATGATCCAAACACCCCCAAACCTCAATTGCAGAGTTTAAGTATCAGGAAAGGTTTGAGCATTTTACAGCCATCCTACTACTATAGAAAAAAGCTTCCTGTTTATGTTAAGGGGTCGGGACAAATCTCTTGGCATCGCCTTAATATTACTACTATAAAACTGCAGCCATCAGATCACTTCTTTGCTCCTGTTGTGATGGGATGACCTTTGGAGTGCAGCACATACAGCCGCCATCTACCGCTACAATTACACTGGCCAAGTTGGCACAGAGGCCGACACTTCTGATTCTGAAAAACATCAGGGCCGCCCTGTAATAGTTCTGCATCTGTTTATTATTGCAGGAAGAAAGTGAAAACCCAAGACAAGGACTAAAACCAGCCACCGATGAGGATCTTTAACAGCCAAAACCAAAGAAGTGGGGGAAAAAAGCTCCATTTGTGGCAACACTTTTTTTATTTTATTTTTTTTATGGAAATCAAGCCAAAAATAAGTATAAAGTGTTTTTTTACCTCAGTTTTTACTACTGTATTTTTGAAACAAGACACATTTGTATCTGTAAAGTGGAACGAGACGCGTCCAGCAACCCCCAGAGAAGGCTGGTACACAGTGGCCAGACTCTCTGGCCAAAGAGGGGGAAGCCAAACTCTGATCTGCGTTTACGTTAACTCGAGGATTTCATGGTGCCGAATTTTTTAAATGTTTTATATCTTTCTTTAAATCTTGTTTTTTGTAATAATGAAAACTAAAAATGTCTACTGTGAAATGGCTAACTGTATATAGCTGTGTCATACCTATACCAAACCCAGAAGTAACTCTATACACTCACCTCTCCGTCCATCCAGCCGGCTACAGAAGTCTCTTCAAAGAAACACTTCAATAATTCCAATAAAAGCCTTTTCTTTATCTGACTGAATTATTGTACTCAGCACACTTAATGTGGAGATAAATCTCATCTATAATTGTAAAGTTTTCTTAAAACTTTTGCCAAACTTCTGACAAAGCCCCGCTCCTGAAAAGGCTGCAATGGCAAAAAAAAATTGGTCTTAAAAAGGGAATCTGTCGCCCCTTTTTTCGAATATGAGCTGCCGTCACCACCATCAGGGGCTTGTCTACAGCATTCTGTAATGCTGTAGATAAGCCCCCGATGTCACCTGAAAGATAAGAAAGAAAAAAGTTAAGATTACAGTATACTCACCCAGGGGCGTTCCGGGTTCAGTTAGGGTCTGTAGGGAGTCGCGGTCCGGCGCCTCCCATCTTGCAGCGATGACGTCCTCTTCATTCCTGCCCGTCGTGCTCCGGCGCACTGCTCTGCCCTGTTGAGGGCAGAGCAGCAGAATACTGCAGGCGCCAGACCTCGCTCAGCGCCTGCGTACTGCAGGTCTCTGCTCTGCCCTCAACAGGGCAGAGCAGTACGCCTGCGCAGGAGCCACAACAGGAAGGAAAGAAGAGGACAGCATCGTATGAAGATGGGAGGCGCCGGACCAGACGCCGGGGTGAGTATAATCTAACTCTTTTCATATCTTTCAGGTGACATTGGGGGCTTATCTACAGCATTACAGAATGCTGTAGATAAGCCCCTGATGGCGGTGCCAGCAGCTCATAGTCGAAAAAAGAGGTGACAGATTCCCTTTAAAACATTTTTACTTGACAAATATTTGTTTCAACAACCACAAATACAGATCCACACGTAATCATTCACTTTTTTTGGACTTGTGTTCAATGAACTTTATTTTAGGGCACACAGAAAAAGTGTCACCAGCTGCTGTAACTAGAATCTGGAGACCCCTCTCCTAGGGGGAAGAGGAGGGGGAACATATACAATTAGGACAGTCCTGCTCATCGTTATTGGCACCCAATGAAGTACAGTACATATTCCACATTTTTTTTTCAGGAGACAATTTCAGGTTTGTTTTACATTTCATAAACAATCATTTGCTCTTTTGCAACACAAGTGCTTTATACAAAAAAAAAAGGGTTCTATTTTTTCCATCCCATAAATCTTGCTGTGACAGTGGTATTGGCGCCTTTACCACAGGTGAGTCACAATGAGTTTCCTTATTAATTTAATGTGAATCACAAATGAGAATTAGGGGTGATTAATTCTGGTCACATGGACACAGACAATTAGCCAATGAATGATGACTTCAGCATTTTAAAAAGTCACATGGCAGGCCATGTTCCTTTGTCTTCATCATTGTGACAAAGGAGCTGTCTGGAAGTCTTTACCTTATACCTTTTGCTAATAATAGCAGTTCTGATTTGTTTGCGGCCATCTCCAAACACCTTGGTATTCCACTTTCAACAGTGCGCAATGTTAAGAAGTTTGGCAAGCATGGAACCGTCAAGAACTTCCCTGGACGTGAGGGAAAGAGGAAAATTGACAAGAGACGTCTTCAAAGGTTGGTTGGATGTTTGACATGGTGTTTTTTCCACCATTCGCACCAATGACCTGAAGGCCGACCTGGAACAGTCTGGGGTTATGGTTTCAACAAGTACCATACGCCACATACTAATCCAAGCAGAGCTTTATTGGGCGAAGGCCAAGGAAGAAGCCATTGCTGAAGAAAAGACATAAGGTACTCTTTGGCAAAGATCATTCGTTCCTTTTTGACAAACCATAATCCTCCTGGGAAAATTTTCTGTGGACAGATGGAACAAAACTGTTGCTTTGCATTGCTATTAAAATATTTTTGTTTTCCTTATACGCTTCATTGCGCCATCTGTAAAGAACACCATACCAACTGTTAAGCATGGTGGAGGATCCATAATGCTATAGGAGTGCTTTGCTGCATTCAGTACTGGAGGCCTTGATCGTATCACGGGAATCATGAAATCAGAGCATTATCAAGAGATTTTGGAGGGTAAAGAAAACTTGGTTTGAGTCGAAGATCATGGGTTCTCCAGCAAGACAATGACCCAAAGCTCACATCTAAAAGTACCCAGGAATGGTTGAAAAAGAAAAAATAAGGCTGTTTTAAATTGAAAATCTTTGAGGTGAGCTGAAATCTGCCATTGGGAAAACAAAAAAAACCTGCAAACATATAAGAGCTTGCACAAACTGAAAAGGAAGAGTGGTGGAAAATATCAGCAAGAAGCTTGTAGATGGCTACAAGAAACATTTGGAGGCAGTCATCATGCCAAAGGGTGTGCAACCAAGTATTAATTAGGAGTGCCTTTATTGCTGCATATGCCAATAATAGTGAGCAGGACCGTATAACATACTTAAGAGGCTAGGAGAGTCCCAAAAAAAGGATTTATTTTACTCTCTGGTGTACAGAGCCCTGGAGCGGATGGTGTGTGCATAGTAATAGGTAGCATCATTTATTGGCCGACATAGTGCAAAAACCACAGTGCCAATTTAGAAGTCTACAGACTCCGCACTAGGTATCTGAAGATAAAAAAAAAAAAAAAAAAAACAGACAAGACATGGACACTGTGGGGATGGCTTTTATTTTAACTCCACACATGCTTGTGACAGCTGGCTGCATGCTAGGAAGGCGCATGCCCATCACAAGCTGCTCTCATCTCCCCACTTTTCCCAGTCTGTGGTCTGTCTTGGGATCAGCGATAATCCCCTGAACGGCTACAATGGCCTCATTGATCTTTGTCTGAAGTTCTCGCAGTTCTTCAACGTGAAGTAATCGCAGGATTCGGGCAGCGTCATTTAAAACGGCATCTGAAAAACAATGAAAAGGTCAGAATACAGATTTCATTTTTGCATCAGATCTCAAACTGCGTCACATCCAGGCCACCATCACACGTCCTAGCATGGTACATGTAACCCCCCATAGGTGCTGCTTGCCTCGCCATACTGAACGGTGACAGGCTAACCCGTACTCCACCAGCCATGGAGATAAACCAGCCGCAGACAGTGGATGATATCTTATGCATTTCTTACACAATGCCACAATCAGCCTCTGAATACAGCTCTCCATTGCCCAGGTAATGCACTGATTTCCAAGTCCCTGAAATGACCTCTCTGTACTGGGTTCCTCTAGGATTCTTCTATGTAACGCAGGCAGGACCCTCTTTATTTGTTAGCATCGCTGGGTGGGGGGGCACGTTGCATACTGGTCATCATTTCAGGACTTAGTTTTGTTACTACAGAGTGGCCAATTAGCTCACATGAATATTGCAATTGGAACCCGTGTAAATCTGTGTTTATTTTGTAAGTTTCATTAAAATCAGATTTTGCCCCTTCATGTGTTAAGCATGTC
This sequence comes from Dendrobates tinctorius, assembly GCF_039654945.1. Lineage (NCBI taxonomy): Eukaryota > Metazoa > Chordata > Amphibia > Anura > Dendrobatidae > Dendrobates > Dendrobates tinctorius. Next base: position 817,780 of record NW_027361726.1, on the reverse strand, counting down.
TGTGCTCCTCCCCCAGTTTCATTTTTTAAAAATGCATTTTTCATGTGCTTTGTGAGCTTTTTTACTTACCTCCCTCCTCTAACCCCAAATAAAACTTAGGACCCTGTGTAATACAGTAAGTAAAAAGATTTAAAATTCAGCAAACTCACCTCCAGTGTCAAATCCCAGCGTGTGTTTATCCAGCGCCACCGGAAGACCCTGCAAAGAGCAACACAGAAATTCAGTGTATGGCAGGAACAGAATATCCTAAAGGCACAGAGGACCCTCTGACAACCTCCTCCTAGTGGCCGCCAGCAGTGACAGTCAGGCGCCCCCTTGCCAGTACTAGAGCCGACTGTCTACATCAACCATTAAACTACTTATGCCAATCTGCGCACAAGCTGAAAGAAGGAAAAAGACACAACTTCTGCTACTCGCATCAGTTGCAACATGCAGACATATAGAACGGAGCAGGTGGAAAGTAGCTTAGAAGAGCGACAGAAATCCTGCAGGAAGTCGGGCAGACGTAAGCACTCCACTACCTATAGATCAGCCCATATGGAAAACGACCCTATAGACCTGAAGAGAGGGGAAAAGTAGCTTCACAAAACCCAGTAATCAGGAAAATATGAGTTATTGCTTAAATAACCAAAGCATCCATCCGGAGCTGCCTGCTGCATGTCCTTGGTTTGTGAATAACATGTTGCGCCACCCCCCATTAGATTTTTGCAGTGTAAACACGAAGTCCATGTGCAGGCAGGTAGCTGCAGCTGACTTCCCCTCCTCCCTCTTTTTCCTTGTTGGAATGTCCACTCGCCTCTCTCTTCAGGTAAACCAGCTTTGTGTAAAGTGAGATCATGGTCTGCTGGGCACAAGCAGGAAGTAAAATTTTTCAGCCACATGTTCCTTTGTTTATTTCACATCAAATTTAATAACACAATAAGCTCAGAGACAAGAAACTTATATTTTCGGGATCGCCATAATTAAAGCTACATGCAGCAGCGTTTTGCAGCTTGGGTGTCCACCAGAAACCAAGAAAAGGGTATATGTCTCCCAGTCATACATAGACATATGATGTTTGCTTCTGAATTTCTCTTTAATTTAAGACCAAACATATGATATCCCTGTCGTCTCTCTGCGAGCTACCCAGCCCAAGATATGGCCCGCAGAAGTATTTTAAGTAACTTTCTAAAGGGGGCATATCCAGCCCACCCTGTGAGGTCAGCAAGGTGGGGGGGGGGGGGGGGGGGGTCATTTACCCGGAGAAGCAAATGGCAGGAAGCTGTGCTTATGTACAATTTTTCCCTTGGGAAGATTCTCCTCCCCTCATCTACACGACATACCAGTGACTGAGATGTAGTAAGTTCTTATCTTATTCCTCTTATTTTGTATATACTGTATTTGGTCTTCTTTTGTAATATACTCTGTATTTTTGTAAACACTGCCCATATTTTCTGGAGTAAATCTATACAATTTACTAGTTTTGTTTTCCTTGCTCTATGAACAAACTGACACGGCCTCCGCGCTAAAATACGCTATCTTGTGGGTGGACTCCTGACCTGATATTGATGTCAAATGAGGAGCTCGTGGCAGCAAAGTGTTCTGGGGGATTTGGGAAACCCTGGCAGTGATGGAAAGAGGTTTGTGTGTATTTCCTGCCTCAAACTGGGGATATACATACCGCCCTCACTGCAGAGTGCCCAATAGTCAGTAGACAGAGGCAGACTTTCTGGCAACTACTTATCCTAGGTGTAGCTCCCTGACTGACTTTAAAGCCCACACTAAGAGAAGATATAGAAGAGGGAAATGAAGAGGTAGAGTCGCTATGGGTAGAGATACAAGGAGGGAAAAGTAATAAAATCCTCATAGGGTTTGTTATAAGCCACCAAATCTAACAGAAACCACGGAAAATGTATTATTGAAACAAATAGACAAAGCAGCAAATCACAATGAGGTGATTATTATGGGGGTCTTCAACTACCCAGACATAGACTGGGAAACTGAAACCTGCGTATCTCAGAAAGGAAACCAATTTCTGTCAGTGACCAAGGATAATTATCTGTCACAACTTGTGCAGGGCCCAACTAGAGGGACAGCCCTTCTGGACTTAATTTTAAGCAACAGGCCAGATAGAATAACAGAAGTACGAGTCGATGGGCACCTAGGGAACAGTGACCACAATATAATAAAATTCCACTTGTCCTTCAGTAAGGTGCCCTGGAAGTGGGTTACGAAAACGCTGAATTTCAGGAAAGCAAAGTTTGATCAGCTTAGAGAGGACCTTCGCCGAATTGATTGGGACAATGTCCTCAAAAATAGGAGCACAGAAAATAAATGGGAAATATTTAAATTAGTCTTACACACCCAATGCGAGCTAGCCATACCGTACAGAAATAAAAGGGCTAGGAACAGGAGAACACCAATGTGGCTAAATAAGGATGTAAAAAGGGCAATAAATAACAAGAACAAGGCACTTAAGAAGCTAAAACAAGAAGGCAATGAAGAAGCATTAAAAAGTTAGAGAAAAAAAAAAAAAAAAATGTAAAAAACAAATACACTTAGCAAAAGTGGAAACAGACTCATTGCTAAGGAAAGTAAAACAAACCCCAAACTATAATTATATCAACAGTAAAATGATTAAAATTGATGGTGCCGGCCCTTTAAAGAACAATGAGGGTGAAATCAGAGAGCGATGTGGGAAAAGCAAGTGTTTTAAATACTTTTTTCTCAACAGTGTTCACACAGGAAAAGGATTTGCCAGGGGAAATGCAGAGTGATAATGTAAACTCCCCATTAAGTATTACCTGCCTAACCCAGGAAGAAGTGCAGAATCGCCTTAGTAAGATCAAAACTGACAAATTACCAGGCCCTGATGGCATTCACCCTCGGGTATTAAGGGAGTTAAGTCATGTGATAGACAGGCCTCTATTCCTTATATTTAAAGACTCTATAGAAACAGGGTTTGTTCCTTTTGATTGGCGGCAAGCAAATGTGGTACCAATATTCAAAAAGGGGTGTACAGTAAAAGGGAACCTGGAAACTATAGGTCGGTAAGCTTAACCTCTGTTGTGGGTAAAATTTTTGAAGGGTTTCTAAGGGATACCATTATGGAATATCTAAATGTTAATAAATGTTTAAACTCCATATCAACATGGATTTATGAAGGATCGCTCCTGTCAAACTAACCTGATCAGCTTCTATGAGGATGTAAGCTCTCAAATGGACCAAGGAGAATCATTGGATGTCATTTATCTCGACTTCTCTAAAGCATTTGACACTGTCCCACATAAAAGATTGTTAAGTAAGAAGAGAAAGCTTGGGCTAGGGGAAAATGTGTAGATGGGTAGGTAGCTGGCTTAGTGATAGAAAACAAAGAGTGGTTATTAATGGGGCATACTCAGATTGGGCCAGGGTTACTAGTGGGGTACCACAGGGTTCTGTATTGGGCCCCCTACTATTTAATATATTTATTAATGATCTAGTGGATGGCTTACACAGTAAAATATCAGTATTTGCAGATGATACAAAACTATGTAAGGTAGTTAACACAAAGGAGGACAGTTTGCAACTACAGACAGATTTGAGTAAATTGGAGAATTGGGCTGAAAAATGGCAAATGAGGTTTAACACAGATAAGTGTAAGGTTATGCACATGGGAAGGAGAAACAGATGCTACAATTACTTAATAAATGGGAAACTGCTGGGGAAATCAGACATGGAAAAAGACTTAGGCATCTTAGTCAATAAGAAGCTTAATTGGAGTGCCCAGTGTCAGGCAGCTGCCACCAAAGCAAATAGTGTCATGGGATGCATTAGTAGAGGTCTGGGGACACGGGATGAAAACATAATTCTCCCTCTGTACAAATCACTCGACGGACCACACTTGGAGTATTGTGTGCAATTTTGGACGCCGGTGCTCAAGAAAGACATTACTGAACTTGAAAGGGTTCAAAGGCGGGCTACTAAAATGATAAATGGAGTTGGTTCACCACAATACCCAGAAAGGTTATCAAAATTAGGTCTATCTACTCTAGAAAAGAGAAGACTTAGGGGAGACCTAATATATATATGTACAAGTATATCAGAGGGCAATACAGAGATCTCTCCAATGAACTGTTTGTACCAAGGAGTGTGACAAGAACAAGGGGGCATTCTCTTCGTTTGGAGGAAAGACAATTTCTGCACCAGCATAGAAGAGGGTTCTTCACGGTAAGAGCAGTGAGGCTCTGGAATTCTCTTCCCGAGGAAGTGGTGATGGCCAACTCACTGAATGAATTTAAGGAATGGATGCTTTTCTTGTGAGTAACAGTATAGAAGGTTACGAATAACAGAATGTTATAGGTAGATGGTTGACCCAGCTTAGGGGGAAGGAATTTTTTCCCTATGGAGAAAATTGGCTTCTACTCTGTGGATTTTTTTGCCTTCCCCAGTATCAACAATGCAGAACAGCTGCACTAAAAATAGGCTGAACTAGATGGACATAAGGTTCTTCCTTCAGCCTTCAAAACTATGTTACATGACGTTAAGTGGAGTGCCAGAGGGCTGCATGTTCCGAACCGGAACTGAGCGTGGGAAAGACAAATGAGTCACTGACACCAGTGCTGTCCCATCAGGAGATAACTCGGGACATTTAGTCGTGGAAAAAACAAAACCACGTTTTTATGCACCAAGAGCCTCATGACATGTCGACTAATCACACAGCACGCCAATCGCCATGACAGGGTTTGGTAAGGCAGCCTTACATATGGTGGCAGTAACAACCCAACCTTCTCTCAGTCAAGTCGGCTTCAATGAATTATCCTCATGACTTTATTTCCTAAATAAGAATTCCATTTGTGTTACCGTTATTGCAACTTTGTTACACAAGTGGGGAGTAAAACCTTAGGAAGAGCAGGATGCAGTCGTAGCAGATATATCAGGTGAAAAATTGCTGCCCGAGACAAGTCACAGGCTCCTCATGTGCTACCACTTTGCCATCTTGGCTGAATAGGGCTCACCATCCAGTTTTTCATCCCAATGGTCAGGTCATCATAGAACTTCGGCAAGACATGTCATATTTTGGATGCTATATAAAAAAAAAAAAAAAAAAAAAAAAAAAAAAAAAACTGAGACCAATGAAAGGTGGCCAAAAGGTGTGGCCAACGGAAGATGAGGAGGTGACGAGTCATTAGAGATGGCCCCGAGCATCAGTGGTCGGTCCACTGATCACAAGTGCAACCATCGGAGTGTCTTGAAATTTCAGACCAAAGAGTCAGGCAGGCACCAGAACTTCTACTGTGACAGGTTGCAACTTTGAGCCAAGGTCATCGGCATCATGAAGATTTCACTCTGTCATGTTGAGTCACCACTTTCATGGTCAGCTGCAGGGCGCAGAACGTGATGCACAGACAAGCCTTCAGGAACGTGGTTTAAAATTCTCCAGGTGACAACACTTCAAACTATGGTGCACAGGTTGAAAGTCTTCAGGTTTCAAAACCGATGAAGTCCTTCCTTCAAACTTGACATCTTTCACCATCTTTGTCACTCTTGATGTGGTTGGTCCAACAACACTTTGCCCAGATGGATCCACAGCATATCTTCCTCCATTGCTAACTTTTATATACAAAATGTATGCGGCTACAGATGTGACAATTTCCAATATAGAATAACAGCTTGTTGACAAACCTTACACGATTGGCTAAAAAAAAAATTCCTAAAATCAGAATTGTCCTTTCAGATTCACCCAATTTCATGCAGGAAACAAAACACTTCACAGTCTTACTGCACATTCTCTGTGTGCAAAAGTAATCTGCTTGTGCTCCCCTAATATGCTGCAAACGTTATACAATTTACAGCCAGAAATACAAAAATGCATACGGTAGGTCACTGCCCAACATGTGCAGAACGGTCAATTTTATACTGTAGTCGTGTTGGAAATACAAAAACCACAGGAGACAGGTGACTTGTGCAGCAAGATGTGCCTGTAACTTCGGCCGCTCCGAGCAGTTTCCATCCCCAATTGAGGCACCCTCAACCACAAGCTTTTATAGAGTCCAGCACTCACCTCTCTCGAGCTGTTGGATTTAGCCACGGCATCAGCAGATAATCGCTCCTGGACAAGAATCTTTATGGCCTAAAGAAGAAATTAATGACAAACAATCAGTAAGGAGTCAAAATAATCCTAAGAGCTCCAACCTTTGCTGTAGTGCACCCCCTAATGGGGCCTATGAGGAGGTCCATACATATTACAGCATGCAAAAACATTTTCCTTTTTCAAACAAAAAAAAAAAAAATAAAAATACAAATTTGCTAGTGTGAGAAGACCTCTACCTGTTATTTTGTAATGTGTAAAACCCCCACAATGTGACAACCTCTGGCTTCAGATTAAATGGCAAAAGACAGCCAACGGCCGAGACTGTTGGGAATTTATCCATGTAGGAATCGGAGCAGCAGCAATGGAGGATTTATCAGGAGCATAATGGCACGGGGGTAGGGGAGAGTCACCCTGTACTCACTTTCAGCATCACCACGTAGTCATCATGCCTCTGGATCTGGAGAAGGTTTGCTAAAGCCATCACACCAGCTTTGAAGTCTGGATTATTAACTAACGGAGGAAAAAAAATTTTTAGGCTGTGCGCACACGCTGCTGATTAGGTGCGGATTCATCCACGCGGATTTTGTAAAATCCGCAGGTGAAACCGCAGGTCAAAATACCTGCGGTTTTACCTGCGGATTGCTCTGCAGTTTTGCCCTGCGGTTTTTCATCTCCTCAATGGAGGAGATGGGAATCCGCAGAAAGAATTGACATGTCAATTCTTTCTGCGGATTGAAAACCGCAGATAATCCGCGAGGAAAATTCCGCACCGTCTGCATTGCGGTTTTTGATTCCCATAGGGAATCATGGTACTGTACACCGCAGCAGAAACTGCTGTGGGTCCGCAGCGGCCAAAACCGCTGCGGAACCGCAGCAAAATCCGCAGCGTGTGCACACAGCCTTACAGTAGGTCGATGTTTGCTCCATCCACCTATATGGAGTAATGAAACTGGAGCAACTCCTGCATCCGATTTCTTACCGTCTAGGTTGATCAAGGGTTCAGCCGGCTTCTGGCCTCCAGCACCGATTGGTTTTGCATTCTGATACTTGGCAGCTTCAAAAGAGAAAAAAAAAAACATGGATTTTTGTGATAACTCACCGTAAAATCCTTTTCTCCGAGACGCTCATTGGGGGACACAGGTACTGTGGGTGTATGCTACTGGTGCCTGGAGGCTGACACTAAGTGAAAAAAAAAAGGTTAGCTCCTCCTCCGCCGTATACACCCTAGCCCCGATTGCGGGCGGAAACCAGTTTGGTGCAAAAGCACTATAACAAAAATCAGACAACATCAACCTTAATGCAGGTAACAACATGTCTAGAAAACACCACCCTAATATCAAACAAAAAAGCATATTAATTAAACAAACAGAAGCCAATTTGGCTATCAGGGTGGGTGCTGTGTCCCCCAATGAGCGTCTCAGAGAAAAGGATTTTACGGTGAGTTATCACAAAAATCCATGTTTCTCCTTCGCCTCATTGGGGGACACAGGTACTGTAGGACGTCCCAAGGTGGGAAGTTGACTCACCGATCCAAGCTACATGCACCTCCTGTCTAAAGGTGCGCCACTGCTGCCTGGAGAATCCTTCAACCCAGGCTCGCATCCACTGAAGCCCGAGTATGGATATTGTAATGTTTGGCAAATGTGTGCAGGCTGGACCAGGTTGCTGCCTTGCAAACTTGTTTTGCCGATGCCTGGTGCCGAAGAGCCCACGAGGCGCCCACCGCCCGAGTAGAGTTCGCTCTGATCCCTGCTGGAGCTGGTGTGCCTCTGATGCGGTAAGACTCTTGAATAGTCAACCGAATCCACCTGGCTATGGTCGATTTTGAGGCAGCGAGTCCCTTCCTGCGACCTTCAGGGAGCACAAACAGCACGTCTGTGACGAAAGGGTGCCGTCCATGACACGTACCTCCCGAGTGCTCTCACCAGGTCCAACGTATGAAGGGCCTTTTCCACACGGTGTACCGGTGCTGGACAAAAAGAGGGCAAGACAATATCCTCATTAATGTGGAACGAGGAAACGACTTTGGGCAAAAAAGGAGGAGCTGGTCTGAGAACCACCATATCTTTGTGGAAAGTCAGAAACGGGGCTCGACAAGATAGAGCTGCCAGCTGATTCCCGCCTAATTGATGTTATAGCTACGAGGAACACTACCTTCCAGGAAAGGTATGACAAAGACATCCTGTAGCGGTTCAAATGGAGCTTCCTGCAGAACGCTTAGGACCAGGTTAAGGTCCCAGGCGTCCATAGGCGCCTTATAGTGAGGTACCAAGCGGGAGACCCCCTAGATGAAAGTCTTTACCTGCAAATTGGTAGCAATCCTGCACTGAAAAAGGACGGATAAAGCCGATATCTATCTCCTGAGAGAACTGGGGGCCAAGCCTGAGTCTAAGCCAGACTGGAGAAAGGCTAAGATGTTAGGGATAGAGAATCTCAGTGGAAAACCGCGGCTTCGACACCATGAAAAGAAAACCTTCCAGGTGTGGTGGTAAATTCGCGCCGAGGAAGGCTTCCGGGCGCTAATCATTGTAGCAACTACTTTGCGCCCAAACCCTGCCCGAGTCAGAATCCAAGATTCAACGGCCAAGCCGTCAAACACAGGGCCCCTGAGTTCGGGTGGCAGATCGACCCCTGCAAAAGTAGATCTGGGCGCTCTGGCAGTAGCCATGGCACGTCGGCGAGCAGATGCACTAGATCTGCGTACCACTCCCGACGGGACCAGCAGAATCACTGGAACCCCTTCTGCCTTGATCTTCTTGATGATCCTCGGGAGTAGTGGCAGCGGGGGAAATAAGTATGGGAGGCGAATCTGGTTCCATGGCAGAACCAGCACATCCACGGCGATTGCCTGTGGGTCCCGGGACCGAGCAACAAATATGGACACCTGGAGGCCATCAGATCCACATCTGGTGTTCCCCACCGTTGGCAAATCTGCTGTAAGACCTCGGGGTGTAGTGACTATTCCCCGGACGAAGCCCCTGCCAGCTGAGGAAGTCTGCCACCCATTTCTCTACCCCTGGGATGTGGACCGCCGATATCACCGTGCGGTTCCTCTCGGCCCAGTGAAGCACATGCCCTACCTCGCGCATGGTTACCCTGCTGCGGGTGCCCCCTTGGCGATTTATGTAAGCCACCGCCGTGGCGTTGTCCAACTGAATCCGGACGGGGCGGCCTGCTAAAAGGTGATAAAACTGTTGCAGAGTCAGCCGGATCGCTCGTATCTCCAATAAATTGATTGGGAGGCGTGCCTCCTGCGGCGACCATCGTCCCTGGGTCGTGTGGTGTCGAAATCCGCTCCCCAGCCGAGGAGGGTGGCGTCGGTTATGACCACCAGCCACCGGTCTGGGGGAAAAGGGTTTCCCCTGGAGAAGGGAGGAACTGATTGTCCACCACTCGAGTGACTGTCTGACCTGACAACCAGCATCGGTGATCAAGCGTGAATGGGTTCTTGTAGCAGGATGACAAGAGGGCGTGCTGCAGGGGGCGAAGATGGAACTGGGCGAACGGGATCGCTTCCATTGCCACCACCATTTTTCCTAGAATCCTCATGCAGAAACGGATGGTGTGAGGGAGTGGTTGGCGAAGTATCCGAACTCCCTGCCGGAGAGCTAGGGCCTTGTCTCGAGGGAGAACTACCAACCCTCAGAAAAAGTGTCGAAGATCATCCCTAAAAAGGAAATCCTGTGGGCTGGGACAAGGGATGACTTTTTTACGTTGACCAACCACCCTAATTGGACAAGAGTATCTAGCGTGATGCTGACACTTTCCTCGCATTGCCGTCTTGAAGGGCCCTTGACTAAAAGGTCGTCTAAGTATGGCAACTATGCCCAAGGAGTGCAGGATGGCCATAGGGACTGCCATGACCTTTGTAAACACTCTGGGGGTGGTGGCTAGCCCAAAGGGCAGTGCTGCGAACTGGAAATGTAGACCAATGATGGCGAAGCGTAGAAATCTGATGCGGAGGGAAAATGGGGATATCTAGATAGGCGTCCTGGATATCGATAGAGACCAAGAATTCTCCTTGCCCCATTGCCGATATGACTGAACGGAGAGACTCCATCTGGAAATGTCTGATCCTGATAAATTTGTTCAGGAGCTTTAGGTCCAAAATGGGCCTGACAGTCCAGTCCTTTTTGGGGACTGCAAACAGGTTGGAATAGAAGCCCTGAGTCTTCTCGTTTTCCGGTACGGGAATAATAACTCCGTTGTGCCAGAGTAAATCGATGGATCTTAGTAGAGCCCTTGCCTGGGTATCCACCTTGGGAAGACAGGAATGGAAAAAAAAAAAAAAAAAAAAAATCGTCTTGGGGGGTACCTGACAAATTCTAACTTGTACCCTGAGGACACCAACTCTCTCACTCATGTGTCATGTGCGACATTGAGCCAGACGTGGCGAAACCAGAGTAGGCGGCCGCCAACCTTGCTGGTGTCACCTGGCAAATGCCTTGAGTCATTTGGCTGAAGATCTTTGGGACCTGAATCCCCTCGACCTGGGCTGGTTAGTACACATCCTCCCCAATGGGTTGGCTCTATATGAGACCTGCCGATCCCTATCCTGGTTGGGGCGACCTGATGCGGCGGAATTGGCTGATGTGGTCCGGGGTTGCGAAAGGCTCGAAAATGTGTCTGAAACTGGTGACAAAACGGCGGTTTGACCATTTGTTGAGGGAGAAAACCGCTCTTCCATCCTGTGGAGTCGGAGATGAGCTGATCTAACTTCTCTCCGAATAGGCGGCCGCACTGGTATGGTAGCAATGTCAAGGACTTTTTTGAAGCTGAATCAGCCTGCCATGTCGTCAACCATAGAGCTCTCCTAATGGAGATTGCATTTGCAGCCGCAAGTGCCGTGCAGTTGGCCGCATCTAAAGATGCATTGATCAAGCAGTTCCCCGCCATAGCTATCTGATTTGCGATCTCTGATACTTCAGCTGGTAGGTCATGGCCTTGGCTACCCGCGTTGCCGCAAACGAAGGAAAGAGTGCTGATCCTGATGCCTCAAACACTGAGCGAGCCAAGTTCTCTATGAGACGATCAGTGGGATCCTTAATAGAAGAACCACTAGGTACGGATAGTAGGGTTCTCGTAGCCAAGTGTGACACAGGTGGATCCACCGTGGGGGATTCCGTCCATTTTTTACAGAGATCCGGGGCAAAAAGGATACCTCGCCTTGAGTGCCTTCTGGCCCGAGAAACGCCTGTCCGGCCGTTCTCTGTATCGTTGCACCATGTCCTCAAACTCAGGGTGAGTGCAAAATACTCTATGGGGGGCGCTTGACTCACTTAAATGAAACCTTATGGCCCAAAGCCAGGGTGGACTCATCCTCAATCCCCAGAGTCTGGTTGACGGCTTCTATGAGACTGTCAGTTTCCTGACAACCCGGCGTATCTAGGTCAAGGGGTTCGTCCGAGTCGTAGTCCGGGCCTTGCCAGCTATTGACACCGGAAGGACCGGGAGATGCCTTGTGGTTTCGTTTCCCCCGCGTCTGCCTGGAGTGAGCGGCCCCTGCAGGCCAGAGGCTCCTGTGAGGTAGAGCACCCCTCTAAGACAGACGAGCCACTGTCCCTATCTGGGGCCCGAAGGGACTCGATTGCTCTCATAAGTCATCATGGGTGACTTCAACATCCCCATTGACACCCACCAGTCAGCAGCCGCAAAACTTCTGTCGCTCACTTCTTCCTTTGGACTTACTCAGTGGTCCTCCTCAGCCACCCACACAGACGGACACACATTAGACCTGGTCTTCACCCGCCTCTGCTCTATTTTTAACTTCACAACCTCCCCTCTCCCTCTGACTACCATCTACGCACTTTCTCATCCCTGTCCTCCATGTCCAGCAACACGCGCACCCCCGCAGAAACCTTGCACATCTAGACACTCGCATGCTCTCTGACTCTATCCTACCACTGTCCTCCATATCTTCACTCCACGACACAGACACTGCCACTAGTTTCTACAATGCCTCTCTTGCATCAGCCATCGACTCGGTCGCCCCTGTCATGCATAACAAAGTGCGACGAATCAATAGACAACTCTGGCACAATAACACCACTAAAAAGCTTCGGCAAACATCCAGAATTGCTGAACGGCGCTGGAAGAAAACGCATTCCCAAGACGACTTCACTGCACTCACACAAGCAACACTCACATTCAAATCAGCTCTCACCTCTGCTAAACAGGCCTACTTTACGTCCCTTGTATCTTCCTTATCCCACAACCCCAAACAGTTGTTCAATACTTTTAACTCTCTCCTCCGCCCACCACTGCCCCCTCCAACTTCCCTTATCTCTGCTGAGGACTTCACCATGCACTGCAAAACAAGATAAAGACTTGCCGTGTTTGGTCTATTATTCTACCACCACAACCCCTTTATACCAGACCAATGCCCAAACCCCATAACCTCCTTAGCCAACATCACTGAAGGGGAGCTTGCTCATCTTCTCTCAAAATCACCCCTCACCATTTGTGCACTTGACCCCATCCCATCTCCTCCCCAACCATTACCTCCTCCAGCAGCGACCCTGGGACCCCGCAGCCACCATCCCCGATAAGCAATAAGACACATGGATTATAAAGAAGCACCACCATTTTATTAAAAAATTTTTCCTATTTTTCTCCTCAAAATGTGGGGTGCATCTTATAATCCAAAAAAAAATACGGTAATTTCATACAGACTCGATGTGGCCCCCACAGATCCATGATCTCACAGAGTGAGTTTGGAATTACACGAGAGATGGAAGGATTTGCACAAGCTCACAACAGTGGCTAGATCTCCAAGATGTTTGGAACAACATCCCTGCAGAAATCCTTCACTTTCACAGTTTTTGTAGCTAGAAGATGCTTTGCAGCTGTCGGGAAGGCTGAAGCGTGGTCACACAAACTATCAATTCTTCTAGGTATTTTAAACGGTTTTTGAAAGAACCATCAGTTGATTTGCACATCAGTGTAAATTCCAAACAAACTTGATGTGGCCCCCCGCAGATCCATGATCTCAACATAAAGATTGTTTGGAATTACATGAAGAGACAGAAATATTTACACAAGCCCACATCTGTGACATCTAGCTCTGCAGAACTGTTGTTCCAAACTGTTCAAGTGTATCTACAAATAGCTCCAGATTCAATTGTGGATATTCAAAAACATTTAACCTACTGATGTCTCAATTAATTTTACTTTTATTGGTATCTATTTTTATTTTTGAAGTTAACCAGTAGCTGCTGCATTTTGTACCCTACGCTTATATGCGAGTCAATAAGTTTTCCCAGTTTTTGGTGGCAAAATTAAGGGGGTCGGCTTATACTCGGGTCAGTTTATACACTAGTATATACGTTAACTAACCAGAACTGACAATGAATTGTTGTCACTTAATTATTACCCCTTACTAGATCAGGTTAGTGCTACCATTCGATCATGGAAAGACTCATTTGTCATGGACAGGGATAAGAAAAAAAAAAAAAAAAAAAAAATTCTAAAAAGTTTTTTACCCAAGATTACATATATATGTTTCAAATGTTACCAATTCATATACCAGACTCCTATCTTGGTAAAGTAAATTCCCTTTTCTCCAAAATATATGTTGAAAAGCGTTAAGCCTGGAATAGCCTTTCGCACATTAACATTACCTAGGACGAGAGGTGGAATGGGTGCCCCTGACATTATGAAATATTATTACACAGCCCTGTTGTCACGAACAGTGGATTTAATCCGAGGGTCTCAAGACAAGCAATGGGCTTTCATCAAAGCCCCTTCGATCACTTTTAATGACCTACACAAAGGAACATCCACCACCTCCCCACCCTAATCCGCTCACTCGAGTATGGGTGAAGGTTCACAGCACACTAATACCTCCCTCATTGCTGCTGCTCACTCTCCCGCCAAAGGAATACCCAGTGATGAGAGAAGCAACAGGCGACCGGAAAACATATCACTAGACCAAGTGATGGGGGGGGGTACTCCTCTCGCAGACCGATATGTGAAAACTGCCGGGTCTCTCGAGCTTTAACTTCATGTAATATGGGATACTCAAAGGAGGTTCAAAAAAAGCTGCGTTACAATATGGATTTGACATGTGAACTCACACCATATGAGGCCCTATACGCCAAATCATCTCGACCTTCAAAAATACTTTCTACAATTTACCAGATGCTTTTCAATGAAAGCCTCTGCTTAAAAACGGCCTACATAGCTAAGTGGGAAAAGGATTTTGGCCACTCATTCACACGCTCGCAAATACACATTTACAAACACTCATGGCCCAATAAATTGTGTTAAAGCACAAGAAAATTCCTATAAAATACTGTCTAGGTGGAATATTTCTCAAGCGGAGCTTCGGGTATGGCGAGCTGGCTCAAATAATAGATGTTGGAAAAGTGAAGATGAGAAAAGACACCATTTCCATCTATGGAGGACATGTCCAATTTTACGCCGCTTCCGGACATTAACGGAAATGGTGGCTCAGGAAATTGTAGGACAAAAGATAAAACTAAAGCCCCCGTTACACACTGCAATATCGCTAGCAATATCGCTGTAAAGTCACCGATTTTGTGACGTTGCAGCGATATTGCTGCATGTGATACTTACCTCCGACCGCCCCCCGCAGCTCATCGTTGGTCGCGCGAGAACTCCCTGGACCATTCCTCGTCGGCCACTTCCTGCTGCGCTTCCTGTGGTGCCGAAGAGCGAGGTGTGGACGCGGGCGGGAGGACATCAGGATCGCCGCGTCTGACAGGTAAGTAGCGACCCCCGACCGCTGCTATGTCGCTGGTGAGATCTGCCTGTGTGGCAGCTCACTAGCGACCACTTAGCGATGCACCAGTGATCCATATCGTTGTAGGGATCGCTGGTGCATCGCTTAGTGTAACGGTACCCTAACACCAGAGATGGCGCTGTTGAACTTTCCAGTGTGGCCAGGACACACACATGCATCTACTTTAGTCCACAACATACTTGCAGCAGCCAAACTACGACATATTGGAAATCAACTAATATACCCACACATGAAAGATTGTTAATGAAAATAGACCAACTATATCACATGGCCGAAATGGTGGCCTCAGTGAATCATTCATTCGCTATCTTCCAAGAGACCTAGCGCCCCTGGATGGAATTCAGATCTAAGGTCGCTTTATCATAACATGAAACCGCTTGAAATAATCAAGAAATATCATATGGTGCTCCTTTCCCCTTCCACACCTCCTCCAACTCTCTACTTTCCCTTTTATTTCTTAAGTACTGTGTACCATTTCTTTAATCTTTCAGATACCCTTTATAAGTCTAATTCAGACACTATGGTGCAAATAGGTACTCTCTAAAGTTAACACTTCTTTGTATAATATTTAATAAGGCTCGTAGCATAATTATCACTGGCTACAGTGAACCATAATAAGACAAATGTAATGGGTACTTTGTTTCAATTATATGTTTAAGGGAAGCCTCATACCTTTGAGCCTTTGTTTTTGTTAACTTATTATGCTCTAAAACATAAAAAGATCACTGAAAAGAAAAGACAAAAGTAATAGGTGTTCTTCTGTAGTTTTTCAAGGACCTCAGCAAGGAGGTTGTTTCAAACATTGTGGAGAACTAGCCACAGATCTTCTGTAGATGGAGCCTTGGACAAATCCTTCTGTCTCTTCATGTAATCCCAGACACACTCACTGTGACCCCCACAGAACCATGATCTCAACATGGAGACAAAAAAGATTTACACAAGCTCACATCTGTGGCTAGTTCTCCAAAATGTTTGGAAAAATCATCCTGCTGAGTCAATTCAAAGACGCCTTAATAACAGCCCAAGCATGTTCACAACTAGTATTAAAAAGGGGTTAACCAGGACCATAAAATAAATAAATAAAAATTCGTAATTAACTGTGGGCCCAAGACCTAAAGTGTCCCTGTCAGCAGGATTGTGCTCAGTGACTACAGTGTAAGATTCACGAACCAATCACTGACCTCAGGGAGACCAGTCAAAGAAAACACTGCGGCAGCCGGCAAAGGCGCTCAGTGAAATCCTAGATGCATTGCTCCCTGGGAAATACGAATATGCAAATAAAGTCCATGGAGCCTCATTTAAGAGTCTCAAACACAGGACTAGCCAGATCTTCCTCCAGGGAAGGACCCAGCCAAGGGGTTGGCTCCTTTCGGAAACCATCATTACCACCATATTAAGTAACCCTTTAAGTCAATATCCAACTCTTTACGATTGGCACCGTTATACTGATACCTGGTGATGAAATCCTTCTTGTGGTTGTTGTGTAATCATTATTTTCAGTTTTGAGTTAAAGATATGCTCGTGCTCCGGAGAGGGCCTATGGGGGGGGGGGGGGTGGTCCTCATGGTGCTCTGTTTAGGTATTCATCAGTATGGTTTCTGACAGGTCACTGATTCCTCAATATCAATAAATTCTTTAAAAAAAACAAAACCACACACTTGAAGATGGCGTCGGCCACGCTTGCACAGTAGCAGCTATCGGCGATCCTATAGCTGCTACTGCAGCGCCATCTTGAAGGAGGATTTTTTTCCCCCCCTCTAGCAAGATGGTGCCTGCAATCACCAATAGTTGCTACTGAGCAGGCACGGCCGTCGCCCTTTTCAACCTTTTATTTTTTTTTAAAGAATTTATGGATACCATCAAAGAAAAGAATGAACTGCACATATATACACTCACTGGCCACTTTATTAGGTACACCTGTCCAACTGTGTGTTAAGACTTAATTTCTAATCAGCCAATCACATGGCGGCAACTCAGTGCATTTAGGCATGTAGACATGGTCAAGACAATCTCCTGCAGTTCAAACCGAGCATCAGTATGGGGAAGAAAGGTGATTTGAGTGCCTTTGAACGTGGCATGATTGTTGGTGCCAGAAGGGCTGGTCTGAGTATTTCAGAAACTGCTGATCTACTGGGATTTTCACGCACAACCATCTCTAGGGTTTACAGAGAATGGTCCGAAAAAGAAAAAAAATCCAGTGAGCGGCAGTTCTGTGGCCGGAAATGCCTTGTTGATGCCAGAGGTCAGAGGAGAATGGGCATACTGGTTCGAGCTGATAGAAAGGCAACAGTGACTCAAATTGCCACCCGTTACAACCAAGGTAGGCAGAAGAGCATCTCTGAACGCACAGTGCGTCGAACTTTGAGGCAGATGGGCTACAGCAGCAGAAGACCACACTGGGTACCACTCCTCTCAGCTAAGAACAGGCATCTGATGGCTACTTTCAGCAGGATAATGCGCCATGTCATAAAGCTCGAATCATCTCAGATTGGTTTCTTGAACATGACAATGAGTTCACTGTACTCAAATGGCCTCCTCAGTCACCAGATCTCAATCCAATAGAGCATCTTTGGGATGTGGTGGAACGGGAGATTCGCATCAGGGATGTGCAGCCGACAAATCTGCGCCAACTGTGTGATGCCATCATGTCAATATGGTCCAAAATCTCTGAGGAATGCTTCCAGCACCTTGTTGAATCTCTGCCACGAAGAATTGAGGCAGTTCTGAAGGCAAAAGGGGGTCCAACCCGTTACTAGCATGGTGTACCTAATAAAGTGGCCAGTGAGTGTACAGTATAGACCAAAAGTTTGGACAAACCTCATTCAAAGAGTTTTCTTTATTTTCATGACTATGAAAATTGTAGATTCACTCTGAAGGCATCAAAACTATGAATTAACACATGTGAAATTATATAATTAACAAAAAAGTGTGAAACTGAAAATATGTCTTATATTCTAGGTTCTTCAAAGTAGCCACCATTTGCTTTGATTACTGCTTTGCACACTCTTGGCATTCTCTTGATGAGCTTCAAGAGGTAGTCCCCGGAAATGGTCTTCCAACAGTCTTGAAGGAGTTCCCAGAGATGCTTAGCATTTGTTGGCCCTTTTGTCTTCACTCTGCGGTCCAGCTCACCCCAAACCATCTCGATTGGGTTCAGGTCTGGTGACTGTGGAGGCCAGGTCATCTGGCGTAGCACCCCATCACTCTCATTCTTGGTCAAATAGCCCTTACACAGCCTGGAGGTGTGTTTGGGGTCCTTGTCCTGTTGAAAAATAAATGATGGTCCAACTAAACGCAAACCGGATGGAATAGCATGCCACTCCAAGATGCTGTGGTAGCCATGCTGGTTCAGTATGCCTTCAATTTTGAATAAATCCCCAACAGTGTCACCAGCAAAGCACCCCCACACCATCACACCTCCTCCTCCTCCTCCATGCTTCACGGTGGGAACCAGGCATGTAGAGTCCATCCGTTCACCTTTTCTGTGTCGCACAAAGACACGGTGGTTGGAACCAAAGATCTCAAATTTGAACTCATCAGACCAAAGCACAGATTTCAACTGGTCTAATGTCCATTCCTTGTGTTCTTTAGCCCAAACAAGTCTCTTCTGCTTGTTGCCTGTCCTTAGCAGTGGTTTCCTAGCAGCTATTTTACCATGAAGGCCTGCTGCACAAAGTCTCCTCTTAACAGTTGTTGTAGAGGTGTCTGCTGCTAGAACTCTGTGTGGCATTGACCTGGTCTCTAATCTGAGCTGCTGTTAACCTGCGATTTCTGAGGCTGGTAACTCGGATGAACTTATCCTCTGCAGCAGAGGTGACTCTTGGTCTTCCTTTCCTGGGCCGGTCCTCATGTGAGCCAGTTTCTTTATAGCGCTTGATGGTTTTTGCCACTGCACTTGGGGACACTTTCAAAGTTTTCCCAATTTTTCGGACTGACTGACCTTCATTTCTTAAAGTAATGATGGTCACTCGTTTTTCTTTACTTAGAATTTGTATTATGGCAAGAAAAAAAAGCAGCTAACAGTCTATTCAGTAGGACTATCAGCTGCGTATCCACCAGACTTCTGCACAACTGATGGTCCCAACCCCATTTATAAGGCAAGAAATCCCACTTATTAAACCTGACAGGGCACACCTGTGAAGTGAAAACTATTTCTGGTGACTACCTCTTGAAGCTCATCAAGAGAATGCCAAGAGTGTGCAAAGCAGTAATCAAAGCAAAAGGTGGCTACTTTCAAAGAACCTAGAATATAAAAGACATTTACAGTTGTTTCACACTTTTTTTTTTAATTCTATAATTCCACATATGTAAATTCATAGTTTTGATGCCTTCAGAGTGAATTTACAATTTTCATAGTCATGAAAATAAAGAAAACTCTTTGAAATGAGAAGGTGTGCCCAAACTTTTGGTCTGTACTATATATATATATATATATATATATATATATATATATATATATATTTTTTTTTTTTTTTTATTTATTAATTATGCAGCAGGCTGGCACATATGTATATATAAATAATTCATTAGGTAAAATAGGGGACGGCTCAGTGAGGCATTAGTGACCTGTCAGAAGCCATCCTGATGAATACCTTATCAGAGCACAACATGAAGACCCCCTACAGGCTGCCCTGGAGCACAAGCATATCATTAACTGAAAACTACGACTAAAAATTCCACAACAACCACAAGACGGATTTCAGCACCAGGTGTCAGTGTAATGGTGTTGATAATCCTGCTGACAGGTTCCCTTTAACAGGCGGGTCATTGCTAATGGCCTGATTGTTCTGCCCAGCGCAGATGTCTACCAACAGAGCGGTAACTGACAGCTCCTGTGGCTTTAGCTGGCGTCTGATCAACAGAGCAGGGGGTTCTCTTCTGCTTGACTGTCAGTGTGTGACTGCCAAAGCCAAGCATCAGGAAGCTGGTTGTCTACCAGAACGACATCAGCAGAGAGGCCTAAAAGAAGAGATGCTCTGTTGACATGGAGCATCTCAATCGCCGGCAGGAGCGCTCACAGAATCATAACTAAGGAATTAGAAAGCACAGGCAGTGCGCTGCTAACCCTAACCCAACTATCTGTGCGGTAGTCCTGGATAACCCCTCAAATGCAATAAACAAAATAATTGGTGTGACCACCCTTTACCTTCACAACAGGTTTAAAAGCAACCATTCTTCCAGGTACTTGCACAGCTTTTGAAGAACTTCAGCAGCAAGTTTGTTCCTAACATCTTGGAGAAGTAACCACAGATCTCCTGTTTATGTAACCTTGCACAAATCCTTCTCTCATCACATAGACCACACAGATATGATGTAGCCACCATGAAGCTGTGATCTATACAAGTCCGTATGTAAAGGTCATTGAGACTGAAGGATTTACATGAGTGACATCCACAGAAGATCAGTGGTCAGTTGTCAAAGATTTGAACAAACTTCCTACGTCAGTCCTACAAAAGCTGTGTGCAAGTGCCTAGAAGAGCCGATGCGTGAGGCTGTTGGGGGGGGGGGGGGGGGACACCATTCTCTGCCATCATCACAAAAATTATCTGAATTAGATTTAGTTAATTCATGTACTGTGAAGTCAACAAGTCACAGAAACTATTTTTTTTCTCCCAGTCACTTACCGTTGTCTCCGTACTCCAGGCGGACGGCCAGGCCCAGCAGCCAGTCTATGGCTTCCTGGCGCTCTTGAACTTTGAAGGGACAGGTGACATCTTTTAAATACTGTGAGGGCGAAACAGAAAGCATTATACACAAAGGTCCACAAGGAGGCACTAGTCAGGACTAACCATTCCTCTTCCAGAGTCATTTATGTCACAGCTCACCTCCTCCTCCCATGCAGAGGTCACAGAGAACGCCCACAACACTCTACAGTCTGTGGTGGCCTATGGCACACATAATGCCATAAGGCCAACACGATGGAGGCCACAATCTTACCTGCTCGTACTGTTTCGCCCATTCCCCGCTGTGAATATTTCTGAGATTTCCCCGGTCTTCGATCTTGTAGTGTCTGATTTTCTGATCTTCTAACCAAACAATGAAGTTTCGGAACTCAGTCTCATCTATGGAGAAAAAAGATGTAAATCAGTAAATGTATGCAAAGATACAAGAGCCGCACGTCACAGAAATACACATCCAGAATGCAAAACCGGACCGGAGTACATGCCGACGCCATTTGTCTATGGAGGGATGAGCCCGGCCGGTAGCAGGGCCATCAGTGTGGTCCCTGTATGCGGCTATTCTCTACCCAGAGGGGTCCATGGAAAGCGCAGCAGTGAACAGAGGCTCCGATCGTCATGTTGTGCAGCCCTATAAAGGCACTGGCTTCTGTCAGCTCAGGTGAGTGGTGCCATCATGTGGCTGCAAGTGGTAAGAGTCTAATTTTATCATAGGATTTCTCAAAACCAAGGAGTGAATAAGTCGCAGAACAGTCTTAGGTTTATTTTTTCTTTAAAGATGCAGGCAATTCATGAGTATTCCCAACTGCGTGCACCGATTAGCTATTTACAGTGGGTATGGAACGTATTCATTGCAGCCATTTGGTAAATTCAAAAAAGTTATTTTTTTTCTCATTAATGACACTCTACAACTCATCTTGAAAGAAAAAAAAAAGGAAAAAAAAAAAAAAAAAGTAGAAATTTTTGCAAGTTTATTAAAAAAGAAAAAAAAATGAAATATCACATGGTCAAAAGTATTCAGACCCTTTGCTCAGTATTGAGAAGAAGCACCTTTTTGAGCTAGTACAGCCATGAGTCTTCTTGGGAATGATGCAATAAGATTTTCACACCTGGATTTGGGGGATCCTCTGCCATTCTTCCTTGCAGATCCTCTCCAGTTCTGTCAGGTTGGATGGTGAATGTTGGTGGACAGCCATTTTCAGGTCTCTCCAGAGGTGCTCAATTGGGTTAAGGTTATGGCTCTGGCTTTGCCAGTCAAGAATGGTCACAGTTGTTCTGATGCCACTCCTATTTTAGCTGTGTGCATAGGTTCACCTTCCAACAAGAGAATGACCCTTCGGCCAAGTCTGAGGTCCAGAGCACTCTGGAAGAGGTTTTTATCCTGGATATCTCTGTACTTGGCCACATTCATGTTTCTTTCAATTGCAACCAGTCATCTAGTCCCTGCAGCTAAAAAACACCCCCATAGCATGATGCTGCCACCACCATATTTCACGGTTGGGATTGTATTGTGCAGGTGATGAGCAGTGCCTGGTTTTCTCCACACATACCGCTTAGAATTATCACCAAAAAGTTCTAACTTCGTCTCATCAGACAAGAGAATCTTAATTCTCAAGAGTCTGGGAGTCCTTCATGTGTTTTTTTAGCAAACTCTATGTGGGCTTTTATGTCTGGCACTGAGGAGAGGCTTCCGTTGGGCCACTCTGCCATAAAGGCCCGACTGGTGGAGGCCTGCAGTGATAGTTCTACAATGTCAACTAACTCCCTACTGCATCTGTGGAGCTCAGCCACAGTGATCTTGGGATTTTTCTTTACCTCTCTCACCAAGGCTCTTCTCCCACGATTGCTCAGTTTGGCTGGACAGGTTTAGGAAGACTTCTGGTGGTCCCAAATTTCATCCATTTAAGGATTATGGAGGCCACTGTGCTCTTAGGCTATGTGCACACTAGGGTGACCGCAAGAAAAAAAAAAAAAAAAAAAAAAAAAAAAAAAAAAAATCGATGTCGGAATTTTGTCCATCTGGACCCCACAAAATGATTCCCCTTTCCAGATATTGAGATAGCCAAAATTTGAGCTCGATCAAACGACGTTAACCCGTGCCGCTCGTCGCTCAAAGTTTGAAAAAATCCAAATTGAGGTTTAAGATTTAGGTATTTTGCATAGTCTGTTAGACTATAAAGAATGTGACAACAACATTGCAGAAATAGCCCTGACCAAATTTTCAAACCATTTGTGGTATTTGAATGCAGAGTTGGTGGGATTATCGTTTTTTGATCCCACCATTACAGACAATGAAAAGTTGTTAATGGCTAATAAATTGCTCAGTAGCACAGATGAACCATCAGAGCACGCTAGGGTTGTAAATCCAAAAGTTAGGAAAGAAAAATTAAAAGAGGTAGGAAGTAACCGACTTTAACGACCTTCTGACAAAAGATGAAGAACAAAAGCAATATGTCCTGCAAGTTGTAAGCAAATGCCGAGTATTATATTCTGACGTTTCAAAAACTACTTTAACCTCTTCCCGACCGCCCACAGTAGATAAACGTTGGCGCTTGCTGGGCTTTGTGCAGCGCCGACATTTATCTACTGTCGGCGGTTTTGTGCCCCCCGGGACCCCCTC
The DNA here is from genome assembly GCF_039654945.1 of Dendrobates tinctorius. Lineage (NCBI taxonomy): Eukaryota > Metazoa > Chordata > Amphibia > Anura > Dendrobatidae > Dendrobates > Dendrobates tinctorius. The sequence goes on along the minus strand of NW_027361726.1, from coordinate 794,666 downwards.
ATACCTTATAACGCGGGGATCCCGGTGCACAATGCATGCTGGGACCCCCGACGTCATCGAGACCTGATTGGTTCAGGTCCTGATGACGTCGCGTCACAGCAGCCAATGAGAGAGCTCGCTGGGAAAGCTGCTTGTTTCCCGGCGATCTCCCTCATTATAACGCGACTTCTCCTCTGAGCTCATGCTGACAGATGAGCAGAGGTGAAGCAGCGTTACAGTGTGACTAGATCGCTGCCTGGCACAGCTGATCGCTGCCTGGCACAGCTGTGTCAGGCAGCGATCTTGTCACACAGTAACGCTGCTTCTCCTCTGATCATCTGTCAGTGTGAGATCAGAGGAGAAGTGGCATTACTATGTGCCGGGCAGCGATCTTGTCACATAGTAACGCCGCTTCTCCTCTGATCATCTGCCAGTGTGAGATCAGAGGAGAAGTGGCGTTACTATGAGTCAAAAATACAAAAAATAAAAACACAAAAAGAAAAAAAAAAAGAAAAAAAAAAAAGCAGGTAGGCAGGCTAGGGCTATGTCTAGGGTTAGGGGTGTGTTGGGGTTAGGGTTGGAATTCGAATTGGGGGTTTCCACTGTTTAGGTACATCAGGGGCTCTGTAAATGCAATATGACGCCCGCAGACCATTCCATCAAAGTCTGCATTCCAGAACGTCACTACTTCCCTTCCGAGCCCCACCGTGTGCCCAAACAGTGGTCCCCCCCCCACATGTGGGGTACCAGCATACTCAGGACAAATTGGACAACAACTCTTAGGGTCCAATTTCTCCTGTTACCCTTGTGAAAATAAAAATTGGGAGCTAAAAGATCATTTTTGTGGAAAAAAAAATGTTTTTATTTTCACGGCTCTACATTATAAACTTTAGTGAAACACTTGGGGGTTCAAAGTGCTCACCACACATCTAGATAAGTTCCTTGGGGGGGGGGTCTAGTTTCCAAAAAGGGGTCACTTGTGGAGGATTTCCACTGTTTAGGCACATCAGGGGCTCTGCAAACGCGACATGACACCCGCAGACCATTCCATCAAAGTCTGCATTCCAAAACGTCACTACTTCCCTTCCGAGCCCCACCGTGTGCCCAAACAGTGGTCCCCCCCACATGTGGGGTACCAGCGTACTCAGGACAAATTGGACAACAACTCTTAGGGTCCAATTTCTCCTGTTACCCTTGTGAAAATAAAAAATTGGGAGCTAAAAGATCATTTTTGTGGAAAAAAAATGATTTTTTATTTTCATGGCTCTACGTTATAAACTTCTGTGAAGCACTTGGGGGTTCAAAGTGCTCACCACACATCTAGATAAGTTCTTTAAGGGGTCTAGTTTCCAAAATGGGGTCACTTGTGGGGGTTTCCACTGTTTAGGCACATTAGGGGCTCTCCAAATGCGACATGGCGTCCTATCTCAATTCCAGCCAATTCTGCATTGAAAAAGTCAAACGGCACTCCTTCCTTTCTGAGCTCTGCCGTGTGCTCAAACAGTGGTTTAGCCCCACATACGGGGTATCGGCGTATTTGGGAGAAATTGCACAAAAAATTTTGTGGTTCATTTTCTGTTTTTACACTTGTGAAGATAAAAAAAAATGGTTCTGAAGTAAAAGGTTTGTGAAAAAAAGTTAAATGTTTATTTTTTCCTTCCACATTCCATTCATTCATGTGAAGCACCTGAAGGGTTAATAAACTTGGTGGTTTTGAGTACATTGAGAGGTGCAGTTTTTAGAATGGTGTCACTTTTGGGTATTTTCTGTCATATTGACCCCCCAAACTCACTTCAAATGTGAGGTGGTCCCTAAAAAAAATGGTGTTGTAAATTTTGTTGTAAAAATGAGAAATCGCTGGTCAACTTTTAACCCTTATAACTTCCAAAAAAAAAAAAAAAATTATGTTTCCAAAATTGTGCAGATATAAAGTAGACATGTGTAAAATGTTATTTATTAACTATTTTGTGCGATATCACTCTCTGATTTAAGGGCATAAAAATTAAAAGTTTGAAAATTGCAGAATTTTCAAAATTTTTGCCAAATTTCGATTTTTTTTAACATATAAGCGCAGTTCATATCTAAGAAATTTTACCACTATCCTGAAGTACAATATGTCATGAGAAAACAATGTCAGAATCAGCAGGATCCGTTGAAGCGTTCTAGAGTTATGGCCTCATAAAGTGACACTGGTCAGAATTGAAAAAATTGGCCTGGTCACGAAGGCAAAAACAGGCTCAGGCGCGAAAGGGTTAACAAAAGCTCTAGAATAGATTAGATAACTATATAAAATGATCAACTCATGTAGGTTAGTGTGCTCTGATGGTTCATCTGAACTCAAATGAACAAGTAGAACTATCTCAAAGAGGAACACAAGGAAATGGACAGCATGTGACTTAAATATAAGTGTCTGAGCAAAGGGTCTGAATACTTTTTACCATGGGATATTTCAGTTTTTCTTTAAATTGCAAAAATTTCTACATTTCTCTTTTTTCAGTCAAGATGGGGTGCAGAGTGTACATTAATGAGAAAAAACATGAACTTTTTTGAATTTACCAAATGGCTGCAATGAAACAAAGAGTGAAAAATGTAAAGGGGTCTGAATACTTTCCGTAAGTATTGTAATAAGCCCCATCTACAGTATGGCACTCCATGTCCCCATCAAACCATCTACTGTGTGGCAGCATCACACAGAGCCACAAGGTTCAAGCAGCCGCTCTGCAGCTCAGAACAACCCATCTACATACAGTGGGAGTGAGCACTGGGCTCCATATCATGATCCACCTACCTACAGTGTGACGTAGCACAACTAGTGTCATAAAAACCAATCTACAGGACGGTGAAGCAATACCCACCTTGTACATGTGGAAGCGGGAAGACACTATGGCACTGCACATCATACAGGCCCCATGCAGTATAGCACATTATGTCTGAACAGGCCCCTCTACAGTAAGGTGCGGTGTCCCATAACATACAGTTAGGTCCAGAAATATGACTGAGTGAATCTTTGCGATTTCCTCTCTGCAGGCCACTATTAATTTAGAATAAAATCACCAAGTGGAAACAATTCAAGTGGATACTTTCAGGTAGTTGACTACAACTATCCTGTGAAACGCTTAAGAACTGCAGCCATTTTTCTACAAAGCCTCATTTCAGAGGCTCAAAAGTAATTGGACAAATAAAAATGAAGTTCTAATACTTTGCAGAGAATGTTGTGCAGCAATGACAGCTTGAAGTCTGGAAGCCATGAACATCCCAAAACGCTGGTTTCCTCCTTTATGATGCTTTGCCGCCTTTACTGCAGCTGACTTCAGGTGTTTGTCTGTGGGTCTTTCTGATTTATGTTTTGCCTTCAGCCTGTGAAATGTGGATCGATGTGGTAGAGATCTGGTGACGGATTATTCTGCAATGAACGAGTCAACTTCTTTGCAGTCGCAAGAAGTTTTGGGTCATTGTCCATTTGTACTGTGAAGCTTCGTTCAACCAAACTTTAGGGTATGTGCACACGATGTTGAATCTGCTGAGGCATTTTTCCCTGCAGTTTTTGCTAAATCCGCAGGTAAAACGACCTGCGGATTTACTGCCGTTTTTGTGCGCTTTTCCCCTGCAGTTTTCCACCTGCGGCTTTCTAGAATGAAGCAGGTGGAAACCTGCAGCAGTTCCACACAAAAGAAAGGACATGCTGCAGTTTTCAATTCGCAGCAAATCTGCGTGGAAAAATCTGCAGCATGAGCACTGCGGAATTTGCTTTCCCTACACTACAATGGTACTGTACATCACATGCGGATCCGCAGCAGAATCTGCAATGCGTGCACATACCCTTAGCTGAATCTGAAGCAGAAAGTAGCACCCTGTAGTACAGTTTAGAATTCATCCAGCAGCTTCTGTCTTCAGTCACATCAATCAACACCAGTGACTGTGCCATTGGAAGCCATGCATGTCCACGCCATCATACTGCCTTCACCATGTGTAAGGCCGCTTTCACATGTCCTGATATTTCTGGTACTGCAAAAACCAGTACCGGAGACATCCGTGTCCGTACTACGTGTGAAGCATCAGTACCACACAGGCGGCCGCCAGAAGTAGCGCTACAGTAAGCGCTGTTTCCCTGCATGTGGTGCTGAACGTGGCTGTCATTCTCCCCTGCTCTGCCGGCAACAGTACGAGCAGGGAAGAATGAATGAAAACGACATGGAGTCCCCCTTATTTTTTTGAGCCAACCTGGCAAAGCTATCAGGTGCAGGCTGCTATTCTCAGGCTGGAACGGAGCCATGAATATGGCAACTCCCCCCCCCCCAGCTGCCCAGAAAAGGTGCATCTATTAGATGCACCTATTCTGGAGCCTTGTCGGGTTCTTCCCCCTTGCCCTGTAGCGGTGGCACGTGGGGTAATAAGTGGTTAATGTCACCTATTATAAGGTGACATTAAGCCCGGCGTAGTAATGGAGAGGTGTCAATAAGACCTATCCATCACTAATCCTACAGAAAAAAAAAAAAAAAAAAAAAAAGTTAAACACACACACACACACACACACACACACACACACACACACACACACACACAGTAAGAATAGCCTTTTAAGGAAATACACCACACATTTTTTCCATCTTTATTACACTGCTAATCCCATCTCAAATCCCTCGATCTCCTGTAAAAAAAAAAAAATATTACTATACCATACCTGTCCAGCATACAGTCAGTCCCACGGCGCAATCCATATTTGGGGATAATCAGTTTACAACCGGAGCGGTGCTAATGTGACCACTCAGGCTGTAAACAACTGGGGAATGAATGGGAAGCAGCGTGCACAGGCTCAGTGACTAGCGGTGATGTCACCGAGTCTGTGCTCGCTGACAGGATGAACTCCTGTGACCTCAGCACCGTTGGAAAAATGACGGTGATGAGGTCACAGGGGGTGCACATGTGTGGGAGTTACGCTCTGTTGTCTTCTTAACTGCGGTCATATGACCGGTGGTTTCAAATACCTTTTAGTATTGGAGTTGAGGACTCTGTGCATGCGCCATAGAAAGCAGTGATACGCCCCGTTTGCATGCACGTCAGAGTTGATGACGTTTTTGGGCACAGTATATCATTTACTGAGGACACGGGAAGTCTTTTGCTCCCTTAGAGTATAGCAAGATGACAGACGTATGTGCAATATATTGGGTAACATAGTATTTGTCACTGGCCTTGTGGGGTGTAGCAAGATGGCATGCGCAATAGAGCTGGTGACGCTGTATCTTTTCACCGCCCTCTTCCACTTTCTATTGGAGATATAGGATATTTAAACCCAGATGCCCCCTGTCCTGACACGCCTCCCGATGAAGCGAAACGCACGTCGGGGCAGAGGGACAACCTTTGTGTGACACCGCAGCATTGCACTTATCATTTTACTCTAATATATAGATCGTTCATTCTGCAGCCTTCCTTATGACTTGTAATAGTCACAGTGCTATGGGTGTTGTTTTAGGTCTATTTTTTAAGTTAGATTATTTAATTCCTGTCAGGCTTGGGGTTTTTTGCTGATCTGTCTATTCAGTTGTGTTGGTACATGTGATTCTTAAACACTTTGTGGTTGGTGATATTAGGTAGAAACATCTCTTGCATAATCTGAATATAGAGTTTTTCAGCTACCATATTGCTGCAGCTGTTGTTGCACAAAGGTGGGATAAGTTCCCTCTTTTTTTTTTTTTAGTCCTAGCACCTTTTTCTTGCTTTATGCTTTTAGTTTAACTTTATTGTACTTCACTTTGCCTATGCACAAAACTGGGGTGAAGAGTTTTGTGGAGTACCACTTAGTTATATGGACTAATTTTTGTGAATTAATTTACTATAGGATTAGTAATGGATAGGTGTCTTACAATAGAAAGGTGACATTAACCCCTTATTACCCCACATTCCACCGCTACAGGGCAAGTGGGAAGAACCTGACAAAGCTCCAGAATAGGCATATCTAAGGCTAGGATCTCACACTAGCGTTACCGGGCGCAGCACACGGCCGCCGCTAAGCTCTGCCCCCAAGTCGCGCCCCATCTGGTCAGCTCCTCCTCTGATCGCCGTCAAAAGTGTACCAGCGCATGACCAGGTTAACCAACACTAAATATAGGGTACGCTGATCGCATGCAGCGTCATGCAATCAGAGGAGGAGCTGACCGGAGGGGGCGCGGCTGGTGGTGGAGCTTAGCGGGCGTCCGTGCGCTCGGTAACGCTAGTGTGAAACTAGCCTTATAGATGACCCTTTTCTGGGCAGCTGCGGGCTGTTTTTAGACTGGGGGGGGGGGGGGGGGTCTTACAGAGGATGTGCTGTGCCGAGGATCAGGAGCCGCTCCAAGCCTTCTCCAGCTTTCTTCTTCCCATCATTCTGATACAGGTTGATCTTGGTTTTGCTGGCTTCTTTAGTTTTTTGTTTTTTTTTCCTTCTTCCGCAAAAAGCCTTACACACGTCTACTCTGGCCTTCATTTTTCGGGATGGTTTGTACCTTGTGGTGAACTCTCCGTATTTGTCCTCATGAAGTCTTTTCTTTATGGTAGACTTGGTGTTTAAGTATCCAAGTTCCTGGAGGGTATTCACTTGGTAAAGAAAACCCCTTCACAACATCCACCCAAGGAAAGGATTCTCTGATCATCCACCACTGTTGTCTTCCAGGGATGTCTACGCCTTTCTGTCTTCCTGAGCTCGCCAGTGCACCCTTTGTTGATTTGGCCACTCGTAACATTTCTACCATCTCTGATGAAATTCAGTTTAATGGTCTGTTTCTCTTCCATTTACAGCTCCTTTAATCTCATGTTGTGAGTTCACATCAAAAGCATGTAAACGCAAATGCCACACTTGGAATTTGCTCCAGAGCTTTTACCTGCTTCATTGATGTACTAAAAAAGGGAAAAGCCCATTAAAGAGATAATTGTCCAATGACTTTTGGTTCCTTTAAAAATCATCAGCTACATAGTAAGGGTTTAGAGATTACAGCTCTTTAATCCTTTACTGCAATTAGGATGCGAATACCCTCAAACTAAAGCCGAGAGTCTGCACGTTAGGCCCATATCAATTATATAAAATTGGATCTTCAGTATGTTTTGGTAAACAACCTAGATATAAAATTTGTATTTTTATAAAGTACAAAAATAGAGTTAGACTTGCCGGTAATTTGGTTTCTAATAACCCATCACAGAAGCACACAGGAGGATGTCACTGTACCTTACCGTAGTAATAGGGACAGGAAACACAAAAGAGGTCAGATAAACTGGAGAGCGGATTTCGGAGGGGCTATTACCAAGGACTACAATAGTATGAATGCTTCAAATTATATTTATTACTTGTTCAAAATAACAAAAAATAATTGAACAGAGGGAAGGAATTACCCAGGCTGACATGGAGTTATTAGAAATTGAATTACCAGTAAGTCTAATTCTATTTTCTTTAATATCTCAGCATGACATCACACAGAAGGAATATCAAAGAGTAATGTCTAAGGAGGGACAACAGCCTGGAGAACTTTTCTCCCAAAAGACAAGTCTCCAATGAATGCCAAATCAAGTCTGAAATGCTTGGAAAGAGTGTGGACCTCTGCAGATTAGCTCGTTGGAAGCGCAGGCTCTCAGCCCAAGTGACCAAATACCGCCCTAGTGGAATGAGCTGTGAGCTTCTGTGGAGGCAAGAGATTCTGGAGCTGGTAGGCTTCAGTAATCGCTCTGTTTATCCAGTTGGTCTTGGAAGTTCTCTTTACCTTATTCTGGCCATAAAGCTGAATAAATAGATTTTGGTCTTTCCTCCCACTCCTGGAGATAATGAAGGACCACTCTTTTACGTCCAGAGTGTGGAATTCCTGTTCCTTGCGTTCAGGCAGAAGGGAGGGTAGAATTATCTCCCGAGATCTGTGAAAGTCTGAGACTACCTTAGGTAGAAACGATGGGTCGAGACGGAGTACTAGTTAGTCTCCCGGTATTCTTGAGTACGGTTCGTTTATTGAGAGAGACGATAGTTTGCCCACCCATCTGACTGTAGTGATTGCTACTAGGAAAGCAGTTTTCCAAGACAGTGTCTAGTTTTATTGATGATAAAGGGCTGACACCATTTGAGCCCTTAAGGAGGATATTAAAGGCCCCGTCACACTATGCGCGATCGCTAGCGATATCGCCTAAGCGTCACCGATTTTGTGTGACACTTACCTCAGACCAGCTCCCCCGCTGTCTATCACTGATTGCACGAGAACGTCCTGGGCCGTTTCTCGGCGGCGGCTTCCTGCTGGCGCCGACGAGCGACGCGTGGATGTCTTCATCGCCGTGTCTGACAGCTAATTACGACCTCCGCTACGTCTCTGGTGAGATCTGCCTGTTTGGCAGCTCACTAGCGACCATTTAGCGATGCACCAGCGATCCTGACCGGGTCGTATCGTGGTCGGGATCGCTGGTGCATCGCTAAGTGTGATGGGACCCTTAAGGTCATTGATCATCCTGGGACACAGGCTGGGGGTCTGCTGTCAAATCTTTTCATGCAGCGATGCTCGGCCAGGCACTTGTCGAAATAGGAACTTAACATTGCCACCAGACCCTTTAGGGTACTGGGTTTGAGACCTGTCTCAAGGCCTTCTTGCAGGAAGTAAAAAAATCTAGGCAATGTTTGGTTGCCAAGGATTTGGATGTTCAGGCACACACTACAATATAAATGTCTTCCAGGTTTTGAGATATATGGCATTCGTTAGCAGCTCCCTATTTTTCTGAATGGTCTTAAAGACTCTGTCTGAGACACCCCTGGCTTTTAAAATAGAGAAATCAGAAGCCAGGCTACTAGGTGTAAATTCTCGATATCTGGATGGTAAATTGGCGAAGTAGGTCGCTGATATGTGGAAAGATCAGGGGACCATCCACAGTCAGGTTTGCTTAAGATGCCCAACCAGCTTCTTTTCAGCCAAAGTGGTGCTGTCAGTATTACTTTGGTCCGCTCGGTTCTTATTTTCTGCAGAGTTTTGGGCAGAATTGAGACCAGATGGAAGGCATACACCAGCTTGAACTTCCACTGGTGGGCAAAGGGGTCCACACCTACATGTAGACATGCATTATCTGCATTCAATGAGAAATACTGGGTTACCTTTGCATTCTGGCATCCTGCAAACAGATCCACTTCTGGGTAACCCCACTTCCTGGTCAATACTTGGAAGACTTCAGAATTTAGACACCACACTCCTGGGCGAATTTCTCTCCTGCTCAGGAAGTCAGCCTGAACGTTAACTGCTCCTTTTATATGGAGAGTTGATAAGGAGAGAAGGTTTCCTCGGCCCATGAAAATATTCTTGCAGAGATTGCTTTCAGCTCTTCGTGTCTCATGCTTCCTTGGTGACAGAGGTGCCCAACTATAATTACATTGTCTGATTAGACTTTCATATGGACATCTTGAATCACATGTTGCTGATCTGACATTTCTTCTAACAACTTTAATTCTCTGAAATTGGATAATTGCCTGCTTATCTCTGAAGACCAGTGCCCCTGGAAGGAGGACTGGGAGACAATGGCTTCCCATCCTCTATTGCTGGCATCCACCTTTATGGTCACAAGAGGATCATGGATCTAAGGGACTCCTCTGTTTTGGTTTCTTGCGATGATCCACCAAGATAGAGAGGCTTTTACCCAGGCAGGTATTGGAATTTTCTTGTTCAGGGAGTCATCCCGATTTGTAAGACTATAGATCTGGAGGGTCCTGGTGTATGCTTGGGTCTAGGCCACTGTCGGGATGCAGGATGTCATGGAGCCGAGGACTGACACAGCGAACCTCACGATAGTGATATTTTGCTCGTAGGACACCTATCCTTGATCTTAACTGGATCTGTCTCTGCTTGGGTAAAAAGAATCCCTGCAAGAGTCAAGGAAAAACCCCTAGGAACATCATCTTTCTGGATGGAACCATATCTGACTTCTGGTGGTTCACTAGCCACTCCAGATATGTCAGAATCTGGGTCATCATCCGTCGATGCTCCTGAGAAACAAGAAGTCGTCGAGGTATGGCATTATACAGATATTCTGACCTCTGATGTGAGCAATGACTTCCTCCATAATCTTCGTGAAGATTTGTGTCGCCAAAGTTATCCGCGAATCTCAAACTTCCGCTCAGTTGGGTGAATCGAGACATGATTGTATGCATCTTGAAAGTCAATTGAAAAGTTGGCAAAATTCTGTCCCATCAGGGGAACTGTTGATCTGATGGATTCCATCTTGAACCTATATAATGTATTGATTCAGGGGTTTCAGGCTAATTATAATTTGGTAGGGTGCACTTTTTTTTTTTTTAAATCAAAAACAAAGTAGTAGTGTCCCATGTTTTTCCTTCATTTCTGGAACTAGTGAGGCCACCCCCTAGAATAGCCTTTTTTTAGACCAGAATTTAAGGTGTCCTGAAGTTTTTGTGAAGAGAGTATTCTCTCTGTGGGGGATAGGAGGCAAACTATTTTTACCCCTTCCTGGATAGCTTATAGGACCCATAGGTTAATTACACAAACTGTGTCACTGTGGAAGGAATCCTGAAATCTGACCCCACCCTTTCCTTTTGGCGCCATGGTTCATTCTGACGCTGGCCCTGGAAGAGAAATTTCTGCTCCGGCCGCCTTTTAGATTGCTCCACCTCCCCATCTTCCCTTTACCTCAGTACTGAGGAGGCTGTTGCTGAGGGGGCCAAAAGGATCGTTTTCTAGAGCCTCTTAGCTCAGGCAGGGATTTCTTCTTGTCCAAAGCCTTCTCTAGTAAGTTGCCTAGGGTTGGTCCAGACATGTACCTTCCCTTAAAGTGAATAGAACACAGCTTCATTTTTCAAGCTACATCACCACCCCATGACTTTAGCCAGAGTGCACGTCTCACTGAATTTGATAAGGCTGACAGTCTGCCTGTGGCCTTCTGAAGGAGAGGTAACAACGTTAGAATGTCTTCGCTGGGAGTACCGACAGAAAGCTGTTCGTCTAGCTGAACAAGCCAACGAGACATTAATGCTGTTTCCACATGTGTAGCTAGATCAGTGTTTAGCAGCCCTGCTGATGTCTCCCAAGATTTTCTCATAAGGCCCTCCATTTGGCACACTAGGGGATCCTTCAGCTGGGAGGAATCCTCAAATAGCAAGGTTGTCTTCTTAGCTACCCATCTTCAATACACTATCCATCTTCAATACGCAAGACCAGCGTTCATTCATCCTCTGGAAACCTGTCTTCGTTCTACGGGTGTGCTTAACCTCTTCTCCAGAGAATCCCATTCCTTCAAGACTAACTTCCGGATAGCCTTCTGCATGGCGAACACTAGCTTTCTCCTTGACCGGAGACCACCGAACATCTCTTGTACTGTACGGGTAGTCTTTTCCTCTTCTACCTCCATGGTTCGCTATAAAGGAGCTCTTCCATGCTTTCAGTGGGGGGGGAAAAAAAAAAAAAAAAAAAAAAATTATATTATAATATATATATATATATATATATATATATATATATATATATATATCCCATCCTGGAGAGCTTCAAGGCCAATGCTTGTAACTCACCCTCAGCCAGAAGTTCTTCCGGCATGGACATCTCCTCCTGAGAATCTGATTCCTCTTCCTGGCAAATATTCTTCATTTTAGCCACTGGAGGGATACTGGGAGCAGGTGCCAAATGAGAGAAAGGCCAGGGAAGACTGGCTCTCCTGGTAGACTATCCCTTTACTCTCCTCCGTTAAGGAGAGTCACTCTATTCTTGACAATTTTCTCTGTACGCTTTTGGCATAGGGGCTTTCTATGTGAAGACATAAACTCTGCACAGATTGCACGCTTGTGAGTCCTGGTCTTAAATTTGCTCATTGGTGAAGGTTCCTTGTCCCCCTAAAAGAAAAGGAAGTAGTAATAAACCATCATGCCCTGTACCCGCACCAGGGAGAGAACTCCCAATGCCAGACTACTTACTGGGCCTGGAACAGCGCTGGGCTCCGCAAATGCAGAGCAGGAAGGACCTTAAGGCTATGTGCACACGTGCGGAATTCCTGAGGATTTTATGCGTTTTCGCTAAAGAAAACGCAAAACATAAGCAACCCATTGAGTCCAATGGCATTCTGCACATGTGGTGCTAAAGCTGCGTATTTTTCCGTGGCGAAATCGCATCGCGGAAAAATGCGCAGCATGCTTATTTTCTGCGGAATCGCAGGAATTCTACAGACATAGGAATGCATTGTTCCGCTTACTTTCCGCATGTGGCTATGCATGTGCAAAGTAAGCGGAAAATGTGCGGATGGTACCCAGGGTCTGGAGGAGAGGAGACTGTCCTCCAGGCCCTGAGACGACAACAAGATTAAGATAAAAAGCCATGTTATTCTCACCTTCCAGCGTCCCCCGCAGTGTTCCCAGGCATCAGCGATGCTCCCAGCAAGTCCCGTTCCCAGCGATGCCTTGTGACAATGACCTGTGATGACATAGCATCTCGCCGAGACCGCTACGTCATCACAGGTCATTGTCGCAAGGCATCGCTGGGAACATCGCTGAAGCCTGGGGACGCCAGGAGGGGAGAATTACATGATTTTTATTATTTTTAAAATTCTCTCTTTTTACTATTGATGCTGCATAGGCAGCCTCATAGTAAAAAGTTGGTCACACTAGTCAAACACCATGTTTGAAAAGTGACTAACCTGTGCGGTGTACGGGGGGGCTGTGCTGGACGTGGGGGTGCCACACTGTGCGGTGTACGGGGGGCTGTGCTGGACGTGGGGGTGCCACACTGTGCGGTGTCGTGGCGACACACATAAGACACCCCAATGCACACCACAGCCCCCATACACTGTACTGTGTTGCACCCCCCATGTCCAGCACAGCCCCCATACACTGTACAGTGCATGGGGGTGTCGCACTGTGCAGTGTTGTGGCGATGCATGAGACACCCCAATGCACACCAGTTCCCATACAAAGTACAGTGCGACACCCCCGTGTCCAGCACAGCCCCACGCACTGTACAGTGTTGTGGCAACACACGAGACACCTCCTTGCACACCACAGTCCTCATACCAAGTACAGTGTCGCACTGTACTTCCGTGCAGTGCTGGGAGTTCTTCATTGCAGGTTATTGATTTCCACCTACACCAAAAGGCTTGGAGTGCTGATTTACAGACAGCCTGTGACAACTAATGGCCGTGCTGTGATGAGTCAGTATTGGGCTGAACAAAAGCTGTTATGTTTTCAATCTCTTGTGTTGAGAAAAGCGTTTTCATTATGAGTGTGGAGAAACGCAATAAATCTACCTTGTTTTACACAAGGACCTGCGCTCAGTGATGACTTTCTGTAGAGCAATTCTCGCTACACTTGGTGATGTGACAGCAAGGCATTCTGCTGATGTCTCTGCTCATCAATGATGGTTTACACTTTATATAAAATCAGTTGTTTTTATTTTTGTTTTTTCTATTAACCCCCCCATGACAGCACACAGGATGATGTCACCACACCCCAATAGGGACAGGAAACACGAAAGAGGTCAGATAGTCCCTCCCACATCCTCTCTCCAGTGTTTTTCCTGTTCCTATAGGGATGAAGAGGTCATCGTAAAGTGCTCTGTGCTGGCAGCAGACAATGGGGAAAGATACTAGCTGGGCAACGGGAGACCAATTGGGCTTACCTCTTCTCCTTACACTGTTCCTGTCTCCTTAATACTCTGGACTCTCTCCTCCAGTCTGTATCCTTTTGTTAAGGTCTGGGGGGGTCTTCAGGCTGAAGGCTTCTCTGAGGCCCATCTACTCACCTCTTCGCTTGCCGGGCTGGTTGCTTCTGGCATGTCCCTCAGTAGAAAGCATGTGACTCTACACTGTCGCCGGAAGTGATGTTAGACGCAGGCCTCTTGATTAAGTCACTTCTGGTTTCTGTGTTCCATGGTGAAACACAGCTGCGCAAAGTGTGAGGAAGCCAGTGGTATAAACGCCTGTGATTGTTGCCTTCACGCGTGGACGATAGGGGGAGGAGCCTTTCTAATGCAGAGAGGGCGCTGGGTCCGATCACCTGTATAATAGCCCATGACTGAAGACAGACTAAAGATAGGACCAATCATGTGGTGGTAGCATGTAGAATTAGGCTATGCGCACACGTGCGGAATTCCGGTGGCAATTCCACAACTCCCTGCCGCGGGAAATCCTCATGCGTAATTCCCACGAAAAACTAGCATTTTGCAAGAGTAATTAGCTTGCAGAATGCTAGCGTTTTCCAAGCGATCTGTAGCATACACCGCACAGTGCGGCACCCCCACGTCCAGCACAGCCCCCCACACACCGCACAGTGCGGCACCCCCACGTCCAGCACAGCCCCCCACACACCGCACAGTGCGGCACCCCCACGTCCAGCACAGCCCCCCACACACCGCACAGTGCGGCACCCCCACGTCCAGCACAGCCCCCCACACATCGCACAGTGCGGCACCCCCACGTCCGGCACAGCCCCCATACACCGCACAGTGCGGCACCCCCACGTCCGGCACAGCCCCCACACACCGTACAGTGCGGCACCCCCAAGTCCAGCACTGACAGTCCATGGTGACAGGAGGCTGGGGAGGGACAGACCCAGGGCCGGATTATAGGCAGGGCAGGCGGGGCTTCAGCCCCGGGGCCCCCACCACAAGAGCTTCTAAGGGGGCCCCCACCACATTCCTGCTGGCTGCTGCAATGGCACTCCATCTTCTCCCCACCTAAAAGTGAGTGACCGTGGGGGCGGCATTATGTGCTCTGCTACCAGCAGCATCTACAAGTAGCGTGAACGCTGATGCTGCTGGTAGCGTGCAAAGGCTTGTGATGAGATCACAGGAGGTAAGGTGTCAGGGCCCCCGATCATGTGACCCCTGTCTCCTCCCCTCCTGTGACCTCATCACAGGTCCTGTGCGCAGAGCACTGAGAGCAGCCATGTATGTGGAGTGCGGCTCTGCGGGTGGAGGTCGGTGCTGGAGGCCCCATTATTCTCTATGTGGAGTGTGGCTCTGCGGGTGGAGGTCGGTGCTGGAGGCTCCATTATTCTCTATGTGGAGTGTGGCTCTGCGGGTGGAGGTCGGTGCTGGAAGCTCCATTATTCTCTATGTGGAGTGTGGCTCTGCGGGTGGAGGTCGGTGCTGGAGGCTCCATTATTCTCTATGTGGAGTGTGGCTCTGTGGGTGGAGGTCGGTGCTGGAGGCTCCATTATTCTCTATGTGGAGTGCGGCTCTGCGGGTGGAGGTCGGTGCTGGAGGCTCCATTATTCTCTATGTGGAGTGCGGCTCTGCGGGTGGAGGCTCCATTATTCTCTACGTGGAGTGCGGCTCTGCGGGTGGAGGTCGGTGCTAGAGGCCCCATTATTCTCTACATGGAGTGCGGCTCTGCGGGTGGAGGTCGGTGCTGGAGGCTCCATTATTCTCTATGTGGAGTGCAGCTCTGCGGGTGGAGGTCGGTGCTGGAGGCTCCATTATTCTCTATGTGGAGTGCGGCTCTGCGGGTGGAGGTCGGTGCTGGAGGCTCCATTATTCTCTATGTGGAGTGAGGCTCTGCGGGTGGAGGCCCCATTATTCTCTATGTGGAGTGAGGCTCTGCGGGTGGAGGTCGGTGCTGGAGGCTCCATTATTCTCTATGTGGAGTGCGGCTCTGCGGGTGGAGGTCGGTGCTGGAGGCCCCATTATTCTCTATGTAGAGTGCGGCTCTGCGGGTGGAGGTCGGTGCTGGAGGCTCCATTATTCTCTATGTGGAGTGCGGCTCTGCGGGTGGAGGTCGGTGCTGGAGGCTCCATTATTCTCTATGTGGAGTGTTCCTCTGCGGGTGGAGGTCGGTGCCGGAGGCTCCATTATTCTCTATGTGGAGTGCGGCTCTGCGGGTGGAGGTCGGTGCTGGAGGCCCCATTATTCTCTATGTGGAGTGCGGCTCTGCGGGTGGAGGTCGGTGCTGGAGGCCCCATTATTCTCTATGTGGAGTGTGGCTCTGCGGGTGGAGGTCGGTGCTGGAGGCTCCATTATTCTCTATGTGGAGTGAGGCTCTGCGGGTGGAGGTCGGTGCTGGAGGCTCCATTATTCTCTATGTGGAGTGCGGCTCTGCGGGTGGAGGTAGGTGCTGGAGATTATCCATTACTGGGCAGAGGGGGCAGTAACCTTTTCAGAGCTGAGACTATCTTGGTGCTTTTTTGTTGCCACTTTCTAAGAATCATAGCATTTTGTTCCTTGTACATGTGACCCAAGTATGGAAAACAGGAAGTAACAAAACACATATTGCAATGTCCCTTTCCTGTCCCCACATACAGTATAATTTTCCCACAGTATCACGTCCCCACATACAGTTTAATGTTCCCACAGTATCACCATCCCCCACATACAGTATAATGTTCCCCACTACCGTCACCCCCACACAGTATAATATTCACACAGTATAATATTCCCACAGTACTGCCATCCCCCACACAGTATAATGTTCCCCCAGTAAAGCCATGCCCCCCATACACAGTATAATGTTCCCCCAGTACCAGCCCTTGGTTTATGCAGGACTCTGCTGTCTGTGCTGGTTCTCATCGTCCTGGATGAGGTGAAGTTTGTGTGGGGTCAGGGAGGGTTTACAGGGTGGATATAGCAGAGATGTGTGTGTACAAGGTGTACGGAGCGGAGCCGTGTGTGTGTGTATGAGGTGTACGGAGCAGAGCCGCGAGTGTGTGAGGTGTACTGAGCGGAGCCGCACGTGTACGGAGCTGAGCCCCACGTGTGTGTATGGAGCGGAGCTGCGTGTGTGCAAGGTGTGTGGAGCGGAACTGCATGTGTACGAGGTTTGCGGAGTGGAGCCATGTGTGTACTGAGTTGAGCAGTGTGTGTGTGTGCGCAAGGTGTACAGAACGGAGCCGTGTGTATGAGGCATAAAAAGCGGAACCGTGTGTGTATGATGTATGCGGTGCCATACATGTACGAAGTGTATGGTGGGGAGCATTCATACCTCCCAGCGAGACAGTCCCGATTTTGAGAGAGATACTGCCCCGGCTGGGAGCTTACTTTTCGTGCGGACACAGGAGTACACGGCGGAGCCCCGAGGAGCACTTTAAAATTCGCATGCGACGTTCCACCGGAAGTGACGTGCTAGAAGCTGACTGGAAATTAGGTAATTTCGGGAGGAGATTGTGACGGAACCATGGAGGCACTTTAGGGAATGCTTCAGATCCATCACCGTGTCCTCCTCCAACAGCGCGGACAGCAGGATCGCCTTGAACTTGGGGATGTCGGCCATGTGAGCGGATCGTTATATTTCCTGCATCGGGAGGCTCAGGTGGGCACTACAGTGGGAGCCGGGCTGCTATAGTATCTTTCTATCTCTGTTTCTTTATCTCTCTAATCTTTCTTTTTCTCTCTCTTTCTCTGTTCTTTCCATTCTTTCTCTGTTTTCTTTTTTCTCTGTTCTTTCTTTCTGTCACGCCTCCTCTCCTGTCATGCCTCCTGTCCTGTGGATCTCCTCTGCCTGCTCGCCGCGTTCACGAGCATCGTGCGCCCGCCGCCTGCTGTGTACCCGCCAATCAACTCTGCAGCGCCACGGTGATTAACCCCCTTGCCTCCAGGCTCCAGCTAGCTATATATTGATCGGGGTAGCTGTATGCGCGAGAAGGGAGCTGTACATTTGGGCCTGTATACCTGGAGGAGGGAACTGTATAAAGACGAAACATTGGAGAACCTTGGGGGGGGGGGGGGTACAGCTGCCTGTATACCCTTGTAGGGGGCAAGAGCTGTATACCCGTTGGGGGGGGGGGGGGGGGGGGAGTTGTATTCCCTTGGGGGGGAAAGCTGCCTGTATACCCTTGTAGGAGGCAAGAGCTGTATACCCTTGTGCAGGGGGGGGGGGGGGGGGGGTAGCTGTACTCCGGAGATAATACAATAGAGAGCATATTGTTATACAGTAGTTAGCAACAATTGCTGCCGGTGAAAACTTTCCCTTTCTGCATTTTTATTATTCCTTGGCTGTCTTAACATTGGGTTCAATAAAAAAAATGTGAGTAACTCTTTCTGTCTATAATTGGACTGCTTTGAGTTATCCTGGACTGTATCTCTATTGTAGTACTGTAAATCTGAATGTGGCAGAACAAGAGGATAAGATTAGATTGTACATCTGAGTGCTACAGTTCGGCTCTACTGTTATGGCTAAAATGTTAATGATATGGGGGCCCCCACCAGATTTTCTGCCCAGGGGCCCCCACCAACCTTAATCCGGCCCTGGACAGACCCCTGTAATCAGAAGCGGACACGGGACCGTCAGGCAGCGCGCAGCTCCCAGAGAGAGGCGCTGGTTAACCCTTACAATACCACTCTGCGGAAGACCCACCCAGCAGGCGCAGCGCAGCCCCCTCGCCGCAGGCTCGCAGACACACTCACCTTTGCAGTTGAAGCCGCCGGGATTGTGGTAATCCAGCGCTTGCAGTTTTCTTCGGAACATCGCGTCTGATTCCCTGCAGCACAGCAACTCGAAGACAGCTCACCGCAAGCCGTCACTACGCAGGCGCATAGCTCGTCCAATTATATTCCTTTTGTGACTCTCTGTCCAATCACTGCGAACTACTAGCGTTCCCCGGCCAATCAGAGCGAATCATGTGATGAACATATTAGCCAATCACAACATAGAACAAGAACGAACTAAAGCCCGTGAAGGGGAGAGGGGAGCGTATACAGCGTATTGGCAATGCTTTATGGTAACGTCGTAACTCTCTATACATGATGCGTTGCTTAGGGAGACCAAAACATCCATTTTGCTTGAGGGAAACCATTGCAGTAAACTGATCGTTATCTCCAGTCATTGCATTAGTATCAAATGCGGCATCTAGAAAACATGATGCCAGATTGAGGTGTTTTTTGATTTTTAAAGTCTCAAAGAAATAGTGAAATTTCCACATGCATTTCTGCTTCTTTGCCAGCAGAGGACGCTATACTGCAGGTTATTCAATGCAGGCTGGAGAAAAAAGCAAATCCCGACCTAGTTTCATCCACTTTTGATCTCTATTATTTCCAATGTTACCATGGATGTAACGTGAGGCCTGCAGATAGTACCGAGCAGCGGCGGAGACTCAGCGCTGGACCAGGGGAGGGGGAGTGAAGCAAAGCTTATTTTTTTAAACAGCAGCCAAGAGACTATGGTTTTCCAAAATTGGGAAAATCCTTTAAGGAATTATTATTAGGCTTTGTGAAGACAGAGTCCTTTTGCAGAGTTTTTGAAGCAGAAACGACCAAGTCGTTGAGGATTTGCAGAATTTCTACTCCAAAGGACTCTTAAAAAATCTTCAACATGTGCATGTACCCTTAGGCCACGAGCACACATTTTCCGCATGTACCCTTAGGCCACGTGCACACATTGAGTATTTGGTGACTTTTTTACCCCAGGATTTGTAAGCCAAAACCTTCTTTTAGGGGATGCATAAAAACTTCAGAAAAAGCTGCTTTTCCCCACAAACAGTAGTTGTGGCTAACTATCAACCTGTTGTTTCTGGTATGGCGATACCACACACAGCCTTGTGACAGGTGTGGCGCTGTTTCTAGAGGAAAGATTTTTTTTTTGTTTTCAAAATCTAGCTAAGCCCTTCAATCTGCCCTCACCTGCGCCTGTACGACCTCACCCCGTCTCTCCGTATTTATCAGTAGCACCAGTTCTAGTGAGTCCTGATGATGGCTCCAGGTCAGACATGCTACAGAAAGGTCACATAAACGTCCCCCTTTGTGAGAAATCGGTGACAGAAAAAAACAAGGAATCAGGTGGTAAATTGATCCAAAAGTTTATTGAAAACATCTAGAAGGGAGATTTACTTGGGATCTGAGATGACGACACATGGGGTTCAGACCACCCCGGGCCCCCTGTAGACAAAGTGCCGAGGAGCGCCACGTCTGACACAATGGAGACAGTCATTCCTGACCAACTTTACGCTTCCATGATGTCACCAGATCCCCATGATGTCATCAGCTGCATTCTCACATCAATGACATCACTGGAACCCAAGATCACCTAACCTTAAAGGGGTGTGCTCAAGTTTAAAAGTTATCCCCTATCCTAGGGGTTAACTTTCTGATCACTGGAGGTCCCACCAATCCCAAGAACAGGGTAAGTGCGAGAGATTGCAGAGTGCAGCAATGCTCCTGTTGGAATTAATGGGAGGCAGAGCGCATGATCGACCTCCACTCCATTCCCCCTCATCTCAGGATCCGTGGGGGCCACGACGGTCAGACCCCCCAGAGATCGGAAAGTTATTCCCTATCCTTTGGATAGGCAATAGCTTTCAAAGTAGAGATCACTCCTTTAAAATAGGCCATCGGTATCATTATCATTGGGGGTCCAACACCCATCAGCTGTTGGCAGCGCCATACACTGTGTATTGGCCGCTCAGCTCCTATTCATTTCAGTGGGACCACCACCATTCTGCTATTGATGACCTTTAAGCGTCTTTAGCAGTGGAAGCGGAAATCCCACTCTGCGACCGTCCCAGCCCCCAATGTTTCCGGATGGACTGTAATATGGCTATTAAAGATCAGTATAGCTAAATGCATTTATTCCATACCCTGCATGTTACAAAGTGTGAGAAGTGCAATTCTTAAAGGAGCCTGATCATTGCACCAAGGCAGAAATTGTGAATTAGGCAGTAAAGACTGCAGGCTACGAGAGGTACCGTCACCAAAGATATTCCAAGTTTACCCTGAGCTCATAATACGAAAAAAAATAAGAATTTAAAATCACAAATTTTCAACCATGCAAAAAAAACAACATAAAAAATAACAGCTACAAAATATTATTTAAATATTACATTATTTAGACAATAGGGGCGACAAATGATCTGTTTCTCGGTCTTTCTGAATATTCCTATATCCTAGGAATTAATGATCTTTTTATATGTGAATGTCAGTGCTGCTGTCAGAAGAGCCCCACAGTTATTTGTGGGGGTCCGGTGTATTATGGCTGCACGTGAACGCAAGGTGACCGTCCGAAACCAACTTCAAACTAAACATACATAGGGGGTATTTACTGACCCCATGTTTAGAAATATGCAACTCTTTTGCAAATGAGTACATGCATAGGGCAGAATACGCTGCGAGCCACGAACCTTCTGCGATTTTATCATTTTAACGTAAGAAAACCTAGGTTGATTTTAACAAAGTTTTGGCAAATAGTTTAACTTAGCATTTAAATTAACTTAAAAAAAGTAGCCACACTCAGTAATACCCAAGTGATACAAATCTGCAGCGGTCGGATCATTATATGTACAAAGAAAAATTAAAATGAGAAAATAAATAAAATAAAAAAAGTGAGGCCCGTCATTACCTTTAAAAAATATGGAAATGTGCTTTTCGAGCAAATATTTCGGAACAGACAAATTACGTTGCCACCTTTAATTCTGGATGGCATCGTGCTGACGAAGCTCATGGGGAGGCATTATGGCTAAGGCTGTCAGTACTCCAGCAGCAAAATAGTTAAAATAACACCCTTGTTCTGCTTGTTCCACATTGAATTTTTTTTTTTCGCCACGCAGAACACTTAAAAAAAAAAAAAAATCACCAAAATTTGATACAAAAGAGATGGCACTAGAAAATTGGATATTTTTGAAGAATTAAAAACCGCAAACGAGAATTTTTCCGTGGTTTTAGCGCAATGCTGGATAACGTCTTGGTGCACACTGTGAAAGTTGACTGCAATCTAGCCAAGATTCCCACTGGAAAAAAAAGCGTCTTTGTGCTACTCTAAATGTGACGACACAAACCATCAAAATGTTACATATTAAACACCATTGTAAATTTTGTTTCCTGCAGTTAAAAACAAATAGATATATTCAAAATTACAAATTAGTTCAAATTAAAATGTAAAGGAAAAAAGTGATTCAAACTACACATCCTTATACTGTTTTCCAGCCATAAAATTAAAAACTTAAAAAAGGCAAAAAAATGTGTAAAAGAACAAAAAAAAACATTATACAGGCAGGATGTTAACCAAGGTGGATACACAAAGCTTATTTTTTTTTTTTTTTAACATGTCTTCTTCTAGCTGGAAAGGACAGAAAGTCTTGGTGTTGCAGGTCTCCGGGTGTTTCCGCACACTTGCCCCGCAGTTTTCCAGACTTATATTCTAGATTACTATTAATATCGGTGATTCTGCAGACCATAAAAATAGTCCTTGATGTTCAAAATTCTACACTGGTGTTTGGGAAGCGTGGCCGCCCCGCAGACCCGTTACAGGATGGCACAGAAAAACTTTTTCTCTCTGAAGGGGTTTTCAGAAGCAGGCACTGGGGTCAATAGTGGGTCCTCCTTAGCGTGGGCTTCACAGTACGCCATCAGATCTGCGGCTGCTTTCGATACCTCGGAAGAAAAAAAATAAGACAAGTGTCAGATTGCTAAAGCAGATTTACATGTCAGTGCAAATCCCAAGTGATTTAAAGGGAATCTGTCACCTCATTTTTGGTATATGAGATGAGGCCACCGCCATCAGGGCTTATCTACCGCATTCTGTAATGCTGTAGATAAGCCCCCGATGTAACCTGAAAGATAAGAAAAATGAGTTAGTTATACTCACCCGGGAGTCCGATCCGGTCTGATGGGTATCGCGGTCCGGTCCGGCGCCTCCCATCTTCATACGATAACGTCCTCCTTCTTACTTCTGCCGCGGCTCCTGCGCAGGCGTACTATATCTTCCCTATTGAGGGCAGAGTAATGCATTGCGCAGGCGCCGGCAAAGGTCAGAGAAGTTCGCGCCCGCGCACTGCAGTACTTTACTCTGCCCTTAATAGGGCAGATATAGTACGCCTGCGCAGGAGCCGCAGCAGAAGTAGGAGGAAGTTATCGTATGCAGATGGGAGGCGCCGGACCGGACCACGATACCCATCAGACCGGATCGGATGAGTATAATCTAACTCGTTTTTCTTATCTTTCAGGTAGAAAAAGATAGATAAGCCCCTGATGGCTGTGGCCGGCCCGCATCTCATATAGGAAAAATGAGGTGACAGATTCCCTTTAAAGCTCCCCCAAACAGCCACATGAGTGCAGGGAAATAAAGTCCAACCCCACCAACAATGTATCATTGCCACTCTCAGTCTCCTGCCCAGCAGGTTGTCAGCACTGGTGATAGCACCACCTAGAAAGAAAAATATGTGGGCAACTTACAGAAAGTTGGATCGTCTTAAAAATGACCAGTCTTAAAAGTCAGAAAGAGAGATGACCTTCCAGGCTTCTAAAAGGGGTTCAAAACCTCCCAGACGCCTATGAGACCTCCAAAAAAAATTTGGAAGATTTCTTATGTAGGATGCTGAACAATCAAACCCCCATTAATTGCGAAGTGATGTCATATCGTAGCTACATACCAGGGCCGGACCGACCATCTGGCAATTCTGGCAAATGCCAGATGGGCTGGTCCCGTTGTGGGCCGCATTGTCTGCTATGCTGTTAACAGTACCGGCATCCTGAAGGTTCAGTTGAGACGCAGCATCAGGGGGAGGAACAACATGGGTCTATCTGCTTTCAAATGCCAGAGCTGAATTTCACTCCCAGTCCATCCCTGCTACATCCCATCGCTTTATAAGAAGAGAATACCCCATTAAAAGGATTATTCTCATCTCCAGAGATGGACAGTCGGAGAGGGGCATAGAAAACCGGGTGTAGATGGGTATACCTTGGATAAAGGGGGGATGATTCATGCAAAGCCTGGATTGTCAATGTCAATCAATATACAACTTTGGTGCTTTCCAAATATACTAGAAAGAACTACAAGTCTCACATCTGTATAATTGGATTTCTTAGCATTTCTAGCACTTTTATGTTCTGTAATGAAACAGTGACTGTTCCTTACAGCTAGTGGTAACACAGGTTCTCAGGTAGCTCCTAAAGATTGACAGAAATGACAGATTTTGATTGGAAAGTCAGAAGAAAACTGGCAATGCAAGTCTAAGGGTCCATGAAAAAATCAAACCGTACTCGGATGATGGAGGAGAATCTGTTTTGTTTTTCTCTACACGTCTGAAAAAAATTGATGCTACACTGATCAAAGTCTGAGCTAAGTGTGATCACAATATTTGGACCGTTTCTCTCAGATGTGGAAAAAACGGTCGTGTTACCCTCAAGCTGGCGTCACACCAGAGTGTTTTCCCTCATCCAAGAAAATAGGACCAATTATTCTGATCACACTCTTACCAGACTGCGAGCACATTGCGATCGGATTTTAATCGGATCAAAAGATTGAGAAAAAAAGTCTACATGTTCTCCATTCTGTCAGTCGGTGGAAATAGGACTGAGCTCTGATGTCATCTGAGTGCAGCCCGATGTTTCCCATGCACTCACTGACATGCATGGTAATCCAACTATCAGATCCAATTCAGGCATGCTGCGATTATTTTCCTGTCGGAGGAAAAAATATCTGCCGTGCATGTCCTCGTAGAGCAACATTGGTCAGGGTGTGATCCGCTGTTTTGTCAGATCACGCTTGGACCGAACATATGAGCATGTGCACAGGCGCTTATGTGGCAGCCCTGAGGGTTCAGTCGCCACATAGGTACTGCACCTCCTCCTGAGGTGTGGTACTCCACTATCCAGGTAAGGTGGAGACTCCTGACCACGCTCCAACACTTGCACCCCCCACACCACAAAGTAGTGTAGCAAAGCACCTTCGGCGGCTCCCTGCTTGGAACACGAAACGTGCTGGGAGGTGGGTGGAGTTTAGTTCACATAAAAGAGCGGGAAGAGTTGAATTAGGGGGTCAGTCAGTAAGTGAGGATGTAGAAGGACAGAGAGTGAGACAGAGAAGATCCCTGGGAGAGGGATGGAAGAAGGAAGTGCTGCAGCAGGCCACAGTGATCTGGGTCTGCTGGCACAGGAAAGAGACAGAGAAAGGCAGCTTGATTCTCCATTGGAAAGAAGGATTAGCATGGAACGTGAGGAGAATAAAAGAACAAGGACCAGGGTTAGAGGAGAACCCTTTTCTAGTTCTAAGGCCAGGGTCCGGTCCCCGAGGTTGTATGGATACTAATGATCCTGCAGCAGACACAGAGGAATAGAAGTAGTGACCACTTTATTCCCACACAAGACTTGGGGCCACTTTATTCCCACACAAGACTTGGGGGCACAACAGCAACATAAGAGAGAGCCAGGACTTAGTAGCATTGAGTCACCGAAGCAGGCTACAGCTGTCTGCCGTACAAGTAGAGTTCATAGGAACATCTGACAGGAGGAACTCCAGTGTAACTCAGTACTAGGAGTACTTCATTCAAAGGCGCTATAAGAGGAGACGTTCAGAAAAGGCACATATGTTGGCGGAGTGTTGGAAAGGAGTACTTCATCTTGCCTGGAAGTTGGCTGAGCTCCTAACCCGGAGGACATGGCACGGATGTGGGCACCTGTACCTGCAACAGACTGTGAGTAAAGCTTTGGAACTACATGCCCTGGTGTCCTCCACTTATTCCTGCGCCAACCTGCCCATCACTGCTACATCCCTTGTGCCTGACACTACACCAACTAAGTGTCACTTCACCTACACTGCCCTGGGACTACAGCCCTGCCTGTGGAGGGCTATAACACCATTGCTGCCCCACACCATCTGTCCCAGATGATCTGTCTGCAGCGTCGGCTTACATCTTCATTGCCGAACACCACAGGTGGCGTCATGAATCACTTATAAACTTTCATCACCATAAGCACACTGAAACAACCCCCCTTTGCAATGGAGCCCAAGGGCCACGGACCGGGTCACCGCTGCCATGACAACCCCCGAGGAGAAGATCAACCGGCCCGGTACCGAGTACCCCACGGCCCTGGTGAGTGAGGGCGCTCCAACTTGGCATCACGAACAGGATGACGAGACCCGATGCCATCGGGTTCTGTGTGCCTGAGATTTGTTGGACTTAAAACTTTTGGAAATGTGCAGAAGACCTAATTTAATAGACTGTAAAATGAATGCTAAAATGGCCGCCAGCGCGGTGAAGAAGGGCGTGACACTGGGTGGTCCTAAGAAAAGAGCGCGGACTGTCCTGGGCCTCCCCTGTCTGAACTTCTATGCGACACCCCCCGAGGGGTTCGTATACTGGCTTGGTATGGAGGAGTTGGAAGAAGACGCCGCCCCCAGAAGGAGGAGCGGAAGCCAGTGGCGGGAAGAGAGCCGAGGTGGGAAGGAGAACGCCAGAACGCCATGATGGACGGAGAAAAGAGGCCAGAGGAACGCGGGGAGGAAAGGCAGCTCATCCCCCGGCTGCCCCTGCGGAGTATACGACCGCTGAGATACCATCTGCAGCGCCCGTCACCGCCTCAAAACCGATATTGCCATTGGATGAGGCCTGCCCGGAGGAGGTATATGAGGATCCCGGAGCAGAATGGAGAGGGGCCGTGTCCCTGCCTGGACTCGGCGCTGCCGCGCAGGCCTATCCCGACGGCATTGGCCGAAACCAACCTTGCCCCGGCTCAGATCCAGCTGCAACCCGCTCCGCAGGCAACTCCGGGAGTAGCGGCCGCCGCTGTTTGCTGCCATGTACCGGGGCCGGAGCCTCCTTGTCGGGAAGCACAAGGTATGATTGCCGCGCCTGACATGACCCTAGTGCTAGGAATGGCGCCAGTGACTATGAATGGTCGAATTGTCCCCTGCCGATGACCCCAAGCTGCGGTGCCGCTCGCTGAGGTCCCAATGTAGCTAGAAGAACAAAGTTCGGCGGTACCGGCGATAACATTTGCTGAGTCGTTGGTGGCAGCGGGGGTACCATCGGCAATAGCTGACGCACTATCCCCGCAGGCAGTCGATGTTTCGGTCGCCCTTTCCTTTACCCCAACCACTCCCAATCTCACCCCTTGGGAAGAGGAGTACCTGCGATCGGTAGGCCATCAGCAACAGGATGAAGACACCCAGAGCATCTCCCCTGGAAGCAGCCCAAGCAACCAGCTTCCAGAACCCCAGGAGGGGACAACTAGCCATAATGTCGACTTAAACTAACTCTCGTTACCCAGGAGGGTATTTGCACCTTTGTTCTTGTTTTTCTATCTTTTTTGGTTATCATGTTTTTGTTTTCTTGTTTTCTTCCCAGTTGTTGCCCAGTTTGATTGGCAGCCTTTACACTTGAACTATGGAGATCATGGACGCTGAGTGATCCAGAACTGTAATTGTAAATAGTTTGCACCTCTTTAGGTGCTTTCTCTTGGTTTTACATAGGAACCTTTCCTTGTTATAAGGACATTTCCAGACACGTTGGCCGGACCAGTGTCTACCATTGCACTTACTAATAATGCTTAATATTTTTGACTAGAACCTAGATAGTGATAGGACAGATTTTATAGAGTTTCATTGAGAAAGAAATAATGTGTTACAATGTTTGAATAAAGATTGGATAAAGATATGCAGATGATGAACCAGACACCAGCAGTTGTCACTTAAGGGTAAGAAGAAGAAAAGTAGAAAATGTGAAAAATGACGGAAAGGAAATGTGTTGCAAGAAAATGTGTTACTTAAATTGGTAGTGAGTTTGCTTTCATAGCACTTTAAATTAGGTAGCATAACTTTGAATTTAGATAGTTAAAAACTGTTTGCAACGTTCAAGAAACTGTGCCTCTCATATTGAGAAGAATAGATAAGAACTGTTTATTTTGCATTACAAAATTTTGTATGTTCCTGTATTGTCAACTTTGTTTTCTTGCAGCCCGCGGACGTGCTGTGTTTAACGGGGGGTATGTGGCGCCCCTGAGGGATCAGTCGCCACAGAGGCACTGCACCTCCTTCTGAGGTGTGGTACTCCACTATCCAGGTAAGGTGGAGACTCCTGACCACGCTCCAACACTTGCACCCCCCACACCACAAAGTAGTGTAGCAAAGCACCTTCGGCGGCTCCCTGCTTGGAGTATAGCATAGCAACGCTTGGTGGCTCCCTGCTTGGAACACGAAACGTGCTGGGAGGTGGGTGGAGTTTAGTTCACATAAAAGAGCGGGAAGAGTTGTGTTAGGGGGTCAGTCCTGCAGTCAGTCAGTAAGTGAGGATGTAGAAGGACAGAGAGTGAGACAGAGAAGATCCCCAGGAGAGGGATGGAAGAAGGAAGTGCTGCTGCAGGCCACAGTGATCTGGGTCTGCTGGCACAGGAAAGAGATAGAGAAAGGAAGCTTGATTCTCCATTGGGAAGAAGGATTAGCACGGAACGTGAGGAGAATAAGAGAACAAGGACCAGGGTTAGAGGAGAACCCTTTTCTAGTTCTAAGCGCAAGGCCGGGGTCCGGTCCCCGAGGTTGTATGGATACTAATGGTCCTGCAGCAGACACCGGAGGAATAGAAGTAGTGACCACTTTATTCCCACACAAGACTTGGGGGCACAACAGCAACATAAGAGAGAGACAGGACTTAGTAGCAAGGAGTCCCTGAAGCAGGCTGCAGCTGTCTGCCGTACAAGTAGAGTTCTTAGGAACATCTGACAGGAGGAACTCCAGTGTAACTCAGTACTAGGAGTACTTCATTCAAAGGCGCTATAAGAGGAGACGTTCAGAAAAGGCACATATGTTGGCGGAGTGTTGGAAAGGAGTACTTCATCTTGCCTGGAAGTTGGCTGAGCTCCTGACCCGGAGGACACGGCACAGATGCGGGCACCTGTACCTGCAACAGACTGTGAGTAAAGCTTTGGAACTACATGCCCTGGTGTCCTCCACTTATTCCTGCGCCAACCTGCCCATCACTGCTACATCCCTTGCGCCCGACACTACATGTAACTTCACCTACACTTGGGACTACAGCCCTGCCTGTGGAGGGCTATAACATCATTGCTGCACCACACCATCTGTCCCAGAGGATCTGTCTGCAGCGTCGGCTTACATCTTCATTGCCGAACACCACAGGTGGCATCACAAATCACTTATAAACTTTAATCACCATAAGCACACTGAAACAACCCCCCTTTGCAATGGAGCCCCAGGGCCATGGACCGGGTCACCGCTGCCATGATAACCCCCGTTGAGAAGATCAACCGGCCCGGTACTGAGTACCCCACGGCCCTGGTGAGTGAGGACGCTCCACTTACAGTGATCATTGCCCAAGTAGAAGCCACCACAAGAATGGACTGCTGACTTGTTTTAACTTGTCTTCGAAAAGCGTGAAGTGGCAAAAAAAGCTTAAAATCTGAACGCTGCACTTCCTTTTTACATTGCTCTGAATTCGTTTGCTTTTGCAGGTTTTTTTACTGCTTATTTAGGTGTATTCCAGGCGAGTTCCCTAAAAATGAAATTACAAACTTGTTTACGTTTTAAAAGAACTTTGCAAACTTATTCGATTTACCAACTTGAGACAAACCGGCCTTAATCTTTGCTGCACTGATACAGGCTGCGGAGACCCTCGAGTCTCAAACAGTGTCTTCACCCTCCCACCAGTCCCGTAATGAAAACACAGACAGGTATAGATGGGTCGAAACAGGTCGGTCACAGTTTATTAATTACATAAGCATAGAAAGGCAATTACATGTCATAACGGGCCCATTGCCAAGGTCCTGTCCGCCACCGACGAGCGAGACGGCCAGTGAGTGGTTACGAAACTTTGCCCTTCTCCACATCTTCCGCTGTGACTTAAATATCATCAACAAGTTTTTTTATTTTATTATATATTTATTATGCCAATATAAAACAGCGTTGACTATATAAGGGAGGGAGGGACAACAGCTTCCAGGGGTCAGCCAGGGAGAAAGAGAAAGGCACTGACCCCGAGCACCTGACTTTAACCCATGTAGGTGGGGCTAGACGCCCCTTCCCCTTTAGTCCCATTGGTCAGTTGGGCATCCCAATTAGTGCATCACCTGGGGAGTGGTGGAAGGGGGGAATTAGTCACTGAGCAGTGTTTCCTTCTAGCTTTAGCTATTTGGGCTCTGCAGTCAGAGGCACGTGCCTCATTTAGTACCGTGCCTGCCATTGTAACAATCTGTCAGGACATGAGAGAGATTTCGTACATTTAGCCCATGTTCACCGTTTACATTGGGACCCTGTAGGCGACGCATCCCCCCTGTATTCCTACAAAGTCACGCGCACAATACGGGCTACAGTCGGAGGTGTACAATGTGATGTGAGGCTTGCTGCACACTGTGGGCACTTCGCTCATACCGAGAGCTTTCACTGACAGCAAGTGGAGGTCTCCAAAATAGTGAGACATTTTCACATTAAACATATTAGAGAATTATAGAAACCATTATAATATAAAAATGGAGAAGGAAAAAAACAAAAACGGGTCCCTGGAGATGAGAACAACATTTTATTAAAGGGATATTCCCACCTTATACATAGGGGGGTCTGTCAATACGGGTCTGATATCTGGCACCCCCATAGATCCCAAAATACAGAAGAGTCGCAGCTCCTCGGTTTTTCCCTGCACATCGGCGCCCTGGACACCCCTTGTTCTAAAGCTCCTTCATTCTCAAAATGAGTGGGCGTCATGGAGGTCGGACCCCCATGTTCATTACATTTTGAGATGGGAATATCCCTTTAGAGCTCAATCACAAGGGCCAGGACAGCAGGATGAAGGCTTCGCTTTGTCAGGAGGCCTCCATGTGTCACTTCAGTTTCTGTCAGGGGATTTCAGCATTAATTTGCAGTCCTATCAATCAATGTCAGCCCCCCCACCCATCGAGGAGGCGGCGCAGACCTGGAGGTCGTGATTCCTGCACTGCTTCAAAGACGGGGTTAAATTAAAAGGAAAAGATGCAAAAGTAAAGCTGGAGAGTGATACATTGTCTGATAGAGACTGATGATTCCCTAAGGATGTGTTTCCACGTGGCGTATTGTACACTGCGTACAGCCACAGCTTCCAGATGTTACAGCATAGTGGAGGGGATTTCATGAAATCCCATCTCCACTATGCGTACAAAGACACAGGTGGCAGACCTGCGTATCCACAAGATATATAACACAATTCTATGTATAGGATGCGGTGATTCCGCATGTGAACACATGAACACATGCAGAATCACCGCGCGTACAAAAGAGGGCAGCGCTTTGAGCGGGTCGGGTGTCCGCTGCATTCAAACAATCCAGAATGCGGTAACATACCCTAATTCAGCAGGGGACCACGCGCTTCACAGCTGCTGGTCTCAGGGAACAGATGCAGCAGCGCTGAACTGCTCATTGAGTTATCAGGGGCAGCAACGTTTGTGCATCCCGTCAATCTTAAGGAAAGAACAATGCAGGAAATTCTATAAAAAAAATATTGCATGTCATTTAAAGGAGTAACTCAAAACTTTTGTAAAGTTTCAAAGTTTCTTTTTTGATCATACAGTGATTCCGCGATGCAGATACTTATTATGTTGAGATGAAACTTAAATCTCAGCCTTTATGGCCATTTATAGGAATAGATGTTGCTGCAGGGGGAGCGGCACAAGTTGCTGGGCGAAGGGCACATGCTATTAAATATTTACTAATAAAAGGATTTTTGGTTTGACCCCTCAAGAGCCATCACAGGTTTGGAGCAATCATTGACATTCATAATAGGATTCATATAGTGATACAGGGGACTGCTAAGGTCCCTCATAAATAATAGTAGGTGAGCTGTGACATCACCTATTGTGAATAGTGAATCCTGTGTTATCTACTGTATACAGATGTGTTATCAGTAATTGTACAGGAGGGGGAGGAGGTGAGCTGTGACATACCCTATTGTGAATAGTGAATCCTGTGTTATCTACTGTATACAGAGGTGGTATCAGTCATTGTAGAGGGGTGGGAGAAGGTGAGCTGTGATATACCCTATTGTGAATAGTGAATCCTGTGTTATCTACTGTATATAGAGGTATTATCAGTAATTGTACAGGAGGGGAAGGAGGTGAGCTGTGACATACCCTATTGTGAATAGTGAATCCTGTGTTATCTACTGTATACAGAGGTGGTATCAGTCATTGTAGAGGGGAGGGAGAAGGTGAGCTGTGACATACCCTATTGTGAATAGTGAATCCTGTGTTATCTCCTGCATACAGAGATGGTATCAGTCATTGTACATGAGGAGGAGGTGAGCTGTAACATCACCTATTGTGAACGGTGGCTCCTGTGTTATCTACTGTAGGTGATATGTCATTGTAAAGGAGGGGGAGAACGTGAGCTGTGACATCCCTTATTGTGAATGGCGGATCCTGTGCTATCTACTGTATATAGAGGTATTATAAGTCATTGTACAGAAAAGTAGGTGATGTCAACCTCATAACAACCCCACGGGGGGGGGGGGTCGGTCAGCGGATGGCACAACACACAAACAAGGGGATGGAAAAGGGGGGGAAGGCCCTACCAATAGAGAAATGAAGAAAGGGACACCCTTGAGCTCAAACCTGAGCCTGTCCCTACACTCTCCTAACGCCCTAAGTGGGTCCTTCCCCCCCACTGCCATCAGGAAACCTCCTTACCTCGTTTCCTCGTTGTCACCTAACACTGCCCTGGCTAGTGCAGTGGCCAGCGAGGGGCACTAGCCTCAACTCTCCAGATATAGACACACAGGGGAAAGTGACCAACGCGAAAGGGACGGGGAAATATCCACTTAGCTTTTAGCTTCCTCTGCTGCAAAGCACCGCACATCAAATTGAAGACACCAGGATAACAAACCCAGCAGAAGCACCACTGCACCCAGAGAGCTCCTTACTCAGGCTTGGTCACTGTAGATTGCTCTATCACCGACAGTCAGCTGATGCATCAGGTGACCATTTAAAAGATGGAGTGGTCACCACCTACATCAGTTGACCTAGCCACACTGCAGTTACAGCTCATTGCCAGCAGGGGGGAAGACTTATATTAACCCCTGCTGGTCCTGAAAGTAAAAAAAAGCTATATTCAAAACAGAGTGGAACCAGAGCTGCCTCGAATCCAAACATGGATCGTGACGTGACAGGTGGCTGTGACATCACCTATTGTAAATGGTGGATTCTGTGATGTCTACTGTATATAGAGGTGTTACCAGTCATTGTACAGGAGGGGGAGGAGTTGAGCTGTGACATCACCTATTGCTGTAATTTTTTTTGTTGGTAATGTAACTAGTGATATTCAAACGTGAAAAAAATGAATAAAAATTTTGAATATAAAAAGTTATTTAAACAAAAGATCACTTTCCGATGCCACGTACACTTTAATCTGTTATTGGCATCAGTCATTAGTACAATTTATTTATTATTGAACAGATTGTGGATGTTCCCTGCCTGCGCCTGGAGACCACTAAGCTGCTTTTGTGAACCCCCTCCTGGTAATTAAATAAAACATGTTCTCCCTCCCCAGGCTCTGATGTTACACGCATGATGGCCTATTAGAATCGTAATCCAGTCTTTTGCCTCAGTAATGTACCTTTTAATATAATGCAGCCATTATAATACAGAACTCAAAAATACAGCTACTTATAGGGGTCATTCCCAGGGTGGTGACATCTCCTGTCCAGAAAAAATGGGGCTTATATTCATATAAGCCACCATAGGGCACACACACAATTGTTGCACTGTCTGTTCAAAACGGGGGAAAAGAAAATATATCTATATACGCGCCTCCAATATGGCCGCCACCAGTAGAGTTTAAAAACAATAAAACTATAAAAAAACAGCAACAACATAAGAAAAAGGTATTAACATTACAAACACTGCTTCTCATCTACAAT
Source organism: Dendrobates tinctorius (assembly GCF_039654945.1). Classification (NCBI taxonomy): domain Eukaryota; kingdom Metazoa; phylum Chordata; class Amphibia; order Anura; family Dendrobatidae; genus Dendrobates; species Dendrobates tinctorius. Next base: position 761,176 of record NW_027361726.1, on the reverse strand, counting down.
GTCGGATCTGATGAATGATGCTAGGATTAGACACACGACACAGCCCCTTTAAGTCACTATGTTATAGTCTTGAGAAGGCACCAAGAGTTAACCAGAGACTTAATAACATTAATAGCCATCAACCTGAGCACAGCGGGCAGTGTTGGTCTATGAAGAAGTCCGCCGGGTTAATGGCACGACGCGCATCTTGATGTTTTAAATGATCCAAATACATCTGCGTCTGCCGCTCCCCCCCGTTTGATGTATTCAGCTCCATTATTCATAGCACCATGGGTGGAAGCTTTGCGCACACAGAGAAGTCACTTAATTCTAGAAATCATATTGTGCATTAAATCCACTGAGGAAGGAAAAGTTCAACGAGATTTTTTATTTCTGCTGGATTAATTTTTTAACAGTGTATCATGGGGGTGTTATGTTATTTACTGCAAGTATATCAAAAAAGATAAAAACAAAAGAAAAACGATCCAGGCAGATCTGTATGACTGGTCCTTAAAGAGTTACAAGTGGTCCGTTTCGCTCTTAATTTAATTTTGCTGCTCCCCTGAGTATTCTGGGGTTTTTGTTTGTTTTTTTTATTTTGTGTCTTTTGTTTGTTTTTTTTTAAATCTGCCATATTGTGCCAGAGATATACCGTAGGTCTTTTTATTTAGTGCTAAATTTTCTAGCCTTTACAAAGGGGTGTTGCTAATGCAGAGCAGCCTAGAGAATCCCGTGAGCCCCAATGGTAAAGAGGAGCACAAAATAAAAAGGCCCATATCTATGGGAACATACGGCGAATTACAAATAAAACAAGAAAGCTCTGGGGGGCAGCAAGAATGAAATAAGGACAAAAAGAGGAAACTTTTGACCTGGTGAGACCTCACCTTTAATGAAGGGTTCTAGTCTTTGTTAAAAGTGGTATAGGTACTACCCCGAATACCCCCTCTGCTATAGCATTGCAGCTCCAGTCATCACCACCGGTCTAGAAGAGATGACATCATGACTACGAATTACTGCTGAGGCCACTGATTGGCTGCAATCAGGGAACTGATACTCAGGAGGACATCTGCTTCGGTTTGGTGAAGACTGTGGGATAGGAAGTGTTGAGTACAGGCTCACCGGTTATGGACTGATGCTTTGGAGGACATCTGCTCTGGTCTGGTGGAGATTGTAGTATTGGAAGTGATAGATGCGTGGCGCCCCCAGGAGTATGGCCGCCACAGTGGCTTTGCCTTCCTCTAGGGGAGAGTAATGCCAGGCTTGGAGGCAATGATGGGTCTCTCTCGCAGTCAATCCACACATGCAACACAGTTCCACTCCAGGCCAGCAGGGGGAACTCTGAACCAGGATTATGGGGAGGAGTGCTCTCTGAGGGCCAAGAGGAAGGAGTGGTCAGTTGGTCTGCGGAGGGTGAAGTGTGCAGACATGTAGAGAGCTGCTGGAGGTTGAGCTAGGAAAGGAGAGCTCCCTCGCAATGAGAGCGCAAGAACTGGAGCCTGGTCTCCACAGCTGTACGGATACTAACGGTCCTACTGCAGACACCAGAGGAGTAGGAGGCTGTAAATGCCATACTCCCATCTAAGACTTGGGGCACAACAGCAACTGAATAGAGAGCCAGGACTCCGGAGAAGGGAGTCCCCGAGAGAGGCTACAGCTGTCTGCCATACGAGTAGAATTGTTGGGAACATCTGACAGGAGGCACTTCAGAGTAACTTAGTACTGGAGTACTTCATTCAAACAAGCGCTAGGAAGGAGACTGCACAGCCCGTCTGCTGAGAGAGAATCCCTGAGTTGCTTCCAGGCTAGCCTGCTCCGTTACCATCTGTAATCAGGACCCTGGACTGCAGTTATCAAGTAAAGGTACAGAAATTGCACCCCGCTGTGTCTTGTCTGCTTCCTACCTTTCCGGCACTGCTACATCCCCGTGCCAACCACATCTACACTGCCCTGGGGCTATAGCTTCACCTGTGGGGAGCTATTACATCTTTGCTGCACCATACCATCAGTCCCAGCGGATCTGTCTGCAGCGTCGGCTTAACAACGCCCTTGCCGAGCACCACAGGTGGCGTCACGAACTATTCCATTAAGTATATTTCCCCATTACTTGGGCGCCCAGGGCCACGGACCGGGTCACCGCTGCTGTGACACATCCCACTGACACCGGCCCGGTACCGATACCCCACAGCCCTGGGAGGGCGAACCAGATGCAGCCTCAGCGCTCAAGGGACAGATGCTCAGAAGGACATCTGCTCCAGTCCGGTGAACACAGTGGTATCGGAAGTGCTGGGTGCAGACTCAGCGGTCAGGGGACTGGTGCTCACGAGGGAGGACATCTGCTCCGGTTCAGTGAAGACTGAGGGAGCGGAAGTGCTGGTTACAGCCTTAGTGCTCAGGGGACTGGTGCTCAGGACCTCTGCTCCGGCCCAGTGAAGACTATGGGATCGGAAGTGCTGGGTGCAGCCTCAGCGCTCAGGGGACTGGTACTCTGGACCTCTGCTCCCGTCCAGTGAAGACTATCGAATCAGAATTGCTGGTTGCAGCCTCAGTGGACAGGGGACTTATGCTCAGGAGGACAGTATCCGAAGTGCTTGTGGGCACTGGTGCTCATGAGGGACGACATCTGCTTCGGTTCAGGGAAGACTATGGGATCGTAAGTGCTGGGTGCAGCCTCAGGGGTCAGGGGACTGATGCTTAGAAGGACATCTGCTCTGGTCTGGTGGAGACCGTGGTATCAGAAGTGCTGGGTACAGCCTCAGCGCTGAGGGGACTCGTGCTCAGGAGGACATCTGCTCCAGCCCAGTGAAGACTATGGGATTGGAAATGCTGGGTGCAGCCTCAGTGGTCAGGGGACTGATGCTCAGGAGGACATCTGCTCCGGTCTGGTGCAGACCATAGTATCAGAAGTGCTGGGTGCAGTCTCAGCGGTCAGGGGACTGATGCTTAGGAGGAAATCTGCTCCGGTCTGGTGGAGACCGTGGTATCAGAAGTGCTGGGTACAGCCTCAGCGCTGAGGGGACTCGTGCTCAGGAGGACATTTGCTGCGGTCCAGTGAAGACTATGGGATCGGAAGTGCTGGGTGCAGCCTCAATGGTCAGTTGACTCGTTCTCAGGAGGACATCCACTTCGGTCCGGTGGAGACCGTAGTATCGGAAGTGCTGGGTGCAGACTCGGCGATCAGGGGACTGGTGCTAAGGAGGACATCTCTTCCGTGGCGGAAATGGTTGGAGCCTAGGAGCTTGAGAAAAGAGATGCTACCAGGGGGAGGGAAAGAACTTTGCGTGTTTAATTTAGAAGCACCCCTTACCGCTGCCTAAGGGGATGTTTCCACGTTCAGTATTGGCAGCGCTTTGAATGCAGCAGATCACCGCTCCGTCCAAAGCGCTGCTGGCTTTTGTACGAGTGGTGATTCCGCATGTGTTCATTGAAAACATGTGGAATCACCGCATCCTACTCATAGTACGGTGCTATTTATCTTGTGGAGACTGAGCGTCTTTGGACTCATAGTGGAGATGGGATTTCATAAACTGTAACATCTAGCCGCTGCGGATTGGACGCTGTGGCTGTACGCAGCGTCCAATCCGCAGCAAATACTGATCGTGGAATCATACCCTAACTCACTCTTCCCAGGTCCAGCACTGAGTTTTTGCCACTGCTCCCAGTATCAGTTGTTGTCTGCAATTCCAAAACCAGAAAACACCTTAAAGGTTGGTATCGTCCCCATTTAACTGATAATCAGTACCCAGACAGAGGTGACTGACTTTCACTTGTGGGGGCTAGGTGTATACGCTGACATTGAATTCGGGACGTCAAGATGTGCGACCAATAGCAATTGTAGGCATGAGTTTTGGCTATAAGAAATATATGATTTTCAGTTTGCATGTGACTTTATTGCCATAGATTTCAAAGCCAGGTAAGTGGGACTTGCTACATGTGCCCAAAAATCCAACAATGTTGCGTCATGGTAAGTCACAGGTCATAGTATGACCCCACAGACAATCATTAGATGAGAAGCCGCGATGTGACGCAGCATTTGTCATGCGGCACGACCTGTGACGCTGTGGATGGGGGGGCACGCAGACCGGTAAGCTGGTGTCAGGCAGCAGCTGGAAAGGGTCACATTACTATTTTCAAGGCTAATGCCAGAGACCTAAGAGCAGGGGCATATCGCTCACTGTTGCAAAGGGTAAAACCGAAACTAGGGACATGCCGGAGGGGGGTCCTCCGACTCAAGCAGATATTTCAGTTGGATGGGCATCAGAGGATGCACATTCAGGCAGCACACAGACCCGCTGGCTCCCTGCAGTGTAATACAGGCTTCAGGCCTATCAGAGTGTCATGATCCAGACCGGGTTTAGAATCCTGTCTACCCCTTTTTCCGGTCTAGTCATACCAGGGGCAAACTTTCTCAGCCTCAGTCTGTTCTCAGGTTTGCTATTTATCTCCGCTGCGTCCAGCAGACCATGTCATTATAGTTTCTGCCTACGTCGTGTGTAGCTGACCCCATTTGCCCTGATTTGTCCTGCTGCTTGCTTACTGAACCTGTGTCTGTTTATCCCCTCTTCCCTTCCCGACTCAGTGTTTCCCTTTTGTGTATTGACTCCCTGGTTTTGACTTGGCTTGGACCCTGACTTGTTGTTTTGTCTCTTGTCTTTGGCATATCTGCTCCTGACCGGTACAGATCCATTTGGCTTGTTTTTGACGCTGTGTTTGCTTATTCCTTTTGTACTGCGCTACAGTCTTATATCGACCTGGCTTGTTTGACTATTCTGCTGCCACCTGGTGGTGGCCTCACCGCTACATTGCAGGTCTGGCCTTGCTGTGTGAAGTCTTCCCTCCTCTCTATTGCCGTCTAGTGGAGCTTGCATTTACCTGAATTGCATCGACGTGACACAGAGGCTGGTAGATGATTTCGACGTGGTGGATATTAGTACTCACAGGTGCCACATGACAGCGACATCATACGCTGCCCATCATTAGCACTCTGAAGTAATTTGCCAACTTCTGCTCCAGCTACAGAAGAGGATGCCGCACATCATACAAGCGGGGGAAGGTAAAAAGATATGTTGGAGAAGAGCCGCAGACAGGGACATTATTACTGGAAGTGGTAGAGGATGGAGGACATTACACCAGGATGGTGGACATTATTACAGAAAGGGGGCCAGGAAAGAGGACATTATACCAGGATGGGGGACATTATGACAGGAAGGATGGAGGATATTATACCAAGAGACATTATAACAAGAAGGGGCCCAGGAAGGAGGATATTATATCCAGGTGAGGAATATTATACCAGAAAAGGGAGACATACCATATAGGGGCTTCACCAGCAGAATAGTGAATGCTGCTCTGAGATGTAACTTAGGATCAGTACGGGGTGTTCTGTATTTACAAAACAATGTTTGTCAATTATATCTACAGTAAATTTAAATTGTACAACGAAGTAGATCGACCTTTAAGTGTTTGGATCTATAATTTTGTGACTAGTGATGAGCAAATTTGTTCGGAAAATGATCGCCAAACATAAATTCGGCACGAATATGGCACATTCGGATTCATGATCGGAAACACGAGCAAAATTTTATAAAATCGGGAAAAATTGATAATATTTGGTAAAAGTTTAGGGAAATATTTGTATTGCCACACTTTAGCAATGATAATGGTGATGTATCATGAGCGTTTGGCACGTGATTGATGAGGGGAGGGGGTTTGGAGAGCTTAGAGGCGTGACATTCTTGTAAACAGTCATTTTTCCTAACTTTATGTGTGCACATTGTCCTGACACAACAGCTTGTCTCATTGGCTGCACAAATCACATGTCCCTCTCCATATAAATAGCGGACATCTTGTTTTAGCGCCATTTTTACACTGTAACAGCGCAGAGAGGCAGCTGTTTTGGCACTGTTAACAGCAAGATTTTAGCTAGTTAGCTAGGCAATTATTTCTTACATAGATAGTTTAGCTAGGTACTTACTGTCCAGTGTGACTGTGAAATCGACTTTCCAGCAATTATTTATGGCCATTACTGAGGTTCACAGACAAAGCTAGCGGGGCACATGTCATACAAGTGTGTTGTGCTTGTATTGTGCTCCATGCATGAGTATAGCATTCTAAATCTTATTTTTTCACTCGTTAAATGTGAAACAGCATGCTGTATCCCACCTTGTCATTTAGTGCTTTGGTGACAGTTCTGTGATTTGAGCTGTTGCGCATGAAGAAATATTTTTGGGGGCAGTTGCTACCATAATTCACCATGCTATATCTCACCTTGTTATTTAGTGGGGGTGAAATTCCACAGTGTGCATAGCTCATACACATTAAAAAAAATATTTTTTTTCTGTTGCAAAACGTGATACAGCTCGCCGTATCCCATGTTGTAATTTTGTTCGGTTGAAATTAAGCTGTCTGAAGACCTTGTGCACATAACAAAACAAAAAAAATTCTGTTGTAAAATGTGATGCAGGCTGCCATATCCCACATTGTAATTTTGTGTGCAATAAGAAAAAAACAAATTTTGGGGGGGATTAGAAACGTGAAACATCAGGCTAAGTCCGAATTTGAAATTGTTTGGAGCATATTTTCTAGTTTATATAGGCGTCAACCACACACAAAAAAATTCTTCTGTTACTAACGTTGTACAGTAGGGGACATCTCACTTTCAAATTGTTTGGAGCATATCTTCTTTGTTAAACAGGCCTCAACCACACTCAAACAATTCATACAATACATTATGACTAGTCAGAACAATGAAAACAATTGTTACCATCCACCTTTCATGTCCCCCTATTTCCTCATAGATTGTAAGCTTGCGAGCAGGGCCCTCATTCCTCCTGTATCTGGTGATCGGGACCCTCCTTCCTCTTGGTATCTGTTGATTTATGCGATTATTGTTCATATATCAGGACATGATATAAAGCCCACAGCACCACCGCCTCGTGGCGATATGACGAGGAGTTCCGGAGGCGGCTGGCCCTGCAATCAGAAATTGGCTGGGGAGTAAAAGCAACAGATGTTTGGCTGCGCCTTCTGTTGTCTCAAAAGCAATTTCCCTTTCCAGCAGCAGCTACTGGCCAACCCACGACTGGCCAAAATTCAGTGGTCGTACACAGACCTGGGGCCTGTTGGTTGTTTAACGAGGGACACTGCCTCTTTTATGGACTGTGTAAATACAAGCACGAATATTCCGTATGTGTGGAGATCTCACCCCACTGCTCGGTGTCCCCTCCCCTCAGGAAAACTACCAACCAAACCCCCTCAAAAAGAACACAAGGACCCCGGTGAGCTTAGGCTGGCTTCACACTTGCGCTTTTTTGCGTTTTTTTTGCGCAAAAAACCGCATGCGTTTACATGGGTGCGCATACACATGCGTTTGTACGCATTTGTATGCGCATGCGTTTTTTTGTAGTGTACCCACGGGCGCACAAAATGCATCCTGTTGCATTTTTTGTGCGTCCGACTTGCCCCAAAAAAACGCATGCGCACGCAATGCGTTTTTTTTACACCCAAACACCCATTATAGTGTATGGGTGTGCATACGTGCGCATTGTAATGCGCACGTATGCGCAAAAAAACATGCGTTTTTTTTTAAAAAACGCACACAAACCCGCAAAAAAACCGCACACAAACGCATGATGCATTTTTAACTTCCGTTTGCACTGCGCACGGTGCGCAGCGCAAAAAAACGCAAGTGTGAAAGTAGCCTTAGTCACGATGGGCCCATGGTTAGACAAGTATCCTAACAAAGATGTGGCGGGTCAGTTACGTTTTGGTTTCACATACGGTTTCTTAATCCCGTTTGAATTAAAGTATTCAATTAATGTCGCAAAAAATTTAAAATCTGCACTTGAACACCCGGAAATTCTCCACAATAAGATCAATAAAGAAGTCGTGCTAGGTAAAATGGCCAGTCCTTTTCAAGCCCATCGTTTTCGACACCTTAGAATTTCCCAAAAAATACCCTGGCACGTTTCGTCTTATTCATCATCTGTCTTATTATTTTTGTTCAATTTTATAGCGCCATTTATTCCATGGAGCTTTACATGTGAAAGGGGCAAATATAGACAAGTACAATGCTGACCTACAAGGCCATCTATAACCTGTCTCCTTCATATGTCTCTGAACTAATCTCCCGCTATCTTCCCTCACGTAATCTCCAGTCCTCCCAAGACCTCCTTCTCTCCTCCACACTTATTCACTCCTCACTCAACCGCCTCCAAGATTTCCTCAGAATATCCCCCATCCTCTGGAATTCTTTGCCCCAGCACATCCAACTATCAACCACATTCAGATCCTTCAGACGGAACCTGAAACCTCTTCAGGAAAGCTTACAGCCTGCAATGACCCCGCTGCCTCCTCACCACTACCGAAGCTACGGCCTCAACCAACACCGGAGCTGCCACAAACCCCCCAACCTACTGTATCCTTCCCCACCATCCTTTAGAATGTAAGCCCAAAAGGGCAGGGTCCTCTCCCCTCTGTATCAGTCTGTCATTGTTAGTTTGTTTACTGTAAGTGATATCTGTAATTTGTATGTAACCCCTTCCCATGTACAGCACCATGGAATCAATGGTGCTATATAAATAAATAATAAGAATAATAATAAACATGAGCAAAACAGGCACACACAAGTACAGAAGGATAGAGGACCCTGCCCGCGAGGGCTCACAGTCTACATGGTGTGGCAGGGCTAAGGGTCGTGTAATCGATGGGAGATATGTGTCTCATAAATGGCTTGTCTCTGGGTCGCCCTCCCAGGGCTGTGGGGTACTCGGTACCGGGCCGGTATCAGCGGGATGTGTCACGGCAGCAGTGACCCGGTCCGTGGCCCTGGGCGCCCAATTAATAGGGGAGATTGAATGGTGGAATGTAGTAGATTAAATTAATAGTTCGTGACGCCACCTGTGGTGTTCGGCAATTGAGATGTTAAGCCGACGCTGCATGCAGATCCTCTGGGACTGATGGTGTAGTGCAGCAAAGATGTTAAAGCTCCCCACAGGTGGAGCTGTAGTCCCAGGGCAGTGTAGATGTAGAGAACAAGGGAAGGCGTAGGTGAGGCAATGCCAGGCATCAAGATGTAGCGGTGCCGGGTGTGTTGGCGCAGGAATAAGTGGAGGACACCAGAGCGTGTAGTTCCAAAGCTTTACTCACAGTCTGCTGTGCAAACCAGTGCCTGCCTCCGTGCTGTGTCCTCCGGGTCAGGGGCCCAGTCAACCTCCAAGCAAGATGGAATGCTCCCTTCCAACACTCCGCCAACATGTGCCTTTCTGAATGTCTCCTCTATAGCACCTTTGAGTGAAGTACTCCCAGTACTGAGTTACACTGGAGTTCCTCCTGTCAGATGTTCCCAAGAATGATACTTGTACGGCAGACAGCTGTAGCCTGCTTCGGGGACTCCTTACTCTTAAGTCCCGGCTCACTATCCAAGTTCCTGTTGTGCCCCCAAGTCTTAGATGGGAGTAGTGCATTTACAGCTCACTACTCCACCCGGTGTCTGCTGTAGGACCCTTAGTATCCATACAACCTCGGGGACCGGGCCCCGGCCTTGCGCTTAGAACTTCTAGGCAGGGTTCTCTTCTAACCCACGTCCTCTGTTCCCTTTTACTCCTACGTTCCGTACTAGTCTTTTCCTTCTTATGGAATATCAGGGTTCTCTTCAATGTCTGTCTCTTTCTTTCCTTTCCCGTGTCAGCAGACCCAGGTCACTGTGATCTGCTGCAGCACCTCCTTCCTCCATCCCTCTCCCAGGGATCTCCTCTCCTCCACTATAAACTGAACTGAACTTCTAAACCTTCCCACTCTTTTATGTATTCTAACTCCACCCGCCTCCCAGCACATTTCGTGTTACAAGCAGGGAGCCACCAAAGGTGCTCTGCTACACTCCAAGCAGGGAGCCGCAATGTGGCTTTGCTACACTACTTTGTAATGATGGGTGCAGGTGTTGGAATGTGGTCAGGAGCCTCCAACTTACCTGGATGGTGGGATACCACACCTCAGGAGGAGGTGCAGTACCTCTGTGGCAACTGAACCCTCAGGGGTGCCACATCTCCACAATGTAAGGCATAACAAATATTGCTGTATTATTATTGTTTTGAAGGACCTGTGATGAGGTCACAGTCATGTGACCAGTCAGCTCCTGGGTTCGTGGGTGTGGCTACACTCTTATAATGTGGCCTGCTCTTGAACCAGGCAGCTGTGTGTGAGGGGGTATACACCTCCTGTGTGCACTGAGGCTCGCGGACTGAGCCTGAAGGAAAGGACATGTGATGTTACTTTGTCTCCTGAACTGATGGCTGTTTATTTTGGTGACGTGCTGTTTGGTTTATGACGTAATAAACCGCATGAACTTTAAGGGAACCTGCCTCCTGACTGTCTCCGGTCGCACCTAAGCGAGTAGAATCCCTACAATTGGTGGAGAATGTGGGCAGAGTTCCCAGCAGAGACTTGAGACAGTTGCTGCATGTCCTGGGTAAAGTTTTCAGTGAGGCAGCAAGCTCTACCCGGAATAATGGAGGACCTGCTGAATAACACCTGGTCCAGGCTCAGACACAGCAACAGGAGGCCAACAGGCTGTTCTTACAGCAGCTCCAGCAGAGCCAGCAGGAGCAATGGCAGCAGAGCCAGCAGGAGCAACGGCAGCTGATGCAGCTTCTGGCAACCGCCATCCAGGAGGGCTGGACGAGCGCCCCAACCCCAGGTCCGGCTGATGCCACCCACATCACGAAGGCGGTAAGACGCGCATTGCAAAAAATGACCCCTGAGGATGATGTGGAGGCCTTCCTGACGGTGTTTGAGAGGGTGGCTGAGAGGAAAAAACTTCAGCCAGAGCGGTGGGCAGAGGTACTGGCCCCATACCTAACGAGGGAGCCCCAGAAGGCGTACTTTGACCTGACTGTACAAGACGCCAGAGAGTATCCCAAATTAAAAGCGGAAATTCTCACATGCTTGGGGGTAACAATGACTACCAGGGCACAGCGAGTTCATCGTTGGGCCTATCACCAGGACAAACCGCCGCGCTCCCAAATGTTCGGCCTGTTGCACCTGGTCCAGAAATGGCTGCAGCCAGAGTCGTCTTCCCGGCACAGATGGTAAAGTGAGTGGTCATGGATCGGTTTGTGCATTCTCTGCCGAGACCCCTACAGACTTTGGTTGCCCAGGGTGATCCCCAAAATGCCGATGAACTGGTTGGGCTGGTCGAGAGATACCAGGGGATGGAAGGTTCCTTGGGGAAGAAGCCCATTCCGTATTGGGGGTCCCAGCAGGGGGCAGAGTCCCAAAAAGTGGTGGCGCGTCCAAGGTCAAAAGGGGTGGGGGAGGCGGTGCTCAAGGTCCCCACGGGTGATATTATTTGCTGGAAGTGCCACGGGCCTGGACATATAGCTGCCCGTGGCAGCATGGGATGCCGTAGTTCATACTACGCATATCCAGCTTGCAGTGTGAATTCGCCACCTAACGAGGGGCCACAAGCGTGTCCCGTGAAGGTGAATGGGCGAGCAGCAATGGCGCTTCTAGACTCCGGGAGCTTGGTGACCCTTGTGAGGGCCAGTTTTCCTCTCAACATACTCCCGGGTAAAAAGGTTGGCGTTCGGTGCATACATGGCTATGCAAAGGACTACCCTATGGCCAGGGTGAACATTGAAACGGCGCATGGCACCGAGTCACATGAAGTTGGCGTTGTTCGAGATTTGTTGCATCCTATAATTATTGGCCGGGATTTCTGTCTGTTTTGGGATCTGTGGGGGAAGGGTTCTGAGTGTGCTAGCAAGAGCAGGGAACCAATCCACCCCAATGAGGTATCGCCACCACCGGAGGCAGACGGCTTTCCTTTATGTGTCCTTGTTGGGGATGAAGAGGAAGGGTCTCCTGTACCTGACATCCCAGAGTTAGGGGTGGCCAGGGAGAATTTTGGGACTGCCCAACATAGGGACCCCATGCTGAGGGAAGCCTTTAACAATGTCACCGTCATTAATGGGGTTGCACAAGAGCCGGGAGCAGAGACAAGGTTTCCCTATTTTATGTTGAGTGGGGAATTGTTGTACCGGGTCACAAAAATATGGGAGGAGGTGGTACAGCAGTTAATAGTACCAGGCCCCTATAGACGGAAAGTGTTGGACATGGCCCATTCACACATCTTGGGGGGACACCTGGGGGTGGAAAAAACACAGGAACGGATTGTACAGAGGTTCTATTGGCCTGGGTGTCACCAGGAAATAGCAAACTATTGCAGGTCCTGCCCCACATCTCATTTTCGGAACCCTCTTGTGCCGCTGCCCATTATTGAGGTGCCATTTGAGAGAATTGCCATGGACTTGGTCTGTCCCTTAGTTAAATCAGCTCGGCGCTATCAGTATATGTAGTGCCCCTGAGGCTCAGTCGCCACAGAGGTACTGCACCTTCTCCTAAGGTGTGGTGCCCCACCATCCAGGTAAGCTGGGGGCTCCTGACCATGCTCCAACACTCGCACCCCACACAATAGAGTAGTTCAGCAAAACCACATTGCGGCTCCTTGCTTAAAGAGAAGCAGAGCACCTTTGGTGGTTCCCTGCTTGGGACACTAGACGTGCTGGGAGGTGGGTGGAGTTCAGAATATATATATAATAGCGGGACAGTTTCAGGATTGAGGGGAGTTGAGTCCATAGGTGGATTAGAGAGGAAGCCACTCGGGAGGAGTGGGGATCCCTGGAAGAGGGATGGAGGAAGGAGTGCTGCAGCTGCCTCAGTGACCTGAGCCAGCTGGCACGGGAAAGGAAAGAAGGAGAAGGACATTGAACCGAAGCCTGAGCTTCCATAGAAGGGAAAGGACAAGTACGGAACGTAGGAGTAAAGGGAACATAGAGCAGTGATTTTCAACCTTTTTTGAGCCGCGGCACACTTTTTATACGTAAAAAATCCCGGGGCACACCACCAACCAAAATGGCACAAAATGACACTAAAACAGTACATATTATACATATAGTTAATAATATAGATTCTAAATGTATTTTTACTCACTCAGTATTCCCATATATATATACAGTCCCATGTAAAGTCATACATACAGTCCCACGTATATGAGCCACATAATTATCAGCATATACCATATATATATATAGTATATGAGCTGGCGCTTGTACTCCAGCCTCATGGCCATAGTATTTCTCATTGTACCCCTTTATATTGCAGTATATGAGCCACATAATTATCCCTTTCTTTTAGTAATATGCCCCATCATTATCCCCTTCTTTTATTAATATGCCCCATCATTATCACCTTCTTGTAGTAATATGCCTCATCATAATCCCCTTCATGTAGAAATTGCCCATTCCACTACCTCCATCATTTCCTTCTCCCCACCACCCCATTATTGCCCTTTCGACAACCCCATCATTGCCCTCTCCCCACCACCGCCTTCTTATCACCCCCATCACCGCCTTCTCCATTGCCCTTTCCCCATCACCGCCTTCTCCATGACTCCCATCATTGCTTCTCATCACATCCATCAACTCACCTACACACGCACACAAACACACACCTCTCACCTAGACACACACACACACACACCCCTCACCTCTCCTCACCGGCAGCTTCCTCTCACTGGCACAGCAGCCGCGGGGCTGAATGATGATGTCATCCAGCCGCGCCGCTGACTGCTGTGTCAGGGAGGAAGCGACACAGGAACACGGGACTGCTGCCTCTCCGACCCGCCGCCCTGCTTGCCTCCACATGGCTAATTTGCATCGCATGTAAATTAGCCATGCGGACACGCGGCACACCCGACCATGTGTCGCGGCACACTAGTGTGCCGCGGAACACTGGTTGAAAACCACTGACATAGAGGATGTGGGTTAGAGGAAGAACCCTGCCTAGAAGTTCTAAGCGCAAGGCCGGGGCCCGGTCCCCGAGGTTGTATGGACACTAATGGTTCTGCAGCAGACACCGGTGGAGTAGTGGGCTGTAAATGCACTACTCCCATATAAGACTTGAGGGCACAACAGCAACACGGATAGAGAGCCGGGACTTAGGAGTAGAGAGTCCCCGAAGCAGGCTACAGCTGTCTGCCGTGCAAGTAGACTTCTTGGGAATATCTGTCAGGAGGAACTCCAGTGTAACACAGTACTAGGAGATCTTCACACTTAAGGCGCTATAGAGGAGACGTTCAGGAAAGGCACATAAGTTGGAGTGTAGAAGGGAGCATTCCATCTTGCCTGGAGGTTGACTGAGTCCCTGACCCGGAGGACACGGCACAGAAGCGGGCTCTACAGACTGTGAGTAAAGCTTTGGAACTACATGCCCTTGTGTCCTCCATTCCTTCCTGCGCCCGTCCGCCTGGCACTGCTACATTCCCTGCGCCGGACACTACACCATCTAAGTGTCTCCACATCTACACTGCCCTGGGACAACAGCCCTGCCTGTGGTGGGCTATACCATCCTTGCTGCACCACACCATCAGTCCCAGAGGATCTGTCTGCAGCATCAGCTTAACACCTCCCTTGCTGAACACCACAGGTGGCGTCATGAACTATTCATTTAACTACCTTTCACCATGCGCATCTCTCGATTACTTGGGCGCCCAGGGCCACGGTCCGGGTCACCGCCACTGTGACACATCCCACTGATACCGGCCCGGTACCGAGTACCCCGCAGTCCTGGGAGGGTGACCCATATATATTAGTCATCCTGGACTATGCCACACGCTATCCTGAGGCCATTCCCCTGAGAAACTCCTCCGCGAAGAGTATAGCTCGCGAGCTGGTCCATGCGTTTTCCCGGACGGGTTTGCCAAAGGAGATCCTGACCGACCAGGGGACACCTTTTTATGAGCAAGGTGATGAAGGAATTGTGCATAGTCTTGCAAATCTCCCAGTTGAGGACTTCAGTGTACCATCCGCAGTCAGATGTCCTTGTTGAGAGGTTTAACAAGACACTGAAGAGCATGCTGAGAAAAGTCATAGAGAAAGATGGTAGAGACTGGGATTGTCTCTTACCGTATTTACGGTTTTCTATCCGTGAAGTTCCCCAGGCCTCCACGGGGTTCTCGCCCTTCGAGCTTCTGTACGGCCGGCATCCGCGAGGTCTCCTAGATATAGCCAAGGAAACCTGGGAAGCCGAAGTCACGCCCCACAGAAGCGTCATTGAGCATGTGGCACTGAGACAGCAGAGGGTTACGAAGGTGATGCCCATTGTTAAAGAACATCTCCGCCAGGCACAAGAGGCTCAGGCCAGGGTCTACAACCGGTCAGCCAGAGTGAGGCAGTTCAATCTGGGAGACCGAGTTCTCGTGCTAATCCCGACGGTGGAGAGTAAGTTCTTGGCCAAGTGGCAAGGGCCATATGAAGTGGTGGAGAAGCTGGGAGACGTAAACTAAAAGATCCACCAACCCGGAAGACGGAAGCCATACCAGGTTTACCATGTCAACCTCATCAAGCCGTGGCAAGATAGAGAGCCAGCGGTAACTCCCTGCTTGCTGGGCAACCTAGAAGGGGAGGTTGGAGCGGTTACCATAGCGGAGACGCTATTGAAGGCCAAGAAACAGCAGTGCCGGGAGTTACTGCGGAAAACAGGGACCTGTACTCAGAGTTGCCGGGGTGCATGAAGGTGGTGGAGCATGAAGTTCTGACCGAGCCACATGTGCGGGTGAACGTGAAACCGTATCGTATTCCTGAGGCCTGGCGAAAGGTAATCTTCAAGGAAGTGCAGCATATGTTGAAACTCGGGGTCATTGAGGAATCCAAGAGCGGCTGGTCGAGCCCGATTGTCCTGGTCCCAAAACCTGATGGTGAATGGAGGTTCTGCAATGATTACCGGAAGCTGAATGAGGTCTCCAAGCTCGACGCTTATCCCATGCCACGCGTTGATGAACTCATCGAGAGACTTGGACCTGCCAGGAACATAACCACTTTGGATCTGACAAAGGGATACTGGCAGATCCCCATGGCACAGGAAGCCAAGGAGAAGACGGCATTCTCCACACCAGACGGGTGCTTCCAGTATGTCCGGATGCCGTTTGGCCTGCAGGGAGCTCCGGCAACCTTCCAGAGGGCTATGGTCTCCAAGTTCGACGCTTATCCCATGCCACGCGTTGATGAGCTCATCGAGAGACTTGGACCTGCCAGGTACATAACCACTTTGGATCTGACAAAGGGATACTGGCAGATCACCATGGCACAGGAAGCCAAGGAGAAGACGGCATTCTCCACACCAGACGGGTGCTCCCAGTATGTCTGGATACCGTTTGGCCTGCAGGGAGCTCCAGCAACCTTCCAGAGGGCTATGGATAGAATCCTTGCACCTCATAAGCTATATGCTGCTGCGTACCTGGATGATATCGTCATCTTTACCCCGCCTGGGAGTCTTACCTGGAAAAGGTCCAAGCAGTGTTTGACGCTCTAAGGGAGGCAGGGTTTACAATAAACCCGAAAAAGTGTGCCTTGGGTAAGGAGGAAGCCAAGTACCTCGGATATGTAGTGGGCGTGGCGAGATCAAACCCCAAATCAATAAAGTGGAGGCAATTCAAACATGGCCGAGACCTCTGTCAAAGAAGCAAGTTAAAGCCTTCCTGGGGATTGTGGGATATTACAGGAGGTTCATCCCAAACTTTGCCACAATGGCTGCACCTCTAACTGATCTGCTTAAGGGAACAAAGTCAGTGATTGTCAGCTGGTCCGAAGAAACAGAGTCAGCCTTCCAAGAAATGAAGGGAGCTCTTTGTAAGCAACCCGTTTTGGTGGCCCCAGACTTTAAACGTGAATTTGTCCTCCAGACAGATGCCTCAGATGTCGGGGTAGGAGCAGTCCTTTCCCAAGAGATACGTGGGGAGGAGCATCCTGTTCTCTACTTGAGTAGGAGGTTGACTTCTTGTGAGAGAAATTACTCAGATGTAGAGAAGGAGTGTTTGGCCATAAAATGGGCAGTGGATACATTACGGTACTACCTGGTGGGACGGAAGTTTCAATTAATATCCGACCATGCCCCACTCAGGTGGATGAGGGAAACAAAGGGTAAGAATGCTAGGGTCATCCACTGGTTCTTAGCCCTACAAGACTTCAGCTTCCATGTAGAGCATAGGGCCGGGAAGCTACATGGGAATGCCGATGCCCTCTCCAGAATCCCATGCCAGGTAGGTGAAAGTGCCAAGCCCCACGGCTTTAGGCAGAGGGGGGAGGTATGTGGCAGGGCTAAGGGTCATGTAATCGATGGGAGATATGTGTCTCATAAATGGCTTGTCTCCATAATGTAAGGCATAACAAATATTGCTGTATTATTATTGTTCTGAAGGACCTGTGGTGAGGTCACAGTCATGTGACCAGTCAGCTGCTGGGTTTGTGGGTGTGGCTACACTCTTATAATGTGGCCTGCTCTTGAACTAGGCAGCTGTATGTGAGGGGGTATACACCTCCTGTGTGCGCTGAGGCTCGCGGACTGAGCCTGAAGGAAAGGACATGTGATGTTACTTTGTCTCCTGGACTGATGGCTGTTTATTTTGGTGACGTGCTGTTTGGTTTATGATGTAATAAACCGCATGAACTTTAAGGGAACCTGCCTCCTGACTGTCTCCCGTCGCACCTGAGCGAGTAGAATCCCTACAAGGGGATGGGTGAGGATACATTAGAGGGTGGAGTTGGTTGTGCGGCAGTTCAACAGGCTGAGGATCACTGCAAGTTGTAGGCTTGTCGGAAGTGGTGGGTCTTCAGGTTCCTTTTGAAGGTTTCCGTGGTAGATGAAAGCCTGATGTGCTAGGGTAGAGAGTTCCAGAGTATAGGGGAAGCACGGGAGAAGTCTTGTATGCAGTTGTGGGAAGAAGAGATAAGAGGAGAGTAGAGAAGGCTATTTTGAGAAAATCAAAGGTTGCGTGTAGGTAAGTACCAGGAAACCATGTCACATATGTATGGAGAAGACAGGTTGTGGATGGCTTTGTATGTCATAGGGTTTTGAACGGGAGCCTCTGGACAATAGGAAGCCAGTGAAGGGCATGACAGAGAGGAGAGGCTGGGGAATAACGGGGAGACAGGTGGATTATTCGGGCAACAGAGTGTAGGATGGATTGGAGTGGTGCAAGAGTGCTAGAGGGGAGGCCAGAGAGTAAGAGGTTGCAATAGTCGAGGCAGGAGATGATGAGGGTGTGCACTAGCGTTTTTTTGGGGGTTTTTTGGTGAAGGAATGCACGGATCCGGAAAATATTTTTGAGTTGGAGTCAGCAGGAGGAGGCAAGGGCTTGAATATGTGGCTTGAAAGAGAGGACAGAGTTGAGGATCACCCCAAGGCACCGAGCATGCGGGACTGGGGAAGTGAGCAGCCATTGACATTGATGGATAGGTCTGGTGGAGGGCTAGAGTGAGGGTGGGGGAAAGATGACGAATTCTGTTTTTTCCATGTTCAGTTTTAGAAAGCGAGCAGAATAGAAAGCTGAAATAGAAAGACATTGTGGGATTTTGGTCAGTAGGTAGATATGCATGTCATCGATGTAGAGCTGATACTGTAAATTGTGGGATTCTATGAGCTGTCCCAGGCCAAAGGTGTAGATGGAGAAGAGTAATGGTCCTAGAACTGAGCCTTGGGGAACACCGACAGATGGGGCGAGGTGAGGAGGTGGTGTGGGAGAGGGAGACACTGAATGTTCGGTCTGTTAGATATGACGAGATCCAGGATAGGGCCAAGTCTGTGATGCCAAGAGATGAGAGAATCTGTAACAGGAGGGAATGGTCCACAGTGTCGAAGGCAGAAGAGATGTCCAGGAGGAGGAGGACAGAGTAGTGTTGCTTGCTCTTGGCGGTTAGTAGGTCGTTGGTGACTTTAGTTACGGTAGTTTCAGTTGAGTGATGAGGTCGGAAGCCAGATTGTAACCGTTCAAAGAGGGAGCAGGAGGAGAGGTGGGAGGACAGTTCAAGATGGACATGCTGATCCAGTAGTTTTGAGGCATAAGGAAGAAGTGATATTGGGCGATTGCTACACACAGAGGATGGGTCGAGGGAGGGATTTTTGAGGATGGGTGTGATTGAGGCATGTTTGAAGCATAAGGGTAAGTGAGAGGTTAAAGAGATGTGTTAGGATTGGGATGAAGACTGTGACGAGGTTAGGGATGAGGTGGGATGGGAGCAGGTCAAGCGTGCAAGTGGTGAGATGTGATCTTGAGAGAAGGGTGGAGAGCTGATCTTCTGTCATGGTGGAGAAGCTGGTTTTGGAAGAACAAGGCTGAGCAGTCAAAAGGAGAGGCATTGGGGGCTTTGCGCCAAAGCTTTCTCTGATCTTGTCGATCTTCTGCTTAAAGAAAGCGGCAAAGTCTTCAGCTGAGAGGAGAGGGAGGAGGTGCTGGGGGACGGAGTAGAGAATTGAAAGGTTTGTAAAGCTGTTTAGGGTTATCAGACAGGGAGGATATGAGAGATGAGAAGTAAGTTTGTATTGCAGCAGTGAGCGTGGACTTGAAGCTGGTGAGGGACTGTATGCGATAAAGTGCTTGGCAGAACGGGATCTCTTCCATCTCCGCTCAGCGACCCTGGAAGCTCGTCTCAGTTCTTTGGTCAGGCTGGTCAGCCAGGGTTGCCTGTTGATTGTACGAGTTTTGCTTTGCATGACGGGGGCGGCTGAATCGAGTGCAGCTGTTATTGTGGTATTATATAAGGTGGCAGCAGCATCTGTGTCATGTAAGGAAGTTATGAGTGTAAATTGAGGTGTTTGAGATTTCTTTGAGGGTGAGTGAGTTTGCGGAGTGGGGGTTGCAAACTAGGAGAGGAGAGGGAAGAGAATGTCAGTAGGTTGTGATCACATGGGGGAAAGTGAGTTAGTGAGATTAGTAAGGGAACAGAGGTGGATTAAGATAAGGTCCAGCATGTGGCTATCTTTTTGAGTGGCCCCGGAGGTCCATTGAGTGAGGCCAAAGGAGGCAGTGGGTTGAAGTGTCAATGGGGATATTGAAGTCACCCATGATGATAGTGGGGATGACAGCAGAAAGGAAATGAAGTAGCCAGGTGGTGAAGTGGTTGAAAAAGGTGGAGATGGCTAGTTCTGGGGGGTGGTAGATGACAGACAGCTGGAGGTTGGAGGGGGAGTAGAGGCAGACGGAGTGCACCTCAAACTAGGGAAGAGTAGCGGAGGGTGGTAGAGGAATTGGGGTAAAGGAGCAGGTATTGAACAGGAGCAGGCCAACTCCTCCACCACGTTTGCTGCTGGGGCGAGGGGTGTGAGAGAGATTGAATCCGCCATAAGAAAGTACAGCTGAAGAGGCTGTATTAGAGGGGGTGAGCCAGGTTTCAGTGATGCCAAGGAAGAAGAGTTTGTTAGTGATAAAGAGGTCATGGATAAATGACAGTTTATTGCAGACAGAGCATACGTTCCATAGTGCTCCAGGTAGGGGAAGTGGGGGCTGGATGAATGGGTATGAAGTTATAATGGTTGTGAAAACTTGTAGAGGATCGTGGTAGGGCAAGGGAATGCAGTGGATGTGGTGTACATGGACTTGATACAGTGCCACAAAAAAGGTTGATACATAAAATGAGAACAATGGGGATAGGGGAAAATATGTGTAAGTGGGTTAAGAGCTGGCTCAGGGATAGGAAACAAAGGGTGGTTATTAATGGAGCACACTCGGACTGGGTCACGGTTAGCAGTGGGGTACCACAGGGGTAAGTATTGGGCCCTCTTCTTTTTAACATATTTATTAATGACCTTGTAGGGGGCATAGAGAGTAGAATTTCAATATTTGCAGATGACACTAAACTCTGCAGGGTAATCAATACAGAGGAGGACAATTTTATATTACAGGAGGATTTATGTAAACTAGAAGCTTGGGCTGATAAATAGCAAATGAGCTTTAATGGAGATAAATGTAAGGTCATGCTCTTGGGTAGAACAAACAAGATGTATAATTATGTGCTTAATTGTAAAACACTGGGCAAAACTGTCACTGAAAAAGACCTGGGTGTATGGGTGGACGACAAACTCACATTTAGTGGCCAGTGTCAGGCAGCTGCTGCAAAGGCAAATAAAATAATGGGATGCATTAAAAGAGGCATAGATGCTCATGAGGAGAACATAATTTTACCTCTATATAAGTCACTAGTGCGACCACACTTAGAATACTGCATACAGTTCTTGTATCCGGTGTATAAGAAAGATATAGCTGAACTGGAGCGGGTGCAGAGAAAAGCGACCAAGGTTATTAGGGAACTGGGGGGTCTGCAATACCAAGACAGGTTAGTACACTTGGGGTTATTTAGCTTGGAAAATCGAAGGCTTAGGGGTGATCTTATTACAATGTATAAATATATGCGGGGACAGTACAAAGACCTTTCTAATGATCTTTTTACTCTTAGACCTGTGATGTGGACAAAGGGGCAGCCTCTACGTCTGGAGGAAAGAAGGTTTGAGCATAATCACAGACGCGTATTCTTTACTGTAAGAGCCGTGAGACTATAGAACTCTCTGCCATATGATGTTGTAGTGAGTGATTCACTACTAAAATTTAAGAAGGGCCTGGATGCCTCTCTTGAAAAGCATAATATTACAGGGTATATACACTAGATTCCTTAATATTGCGTTGATCCAGGGAGCTAGTCTGATTGCCGTATTTGGAGTTGGGAAGGAATTTTTCTCCCCAATGTGAAGCTTTACTGGGTTTTTTTTGCCTTCCTCTGGATCAACATGTTAGGGCAAGTTAGAATAGGATATGGGTTGAACTAGATGGAGTCAAAGTCTTCCTTCAACCTTAATTACTATGTTACTATGTAGGGTGTTAGAAATATGTGTGTGGATGTGCTGGGGTGTTAGAAATATGTGTGTGGATGTGCTGAGGAGGGCCAAGATTTGGGGAGGGAGCAGGATAGGACATGATACAGCCGTGTGTGTCTGGAGAATAAGGACTGTATGTGGAGGAACAGTTTTGAGGAGGAGGTGAGATGGCTGGGGAGAATGGAGGGAGAAATGACTATTTCCTTACTTGGTGGAGGGATTACAGGAGGTAGAAAGAAAGAATTATGGGGGTGACAGTGAAAAGAAACTGAAACATTTCAGTGGTTTTCTATTCCGTTACCTTATAGTCAATTCCAGTACAATTCTAGTCTAATTCAAAGTAGTATAATTAGAAATCTGTAATTTGAAAGGTGAAATTTGAAAGATGCATGGGTCAGACTGACGTCTGGATTAGACTACAGTCTCTCAATATCTCTGGAACTAAGAGCCATAAGCTGTGAGTGGTGATGTGGATGTGTGAGGCCAGACCACATGCTAAAAGTTAAACAAAGGTTATAAAAAAGGGGGGAGGGGTTAGACTGACCACTCAGAGATATGCATGGAAAACATAAGAGGAATGAAACACATTATGGATACAAAATGCTTGGTAAACAGAGCATACCAGAGAAAGTAACTGCAATTTACTTAGGGGGATTCCTAAAGGGGATTCTGACAATGACAGGATTTAGCTGGAGGACGCTTCAGTATCCTACACATCCTTTGCCAGAGCGGTTGCACTGATTCAGGATGCGGAAGCTGGAGCGTCGCTAGCAAAATCTGATATTGACTCCGCCTTTCGCTTATTACCAGTATATCTTGATTGCTTCCATCTACTGGGATGCCAGGTGGACGATGATTACTACAACAATATGTCCCTCCCAATGGGTTGTTCTATTTCATGTTACTACTTCAAACTATTCAGTTCCTTTTTAGATTGGATGGTAAGGTGCAAAACAGTCACTAGGGCCGTCACCCGCTATTTGGATGAATTCTTATTTGTCAGTCCCAAAAATTCAGATTTATGCCAAATGTAACTTAGCGAATTTTAAACTATCACTCAACATTTCGGCGTACCTTTGTCACCTGAAAAAATGATTGTACCGGTTAATACATTGTCTTTTCTAGGAATAGAAATGGTTTTCCGCCTGCCTACTGATAAAATTCAAAAAACACTTCATCTGATTGAGGTTTTCTGTTCTGTGCGGAGGTTAACCCTATTGCAGATGCAATCTTTCCTAGGTTTACTAGTTTTTACTTGCAGGGTTATGCCAGTAGGCAGTTTTTTCTCGGCAGTTGTCATTAACAACAAAAGATGCATCACAGTCTGGCCATAGAATAAGGATTACCAGGTCTATACGTGCTGATTTAGAAGTTTGGAAAACCTTCTTGCTTTCATTTAATGGTCACAAATGCTTTATGTCGCCAGAAATTTCGAGCCAGTAATAGAAATTATTCACGGGAGCCGATGAATTTGGGGGTTTTGTAGCTGTTTTTGGCAATCAGTGGTGTGCAGACACATGGCCAGCAAACTGGAAAACACAAGGACTGTGTAGAGACCACACCCTTTGGGAACTTTTTCCTATTGTATCGTCGGTGGAACTTTGGGTTGCACAGCTGTCAAATACAAAAGTTTGTTTTCAGACTGAAAACGTCAATGTTACACAGTGTATGAACCACATGTCTTCTTCGCTTCCTGTACTGGGCCTCCTCCGCCGGTTAGCACTGCTATGTTTAAGCTACAATAAATGGCCCAGAGCTCGCCAGGTACCGGAAGCTAAGGACACACTTGCTAAAGTTTTATCACATTTCGATTGGCTGGTTTCCAGAGAAAGCTTCCCCAATGCTCACCCGTCAGGTTTCCCTTGCCCCCCTCCCTTTGGGACATGATAGCGAACAACTGATGCCGCTAGTCCATTCCTCGGTTGCCCCGTCAACCTGGCAAGCTTATGGTAAGGCATGGGAGGAGTGGTGCCTCTTGATAGGAGGCAGACCAGTGGACAGTTGTTACCAATCCAGATTGGAGGTCACCATTGAATTTCTGTTGCAGCTTACTAACAAGGGTATATCAGAAACATCAGCGCAACAGCACCTATCGGGTTTAGCATTTTACTTTCAATTGTTAGGTTGGGTGAATGTTACAAAAACATTTATTATTAGACAGGCGATCAAAGGATGGAAAAGAGCAGAATCCAGTAATGAATGTAGACGCCCTATTTCTTTATCCTTGCTGAGCCGCATTATTTCCATCACGGCTGTTACATGCTGCTCCCAATTTGAATTGACACTCCTGTCTGTCGCATTTGGGTTAGCCTTTTTTTGGAGAACTACGGATTAGTGAACATGTTCAGCGTGCAAAGAATAGCATGGGTGGTGGTTTATTATACGAAGATGTGGTCATGGCCAATAATGTGATACGTCTCCGTATGCGGAAATCAAAAGCAGACCCAACAGGTAGGGGTACTTATCTGTTATTGCATCCGTCAGATGGCTCAGTATATCCCATTAAATTAATTAACACTTATTTAGTTGTTAGACGAAGAGGGAGTTTTTCCTTGTCCCATTCAAACAGTTTCCCATTAACAAGGCATCGATTTCAAACATTATTCCATAAATGTTTAAGAGTTTTAGCAAAGGAATACGAGACACACTCATTCCGCATAGGAGCGGCCACAGAGGCCGCCAAGGCAGGTTTACCTGATTCAGAAGTTCAGAGGAAAGGCCGATGGCGCTCTGCATGTTTTGCTAAACATATAAGATGGACTTGCTAATTTAACGCTGTTATCTTTATTTGCAGGAGTCACCAGACCATTGATTTGGTTGTTAGGACATTCCTACATTTTTTGGGCAATGCAACGGGCTAAATGTCATCTAGGTGGGAGGAATTTGGGGTTTTGAGGTGTGAATTTTACTTGGCAAGGTATCAGATGATTGCAATCGCCGCAAGTTTTCCCTGAAGTGGTGGACATTGCAATGGGTCCGGTAATTCTGGTTTTACATGCAGGTGGTAATGACCTGTGCTCATACAAGGTAGCGGAGGTCCTCTGTAAGTACACATGATCATCCGTGGTGGTAAATGAAAGAAAGGACATATGGTTATGGCTCGTTGGCTGAATTGCCTGTGAATATGCAACAGGGCATTTGGCGATGAGCGCGGTTAGTAAAGTTAAGTGCCTTTCTAATGGTTAAAATAAAATAATTTAATAAAGCAGTGACCGACCTTCACCCATCAACTAGTATACTTGTCTTATTTGAATGTGTAGTAGTTGTGGGTGGGAAGGCGTGCTGGTGAGTTATGTTTGGGTCGCCGCAATCTAAAGGACATTACATAGCATCCGCTCATCATACAGGACTGTTATGAACTGGTCACCGAGGAGGATGGCAGGAATAGGCTAGGCCACCAGGAAACCAGAAAGGTTGGTAACTTAGCGGATTGCAGACCCCTAATCCTAACAACACAACTAGCAGTAGTTGTGGGGCGTACCTACGATGCCCTAGACACCTCGGCACAGCCGGAGAGCTAACTATGCCTAAAGCAAGAAAGGTGAAATCTAAACTTCCCCGGAGTAGAACCCCAAAGGAATAGATAGCCCCCAAACATATATTGTCGGTGAGACAAGATGAAACACAAACGCAGGCAGAAAATAGACTGAGCAAATGATGGGGCCCAAACTGACAAGATAGGATAGGAAAGGAAAGACACTGCAATCACACAAAAAAAAACTAAAAATCCAACACGTCTGATGTACAAAAAACACTGAGGTCTCACGACCTCTCCCCCACTATATCAGCATTCTGGTATGAACTGGCAGCAAAGCAAAAGAGACTAATATAACAGGGGACTGAACAAACTAACACAAGCTGTAACATATGGAGCTGGGTCCAGCACTGCCCCAGCAGGGAGCATGCTGAACCCTCACAGCAAAGCAGAAAGAGACAAAACCAGATCAGATGCAAAGGATTAGCAAATGAACAACTTAACTAAAAAATGCAGGATCAGGCAGGAGACAGCAGACCTCAGTGTTAGGAATCTGGGTCAATCTATGCATATGCAGCAACCCAGATTCTCACATTTGTCTCCAGAGGCTAAGTCTTTTTTCCCTGCTTCTGAGCATGCTCACGGGACTAGCTCTCATTGGAGTTCAGGAGTCAGGTGCTCAGGTCCTGCTCCTGATTTGATTGGTTATGCTCGGGGCTCTGGAGATTTCCAGCAGGTCCCGTACGCTATAAAAAGTGCGCATGGCCGCTATGCCATGCGCCAGTATTTTCCATATTGCTGCTGTGTGTTTGGTGATGGATGCTTGGACTGGTGAATGACTTATTAAGAAACCCCTTCCTTCTGATAATACGAATGTGTGAGTGATTGGGATACAGCCAGTGTGCACGCTAGCGCCAGCGCGCTCAAGCTCCACCTTTTACAGCAGCCAGCGTCTTGCATTGCGCCTGCTAATTGCGCTTGCAGCCGTTTTGGGTGTCCGCAGTTGCGACGCCGTGCACACGTCCAGTCACGGTAAGTCCATTTGGTGGTAGTGACGTCTCTAACTACCCCAATCTCTGGCTACAGCACGTGTGCCGCTGATTATTTCTGCAGTATATACAGACTCAGCGTTTTTGTGTTTGTGTTCTTGTGTGCAGCTCTGTGAGTTCCAACAGAGCTTGCTTTTGTGCATCAGGTGCAGTCCTTCCCTGTGCACATTACCATCCTGGTGCTCTGCCTTTTCAGCAGAGGTTATTACATCTGCTGCACGGTGGACCACGGGCGGCGAACACGCTTTATTTATATTTTTTAAGCGTGTTCCGCCGCCGTAACACTCAGAATGCACAAGAAGAAAACTAATCACGAGCAGCCACTGAAGGAAGCCTGCTCACTTAAAATACTCCAGTTAGTAACCCTGAATTTCCAATCATCATCGTCAGGTGGCAGACTTCGGCCAGCTCCACTACCCACAGTAACCACCAGAGGGAGCCCCGACTCAGAAGTCAAATCGAGATAGTTCACAACACAGGACATTACATAGCATCTGCTCATCTTTCAGGATATTACATAGCATCCGCTCATCATACAGGACATTATAAAGGTGTGACAGGGTCATTGGCTCAGTGTATGAAGAGAGATAAGTGTCACTGTGCATTTTGGCATCAGTGATGTAAAGCCAGGATAGTTTTCCTCCAGCACGCTACGTGCTGAGAGGGTTAATTTACAGCTGGTTTTATGTGTGCACCCATAGAGTGGGAGGCAGTGTACTCAACAGGACCTGAGATGATGTCACGGTCAGATGGTCATCACATGGTCTTGGTTAAAAAGTTTGTCTGGAGAGTCAGTTGTTGTTGTGAGGAGGAACTCCCACGTGGCTCCAGGAGGAGCTGAGGACATTGTGTGGAGTCTACGGGTGAAACCTGCAAAGAAAGGACTCTTTTGCACTTTGTTTTGTTTTCCATTAAGCCAGGTAGGCTTTGCTTATTTTACCTGAACCCTGCTTTGGTCTATGCTGAGTATATTAAACCAGCAGGTAATTTACTACCAAAACGTTCCTGTGTCCACCTTAACCCCTTTCCTACATTGGACGTACTATTCCGTCCATGTGACCTGGCACCTAAGTCCCAAGGACTGAATAGTACGTCTAATGCGATCAGCGGCGCTCACGTGGTGAGCGCCGCTGATCGCGGCCGGGTGTCAGCTGATTGTCACAGCTGACACCCGGCACAATGTGTCAGGGGCAGTAACGGACCGCCCCCGACACGTTAACCCCTGGCACACCGCGATCAACCATGATCGCGGTGTACCGGGGATTAAAGGAAGCATCGGCAGGGAGGGTGCTCCCTCCGTGCTTCCCTGCGACCCCCACAGCTGCGCGATGTGCAGCACCGCTGCGGGGGTCACCTTCCCTGCAGGTCCCCAGATCCAATATGGCGACGGGGACCTTCGGGGGCCTGCAGGGAGCTGGCTTCCTCACTGCCCGCAGAGTGCAGGCATGAGGAAGCCTGCAGCAGTGCCTGTGACAGATCGCTGATCTGTCACAGCGATCTGTGATGTGACAGATCAGCGATCTGTCACAGGACAGTGATGTCCCCATGGGACATTATAATAAAGTTAAAAAAAAGTGTAAAAATAATTTAAAAAAAAAAAATTCCCTAATAAATTCATTTTTTGAAAATAAAAAAACAAAGAAAACAATAAAAGTACACATATTTGGTATCGCCGCGTCCGTAATGACCCACCCTATAAAACAGTCCCATTAGTTAACCCCTTTAGCGAACCCCTTAAAAAATAAAAATAAAAAACGAAGCAAAAAATAATGATTTATTATCATACCGCCGAACAAAAAGTGCAATAACGCACGATCAAAAAGACGCACATAAATATCCATGGAACCGCTGAAAACGTCATCTTGTCCCCCAAAAAACGAGCCACAACACAGCTTCATCAGCAAAAAAATAAAAAAGTTATAGCTCGCAGAATAAAGCGATGCAAAAATAATTATTTTTTATATAGAAATTGTTTTCATTTCATAAAACCGCCACAACATAAAAAAAATGACATAAATGAGATATCGCTGCAACTGTACTGACCCGAAGAATAAAACCGCTTTATCAATTTTACCGCATACGGAACGGTGTAAACGCACCCCCCAAAAGAAATTCATGAAACGCTGTTTTTTGTCCATTCTGCGTCCCAAAAATCGGAATAAAAAGCGATCAAAAAATGTCACGTGCCCGAGAATGGTACCAATAAAAACATCAACTCATCCCGCAAAAAATAAGACCTCACATGACTCGGTGGGTCAAAATATGGAAAAATTATAGCTCTCAAAATGTGGTGATGCATAAACTATTTTTACAATAAAAAGCATCTTTTAGCGTATGACAGCTGCCAAAAATAAAAACCTGCCATAAATAGTAAAGCAAACCCCCCGTTATCACCCCTTAGTTAGGGAAAAATAAATAATTTTTTTTTTTTTTTATTTCCATTTTCACATTAGGGCTAGGGTCAGAGCTAGGGTTAGGGCTAGGGTTAGGGTTAGGTTTGGAGTTAGAATTGGGGGATTTCCACTGTTTTGGCATATCAGGGGCTTTCCAAACGCGACATGGCGTCCTATCTCAATTCCAGCCAAAAAAGTTAAATGGCGCTGCTTCCCTTCCGAGCTCTGCCATGTGCCCAAATAGTGGTTTACCCCCATATATGGGGTATCAGCGTACTCAGGACAAATTGCACAATAACTTTTGGGGGCCTGTTACTCTTGGGAAAATAAAAATTGGGGGTGAAAAGATCATTTTTGTGGAAAAAATATGATTTTTTTAATTGTACGGCTGTACGTTATAAACTTCTGTGAAGCCCTTGGGGGTTCAAAGTGCCCACCACATATCTAGATAAGTTCCTTGGGGGGTCTAGTTTCCAAAATGGGGTCACTTTTGGGGGGTTTCCACTGTTTAGGCACATCAGGGGCTCTCCAAACGTGGCATGGCATCCAATCTGAATTCCAGCCAATTTTGCAGTGAAAAAGTCAAACGGCGCTCCTTCCCTTCCGAGCTCTGCCATGTGCCCAAACAGTGGTTCCCCCCACATATCAGGTATCAGCGTACTCAGGACAAATTGCACAATAACTTTTGCAGTTCAATTTCTCATGTTACCCTTGGTAAAATAAAAAAATTGAACCTGAAGTAATTTTTTGTGTGAAAAAAAGTTAAATGTTCGTTTTTTTTTAAACATTCAAAAAATTCCTGTGAAGCACCTGAAGGGTTAATAAACTTCTTGAATGTGGTTTTGAGCACCTTGAGGGCTGCAGTTTTTAGAATGGTGTCACTTTTGGGTATTTTCTATCATATAGACCCCTCAAAGTGACTTCAAATGTGATGTGGTCCCTAAAAATAAAATGGTGTTGTAAAAATAAGAATTCGCTGGTCAAATTTTAACCCTTATAACTTCATAACAAAAAAAAATTTTGGTTCCCAAATTGTGCTGATGAAAAGTTAACAGGTGGGAAATGTTATCTATTAAGTTTTTTGAGTGCCATATCTCTGTGATTTAAGAGCATAAAAATTCAAAGTTGGAAAATTGCGAAATTTTCAAAATTTTTGCCAAATTTCCATTTTTTCACAAATAAACGCAAGCTATATTTATGAAATTTTAACACTAGCATGAAGTACACTATGTCACGAGAAAACAGTGTCAGAATCACCGGGATCCATGGAAGCGTTCCAGAGTTATTACCTCATAAAGGGACAGTGGTCAGAATTGTAAAATTGGACCGGGAGTTAACGTGCAAACCACCCTTGGTAGTGAAGGGGTTAAGAAGCAGCTGAGGGTGTCAAACCCTCAAATGTGATGTTTTGAATGCGGGCAGTGTTCCTGGAACATGCATAGAGGCTGTGGACAACTGCATGTCCGGGGTAAAATTCGTCATCCAGCATGAGACATCTGGCAGCATGGAGGAGGTTGTGAAACATCTCGTCCAGGTACAACAGCAACACCAGCTCGCCAGCCAACAGCAGCAAGTGGCGCAGAAGGAAACAAATAAGCTGTTAGCACAGCAGCTTCAACAGCAGCAGGAGGCGCCGACACGACAAATGGAGCTCCTCAAAGAGGTGGTTCGCGTGAAGGCTGCGGTCTCCTCATCATATCCAGGTGATGACTCGTACACCCGGAAAACGGTAAGACAAGCCATGCAGAAAATGACCCCGGAGGATGATGTGGAAGCCTTTTTGACTGTCTTCAAGGGTATACAACTGATCAGTGAGGCTAAAGCAATTCCAGCCTGGGGTCCTTCTACTAGTACTTATCCCAACGGTGGAGAGCAAGTTCCTGGCCAAGTGGCAAGACCCATATGAGGTCATGGAAAAACTTGGGGACGTGAATTACAAGGTACACCATCCCAGTCGCAGGAAGCTGCACCAGTTGTACAATGTGAACTTGCTCAAACCATGGTTGGACCGAGAACCACTGGAATCTCCTTGCCTGGGGGCTTGTCCCGAAGCCAAGGTGGAGGAGGCCGTGATTGCTGAAATGCTAACGCTGGTCCAGAAGCAACAATGTCAAGAACTGCTGCAGCAGAACAGTGACCTGTTCTCCGAGTTGCCAGGGCACACACAGGTCATTGAACAAGACGTATTAACAGAGCCGCATGTAAGGGTGAACCCTTATAGAATCCCTGAAGCACTCCGGGAGATAATATCAAAGGAGGTGAAGAGAATTCTATACCTCGGTGTGATAGAGGAGTCAAGAATTGGAAGGTCGAGTCCCATCGTCCTTGTGCCGAAGCCCAATGGCGACTGGCGGTTTTATAACTACTCCTGCAGGCTCAATGAGGTGTCCAGTTTTGATGCGTATTCGATGTCCCGTGTGGATGAACTCATGGAGCGACTGGGACCCGCAAGGTATATCACAACCATCAACCTGATGAAGGGGTACTGGCAGATCCCCATGCCCCAGAGCGCCAATGAGAAGACAGCCTTTTCACGCTGGATGGGTCTTTCCAGTACAACAGAATGTCCTTCGGACTGCAGGGGGCCCCAGTTACTTTCCAGAGGGCGATGGATCGAATCTTGGCTACACATAAGAAATATGCCGCAGCCTACTTGGATGACATTGTCATCTTTAGAATTGACTGGAGTTCCCATCTGCTAAAGGTACAAGCGATCCTCGATGCATTGAGGAAAGCAGGATTCACCATAAATCCAAAGAAATGTGCTGTAGGGAAGAAAGAGGCCAGGTACTTAGACTACATCATCAGGATAGACAAAATAAAGCCTCAGTTAAATAAGATAGAGGCAATTCAGAAATGGCCGCAACCACTCTCCAAGAAACAAGTGAAGGCGTTTCTTAGGATTGTGGTGTATTACCAGTGATTTATCCCAGAATTCACCATAACTGCCACACCGCTAATGGATCTTCTTATGGGCACCAAGTTAACGATGGTGAAATGGACTTCTGACACAGAGATGGCATTTCAAGAACTAACGGGCTCTGATGTTTCAGAAGTTGGGTTGGGAGCCATGCTGTCACAGGAAATCAATGGAGAAGAGCATGCCATCCTGTATCTGAGCCGGAAACTGTCTTCTTGTGAGAAGAACTATGCAATTGTTGAGAAGGAGTGTTTAGAAATAAAGTGGGCCATGGACACACTTCTAGGCCGTAGGTTTAAGCTAGTATCGGACCATGCCCCTCTGAGATGATTGAGAGAAAAGAAGGGTAAGAATGCCTGGGTGACTAGGTAGGCCCTTCAAGACTTCACTTTCCATGTAGAGCATAGGCCAAGGAAGTTACATGGTAACGTGGATGCTCTCTCCTGAATTACCTGTTTAGTGTCTGAAGGTTCCAAACCCCCCAGCTTTGGGCAGAGGGGGGAATATATGACAGGGTCACTGGCGCTTTATGTGAAGGGAGATATGTTTCACTGCGCATAATGGCACCAGTGATGGAAAACCAGGATAGTTTTCCTCCAGCACATGACATTCTGAGAGGGTTAATTTACGATTTTATATATGGGCTGGTTTTATGTGGGCACCCATAGAGTGGGAGGGAGGGTGCTCACCATATCTCCTCCTGCAGAGCCAAAGTCAGTATAACAGGACCTGAGATGATGTCATGGTCAGATGATCATCACATGGTCTGGACTAAAAAGTCTGTATGGAGCATCAGTTGTTGTTGTGACTTGGGAGAGGAGGAAATCCCATGTGGCTCCAGGAGGAGCTAAGGACATTGTGTGGAGTTTGCGGGTGAAACCTGCACAGAAAGGACTCTTTTGCACTCTGTTTTGTTTTCCGCTAAGCCAAGAAGACTCTGCTTATTTTTTCTGAAACCTGCTTTGGTCTATGCTGACTATAATAAATCAACAGGTAATTTAGTACTAAAACATTCCTGTATCTAACTTAAGAAGCAGCTGAGCGTGTCAACCCCTCACACAGAATATTACATAGCCTCCGCTTATCATACAGGACATTACATAGCATACACTTATCATACACCATGTTCCAAATAATTATGCAACTGATATTTTTCTCTCATTTTCCTAAATGGTCAGACAAATGACAGTCAGTCAAATAAAAGTCATCACCGGTTAGAGTATACATCGAATTTTACTGAAGAAACCTCCCAATGATAACAGTATAATCTCCAAAATGAATAAAAACTCAAAATACACTGTTCCAAATTATTAGGCACAGTAGAACTTCTAAACTTTTGATATGTTTTAACGAACTGAAAATGCTCATTTGTGGAATTTGCAGCATTAGGAGGTCACATTCACTGAACAAAAAAGCTGTTTAACTCCAAAACATCCTAACAGGTCCAGTTACATGTTAACATAGGAACCCTTCTTTGATATCACCTTCACAATTCTTGCAATACAGGATATTGCATAGCATCTGCTCATCGTACAGGACATTACAGTACATAGCATCCACTCATCAGACTGGATATTGCATAGCATCCACTAATCTTACTGGATATTGCATAGCATCCGCTCATCATACTGGATATTGCATAGCATCCGCTCATCAGATTGGATATTGCATAGCATCCACTAATCTTACTGGATATTGCATAGCATCTGCTCATCATACAGGACATTGCATAGCATCCGCTCATCATACTGGATATTGCATAACTTCCGCTCATCATACTGGATATTGCATAGCATCCACTAATCTTACTGGATATTACATAGCATCCGCTCATCATACAGGACATTGCATAGCATCCGCTCATCATACTGGATATTGCATAGCATCCGCTCATCATACTGGATATTGCATAACTTCCGCTCATCATACTGGATATTGCATAGCATCCACTAATCTTACTGGATATTACATAGCATCCGCTCATCATACAGGACATTGCATAGCATCCGCTCATCATACTGGATATTGCATAGCATCCGCTCATCATACTGGATATTGCATAACTTCCGCTCATCATACTGGATATTGCATAGCATCCACTAATCTTACTGGATATTACATAGCATCCGCTCATCATACAGGACATTGCATAGCATCCGCTCATCATACTGGATATTGCATAGCATCCGCTCATCATACTGGACAGTGCATAGCATCCGGTCATCATACAGGATATTCCATAGCATCCGCTCATCATACAGGATATTCCATAGCATTTTCTCATCAAATAGGACACGACACAAGTGACCTGGGACCAGGGGCTCCTTACCTGTCCATAACACTAGGGGGCGCCCTAGCTCGCTCTGCTCCTGAGAAATTTCAGATGGCGAAGATGCCAGGGCCTACGCCCTTCCCTTTATCTTCTGAATTAGCCCTCTGTCTGTTCTCTTCCCCCACCCAGGGATGAGGGGCACTACTGTGCACCGTAGTACACTGTGGGGAAAGGGGGGGGTCGGCGGGCGCCCAAGTCCACTAGCCAGCACCACATGGACCAAGGATCGTCCCGCCTAACACCCACTCTTCCGTTAACGTGGGCATAATGCTACACAGACAACACAGGGTAAAACAGTGTGGCAATACTTTATTGAACCACAACACCCAATAGCAAATAGAACAATCCCAGCAATTTCCCCAAGATGGTGCACATTACAGGGTCTTTCCCTTCCACTGACTTGCCGGGATAATGGTAGATGATACGTCAGATCTCCCAGGGTCACTAGTCCACCTGTGATACACACACAGAGAAGAGGTAACAACTGTGACGTCTGTCTAGTGCGAGTCTGGGCTGCAAGTAAGACAGCACCCCGAGCAACCTCAAGACCCTTTACCCCTTGTGTAGTGACCACTGTGTACGCTAGGGGACGCTGTGTGGGTGTCCCAGGACGGGCCTACAGTCATATCCATTGTAGTAATGGGTATAGGATGCTGAAGGATCGTTGTGTATCTCAAGGAGGGTGGCCTTGAGATGAAGGCTTGCTTATGTGCTGATCAGCAGAGCTGATCTGTCGTTCCAGTGTGTCAGGGAGAAGCCTTCAGATGATTGATGAGACGGGCAGGATCAATTACAAATCCACCCAGGGGTGTGTTTAAGAGTGTCATAATAAAGTATATGTGTATGAATGCTTGAAAGAACTGTGATGAGGTCATAGCCATGTGACCCGCTGGGCGTGGCTACGGACCATATAAGGTAACCAGAGTAGGTCACATGAGAGTGAAAGTAGGGACCCGATTGGTCCATATGGAAGGTCTCGTGCAAAGAGATGTCTATCTTCCTGACAGCACGTGTGGACGCTGTATTTAATGGCTGCAAGTGCCTGAGAGTTCCCAGGGATAGGGAGTGAATGTCTGCAGCATGTAGAAGCAGCCATGAGGTAAAACCCTGACAGGGGATATAACTGTGTGGCTGAAAAGCCTGCGTATTGGACATTGCTAATAGAGTGAAGCTCTGTCATGGACGCTATGCTGTTTATATGAACTTCATGTTGCTGGTCATGGTTTATGATACTTAATAAACCGCATGGACTACATGGACTGTTATGATTTTATGGAAACCCGTGCCGGATCTGATTTTGTGGCTGATGAGCGAGTATCCCCTACTTGAATGACAGCGCTACCTCACACCCTATACAGGGATCTGGAATTACAGCAGAGCCCAGGAGGTAGCTGTCTGTATAAGAGCAGAGGACCAGAGCAGGACGGTCGCCAGAAAGGGATTAATACACGGGACCGAAAGTGTAGTCAGGAGTCCAAGTCAAAACCAGGCGGGCGGCAGAGGTACAAAATCAGCAGGCTGAAGCAGAGTCAAAATCCAGGCCAAGGTCAGAGTCACCGGAAGAGCAGCAGAGGTACAAAATTGGCAGGCTGAAGAGGGGTCAGAAATCCAGGCAAAGGTCGGAGTCAAGAATGGCAAATTAAACACTAGCACACTGGGGAAACCAAGACTATATCTGGCGGCCTGCAGGACAGGCCCCAAAGTATTTGAAGGATAAGGCTATCCCTCACAGGCTCACAGTCTGATGACCTCATCTGGACCGCCCCCAGAACCAGGCCAGATGGCGATGCACCAACCCCTTCACCTCTGACAGAGGAGCGGAGCCTGCGCCCACCAGATGCCTGCGCAGGAGCCCCTTCTCTGTCACCACCATCACCCACGGGAGAACCACGGTGATGCCCAACGACAGAGGCATGCGTCAAAGGAGCGGACCCACATGAGGACATAGCCCTCCTATTGCTGGCACCACCAGTCAAAGGAGTCCGGCGCCTCCCAGTGGCCGAGGCAGGAACAGCAGCCCCCGAGTCCGACAGCGACGTGACAATCCTCCTGCACTCCCCTGAGTCAGCGTCCCTATACTCCTGACGATCCCTAGGCAGGTTCCGCACCTGGCGACGAGCTGGATACCTCAAATCCCTAGCTCACCCTGCACCTATAACTTTCTAGTGAACTGGATGGTGCAGAAATTAATCCCACCACTGCACTAATACACACGCAAGGAAAATAACAAACAGGGAAAAACACCACTTAGCTTAGCTCTGTTACTATTGCTCCCAGCAACAGAGTATGACACCAAAGTTCAGCTTCACCCCTGAAGCTCGACACCTGAATTCAGCTTCCGCCTGAAGCTATTACACCAGAGCTCCCCTGAGCTGCCAGGAACTCCTCTCTGTAGTTCCTTCCTTCACCAGACTTGCTTGGAAATAAGCAATTTCACCAACAGTGAGTGAGACCTGCTACTCCTTTATAGATAGGAGCCAGGGAATCACACCTGCTTCATTATCACGTGCAATAACACTAGCGGCCACCGGGGGCAACTGAACCAAAGTAACCAAAGTGCAATGACCCTAACGGCCACCGGGGGCAAAACTAGAACAAAAACAACCACAGTGTAATGACCCTAACGGCCATCGGGGGCAAAACTAACTTTAAACCAACATCTTAAAGAAAAAAAAAGGTTACTTGTGCAAAATCTGTCATAATCCAACTTGGATCATGACAGTACCCTCCCTCAATGAGGGGCCTCTGGACCCTCAAGACCGCTCTTCACCAAAAAAAAAAAAAAAAACCACCTACAGTGAGGACGCCCAGATCCAGAGTTCACCCCAACAACTACCTGAACTTCAGGTTTATGACAAACGAGCACCGCTGGTATTGGCAATGTATGTTCCGGAGGCACCACCCATCTCCAAAGCGCCGATCTGGGGAACGAGTGGTGTATGGGCAAGTCTGTGGATAACTCCAGCTGGTAAGTCTCCGGGCCCTGGATAGCCGACACCAAATACGGCCCAATCACCTGAGAATTCCAGACCCCTGCAACACACTTCCACTGGATGTTTTTGGTGGCCACCCATACATGCTCGTTCACACACAGGTCTGGACCTGAACTTTTATTGCCATACATTCGTTTGTCACAATACGGTGAACTCTTTCTAGAACTGGCAACAGAGGCGTCCCCCTGTGTCACCACACTCACACCCCCGCAATTCACCAAGGGAAACACCACCCTCCAACCCCTCCTACTACGAGGTCTGCGCCTCTCAGGGTTGGCTAATGGCGAGGGTTGAGCCTTGCCCCTACTCTCCTGCAGCCCCTCCGCTGCTCTCACTGGAGAGAAAGGGGACGATTGTAGAGAGACGGCAGAGACAGTAGCCCCTAGGCAGCAGCCCTCACACGACTGCTCCCAGCTGACTACTTCCCTAGTCTGCCAATCTAAGACCGGGTTGTGTTTTTTAGACCAAGGGGGGCCCACAACGATAGGTGCTGGCTTTCCCTCCAAGACGTAGTATGACTGGGACTCATCATGTTGTCCACTATGCGGCTCAATGTTTTCTACGACTTGGTTTAACCCCCCTGGCTCAGTGGGACAGAGTCATTGGCCTGGACGCTAATGGGTTTGTCCGGCACTTCACACCTCAAACCATGAGTCTGGACAAACTGAGCATCCACCGGACTGACTTCTGCTCCACTGTTAACAAGCACCGGTATGCCCTCAGGTACCTCGCCAACCATCACCTCTGCTGACATAGTACCTCCTGAGGGCGAGGAGGAAATATACACTCCCAGGTCGTCTTCCTCCACACGACCAGGGGGAAACGGCTTCTCTGACAGTACAGAAGTTTCGGCGTGAGCGCCAAGGACTAAATCATTAGTCTGCTCACTACAGGGACGTACCCCTTCACCTTGGAGAACACCAGGCAGCACCATGGGGATACCAACTCCTCCCACCTGCCTGGGTACGTCCGCGCACACGAGCAAGTCCTGCTCCCCAGCAGGGACTCCAAGGCGCATCTTCGCCAAAGCCGCAAATGGACCCTCTAGTGGAGACAGGGGGTAGGCCTCAGACCCTTAATTCCGCTGCAGGTGCTGCTTAAACACATTATTCAGCTCCTCACTCATCTCAGTGAGGGCCAGCAGCAACTGCTCACCGGTCTGAACTTGGCCCATGGCTCACCAGAGAAAAATGTTATGGTTGGTGATAATGTAATGTCACATGAGACTGGATACACCGCCTCCAGCAGGGCGAATTTCTATAACACCCGTGACCTTGGATACACCGCCTCCAGCAGGGCGAATTTAAACAGAGTTAAGGGAAACACCGGGGAAA
The DNA here is from genome assembly GCF_039654945.1 of Dendrobates tinctorius. Lineage (NCBI taxonomy): Eukaryota > Metazoa > Chordata > Amphibia > Anura > Dendrobatidae > Dendrobates > Dendrobates tinctorius. The sequence goes on along the minus strand of NW_027361726.1, from coordinate 723,008 downwards.
CAGTTACAATGGAGGGCCCTGCAATAGGGAATGGGGACGTGGAGACCTCCTGCACTCCCCTGAGTCAGCGTCCCTACACTCCTGACGATCCCTAGGCCGGTTCTGCACCTGGCAACGAGCTGGATACCTCAAATCCCTTGCTCTCCCTGCACCTATCCCTTTCTAGTGAACTGGATGGTGCAGAAACTAATCCCACCACTGCACTAATACACACACAAGGAAAGTAACAAACAAGGAAAAACACCACTTAGCTTAGCTCTGTTACTATTGCTCCCAGCAACAGAGTACGACACCAAAGTTCAGCTTCACTCCTGAAGCTCGACACCTGAATTCAGCTTCCGCCTGAAGCTACTACACCAGAGCTCCCCTGAGCTGCCAGGAACTCCTCTCTGTAGTTCCTTCCTTCACCAGACTTGCTTGGAAATGAGCAATTTCACCAACAGTGAGTGAGACCACCTGCTACTCCTTTATAGATAGGAGCCAGGGAATCACACCTGCTTCATTATCACGTGCAATAACACTAGCGGCCACCAAGGGCAACTGAACCAAAGTAACCAGAGTGCAATGACCCTAACGGCCACCGGGGGCAAAACTAGAACAAAAACAACCACAGTGTAATGACCCTAACGGCCACCGGGGGCAAAACTAACTTTAAGCCAACAGCTTAAAGGGAAAAAAAGGTTACATGTGCAAAATCTGTCATAATCCAACCTGGATCATGACAGCGATGTTCAATGGATCATATCTGCATCCTTCCAACCGAAGCCGAAAACCCCTATGTTGATTCCTATAGAATCATAGATCTGTGTTCCTTGTGATGGTGCCATAATGAATTGGCTGCAGTCCTGTCTCTCGGCCGTTGAGTGTTTTGCAGAATGTCCGACTGGTAGCTCTGTGTGATGAGATCTCTGAGTCTTTTTATACCCGAGGCATGTAAGCTATTTTTAGAATTACCCAGTGTCCTTCAGTCTACCCTCACATTCTTTCCCTCTTTACTTTCGAAGTCAACAAACTGGTTCTAGAATACAATGCACAATTAGCATATCAGCACACCTCAATAGACAAAGATAAACACTCACTATGTTTTATGGTATATCAATTTACAAGTCACTATTACAGACTTACACAGTATGTTAAATGGTACATCAGCCCGCAAGTTTGTCCTTCTGACCCACCAGAAATCCAAATCCAAAAGTCAATATACAGATAAAAAGTCAATTCTTCTTGGTTGGCAAAAACATAGTCATCTGGGTAATTAAGATATACTCTGGTTTCTTCACATACACCAACCCGATAAACAAGGCAACACAAACAAGGGCTAACAGAAAACACCAGGCATAAAAAATATTCACTCACATATAAGAGGAATGCACCGGGGTGTGAAGGTAAGGAAATAAACCAAAACAGAGAAGTCGAATTACCACGAATATAAACCAAGCAACAGTCACTAATAACTCCTCCAACTCTCCTCATAAGAACTTCTCTCCCACTGTTAGCCATGCAGCAAATGCTAGCTCTGACAAGGATTTGTATCAGAGCACAGATTATAAAGGGAAAAGGAGTGGCTAACCGAGTTCAGCTGTGAGCACAGGGATTTCTAACATGACGGATTAACCCCTGTTCTGCCAGAAGAAATCAACACATTTAAAATAAAGGAGAAGTGCTTCCTCTCAGCAACGGAGTAGGAGCAATCAGACTCTGCAGTCTTCTGGCTCCACACTGTCGCGGTAACACCGTGACAGTAACCAACTCTTCTACTAGGGACCTCTGAAAAATCAGGACCAGGCCAATCGGGATGGGCCACTTGAAAAGCCTGGACCAGTCTGGCTGCATGAACGTCAGATGCTGGTACCCACATTCTTTCCTCAGGACCGCACCCACTCCAGTGTACCAGATACTGAAGAAACTGATGAACAAGATGAGAATCCAACATCTTCACAATCTGAAGCTCCAAGTTTCCATAGACAATGACAGGAGATGGTGGTAGAGGTGATGATGCTGAAGATGCAATGTATTTTTTGAGGAGAAATCGATGGAATACATTATGGATCCTAAAGGTAGGCAGTAAAGCAAGGTGAAATGCTACGGGATTGACGATGGCTATGATTTTATAAGGAACGATAAACCTGGGACTCAGTTTACAAGATGGAACCATCAACTTAATGTTCCTAGAGGACAACCACACCAAATCACCAACACACAGGCCCGGACCCACCAAACGTCTTCAATCAGCCGCACTCTTATATTTGGATTTCATCTTCCTCAAATTATTCGTAACCCCCTGCCATATGGAAAAAATGGAAGATGAAAATCATTATTCCTCTGGTAATCCAGAAGGGCGATTACTAATAAATGAACTAAACTGAGGATTGAACCCATATGCCCCGAAAAACGGGGACTTACCGGTCGATTCCTGACCAATTATTTACAGGGAATTTGGCTAACGATAAATAAGTAATCCAGTCCTCCTGATTTTCACATACAAAACAACAGAGATACGTCTCTAAATTCTGGTTTACCCACTTAGTCTGCCCGTTAGACTGTGGGTGAAAAGCAGAAGAAAAAGACAAATGAATCCCCAGACGGGTGCAAAATTCCTCCCAAAACTTGGAGACAAACTGCACCCCCGATCAAAAACAATATCAGTCAGGATCCCAAAGCAATTTAGCTATTTCCATGATGAAAACTTGTGCCAAGGATTTGGCATTCAGTAAAGCGATAAAATGAGACATTTTATTAAAGGGAATCTGTCACCTACCCTTTGGCGGGCGATTCAAGCGAGGTCAGTCCGGTCCGATGGGCGGTGTTCCCGATGTGTGCCGCCTCCCCATCCTTGCCCGCCGTCCGCAGGTTATTGCTGAATTGGAGTTGGTGTACGCCATTTTTTGCGCGCGCTAAGCATTCATAGCTAGTGCACGCGCAGTATGCTTTACCCAACTGCGGGCAAAGCCGAAAAGTCGGACTGCGCATGCACCGGTTAACTAAGCCCCGAAACACAGCAAAATACTTCCGGGGCTTAGTTAACCGGCGCATGCGCAGTCCGGCTTTTCGGCTTTGCCCGCAGTTGGGTAAAGCATACTGCGCGTGCACTAGCTATGAATGCTTAGCGCACGCGCAAAAAATGGCGTACACTTACTCCAATTCAGCAATAACCTGCGGACGGTGGGCAAGGATGGGGAGGCAGCACACATCGGGAACACCGCCCATCGGACCGGACCGACCTCGTTTTCATCGCCCGCCAAAGGGTAGGTGACAGATTCCCTTTAAATCTATCTACCACCACCAGAATTACAGTATTCCTTTCCGACACGGGAAGATCCGTGATAAAATCGACTGACAAGTGAGTCCAAGTTCTGCTGGAAATCTCCAATGTTTGGAGAGCCCCTGACAGACGAGTATGAGAGGACTTAAAATGCAAACAGACACTGCAGGCGACTACATACTCCCAAACATCCTGATGAGCACCTGGCCACCAAAAACGCCAAGTAAGCAGATCAACAGTGGCTTTATTACCAGGGTGTCCGTCCAAGACCGAATTGTGATGTTCGCTAAGGACTCTAAGATGAAGATTAACAGGAACAAACAGTTTACCAAGTGAACAGGCAGCAGGGGTGACCCCTGAGCTTCAACAACCTGTCTTTCTAGATCGGAGGAAAAAGAGGTCATATCCACCCCTTTTTGAAGAATAGGTACCGGTTCACACTTATCTCCTCCCCCAGGAAAGCGACGGGATAAGGCATTTGCCATAATTTTTTGTTCCCCGGCCTATAAGTGACAAAAAAGTTAAATCTGGTAAAGGACAATGCCCAGCTTGCCTGTCGAGGTGTTAGACGTTTCGCCGATTTCAAATAAACCAGATTTTTATGATCCGGGATTACCGTAACTGGGTGAACTGCTCCCTCCAAAAAAATGATGCCACTCTTCAAAAGCCCACTTAATTGCAAAGAATTCCCTGTCACCATTGTTATAATTTTTCTCAGCAGGTGACAGTTTTTAGAAAAATAAACACATGGTTGCCATTTATCAGGACACACCCTGGGACAATACAGCCCCTACTGCCACCTCAGACGCATCGACCTCAACAATTAAAGGCTGAGAGACATCAGGTTGTATAAGGATCGGTGCAGAAGAAAAACACCATTTCAATGTATCAAATGCCTCCCTGGCAGGACTGGACCACTTGGAGAAGTCCGTCCCCTTCCTCGTCATATCTGTAAGGTCTGGTTCACATAGAGATATGGCAGTCCGTTTAACGGATTGCGTTACAACGCGGCATTAACATGATGTAAAGAATCGGCATGCGTTAGCGATGTGCCATCATGATGTGACGGACCCTCATACACGTTCTGCAGCGTTCGAGGGTCCGTCACTGCTAGCGCAGATGGAGCAGCTGCGTTAGTGTGATCGCATAACGTGATCAAAATAAGAAGTAACGTTAGTGCATTCCGTTTAACGCATGCATTGAATGGACTGCTCTAATGCAATGCGAACCTAGCCTAAGAGGTTTGGCTACTACCGAAAAGTTTTTTATAAATTTACGGTAGTGGTTGGCGAAACCTAAAAACCGCCTTCAAATCCTCAGGACGATCCCAATCCAATACCACCCGGACTTTCGCCAGATCTATGTGAAAGCCGGATGAAGACAACACATATCTTAGGAATCTCCTCAACCGAGAACATACACTTCTCCAGTTTGACATATAATTTATTGTCTCGGAGTATACGTAAGACCTGTCCGACATGTACCTGGTGTGACTCAAGGTCAGGTGAATAAATTAATATGTCATCCAGCTAGATAACCATGAATCTACATACCAGGTGACAAAAATGTCATTTATGAAGTGTTGAAAGAAGGCGGGCGCGTTCGTCAACCCAAAAGGCATCACCAGATTCTCATAGTGTCCCTCAGGTGTATTAAACGTTGTTTTTCTCTCATCCCCCTCTTTAATGCTGAGGTCCATCTTAGAGAACCATTTTGCCCCTACAATTTGGTTAAAGAGGTCTGGAATGAGAGGAAGCGGATACAGATCATGGACAGTGATCAAATTGAGTTCCTGGAAATCCAGGCAAGGGCGTAACCCCCATCTTTTTTCTTCACAAAAAAGAACCCCGTGCCAACAGGGGATGAGGATGGTATGTTATGACCCTTAGCCAGGTTTTCCGTGACGTAGTCCTTCATGGCCTGTCTCTCTGGACCAGAGATATTATAGACTCTGCTCTTCGACAGCTTGGCACTAGGAACGAGAGTAATGGCGCAATCATAAGGACAATGGGCAGGGATTTCTTGGCTCTTCTGCTCCGAGAACACATCCCTAAAATCCGACAGGTATCTAGGCACAGACTCGGTATCCACCTTAACCAACCAGGTACTCAGTGTCCTTGACAATACGCACTATTTTTAACTACTTCCTGAGCCTGCCAGTCTATTACAGGATTGTGCAGAGCGAGCCAAGGAAGTCCCAGTACCACAAATCAGGGCAGACCCTCTAGCACATAACAGTCTAACACCTCAGAGTGCATGGCCCCCACCTGAAGTTGCAAGACTCGGATAACTTGAGTAAAATGCCTCTGTCTCAAGGGGGTCAATGGCAATTATGGGTATGGGTCTGGACAGAGAGAGTAGGTGGGATGAGACTCTGGACTCTGGACCTGGACGAACCTACCATTGATCAAATTAAACCCTGCCCCACTGTCCAGAAATGCAGACACGTCCACCTCCCCGCAACCCGGGCCATCGTCTTTCCGGCGGTTGTTTACTATGAGGTCAAGAAGGACATGTGCCCACGAAATTGCCCTTTTTACCACAAAAGAAACACACTCCCCCCGGCTTACGCCAGACAACAGACAATTTCCCAGGATGTGATGCTGCACCCACCTGCATGGGTTCCTCAGCAGGCTCAGTGCTACCTCCCTTGATCCCAGACCCCAGAGGTGACTCCCTATGTCTTTTGCGAAAACGGCGATCAGCCTGGATCACCGGAGCCCACCTTTGGAACTCAGCGCAATATTCCTCAGCTGGCCAGTCTCCCTGCTGAAGTTGGCGCAGTGTGGACTCAGCTAAGGAGTGTGGTGTACCACACAGCCAATCCCTGATTGTAGGCTGGCTGTTTCATTTGATATTTATGCACCTGTGCAGCTGCCAATTTACTTGGGTACGCTGCACCCTGTATTAGTGCAGATGCATTTAGGCCTATCTGGTTTGTATCTGAATTTTTTGGAGGATTTTTTCCTCTTTTTGAGGTTTTCATCATATATAAGGCCCTGTGCACAAAAAAATCCCTCCACCATCTGAAGCGACTGAGAGTCAGACGGGAAAGAAAACGCCCATTCTTGGAGGTACCCCTGGAGAAGCAAGATTACTATACCCACACTTTGCTCCTCTGTACCTGAGGAAACCAGACATAACCTGAAGTACAGTTTACAGGCCTCCCGGAACACAGCAAACTTGTCACGCCCCCGGCGAACCTGTCAGGCAACACGATCTTGGGCTCCATTATGGTTTGCTGGGAAGATGGGAGCCCCACACCAGATGTATCAGGGTGCTGAAAAACTACCATGTGTAAATCCGCCACCTCCAGACTGAGCTGCCACAGTTGCCCTATCAGAGCAGAGACTGGATCCATAATGGATCAGAAAAAACGGTTACAGTAGAGCAAATGTCAGGACACAGCTGTTGGGATAAAAACTGAGGAAAGAAAGAGCGCAATAGGGTCTTATCTGGGTAAAAGTTGGAATAAATTCAAATGGAATCTACTCACCTTTACCGAAGCAGATTAAAGCATGTAAATCAATGTCAGCCTGCTGCACGCCCGAGGTTCACAACCGTGACCGCCAATGTAACTCCTTTTGGATAAAATATTTAGGCTTACTGTGCGCTGCTGAGACCAGGATAAAATTCACCACATAAGGAACTTTTTAAATCTTTATTCCCAACGCGTTTCAAAGTGAAAAACCACTTCTTCTTCAGGGGATGACATATAGTGACTAGATACAGCCTTCTCTCATTAAATACAGCCAATATTTGAATTTGGGCGCCAAAAACTCACATGGGATGAGGGGACAGATGTCAAAGTTCAAGGGTTAATAGTGCGCAAAAGGCATTTACAAATGTTCTTATTACTTAACAACTTTCATATCATTTTCTTCTTTTTTTCAGTATATGTTATAAAATTCCTTTTTGCTTCATATATTCTTATACATTATCTGTAAAATACAAATTAAGAGAGTATAATTGTTAAGTAATAAGAACATTTGTAAATGCCTTTTGCGCACTATTAACCCTTGAACTTTGACATCTGTCCCCTCATCCCATGTGAGTTTTTGGCGCCCAAATTCAAATATTGGATGTATTTAATGAGAGAAGGCTGTATCTATTCACTATATGTCATCCCCTGAAGAAGAAGTGGTTTTTCACTTTGAAACGCGTTGGGAATAAAGATTTAAAAAGTTCCTTATGTGGTGAATTTTATCCTGGTCTCAGCAGCGCACAGTAAGCCTAAATATTTTATCCAAAAGGAGGACACAGCTGTTGTGTGACCCGGGACCAGGGGCTCCTTTCCTGTCCCTAACACTAAGGGGGCGCCCTAGCTTGCCCTACTCTCCGGGATACTTCTGAAGGTGAAGGTGCCGGGGCCTCCGTTCTTGCTTTATCTCCTGAGATAGCCCTCTGTTCTCTTCCTCGACACAGGGAGAGGTACGCTACTGTGCAACATAGAACACCAACCCAACAAACAAGGTAACACAATCAAGGGTAACGAGAAAACTCCAGACATACAAAATATTCACTCACATATAACAGAGGAATGCACATGAGTGTGGAGGAAGGGGAATAAACCAAAATAGAGAAGGATAAGGAACTACCACACGTACAAACCAAACAACAGTCACAGATAACTCATCCAGATCTCGTTCTCATATGAACTCCTCTCCTACCATTAGTCATGCAGGAAATGCTAGCTCTTATAAGGATTAGAAACAGAGCCCAGTTTATAAAGGGAAAAGAAGTGGCTTTGCTCAACTGTGAGCAAAGGTATTTCCAACATGGCCGATTAACCCCTGTTCTGCTAGAAGAAATAAACATTTAAAATGAAGGAGAAGTGCTTCTTCTCAGTGCCGGAGTAGGGGCAATCAGACACTGCGGTCTTCTGGCTCCACACTGTCACGGTAACCCCGTGACAGTTAAACTGATAAATCATGCAGTGACCATAGATATAATTAGTTTATAACAAATGCAATTTAAAAATGCTTTCTGGGGATTACATCACTGAAGCTACCAACCTCGATTAGAGGAGCCCAAACACATTTTTTTGCATGGGGGCCCGAAGCTGCAGGTATCAGCCTCTGCACTAATCCTACCTTTATTCTGTCTATATTGGCTTCCATCTTCAGTTGTTCTACCAGTTTTCTGGCTTGGGCTATGTTGGCTGTGTTATTGCTTGCCATTAGGCTGCAGACTTGGGTTCAATGTTGTGCTGTAAAGGAAAAAAAAAAAGACTGGAATTATTTGAGAAGATGCATGTGATAAGGTCAGGTAGGACCTAGAGGTAGGGTGATGCCCCAACAATTGTTGAGGCCTCATCCTAACAATTCTCAATCACCCTGAGAAGAGATGAACATGGGAGCCTCAACCCCCTGGATCTCACAGGATCAATACCACTGGTATGACCTTTCCATTCTTAGAAGTATTGATTTTGGAAACCTACTGGAGTCAGTAGTATGTGAGATGTGGCAGAGAGAGCTGAGCTGTTACATATTGAGATGGAAGTCATGCAATGACTTTGTGCCAAAGGAAAGTAGTCAATCGTGCGGTAGCAAATAGTGACATCAACCAGCAGCACAATATGGACAGACCGGAGACCACAAAATAAACTAAACAAAAATTTCTTCTCCTGCTAACTACCAGTTTAGGTACTTAATTTAAAAATTATATTCTTTTAACCCAAAAAAATCTATACTAAGTGTGTCCCTCCTGTGCCACTTGCTCTTCACTGTCTGTTGTTAAATGTAAAATTTAACAGGCAGCAGTAATACCAAAAAAATATAGAGAGTCGAGATAGGTCTTGGTCTCTCTGTGGGAAGTGGGAGCAGGTCTATGTCTCTCTATGGGAAGTGGGAGTGAGTCTTGGTCTCTCTATGAGAAGTAGAGGCGGGTCTATGTCTCTACAAAAAGTGGGGGGTGACTCTGATTTTCTATAGGAAGTGGGGGCAGGTCTTTGCCTCTCTATGGAATGTGGCAGAGAGTCTTGGTATCTCTCTACAGAAAATAGGGATGGGTCTTGGTCTCTCTGTGGAAGGTTGGGACGGGTCTTGGTATCTCTAAAGAAAGTGACTACGGGTCTTGGTATCTATATGGAAAGTGGTGACCGGTCTTGGTATCTCTACAGAAAATGGTGACGGGTCTTAGCATCTCTACGGAAAGTGGGGATGGCACTTGGTATCAATGGGAAGTGGGGACAGGTCTTGGAATCTCTATGGGAAATGGGGACGAGTACTGGTATCTCTACAGAAAGTAGTGACGGGTCTTGGTATCTCTACAGGAAGTGGGGACAGTTCTTGGTATTTCTAGGTGAAGTGTCATGGTTTGGACGGGGTTCTTGCCCTGCACATACAGGGTTAAGTGTATGTGGCCTCTTTCTGGATCTGGGAGGGGTATTTATACTCACTCTTTACCAGGGTTCTATGTCAGCTATACTTTTGCCCTTGTCTTAGTTTATGTGACTCCTGTGCGTTTGTGCCTTGTGCAGTGTGCATGCTTCTGTGTTTTGGCTTCTGACCCGGTCTGTCCCTGTTGTGCGCTTGCCTGCCGTTTCTGTACCGTCTATTGCCCGTTCTGGTTTACTGATCTCTTGCTAAGTCCTGACTATCCGTTCTGCCTGCTGATTTGGTACTGTGTGTCTATTTTCCTGGTTTCTGACTTCGCTACGTCTCTAGTGATTCTCCTGTCTATGTCCCTGGTACTTCTGCTGTCCGTACGGTTGTGACCCTTAGCCTGTCCCTGACATCCCTCCTGTCTAGCGCTCATCGGCGCTTCTGTTTGTGCTATACCTGCTGGTAGGATCCTTATTTCTGGCCGGCATTTCTCTCTGCTCCTGCTCCCTCTGTGAGACCTGCAGCCGGCCCCGACCCTTGGCAGTCACGTGCTTCAGGTCCTGTTTGCCTGAAGCACACATCTCCACCGCTGATACCCAGCTCCACAGGTAGTTTAGCATTGTTTGTTCTACTCAGGACACGCACACTAGCTCAGTGAGCAAGTGCAGGGCTTTGTTTCTGACAGGAAGTGGGGATGAGTCTTGGTATTCTCTACAAAAGTGAGAGGGGTGTTATCGCTAAAGAAATTGTCTGTCGCTATAGAAACTGTTGCAGTGCATCTGACTGCAGAAGGTCTCAGCAGTTTGCTTTGCACACTTCTTCCTGGTCCTTCTGACTCTATGACCCAGTGGCAACCTTCCCCCAGCTCTAGTTGACACACCTGGACCGGGGTGTTTATAACTCCCAACTTGCAGCTGGGAGTTGCCGGTGATATTTCCATTTCCACCTGTTGAGGCTTCGAGCTATAGCAGTCAGCTATCTTCCTCCTTGGTGTTGCTGGAGGATGTCTGTGTAACATCTCTGAGTATTCCCAAGATAAGTGTTCTCCGTGTTTGTCTACCACAGCTGTCTTTAGTGGTAGTGTGGATTGACTAATGCACATCCTACTCTTCCCTATGCAGGGCTTATCGCCAGGGTAAGGCAGGAATTAGGTTCCTGCTCAGCGATAGGTGCAGATCCTATTTAGGGACGATTAGGCCAGACAGGGTGACATTAGAACTGCCTAGGAGTCACCACTCCCCCCTTTCCTAGTGTTGGGTTCCCTTCCCCTTATCCCTTTGTGTTGCACTTAGTGCTTCCTACACTGTGCGTGACACGTGGTATCTCTATGGAAAGTGAGCACGGGTCTTGGTATCTCTATGAGAAATGGGAATTAGTCTTAGTATCTCAACAGAAAATGATTACAAGTCTTGCTTCGCTATGAAAAATGGGAATGGCTCTAGGTATCTCTATGCGGAATGGAGACGGATCTTGATATCTCTGCCGAAAGTGGTGACAGGATTTTGTATGTCTTTGGAAAGTAGTGGAAGGGACTTGATATCTCTACGGAAAGTGCTGATAGGTCTTGGTATATCTATAGAAATAGTGATGGATCTTGGTATCTCTATGGAAAGTGGTAATGGGTCTTGGTATTTCTACAGATTGTGATTACGGGTCTTGGTATTGCTACAGAAAGTGGGGATGGCTCTTGGTATCTCTACGGAAAGTGGTAACGGTTCTTGATATCTATACAGAAAGTGGAGACAGATCTAGGCCAGAACGGGTCTTGGTCTCTTTTACTAAATAAAAGCAAGTCTTTGTCTCTCCACAGGAAGTAGGACGTTTGTCTCTCTATGGGAAATGTTTTTCTTTGCGTCTTTACAGTAAGTGGCATGATGGGGGCATCTTTGTCTCCCTACTGGAAGTAGATATGAATCTTCCTTGTCTTTCTTCTACCAGTTCCCTTGCTTGTCTATCATACCACATACAGGCATGTCAGAAAGGCAGTCTCTCAGTAAATATCAAGCAAGCCATGGAAATGATAGAAACAATGCATTCTGGAATGTTAGCGAAGGGAAATTCCAGCTCCAATAGTAAAAAGATGATAAAAGAAAGGAATTAATCAGCATAAAAACTTATGATCATTCCTGACATATTAGACTGGTACGTGCACCAAAATAAGTTTTAATTTGTTGTCGGAGATAAGGGCTGCAGAACCATGACATTTTAACATCAACAAATTGGTCAGTAATGAGAAAAATTATGGTATAAGCTGCTAGAAAAGTTATTAAAATGTGGTTGTCAAACCAAGATGACAAAAAGCATAGGGGAAAGTTCCATCCAGGGGAATGAGAAAGAGAAATTACATAGTTGTTTTTTTGTAAAAATTTCTGATATTTCTTTGTTTCCCACAATGTGTAAATAATAGGAAAACCGCTATGGTTAAAGTCACTGTGATAACAATTGTACTAATAAATATTAGTTCATCCGTGGCAGCGATCTATAGATTATTTCTGTATTTTGTCAGGATTCTGTATTCTGTATTTATGCAGGATACTTTCCACGCATGCGCAGAGAGAAATGTGGATGGTAAAGTGTTTTTCCTCCCACATTTGGCAGATAATCAACATCATAATTACATTTTGAGTAAAGCTGCATTTTAATGACATTACTGTCAAGTTGAGTATAAATTAATGTGCACCTGTCACCTCTGTGCCATATCGGAGGTTTATGCTATATTGATAATGCGCGGCGGGGAATATAATGATGCTGGGAACTGCTGATTGACATTTACCAGACCTGATGTAGAAAAATAAAAAATATTGTAGAGCCACCCTTATCAATTAATCTCTAATTTTCTAACTAGAGATGGGAGCACAGCCACACAGTATATTAGTTCATTCTGCTATGGCTCAAAAGAATAAGAAACAACAACAAAAAAGTAAGTATCTACCTGAAAAACACCCTGAGATGGAGCGGTTTTTTAGCAGAACCCATGGCACCCATTAGAAATTAGAACACAAGAAAAAGACAAAACTGAGAGAGACATTTCTTTAACCCAGCATCTGATAATTTGGTAATTATTGGATATGGATCTGGGAGCAGAGATAACCAGTTCAAGATACACAATAGATGGATGTTTGCCAAACCCGCCGATTTTCACAGTGTGTGTTAGGGTGCTGAAGACCTTATTGAATTCCATATTTTCCCATGGAGATCGCCGCTCCCGGAGGCGTCTACTTTCCACAGGACTAATATTACTTTTTTTGATCCAATTCCAAGGACGGAGGTGTGAATGGAGCTATAGTGAGCATGTGTGACCGTCCAGAATGGTCACTACGGCTCCATGCATTCCGGTGACTTGGGACCACCACGTTCTCTTGATTTGTGGGACTGACGCGCGGTTATTACATACACTAAAGAGTGGGCCAGTCTGATCCAGTAGCTAGAATGAAAATAATTCCTTTAATCTGGCATCCAATAGTATTTTCATTTTTTTTACAACCTGGAAGTAGAGATAGGAGTCTGTATGTTGTCCCCATGACTGCGTGGGTTTCCTCAGGGTTCCTCAGGGTTCTCCAGTTTCCTCTCACACTCCAAGCGCATAGTGATAGGTAATCTAGATTGTGAGCCCCAATAGGGACATTAGTTTACTTTTTCAGCTCAGACCTAGTTTCTCATTGATGATAATGATATCTGTAAACACTGCGGAATATGATGACGATATATAAGCAAAGCATAATAAATAAATAACCCATGTAAATTGTCCATTCAAGATTTCTATTGGTCTGCATTCTCCCTAGAAGCAATAGTCTTCAAAGTGCTGTCTCCAGTTACTGAGAAACTACAAATCCCAGCATGCCTTTACAGACTGCACTCAGAGCATGCTGGGAACACAGGTTGAAAGGTCGCCAAACATATTACTGTAGATAAAAGTTTGCCAAACCCCTGATTTTGGAGGGATCATTTGCCCATTTAACTTGTATGCGGGTCTCCCCAGTGTCCCTGCCCTGGTATATTATAATATATACTAGATGGTTGCCCATTCTAACGCATCGGGTATTCTAGAGTATGGCCAGCTGGAGACCGACGTTCAAAAGATGGTCCAGGACGATCCACCACGATTGGAGATCTCACAGCGGGGACCTGGTCGTTTCTGCGTGTCACACTGAGGCTAAGTACCCACGTTGCAGAAATGCTGCGGAAATTTCTGCAGCATTTCCACAACTCCCGCCGTGGGAAAAACGCACGCAAATTCACATGCGTTTTCCGGCGGAAAACATGCATTTTTCACGCGATTTTCGTGTGCAGAATTCAAGCGCATTCCAAGCGATTTGAAGCATCGCTTGAAATGTGATTGACAGGTTGGTCACACTTGTCATGCAAATTGTTTGACAATTGTGATCAACTTTTTACTATTGATGCTGCCTATGCAGCATCAATAGTAAAAGATAGAATGTAAAAAATAATAAAATTTTTTTTTAAAAAAAGGTTATTTATTCTCACCTTCTGACGGCCCCCGATCTCCTCTCCACGCTCCCGGGATATTACGGTCCCAGTAATGCTTAGCCGAAGGTCTGGAGATGACGTCTCTCTCGTGAGAGCACGACGTCATCAGCGGTCTTTCACGCACAAAGCATTACTGGGACCGGAAGATCCCGGACGCGTGGTGAGAGGAGGGAAAGAGTCCGGGGGCCGTCGGAAAGGTGAGTATATCACTATTTTTTATTTTAATTCTATTTTTTACAGGTTTATGGTACCCAGGGCCTGGAGGAGAGTCTCCTCTCCTCCGGAACCTGGGTACCATCAGCACATTGAGCGCTGCGCCGGTCATCTCCTGACTGCGTCGCCGCTGACCTCCGTGCGGCAGGAGATGACCGCCGCAGATCTCCCGACGGTAGCGGTGGCGTGCGTCGTTCGAATTCCGCACCAATTCGTGACCGGACTATACCCATCGCTGATTGGTCACGGCAGGCCAGGTGTGACCAATCAGTGTCGCGAGCTTTCCGTTACAGACAGACAGACTGACAGAATTAGATGATTATATAGTAGATAATAAGAATACAATATATTCTTTTGTGCCAATCCTTCTGGCAGTGGCTCTATTGTAGAGCACGCAGGAGCACGTGGCGTTCCCATGTATGGGGCAATTTGGAGAAATAGCTTGTGGAGACACGGTGGGAGGTGTCAGTGGGTGCCCTGGTCTGCTAACTGAAACCGCATGGACCAGGGATCATCCCACTGAACGCCTGCTCTCCTTTTACCATGGACATAAAACTACTCAGACAACACAGAGTGAGGGTAAAACAGCATGGAAATATTTTATTGAACCATAAAACAGGCAGATAACACGTAGAACAATCCTAGCAAAATACCCAAAGATGGTGCAAATTACAAAGTCTCACTCTTCAGCTGACTCGCCGGGATAAGAGCAGCTGTGGCTCCAGAGCTTCCAGAGCCGAGTACCTCACCTGTGGCATGCACACAGAGAGGAGGTAACGACAAGCTTAGGAAGATGACAGTCTATTCATGTACAAGGCCAGGAGACCGGCGGGTCCCATTCCTAGCCATCACAAATGTATCCATAGGGCTCAGGTGACCAGTTGGTCCAAATCCTGACTGCCCCAAACATATCCATGGTTCAGTGATGGTCAATGGAGCAGATCTGTATTCTTCCAGTTGGGGCCTTGGTCTCCTAGGTTGACATCCTGTAGAATGACAAATGTGTGTCCCTCATGATAGACCCATGATGTTTTGGCTGCTGTCCTGTAGAGAGTCTTTGTTTCTTTGGATGTCTGGATGTGTTGGCTGAATATCTGTTTCTTTTATAGTTAACAACTGTCCTTCATCTAGTATGTGTCATGGTCTAGTCCGGAGTTTATCTTCTGCTGTCTTCACTCCGGACTGGTCATGCGGGGGTTAATCTCCTCAGCCTCGTTCTGGAGCTAGCTGGGCTATTTAAATCCCTCACAGCCTGCTGACCAGTGTTAGTGATAGCTCAAGCTTGCAGTTTAGAGCCGCTGACCCTTGTACCCTGGTGATCCTCCTGCCTTTGACTGATATTCGCGTGTATGACCCGGACTGATTTCTGACCCCGTCTCTTGGTATTCGTCTCTGCTGTTACGTTCCCTCTCTGGCATCTGACTCCCTGGCTTGTACCCCGACCACGTATTTCGTCTCACGTTTTGGACCCCGTGCTCATATTCTGGCTTTCTGACTCTCGGCTTTGGTATTTTGACTACGTGTATTGCTGCTCCTTCTGGTACGTCTGCTCCTGCTAGTTTCTGACTCGGTTCGTCTGACTATTCTCTCTTGTTACCTGTGGCACCTGTGCTGTTGCTCAGGGTTGCTGCTCTTAGTGTATAACCTCTCTTCCCTCACCAGCTCCCCCTGGTGGAGGTTTCACTACATTATGCACAGGTAAAGGTGAAAAATGGTGAAAAGACCAACGCTCATTGTTTAATTATGTATTCTATTTGCATAGTTTTTCATCATCTATTTTACAAGTCAACAAACTGTTACAGAAAATTGTCAACTTACTTGTTTTCTTGACCAACAACAAAGAAACACATAAATTAAAAAGTCAACATATAAATAACAGTCTATTCCTCCTGGCTTACTGAAAATTGACATCTGATTAATTAAGATAAAATGCTGTGTCGTCACATAGCTGTCCGCCAAGTCTTGTTCAATCTGAAGTGTATAGCGGGAAGTCTGATAATCCAGCATTTGTCAGGACCATCAAGCTTCCAATTAAAAGTATAACTAGGAGTTTACAAAAAAATATGATTGAGAAAAAAAACAAGATTTTTTCAGAAAAAAGCAAAACAAAAACATCAACTCCTTCCAGCCTCCCCCATCCAGTTCCATGAGGTCTTTCTACAGAGGTGCCAGTGGGCCACTGCTAATTGCCAGCTGCCAGGCTGACGGAAGCCATTGTTAGTGCTGGTTATGCAGATTATAGATCAACACATGAGATCATCCAGTGCCTGAAATAACAGGCAGCCATATAATTTAACCTCAAAGGAGAAAATCACACTCTCCATAATCCTGGAAAGCATAATGGCTCCTAAGACAGGCAGCAATGTCAGGGCTATACAAAGTTAATTTAGGCTTTTGACAACTCAAGTTTAAAAGATCTTTAAGGGAATGTTTAGCTAAACGAAGGGGTGGGAAACAGAATGTGGTGATCTGCTCTGGGTCCACTCTTTAGAGTAGAAAATCAGAGAATCTGCTCTATAGAAGGATCCTAATGAGAAGATCATGGCCATCCCAAAATATTGTTGCATTTGTGGATGTGTAACAAGGTGGCACAGGGTGGTAGTCACAGCCGAGTCACTTAAAGCTACAGTCCATGAACAGAGTCCACTGAGCAGTCAGCGAGCACCCCGGCCTCTTGCACAGAAAATATACAGGACAAATGCACCTCAGACAATTTACCTCTTCTCCACAGTCACTGCACACGAGCAATCAGGATCCAGGGACACCATTAGGCTGTGTGCACACGCTGTGGAAAAGGCGCGGATTCATCCGCGCGGATTTTGTACAATCCGCAGGTGAAACCGCAGGTCAAAAGACCTGCGGTTTTACCTGCGGATTGCTCTGCGGTTTTGCCCTACGGTTTTTCATCTCCTCAATGGAGGAGATGGCAAACCGCAGGAGAATCCGCAGAAAGAATTGACATGTCAATTCTTTCTGCGGATTGAAAACCGCAGATAATCCGCGCGGAAAATTCCGCACCGTCTGCACTGCGGTTTTTGATTCCCATAGGGAATCATTGTACTGTACACCGCAGCAGAAACTGCTGCGGGTCCGCAGCGGCCAATACCGCTGCGGAACCGCAGCAAAATCCGCAGCGTGTGCACACAGCCTAAAGATCCAACAGGGATAACAGTTTACTGCAGAGTAGAGATCAGGTAATAAAAGTAGAAAATGTGGAAAAGAAGGGTGGTCACAATTATCCAGGTAAACTTCTTGCTCTTTCCCTAGTTCTTTCACTACCCTAGCAGCAATGGCGGCAGCAACAGTCACAGTCCTTAAGCCAATTGCCAATTTCTGGACGCTTATAGTCCTCGGCGGAGCACTACTCAGTCCCAGTGCCCACTTCACTGCCCATGGGTCCGGGGCAGCAGTCTATTCCCCAGCCGGTGATTCCTTCTGTCCCAGACGGGGACAAACATATGCCCCAGACGGGGGCTCCTTCTGTCCCAGACGGGGACAAACACCCTGCCTCAGGTACTCCTGCCTGGTCTCTGATCAGGAAGCAGGAGCTTCCTCTTCCCTAGAGGCTACTGGCTCAGCCCCCTAAATTAACCCATTCTGTCTCTGCCTCTAGCATGTGCACAATAATACAAGTTGAGAAAGAACAGAATAAAAGGGACATCACACATTGTACTACCACATATATGAAACATTGCAAACACAGAACATTAATAAGTTAACATATGGGTACACCATTTGGGTACCGCACAAAGTGCACGGAACCAGCCCGTAGGAGCGAGAAGAGACGAGGTTCTCCACCACCTCCTTACAGATCAAGATCCTACAGGATCCCACATCCATCATGTATAAATGAAGCTTAATCAGAGTCTACCAAAATATTCTGAAACTTTCTAATACGGTTTGCGTCAATTTCACTGCATTTTCAATATTTCTGGTAGCTGTCAATGAATGGACGCATTATCTTATTAGCACCGGTGGGCATCATTTGGCAATGCATGTTTAGTTGCATAATATAGTTTTCCCCTTAGGGTACATACCCATATGCGAGAAAAAACATGTTCCGATTTCCGGACCGAAAAAACGGACGAGTGCCATGCGATTTCTGTGCGATTTTTTAAAAGGAACATCCATATGACATGCGTATGCAATCCGTATGCAATGCGATTTTAACATGAGCTTTTATATACAGCAGTTCTCTGTCCTTTACTCATCGTTTTAAGATGAAATATTCTTCAAAACACACACATACTGTATATATATTAGATATATAGATAGATAGACCAACAACTTAGTGAGATCAACTCACTGTGGTGTAGTGACCACTGTGTCCGCTAGGGGGCGCTGTGTGGGTGGTCCAGGACAGGTGTATAAGCATTTCCAGTGTCCTGATAGGAGTAGGATGCTGAATGATCATAATGTATCTCAAGGTGGGTGGCCTTGAGTTGAAGACTTGTGTATGTGTTGATCAGCAGTGATACTGCTGAGGTTCCGTGTCAATGTCTTAGAGAAGTCTTCAGGTAGCTGGAGAGATGGGCGGGACCAGCTACCTACAAATCCACCCAGGGGTGTGTCTGAAAATGCTGGTAGTAAAAGACTATGTGAGTGTGAAGGACCTGTGATGAGGTCATAGCCATGTGACCCGGTGGGCGTGGCTACGGACCATATAAGGTGGCTAGGGTAGGTCACATGGGTGAATGCTTGGACCCGGTTGGTCCGTTGTGGAAGGTCCCGCTGGGAGATGGGGCTTCCTGCCTGACAGCACGTGAAGTGGCTGTGTGTAATGGCTGCCAGTATCTGAGAGTTCCCAGGGGAGGAATGAACGTCTGGAGTCTGAAGCAACCATGAGGTAACCCTGATGGGGTGAGATAACTGTGAGGCTGAAGAGCCTGTGTGCTGGACATTGCACAACCTGTATGACTACAGGATAAACAGTGTGAAGCTCTGTCATGGACGCTATGCTGTTTATATGAATTTTATGTTGCTGGTCATGGTTTATGATGCCTGAATAAAGCTCATGGACTGTTACTGTTTTATGGAAATCCCGTGCCGGATCTGATTATTTGGCTGCCAAGCGAGTGTCCCCAACCTTGAATGACAGCGTTGCCTTACATCATTTAATATACATAAGTCATATTAGGATATTCACTGTACATAATATACAGTACAACCTTCTCAAAGAACGTGAATAATGCAAGAAAAAATCCAAATATATAGAAATTTTAAAATAGTTTTATTAATGCTTTTTTTTAAAAAAAGAACAAAGGAACCAGCAAACAGTTGACAAAATACAGTACCATAATATAAGGAGATAATAATCACATGATAGATATAGGGGCCAAAAATATATAAAATTGATCATACATAATCCTAGAGATATTCAGTACAAAGTGCAATAGTGATCAGAAAAAGAATCTGAAGTAAAGTGCATAAAGAATGCAAACAGAATTATAAATACCAGTAATAAATGGCCCAATAATCTTCAGCTCCAACACATGTGTCGCCTGTTGTGGCTTTCTTAAGGAGTCGACTCCTGACATATATACAGCTCTGACAAAAATTAAGAGACCACTGCAAAATTTTCAGTTTGGCTGATTTTTCTCTTTATAGGTATATTTTTGAGTAAAATGTAAATTGCTCTTTTATTATACAGTTTGGGCCATTTATATGGCTACACCTAAATAAAATGGGAATGGTTGGTAATATCAACTTTCTGTTTGTGGCACATTAGTATATGGGAGGGGGAAAACTTTTCAAAATGGGTGGTAACCATGGCAGCCATTTTGAAGTCATCCACTTTGGATCCAACTTTATTTTTTTCAATGTGAAGAGGGTTATGTGACACATCTATCTTATTGAGAATTTCACAAGAAAAACAATGGTGCACTTGGTCTTAATGTAACTTTATTCTTTCATGAGTTATTTACAAATTTCTCTTTGTTTACAGCCATTGATATGTTGCAGAGGTTAACATGTGAGGAGAAAGAACCATTCCCATTTTGTTTAGGTGTATCCATATAAACGGCCCACTCAAAAAGGTTTGCGTCATCACTGAACATAATGTTCTGTGTAAACTGAGGGTCCTGTTCCAATTTTTGTTTTGCCTATTCTGCAAATTCAGCACGCCGATCTGGGTCACCAACCATTCCCATTTTATTTAGGTGTATCCATATAAATGGCCCACCCTGTATAAACTACTGACAACATGTCTTCGAGTTTCCAAGTACTAAATTTTGTATTTATTTTCAGAAAATGAAAAATGGTCAAAAGAATGCAGTGCTTGCAGACCTCAAATAATGCTAAGAAAACAAGTTCATAATCATTTAGAAACAACAATACTAATGTTTTAACTCAGGAAGAGTTCAGAAATCAATATTTGGTGGAATAACCATGATTGTTAATCACAGCTTTCATGCGTCTTGGCATGCTTTCCACCAGTCTTTCCCACTGCTTTTCGGTGACCTTATGCCCCTCCTGGTACAAAAATTTAAGCAGTTCTTTTTTGTTTGATGGCTTGTGACTATCCATCTTCCTCTTGATTACAGTCCAGAGGTTTTCAATGGGGTTCAGGTCTGGAGATTGGGCTGGCCATGACAGGGATTTGATGTGGTGGTCCTTCATCCACACATTGATTGACCTAGCTGTGTGGCATAGCGCATTGTCCTGCTGGAAAAACCAGTCATCAGAGTTTTGGAACATTGCTTGAGCAGAAGGAATCAGCTGTTTTTCCAGGATAACCTTGCATGCAGCTTGATTCATACGTCTTTCGCAAAGATTAACCTGCCCAATTCCAGCCTTGCTGAAGCACCCCAGATCATCACCAATCCTCCACCAAATGGTACAGTGGGTGCAAGACATTGTGGCTTGTACGCCTCTCCAGGTCTCCGTCTAACCATTAGACGACCAGGTGTTGGGTAAAGCTGAAAATTAGACTCATCAGAGAGGATTACCTTATGCCAGTCCTCTATGATCCAATCCTTATGGTCTTTGTCAAACTTCAGCCTGGCTCTCCTTTGCTTCTCATTGATGAAAGGCTTTTTTCTAGCTTTACATGACTTGAGCCCTGCCTCTAGGAGCCTGTTACAAACTGTTCTTGCCATACACTTCACCCCAGCTGCCATTTGCTATTCCTTTTGTAGGTCACTTGATGTTATCCTGCGGTTGCTGAGTGACATTCGAATAAGATGACGGTCATCCCTCAGTGGAGAGTCATTTTCGCCCTCTGTCAGTCTGTAGCTTTGTTATCCCCAATGTCTGCTGCTTGACCTTGTTATAATGGACAGCCGTCTTAGAAAGTTTAAGGATGGAGGCAACATGACGCTCACTGTATCCCTCTGCTAGTAAAGCCAGAATTGAGCCCTTCTTTGCCTCACTCAAGACTTTTCTTTTCAACTCCTTTGGCATGGTTAAAAGTTATTTTTTCATTCCTATTACTTTTGGGATATTATTAACCCTTGTTTTGCCATCCAGCTTGTCCTATTGCAAGAGGAACACCACAGCAGGGTTTTTTATACTTTCCTTCATTAAATAAGATTTCCAAATGAATTGAAAAGATCCAGCTTCTTGTTCCTGAAGAAATTTCCTTTATTGGACAAATTGTTTAAAAACTAACTTCACATACATCATTGTGTCGTCACCATATTATGGGACAGAACAGACGCATTTCAAGCTTAGCAGCTTTTAATCATTGCTCTACACATTATCCATTTTGACAATGTTATATACTAGTGGTGGCTACACCAGGTGTGGAGTATCATTAAACTAATGTTCATTAATTAGTCAAAACCTGATACATATTCAAAGATGTACCGTATATAGCACACCACATATAAGACGATATAAAAAATAATATAAATTCTTTAGCAAAATGGCCCCCAAACACATCAAAAATAACCAACAAAATTATTAAAGCAAAAAAAGAAATCTAAAATAAACAAATAACTCAAAAAAAAGCAACAAAAACGCAAGGAAAAAATTCCAATCAGGTATAATGGTATGTTAGATTACCCTGTAAGATATTCCTCAATTTTTCATCTTGATATAATATAGGTATATATTTAAGGATAAGATTCTTAATGTCCCTAAACTGGGGACTAAATTGGGTAACAAACTTTATAGGATTAGAAATTTTATTCATCCTAAAAAAAATTTTCTTACAACATTTCACTTCTATTTTTTGCTTCTACAGAATAAATGGCCCTATTAATCATCCATTGGGGATAACCTCTTGCTGATAATCTGATTTTTTTAACATCATTTTTATAAGTTTTGTCATCAGAGGTGTTTCACCTAATCAGAAGCACATTAAGTAGAACGAGGTGTACTCTGGTTGGAATTCAAATGACACTGGAATGGAATGGCTGTCAGACATGTAGCGAAGCTGATTTTTATAAAACTGCAGTGGCCTCTTAATTTTTGCCAGAGCTGTATATGTATATATATATATATATATATATATATATATATACACACATATATATATATATATATATGTATATATATATATATGCACACACATCTATTCTATCTGTATATATCTATTCTATTATAACCTGTCAGTGTCAAAGGCCACCGGTGCGTAAATATTGGACAGCACTCACATGGTGCGAGTACTGTAGTACTGTGCGATTTTTTTTTTCTCGCATACATTGACTTGCATAGGCGAGTCTCATTCGAGATATGCAGCAAATCACAGCATGTTGCGAATTTTTTTTCAGTACGATTTCAGCTGAGAAAAAAATTGCAGATGCGATGTAACTCATTGAATAACATTGGTCAGAGTGCCATCTGATTTTTTATCAGATTGCACTCGTCAGTTTTTCACGTAAATGGGTATGCACCCTTAGGTAGTTTATCGCAAAGAGCTTCTGTGGCCAGCTACCACTGGGGTTTTCAAATTAGCTATTAAACAATTATTTGATTTTGTGCTTGATCAGCTGTTTCACCAACAAGACCCCAGTGGCACCTTGCCACAACGTAAATGACACATCTGGTCGTACCATGCCATCTGATCAGTCTTTTCTTTAAACTAGGTCTTAATGGGCATGAATTGATGGCCACTGGTTTGACCACTGCAATTCCAACAAATTTTTCCTGCAATGGCCACTACTTGGAGAAGTATGGTATTATATGTCTTCCTGAGTGGAGGTGACTCCTGACAGCAGCTACATCCCCAACTTCTAGAGCGGGATCCTGAGCATTATGCCAGATGCTGCCATATGTACTACTACAACGTGGCTCGATGCTAACGACATTACTGCTATGATGCAATTAGTAATGACCATCATATTAAAGCAGCCCCAAGTAAATAACTAGAACAATTGTTTCTGACCCAAGAAAATATTGTCGTAAAATTAACTGTTCAAGCAGCGATGTTTTTTTTTTTTTAAATTATTTTCATTCCTTTCATAACTTAGAAACCTACTGAAGCATCAATAATGAATGATCAATGCATGGATTGTATCCAGGACAAAGCCGCCCTGTGTGACGTGACTGCACGAGATAAGAAACCAACAAGTGAGCTTGTATTCAAGTGATGAACGTTCCCAACACTAGATGGGCGGAGGGTGGTTTCCACATAAAAGAAATATTAGCATTTCAGGAACGTGATGCACAAGATATTGGGAGCAAACCAAGATCGGGGGGCAAGAAGCCAAAAGCATGGCATCAGGAGAATGACAAAATCCTAGCGACACCCCACATGCCATGCATAATACTTATAGCACATGATATAAGATCATGGGAACAGTAGATCTGACTGGACAGTGCTCATAACCAAGAATAAGGAAAATTATTGGTTATTTACAGCGAAATTCCTCTAATCTGGCATTGATCGTATGCCAGTCAGAGGGCATCAGTCAGTCAGTCATGATCAATTCTAGAAAAGGAAAAGCTAGAGTAGTCATTGGTGCAGCCATGGGGGGGCAGAGAGAGCAATTGCCCCCCTGTCCTGTGTCTTAAGTGACTAGCACATGATAAATGGGGACCCTGCTACAGATTTTGCTCTAGAGCCCCTTATGGTAGCTCTTTACCTAACTTTCATTGACTTCTCATGTCACCATGTCTTTTGAGCGATCATATGAGGATGTAAAGCACTGGTCTGATGAAAGGGGTGCAAGGAGGATGTGAAAAATTATTCTAGTGAAAAGTTCAAAGGAAGATGTGAAGAATCGTTCTGATGAAAGGATCAGTGGGGGATATGAAGAATCAATCCAATGGAAGGATCAGTAGAGGATGTGATGAATAGTTCTGATGAAGGGATCAGAAAAGGTTGTGAAAAATCATTCTGATATCAGAGAAGGAAATGAATACATTTTCTGATAAAGTGATCAGATGAGGATGTGAAGAATAGGCTCTGATAAAACAATCAGTAGAGTATGTGAAGAATTGTTCTGATGAAAGGATCAAAGGGGGTGTGAAACTTCATTCCAAAGAAAAGACTTTAAGAGGATGTTAAAGGGATCCGAAGACGTTGTGAAGAATCAGAGAACCATGTGAAGAGACGTTCTGATGAAATAATCAGATGAGAATGTGAAGAATCATTGTTATAAAAAGATCAGAGGAGGATCTAAATACGGTAATCATTCTGAAGAAATGGTAAGATGACTATGTGAAGAATCATTCTAATGAAATGATCAGAGAAGCATGTGAAGAATTGGCTCTAATGAAACAATCAGAAGAGGATGTAAAGTATCAGAAGTGGGAAGTGAAGAATCATTCTGATCCAAGGCTGAGAGGAGGAGGTGAAGACTAAAGGGTTCAAATGCGCCATTAGGAGATGTCTCCACTAAATGGACCATTCAGTTTATTTAGTCTATTTTGTAACAAATCTCTCCAGATTATATAAAATAAATATGGATATGGCCCTTTATACAAAATGTCTTTCCTCGACTTTCACTATTGCCACAGTGGCTTTCCAGACTAATGGGGTTCAGTTGTGGAGGCTGCTTCTGCACCCCTCATTCAGGTGCCTGGAGGGTTCTCCCCTTTATTTTAGGCATCTATTTTTAATTAAGTGATCTACGCTTGTCTTGTGAGGAATCCGAACTTGCCAACACTCCCAAAATGTCCAAGAAGCACATGAAAAAAGGAAGATCTCCTGATGAAAATGAAAAGATGCACATGAAAAGGAAGATCTCCTGATCTCTGAGAAAATGGGCAAATCTTCCAGCAGCACTCCCCTAACTTTGCTCATTGTAGGGACACCAAGCCCCGGTGGGAAAAGGCGCATTAAAGGCGGAATGGGGTGAAAGTGAAATTTACTGCAATGGGGGTATTGTTCAGTAAATTAAGAAAAAGTATCCCCTAAAGTTATCAAGTATGAAAAATTTAGGTCACAAATAGTAAAAAAAGTGTATAAAAATAGTAAAAAAAAAAAAAAAAGGAAAAAGAACTTACCAAAATCGGTGTGTATTCTTCTTACCGTCGCTCTACACCAACCTCTTCTACTCTCGTCTGTCAATAGAAAAGATAATGGGATGAAATTCCAGAAAACCTCGTGGGGTTATGACAACACATAACCCTAGAGTTATGCATGATCTCTTACATAAAAGCTGCAGGTAAAATCTTGTAGCTACTAGATGGAGCTCTGATTGCCAAAATTTGAATTATTAGCAAGATCAATGCATTACAAAGCTGGTTCTTTGATAACAATGGGTGCTGGGTAAGGCATTGGCAGGGCCGTCTTTAGGACTAATAGACATCAGGGCTAATAGCGGCACATCACACGGCCATTATTGGGCCCATGAGTAAGGGGGGCCTGGTGCCAGCGCTGGCTGTGCCACATTGCGTAATCAACTGTATCACCTTCATAGATATCAATACAGTTGAAAGCAATGATGCAGGAGAGAGCATCAGGTGATGCTCCCTCTCCCATAATTGCCCCTCGGTGTCTGACGCAGTGACATGCTTCATCGTGAGCCATGCTGTGTCGGGCAGTGGAGCTGCTGAGGAGAAGCGCTGCAGAAACTGGAGCAGCGGGGTAACGAGGAGAGGTTAGTATTTTTTTTACATCTGTGAGTACATGGTGGCCATAATGCTGGAGGACTACAGGGCGGCATTATTCTATATGCACTCTATGGGGTTGCAATATACTCTGTGAGAGCAGCATTATTGTATATGGGGGCTGCATTATACTATATGGAGGTTGTATTATATATGGTGGCTACATTATACTCTATCAAGGACTATGGGGAGTGCATTATACTATTAATACTTTATGGGGGCTGCATTATACTGTATGGAGAAGTATGGGGTGTGTTATACTGTGTGAAGGACTATGGGGAGTGCATTATATTATGTGTACTATAAGGGGGCTGTATTATACTGTATAGAGGACTATGGGGAATACATTATACTATATGGAGGACTATGGGAACTGTATTATACTATCTGGATGACTATGAGGTGCATTATATTGTATGGAGGCCTATGGGGAATGCATTATACTATATGAGGACTAAGGAATGTGCATTATACTATATGGAGGACTATGGGGCGTGCATTATACTATATGGAGGACTATGGGGAGTGCATTATACTATATGAAGGACTATGGGGAGTGCATTATACTATATGGAGGACTAAGGATTGTGCATTATACTATATGGAGGGCTATGTGGTGTGCATTACACTATATGGAGGACTATGGGGTGTGCATTATACTGCATGGAGGACTATGTGGTGGGCATTATACTATGTGGAATACTATGGAATTCATGAGTGCATTATACGATACGAAGGACTATGGGGTGTGTGTAATGCTATATGGAGGACTATGGAGTGTATTATACTATATGGAGGACTACGTGGTGAGCATTATATTATATGAAGAACTATGCGGTGTGCATTACACTATATGGAGGACTATGTGGTGTGCATTATACTATGTGGAGTACTATTGGGTGCATTACACTTTGAAAAATGCTGCCTATTCTTTGAGTGATTGAATTGTTTATTGTGGAACAGAAATCATAGTTCTCAGCAGCACATCGCCCGGTTTAAACTGCAGATATTCTGCTAATAACATGATACGGTATGTGGACAGAATAGTGATTGCTCTGTCCCCATCATTGTTCCTCAGTTGGTGTAAAGAGGCTCAGAAAAAGCGCTGAACGACTTCAGTATCGTCGATCACGCTCTTTTTGCGGCCTGAACTCAGCGCATGTAAATACAACTAAAATGTTTCTGTGTGATGGTGAAATATGTGAGCATTTGGGGCCCCACTTTGAACTTTTGCTCACGGCTTCACTGGCCCTGAGCGTCGGTCAATGAAAGTAAACATCCAGCAATTAAAGCTGGTCACCCCAGACCTTGTTAAAAATGCTTAAAATAGAAGTTCTCCTTTTCTGCCCGAAATCTGACAACTTGCCTGTTTACAGCTGTTACACACCTGCCTTGGTCCATTTTATTTTCTTGTTCTCCCATGTAATGAACTTCCTAGGTCTATTTAAGGCTCCCAGGACTCAAACCTGCGCCTTGGTATTGTTCCAAGACTTGCTAGTAACTCTCTTAGTTTTCTGTGCACAGTTCCAGTCCTCAGCCATCAGGATGTCGCCAGTTGTGTGTGGTTTCCAGCCTCTGAGTTAATTGTCTACGGTTTCCAATAATATTGCTACCTGTCAGTGGAGGACTTCACCTGCTTGCCTGTGGTTTCCTGTAACTTTGCTATCTGTCAGTGGAGGACTTCACCTGCTTGCCTGCGGTTTCCAGTAACTTTGCATTCTACGTGCCCATATTCCATGTGCTCCATCTGGCTGCTGCATCAACGAACACGGCCCATGTGCCCACCCGGACCTTGGGCTTACAGGATCCACCCACTGTGTGAGCCCGATGCACGTAACAACAAGAACTGTAACTCTACATTTCCCAACATGTTTTCACAGCTGCAAGGACATGATGGGAGCTGCAGATATTATCTGAAGACCCTCTTTTCCCTGCACCAGACTGATAATACCTTTATGGGGATAAAATTGCAAAAGTACTGGCTGTGTATACAAATTAGGACAAAATCCAAAGACCCAGGTTTGTGCTTAGTACAATTTGCTCCTAATTGCAGCCTAGATAGAGGTTGTTTGCAAGTGGCCAAGAGAGCATATTCTGAAGATAAACACATTACAGAGCGGGCATCTGCGGAATAACACCTGCCGGCTGTGTGTTTCTCTGTGTTAAGGCGGCTATTATAGATCTCAAACACTTCAGTGGACATTGACCTATGCAAACGAGTGTCGGCAAAACACCATTGCTTGGTTACAGATGTCACATCAGGGGCAGACCGCACGCCTCTTACTCCAATTAAAATGCTATTAATGCAGTTTCCCGAAGCTTCGTTATAAACCATGTAACGTAATACACTCATAAGGGAAATGTTCTCAATACACGGCGGGAAACTGATAGAGGTAGACACAACAATATATACGGAATAAATTATATTAAGCTTTTACTATATCTCCTAATATATGTCTCTCACCCTTCCCATGCTCTCCATTCTGCTAATGATCAAAGATTGACTTCCTCCATCATTTTCCAAAACTTTTTGTTGTGCTGCACCAGCTCTCTGGAATGCGCTACCCCAGAAATCAAGTTAATTCACAACATTGTTGAGGGCATGACCTCAAAGACATCCTGTAGGTAGACCTCACGCATTTCATAAATTGTCTCTCGTGCCTTGATCCAAAAAGTATCTCTCGTACTCCAGCACTTCACATCTGTTCAGACACACACAGATTGGGCTGGTGGTGACGGCACATGCAAGTTATGCGCACAAACGATGGACGGACTATTATTTAATACCTCTTGTCTCTCTTTTCTACTTCCTCTTAAATTCCAAGCTCTTACAAGCAGGGACCCCTCTTATAGTGTTTGGATTGTTAAAGGGGTATCATCACATTAATTAATCATCTCCTTTTCTCGGCATATGTAAGGACTGCTATATCAGTAAAGATCAGAGACTCCCCACTTTTACACAGAACAGGAATCCCGTGACCCACTTGGATACTCCTTCCAAATCGGAGACACAGGACCTCATTCTGGCGACGGAACGGTCAGGTATCCATCAATCCATGAGTTATAGCTTCAGTGGATAGTTGATGCTATATGTTTTGTTAGGTGGCACTGACTCATTTTTTATACATATACCCTTCAAATTTAAATTGCTCCGGAATATGTTGGTGCCACACAAATAAAGATGATTATTATTGGTCCCTGTGCGGCTGATAATCTAATTTCCTGACATCAAGCTTCTACACTAGGGGTAGCTCATAGCAAGCCAATTAACTAAAGCATGTTTTTGTCTGAGAGGAGGCTGAAGTATCTGGAGAAAGCCTCTGTACGGTTGTTACCCTGCCTGCACTGGACCATATCGCGAGGCAAAACAAGCAAAAAAATGACATCCATAAGATAATGGATGCAATGCTGAAGTGGAGTCCTATCTGTTTAGTTCACTGAGGATTGTCCAGAATGGATGCAATTGTAGCAAACCCTCTGCTGTGACTATTAAGTCTGTGCTGGTTCTCCAGTCTCTGGATATTAATAAGAATTGTCCCTTCAGTGACGGCAAGAAGAGAGCTTAAAAGCTTAACAAATTGCAGAACTTTCAGTTTTGTACTATCTTTCACCAACTTAAAGGGACTTGTCAGGATGATCTTACTGCTGAATCTAGTAACTTGGCTGTAAAATACCTCAAACAATAATTAAAATGATACCTGTCTTGTAGCAATGCGATGTGCCACCGCTGAGAAATCAAGGATTGAAACTACATGCAAAATACTGTAGGTCTTGAAGTGCATTTAGGGTCATGTCTATTTACTCAAAGTGACACACCCCAAAGCACTTCCATACTAATTGGCAAGCGACTTTAAAGCTTGATTTCTCAGCGCTAGCACATCGGATTACTGCAAGACAGGTATCATTTTTATTGTTGTTCCAGTACCTATACAGCCATAACAATAGTTTCAGTAGTAAAATAATTCTGATAGCATCCCTTTAAGTATTCTCAATAACAACAGTTCAAACCACAAATAATAGAATATTGTTAAGGTCACTTCAACCTCTGAATAAACAGCAGTGAAGTATCACAATTCAAATACTCACATTACTAAATCCTGCATGAGCGCAGCAAAGCAACCAGAGCTGCAAAACACAGGTGCCAATAATTCCAATAGTCCTGAGCTTTGTTCTGTAGCACACAAACAAAATGGGAATAGTGACCCAGGTCACACCAGACCTCATAAATAAGGAAAAAGATATTGGGAATTGCACATGAGAGAAGTGCAGCACTGAGATAAAGTATAGAGTAACAATCCCATACATCTGCCAACTTGTCCATTCTGATTGGAGGAAAGCGTCCATCTCTGAACTCCGGAGAAATGACTGGATGAGTTATAAAGATAGCTGTGCTTGGTGGCAACAAGTTTTTTTTTTTCAATAGCAGATATAACAGCTAAAACTTTTTTCTATCCTGACCAAAAAGGACGACTCAGAAAATTTTGAAAACATTTTTTTACTTCTGTATCCACCATTAAGGCCAGCGATATACCACCCTCTACAGGCAAAAGTATTACGTGACCCTACCTTATGCAAAGTTTCTATTTAGACAGGAAGAGGACTAGAGCTCTGGTGCCACCTATTGGAAGTAGCAATGCTAAAAGTTAATCAACCCTTTAATGAGTCTTGCCCATGACATATGATAAAAGCCAAGCCAGAATCTGAATTTGCAGACATGTGTTTCGGTGTGTTTGTCCCTCCTCAGTGCAAAGCATAAGATCTGATTTTTGCTGCATGAGAGGCCTCTGACTGGGATCTAAGGGGTAACATTTCTCCTTGTGGAGAATGACATGCCTGATATCCCAGTGTAAGGAGACTTTTAGGCCATGCTCCTTTGGGAAATTAAAAAATTAACCCCTTCATGACCCAGCCTATTTTGACCTTAATGACCTGGCCATTTTTTGCAATTCTGACCAGTGTCCCTTTATGAGGTAATAACTCTGGAACGCTTCAACGCATCCTAGCGATTCTGAGATTGTTTTTTCGTGACATATTTGGCTTCATGTTAGTGGTAAATTTAGATCGATAATTTTTGCGTTTATTTGTGAAAAAATCAGAAATTTGGTCGAAAATTTTGAAAATTTCGCAATTTTCAAATTTTGAATTTTTATTCTGTTAAACTAGAGAGTTATGTGACACAAAATAGTTACTAAATAACATTTCCCACATGTCCACTTTACATCAGCACAATTTTGGAAGCAAAATATTTTTTTGTTAGGAAGTTATAAGGGTTAAAAGTTGACCAGTGATTTCTCATTTTTACAACAAAATTTACAAAACCATTTTTTTTAGGGACCACCTCACATTTGAAGTCACTTTGAGGGGTCTATATGGCAGAAAATACCCAAAAGTGACACCATTCTAAAAACTGCACCCCTCAAGCTACTCAAAACTACATTCAAGAAGATTATTAACCCTTTAGGTGTTTTACAGGAACTAAAGCAACATGGAAGGAAAAAAAGGACATTTTAATTTTTCCAACAAAAATTTTCTTTCAGCATCAATTTTTTCATTTTCACATGGGCAACAGGATAAAATGGATCCTAAAATTTGTTGGGCAATTTCCCCTGAGTACACCGATACCTCATATGTGGTCAAAAACCACTATTTGGGCGCACGGCAGGGCTCAGAAGGGAAGGAGTGCCATTTGACTTTTTGAATGGAAAATATGCTGGAATATTTAACGCTTGCCATGTCGCGTTTGGAGAGTCGCTGTGTGCCTAAACACTGGAGCTCCCCCACAAGTGACCCCATTTTGGAAACTAGACCCCCCAAGGAACTTATCTAGATGCATAGTGATCACTTTGAACCCCCAGGTGCTTCTCAAATTGATCCGTAAAAAAAAAAAAAAGTACTTTTTTTCACAAAAATTATCTTTTAGCCTCAGTTTTTTCATTTTCACATGGGCAACAGGATAAAGTGGATCCTAAAATTTGTTGGGCAATTTCTCCTGAGTACACCGATACCTCATATGTGGGGTCATAAACCACTGTTTGGGTGCACGGCAGGGCCCGGAAGGGAAGGAGCGCCATTTGACTTTTTGAATGGAAAATTAGCTCCAATCGTTATCGGACACCGCGTTTGGAGATCCCCTGTGTGCCTAAACATTGGAGCTCCCCCACAAGTGACACCATTTTGGAAACTAGACCCCTTAAGGAACTTATCTAGATGTGTAGTGAGCACTTTGAACCCCCAAGTGCTTCACAAAAGTTTAGAACATAGAGCAGTGAAAATAAAAAATCATTTTTTTTCCTCAAAAATGATTTTTTAGCACGCTATTTTTTATTTTCACAAGGGTAACAGGAGAAATTGAACCAAAAAAGTTGTTGTCCAGATTGTCCTGAGTATGCTGGTACCCCATATGTG
This sequence comes from Dendrobates tinctorius, assembly GCF_039654945.1. Taxonomy (NCBI): domain Eukaryota; kingdom Metazoa; phylum Chordata; class Amphibia; order Anura; family Dendrobatidae; genus Dendrobates; species Dendrobates tinctorius. Next base: position 690,314 of record NW_027361726.1, on the reverse strand, counting down.
GGGGGGGGGCACTGTTTGGGTGCACGGCAGGGCGCAGAAGGGAATGAGCGCCATTTGACTTTTTGAAATGAAAATTAGCTCCAATCGTTAGCGGACACCATGTCGTGTTTGGAGAGCCCCTGTGTGCCTAAACTTTGGAGCTCCCCCACAAATGACCCCATTTTGGAAACTAGACCCCCTAAGGAACTTATCTAGATGCATAGTGAGCACTTTGAACCCCCAGGTGATTCACAGAAGTTTATAATGCAGAGCAGTGAAAATAAAAAATCTTTTTTTTTCCTAAAAAAAATTTTTTTAGTTGGCAATTTTTTATTTTCACAAGGGTACTAGGATAAATTGGACCCCAAAAGTTGTTGTCCAGTTTGTCCTGAGTACGCTGGTACCCCATATGTGGGGAGGAACCACTGTTTGGGCACACGTTGGGGCTCAGCAGGGAAGTAGTGACATTTTGAAATGCTGACTTTGATGGAATGGTCTGCGGGCGTCATGTTACATTTGCTGAGCCCCTGTGTGCCTAAACAGTAGAAACCCCCCACAAGTGACCCCATTTTGGAAACTAGACCCCCCAAGGAACTTATCTAGATGTGTGGTGAGCACCTTGAACCCCCAAGTGCTTCACAGAAGTTTATAATGCAGTGCCGTGAAAATAAAAAATCATTTTTTTTCCCTCAAAAAAAATGAATTTTAGCACGCAATTTTTTTTTTCACAAGGGTAACAGGAGAAATTGGACCCCAAAAGTTGTTGTCCAGTTTGTCCTGAGTACGCTGATACCCCATATGTGGGAGAAAACTACTGTATGGGCACACGTCGGGGCTCGGAAGGGAAGTAGTGAGGTTTTGAAATGCTGACTTTGATGGAATGGTCTGCGGGCGTCATGTTACATTTGCTGAGCCCCTGTGTGCCTAAACAGTAGAAACCCCCCACAAGTGACCCCATTTTGGAAACTAGACCCCCCAAGGAACTTATCTAGATGTGTGGTGAGCACCTTGAACCCCCAAGTGCTTCACAGAAGATTGTAACGCAGAGCCATGAAAATAAAAAATCTTTTTTTTCCTCAAAAAATGAATTTTTAGCTCGCAATTTTTTATTTTCACAAGGGTAACAGGAGAAATTGGACCCCAAAAGTTGTTGTCCAGTTTGTCCTGAGTACGCTGATACCCCATATGTGGGGGATGACCACTGTGACGTTTTGGTATGCAGACTTTGATGGAATGGTCTGCGGGCATCATGTTACATTTGCAGAGCCCTTGATGTACCTAAACTGTGGAAACCCCCCACAAGTGACCCCATTTTGGAAACTAGACCCCCCAAGGAACTTATCTAGATGTGTAGTGAGCACCTTGAACCCCGAAGTGCTTCACAGAAGATTGTAACGCAGAGCCATGAAAATAAAAAATCTTTTTTTTCCTCAAAAAATGAATTTTTAGCTCGCAATTTTTTATTTTCACAAGGGTAACAGGAGAAATTGGACCCCAAAAGTTGTTGTCCAGTTTGTCCTGAGTACGCTGATACCCCATATGTGGGGAGGGACCATTGTTTGGGCACACGTCGGGGCTCGGAAGGGAAGTAGTGACGTTTTGAAATACCGACTTGATCGAATGGTCTGCGGGCATCATGTTACGTTTGCAGAGCCTCTGATGTGCCTAAACAGTGGAAACCCCCCACAAGTGACCCCATTTTGGAAACTAGACCACCAAGGAACTTATCTAGACGTGTGGTGAGCAGCACTTTGAACCCCCAAGTGCTTCACAGAAGTTTATAACGCAGAACCGTGAAAATAAAAAATCTTTTTTTTCCTCAAAAATTGATTTTTTAGCCCGCAATTTTTTATTTTCACAAGGGTAACAGGAGAAATTGGACCCCAAAAGTTGTTGTCCAGTTTGTCCTGAGTACGCTGGTACCCCATATGTGGGGGGGAACCATTGTTTGGGCACACGTCAAGGCTCGGAATGGAAGTAGTGATGTTTTGAAATGCAGACTTTGATGGATTAGTCTGCGGTCGTCATTACGTTTGCAGAGCCCCTGATGTGCCTAAACAGTGGAAACCCCCCACAAGTGACCCCATTTTGGAAACTAGACCTTCCAAGGAACGTATGTAAGATGTGTTGTGAGCACTTTGAACCCCCAAGTGCTTCACAGAAGTTTATAATGCAGAGATGTGAAAATGAAAAAATCATTTTTTTCCACAAAAATAATTTTTTATCCCCCAATTTTTTATTTTCCCAAGGGTAACACGAGAAATTAGTCCCCAAAAGTTGTTGTGCAATTTTTCCTGAGTACGCTGATACCTCATATGTTGGGGTAAACCACTGTTTGGGCACACGTCAGGGCTTGGGAGGGAGGGAGCACCGTTTGACTTTTTGAACGCAAAATTGGCTGGAATCAATGGTTGCACCATGTCGCGTTTGGGGACCCCCTGATGTGCCTAAACAGTGGAAACCCCTCAATTCTAACTCCAACCCTAACCCCAACACACCCCTAACCACAGCCCTAACCCTAACACATCCCTAACCACAAGCCTAACCCTAATTCCAACGCTAACCCTAATTCCAACCCTAACCCTAATTCTAACCCTAATTCCAACCCTAACCCTAATTCCAACCCTAACCCTAACCCTCTTTCCAACCCTAACCCTCTTTCCAATCCTAATCCTAACCCTCTTTCCAACCCTAACCCTCTTTCCAACCCTAACCCTAACCCTCTTTCCAACCCTAACCCTAACCCTCTTTTCAACCCTAACCCTAACCCTCTTTTCAACCCTAACCCTAACCCTCTTTTCAACCCTAACCCTAACCCTAATGGAAAAATAAAAATTAAAATATTTTCTTTATTTTATTAGTTGTGCCTACCTATGGGGGTGATAATCGGGGGGTTTATTTACTTTTTCTTTCATTTTGATTACTGTGAGAGTGATCAAAATGAAAGAATGGAATCTGCAGCCGGCAGATTCGGGCGGGCGCACTGCGCATGCGCCCGCCATTTTCTAAGATGGCGGCGCCCATGAACCGGACCCGCCGGACACCGGGAGCGACAGGGGGACTTAGAAGGTGCCGGGGGAGGTGAGAGGGGGTGAGGGGGTTATCGGAATCTGGCGGGGAGCAGAGGGAATGGGAGGGGGGCAGATGATGACAGCGGCGGCAGATCGCCGCTGTCATTCAGTTGCGGGGGGGGGCGATCGCCGGTGGGGGGGTGGAATCGGTGTCTCCAGCCATGTCCGATGCTACAGCAGCATCGGTCATGGCTGGATTGTAATATTTCATCAATTTTCATTGATGAAATATTACTATCGCTCTGATTGGCTGTTTCACTTTTAACAGCCAATCAGAGCGATCGTAGCCACGTGGGGGTGAAGCCACGCCCCCTGTGGCGAAGAACAAAGCCCCCTGTATCTGTGGGTCGGGTGACCTTTCAGTGACCTAGGTCACCCAACCCGCAGGGGGGCTTTAAAGTCATGACGCCACATAGGCGTCATGGGTCGTTCTGGCACGACTTTTCATGACGCCTACGTGGCGTCAAAGGTCGTGAAGGGGTTAAATATGCAAATTGACTAATCAAAAAGGAATTGGATTTGAATCTGGTGTCACCTACTGAAAGAAACAATCTTAAATGTGTATATCAATCCTTTAATGAGCCTTGCTGTATGAGTTAAGATAAAAGCCAAACCAGAATCTCAATTTGCAGACATGTGCTTTGGTGTGTTTGCCCTCGTCAGTGCAAAGCATCAGATCTGATTTGGCTGTATGAAAGGCCTGTGACTGGGGTCTAAGTAGTAACATTTCTCCTTGTGGAGTGACATGCCTGACATTTTATTTCCCAGAGGAGCATTGCATGGCCTTTAAGTTTCCTTACACAACAGGCATCTCACTTTCCACAGAGAGATGTTATGCCTATGACCATATAACAATGGTCATCTACCAAATACAAGATTGGATTGGCTCCTCTCACAAGTTAAAAAAGGAGCAAGTGAATGCCAAATGCCTATGTGCCCTATAGAAAAGTGTTGCATCCATGAAATATACCTTAAATACTGATGCGTGAGATCTTACATTACTCCTAGATATGCAAGTATGTGATCTGAAAGTTGCTGACCTAACTTCTTCTAGATTTCTTTTCCCTACAGAGCTGACGCCTCAGTTTTGCAGCAGGTTTGACCTTGCATAATGTATAATATAAATGTATACTCCCCTGCTACAATCAGGACCTTCATCCACCTGGAAGCTTCATATCTTTATGGGCTCCAGATAAGGTGAGCTCATATCCCCAAGATGTGCTCTAATTGCCGATGGTCCTGTTATGGCAGATGGGCCCTCTTTTCAGATACTGACTCATTTTCCTAATACTGTAAATGTATCTAAGCATTTCCCTCAGAGCTTTCATGCCCCAATGATTTCTTAAAATGTCTACAACACACTACAGGACCCACTCATGGGTATTTCTTTATCATTTCTTCTGAGAGGTCGCTTGGGGAATTTCGACTAGTTTATTACTTAGGTGATCTTGCCATTTGATTTAATCTTTTATCCTTCATAGAGTTTAGCTTATAATTATGATAGGTGATAAATGTATAATCACTGGAGGGGGGCTACCAATGGGACGCCCGCAAATCCTAAAACGTGAGTTGCTTAAGAGTCTTGTGTGAAGGAGCAGAACTGAGCATGTGCGACCACCACTCCTGTAGACAGTGATCTATGCAGTGGTCGCACTTGCTCACTACCGCTCAATTCATGAAGGGGACATTCTCATGATCAGTGAGGGTCTCAGTAGACAGAACCCCAGTGTTCACACACTAATCATATATGCTGTGGGTTGGGGATAAAAGGTGTTTATGGGACGCCCCCTTTAGTTTCTAGCAGTATATGCTTTTCCATATGTGTCAGATAAAGAGGGATCTCACTCCAGCATTTATTGACATTTCATATGGTGGTGTCGGAGGATGATTTTGAAGGATGCCCTTATACTCGGACCCCTCAATAACTGGCAAAATAAAAAAACAGTGGAAGCATCATCATGGCTGGACATTAACTTCACTGCTTATTTTTTATCTTGTATTTTAAAATGGGGGTACAACAAATGGAGTTTGGTATATTCTAAAATCTGGAAAGGTCTGGGATCTTCTGAACTTCATTGCAAGAGGTCCTTTCTCTTTTCAGCTTTTTTGAAAGATTCTATTTAATAGAGAGTTTTCTATTATTTAATGATCTCAGTGCTGAGAAATCAAGCTTTGAAGCGACAAGCAAATTATCCTGGGCTCGGATACATAAATTCGCCCCCCCATGCACTTCCATGCAAATTTGCATATGCTTTTAAAGCTTGATTTCTCAGCGCTGACACACTAGATTGCTACAAAACAGATTTAATTTTGATTATTGTTCTAGGACCGTGTTAATGACTAACATGAGTCGGAGTAGTAATATTGCAACCACTAGGGGCAGCACCAGCAGGTAGCGTCGTCATAGTCAGGATAAAGCCAGAGGTCGGTACATGGAGCAGCAGTATAGTTGGGAGGATAAGAAGGAATAGTAGTCAGGATATAGCCAGGCATCAGTATATTTGGGAGGATAAAGAGGTAACATAGTCAGAACATAGACAGAGGTTGGTACATGGAGCAGCAGTAGAGTTGAGAGGATAAGCAGGTAACATAGTCAGGATATAGCCAGAGGTCGATACACGGAGCAGCAGTAGAGTTGAGGAATAAGCCGGAATCATAGTCAGGATATAGCCAGAGGTTCATACACGGAGCAGCAGTGTAGTTGGGAGAATAAGCAGGCATCATAGTCAGGATATAGCCAGAGGTCGATACACGTAGCAGCAGTAAAGTTGAGAGAATAAGCCGGAAACATTGTCAGGATACAGCCAGAGGTTTGTACTCGGAGCATCAGTGTGGATGGAAGGATAAGCAGGAATTGTAGTCAGGATACAGCAAGAGGTCGGTACACGGAGCAGCAGTATAGTTTGAAAGATAAACAGGTAACAAAATCAGGATATAGTCAGAGGTCAGTAAACAGAGCAGCAGTATAGTTAGGAGAATAAGCCAGAATCGTATTCAGGATATACCTAGCGGTCGATACACGAAACAGCAGTGTAGTTGGAAGGATAAGCTGGAATCGTAGTCAGGATATAGCCCAAGGTCAGTACATGGAGCACCAGTATAGTTGGAAGGATAAATAGGAATCTTAGTCAGGATATAGCCAGAGGTCAGTCTATGGAGCAGCAATGTAGTTAGGAGGATAAACAGATAACGTAGTCAGGATATAGACAGAGGTCGGTACACGGAACAGCTGTATAGTTGGGTGGATAAGCAGGAATCGTAGTCAGGATATATCCAGAGGTCAGTACACAGAGCAGCAGTACAGTTGGAAGGAAAAGCAGGTAACGTAGTCAGGACATAGCCAGATATCGATACATGGAGCAGCAGTATAGCTGGGAGGATAAGCAGGTAACATAGTCAGGAAATAGCAAGAGGTCGGTACACAGAGCAGCAGTGAGGTTGGGAGGATAAGCAGGTAACGTAGTCAAGATATAGTCAGAGGTTGGTACAAGGAGCAGCAGTGTAGTTGGGAGGATTAGCAGGAATTGTAGTCGAGATATAACCAGGGGTCGGTACACAGAGCAGCAGAATACTTGGGAGGATTAGCAGGAATCGTAGTCAGGATATAGCCAGAGGTCAGTACATGGAGCAGCAGTGTAGTTGGGAGGATAAGCAGGAATCGTAGTCAGGATATAGCCAGAGGTCGGTACATGGAGCAGCAGTTTAGTTGGGAGGATAAGCAGGAATCGTATTCAGGATATAGCCAGTGGTCGGTACACAGAGCAGCAATGTAATTGAGAGGATAAGTAGGCATCATAGTCAGGATATAGCTTGAGGTCGGTACATGGAGCAGCAGTATAGTTGGGAGAATAAGCAGGAATTGTAGTCAGGATATAGCCAGAGGTTGGTACATGAAGCAGCAGGGTAATTGGGAGGATAAGTAGGTATCGTAGTCAGGATACAGCCAGAGGTTGGTACATGGAGCAGCAGTGTAGTTGGGAGGATAAGCAGGAATCGTATTCAGGATATAGCCAGTGGTTGGTACACAGAGCAGCAATGTAATTGAGAGGATAAGTAGGCATCATAGTCAGGATATAGCCTGAGGTCGGTACATGGAGCAGCAGTATAGTTGGGAGAATAAGCAGGAATTGTAGTCAGGATATAGCCAGAGGTTGGTACATGGAGCAGCAGGGTAATTGGGAGGATAAGTAGGTATCGTAGTCAGGATACAGCCAGAGGTTGGTACATGGAGCAGCAGTGTAGTTGGGAGGATAAGCAGTAATCGTAATCAGGATATAGCCAGAGGTCGGTACACTGAGCAGCAGTATAGTTGGGAGTTATCAGGAAAAATATGAATTATTTTCCAGGGTTCTGGGGACACAACCAGAGCTGGCCTACTACTCCTCCCACCAATAGTTTCTGTAGGACCAATTCTACATACAGCCCCTCCCCCCCCCCTGTGCTTCCAGGCCAAAGATATGACGAAAAGGAGTTATTGATATCTTTTGAAGATATCTGTACCTCCCAGAAAACAGCCCATATGTGAGGTCAGCAAAGAGGGAGTTCTTAGTTTTATGGCTGAAGCATAAAACAGGAATGTCCATCTTTGGCATGCATGGAGAGACAGCTGAACACTATGCTGTGGTACTGGATCACTTCTTTGGGATCTCTACTCCCCTTTATCAGCACGTCATACCTGTGACTGAGATTTAGCAAGTTTTCATAATTTATTTCAGAACTGTTTATGCATATTTGTATCCACTATCTCTCAGATAACTCTCTTCACGACCCTCTACAATCCGGTTTCCGCTCTCTACACTCTACTGAAACTGCCCTCACTAAAGTCTCTAATGATCTTCAAACATCTAAATCTAATGGTCACTACTCCATGCTGATTCTCTTGGATCTCTCCAAAGCATTCGACACTGTGGATCATCAGCTCCTCCTCACTATGCTCTGCTCCATCGGCATCAAGGACACCGTTCTCTCCTGATTCTCCTCGTATCTCTCTGACCGCTCCTTTACTGTATCTTTTGCTGGCTCCTCCTCCTCTCATCTTCCCCTTACTGTTGGGGTTCCTCAAGGATCAGTTCTAGGCCCACTCCTCTTCTCTTTGTATACTGCCCCTATTGGTCAAGTAATCAGTAGATTTGGGTTCCAGTACCATCTCTACTGTATGCTGATGACACCCAATTATACACTTCTCCTGATATCATGCCTGCCTTTTTTGAAAACACCAGTGATTGTCTTACCGCTGTCTCTAACATCATGTCCTCCCTCTATCTGAAACTGAACCTGTCAAAAACTGAACTCCTCGTGTTTCCTCCCTCTGCTAACCTACCTATGTCCGACATTGTGATTTCCCTGTCTGGTTCCACTATTACTCCCCAGCAACATGCCCGCTGTCTTGGGGTCATATTTGATTCCGAGCTTTCATTCACCCCCCACATCCGATCACTGGTTCGCTCTTGTTATCTACACCTCAAAAACATTTCTAGGATTCGACCCTTTCTTACTTTCTACTCTGCAAAAACTCTTACTGTTTCTCTTATTCATTTTCGTCTGGACTATTGTAACTCTCTACTAATCGGTCCTCCTCTTACCAAACTCTCCTCTCTCCAATCTGTCCTGAATGCTGCAGCTAGGATCATATTCCTCACCAATCGTTATACCGAAGCCTCTACCTTGTGCCAGTCCTTACACTGGTTACCCATCCACTCCAGAATTCAGTATAAACTTATTACCCTCACCCACAAGGCACTCCATGGCTCAGCACCATCCTACATCTCCTCCCTCGTCTCAGCCTACCACCCTGCCCGTGTCCTCCATTCTGCTAATGACCGGAGGTTAACTTCAATAATCAGAACCTCGCACACTCGTCTCCAAGACTATTCACGTGCTGCACCAATTCTTTGGAATGCACTACCTAGGTTAATATGATTAATCCCCACAGTTTTAAGAGTGGCATAACAACACATTTGTTTAGACTGGCCTATCGCTTCAACGCATTAACCTTAATATCCCTTGGTGGCTCATTCAAAATTTTTACCATAACCAGGTTCCTTGCATCATGTTCTAAGATGCTTTATGCATTTAATAGCCCTCTGTGTCTGAACTGTTACATATTTAGACTGTTAACTGATTCATGCAGCATCACAGGAACACCCGATTCTTACACTATGTCTGGTCTGAACAATAAAACCAATTGTTACCATCCACCTTTCGTGTCTCCCCTTTTTCCTTATAGATTGTAAGCTTGCAAGCAGGGTCCTCATTCCTCTTGGTATCTGTTGAGTTATGTGATTATTGTTATGCTGTAATGTCTATTGTCTGTAGAAGTCCCCTCTATAATGTAAAGTGCTGTGAAATATGTTGGCGCTATAGAAACAAAATTATTATTATTATATTTTGTCTCTTTTGTAATATCATTTGTATCTTTTGTAAACACTGCCGATACTTCCGGAGTAAAATAATAAATTTGCTAGCTTCATTCTTCTTGTTCTATGAATGATCCGCCACGTACTCAGCATAAATTCACGTTACCAATAGGGTGTCCAATCCATCTATAAGAGGTCGGTGGTGGCAGCATAGTTTTCGTATTTATGTGGTGTTGAGGACTTGCTGGTAACTGGATCGAGGTATATATGTGTTCTTATCAGGAATCGGTGGTACAGTGCTGTGCAAATTAATAGGGACAAAGCATTTTTTTAAGTAAAATCGTAAGCTGGTAACCAGTCGGTGATTCAAACCAGTTTTAACTGCTTTGAACAGGCACTCACACCTGTTCAAAGCAGTTAAAACTGGTTTGAATCACTGACTGGTAACCAACTTACAATTTTACTTAAAAAAATACTTTGTCCCAATTAATTTGCACAGCACTGTATATATACATCCCGTCACATCACGTTCCGCAATATTCGACATATATTAGAGCAGCTGCGCTCATTTTCTTAACCTCTGTCAATACCCTTATTGGCCAGTGGGATAAGGGGGTGCCAGAGAGCTGCAAGTTCCTGACTAAGTCCGTGACAGGAGAATAAGCAGGAATCGTAGTCAGGATATAGCCAGAGGTTGGTACAAGTAGCAGCAGTGTAGTTGGAAGGATAAGCAGGTAATGTAGTCAGGATATAGCCAGAGGTCAGTACACAGAGCAGCAGTAATATCTTGAGGATAAGCAGCAGATGGGGAGAAGCTAGACTAAAGGTTGGGAGCTCAATTATCTCTCTGTAAAGGAAGTGCAATGCCAGGCTTAAGTAGGATACCAAATCAGAAGATCATAGGGTGAGACAATCAGGAACTTGGGGTGGAGACATGAGGAACTCAGGTTGGAGACATTAGGAACAACACAGTTACTAGTATGTTATTTAGCAAGTATCTATCTAGTGAGCTGAATAGCTCAGAGGGACGAGTTACCGCCTGGTGCACAAGAGCTGCTGGGTTCGAATCCTGACAGACCAACTCAGACGAGCCACTAGTTTAAGTAGTTAAATAATCCTGATAGCATCCCTTTAAGTATTCTCAGTAACCATCTATTACATTTTTGGTTGTCCTTCTAGAAGTACCAATACAGCTGTAACACTAGTTTTGCTTAAAAGTAGTACATTTGAATGCATAAAGTTTAAAAATCTTATAGGGGTACACTTTCCTAGTGTCCAACCATATCTAGGAGGGGAGGAGGGGAATGCAGATGCAGCTACAGTGTCTGTAAGACTCCTGCATATGAGAGGATAGGGAGGAGTGAATGACAACTCTGACCTCCCCCTAGGAACTGACAGAGAACATAATAATTAAAAAAGCCCCTCCAGCATTTCTTGCTGCACCATATATCATACACATGTGCAGCTGTCCTGTTGCTTGGTGGTGAAGAGTGTGTGATTTTCGCGTATGGAGCACATACACTACTACTGACGACAGGCTCAAGGTCAGATGCAAGGTATCTAAACGTAACAGCAGTCAGCAATTTAAGAAGATGCTACTGAGTACGTTCATCAAGATACTAGATCAACATCAAGAAGACGTGACCTCTGGATACTCTGCTCATGAGTCGTGACACAATTTACAAGGAGAAAATGTCAGTAAGGAGATGTAGCTGCAACAGACAAAGGGTGACAGACGCTTGTGTCCTTTATGGAGGCAGAATTCGGGACAGGTGTCCTGGGTGTATATTACATGGTCAACTCACTCATATGGGGCAGTGATTATCAGAAATTGGTTGACAATAAGGAGTAGATCTGCTAACTACTTAGCCCCCTACTTACTACTCCAAGAAGCCCGCCGCAACTGCCGTCTTTAGAGATACTACAGATAAGGCCTGTTTCACATTTCAGTGTTTTGTGTCAGTTAAAATCCGCCAAAATGGCAGAAAGTGGATCCGTTGCTAAACAGATGTGAACGATGCCACTGGTCCGTTTTTTTTACGGATCCGATGAATGAAGAATTTTAAAGGAACCGTAGGGGAGGGGAGAGAGAGAGAGAGAGAGAATTTTTTTCCAGCCGCCAGAACAGACTTTAGGGTTAATTTTCAGGCCGAGTGAAGTCTTTCGGGCATGCGCAGTGTGAAGTGCGGATCCTGCCGCCCGAAAAAACGTTACATGCTCCGTTCGGGCATGTCAGCGGACGTCAAAATTTTGGCGGATCCGCAAAAAAACGGATCCAACGGATGGCCATCCGTCAAGATCCGCCGGTAATGCAACTCAATGGGAAAAAAAACGGATCCGCCAAGCAAAATGGTGGGTTCCGTTTTTTTTTGCAAAACGGCGGATCTTGACTGATGGACAAAAACTGAAGTGTGAAACAGGCCTAATAAAGGTGATTGCTGCAATTAGGTTGCCCATCTCTTGTTCTTGATGGCCCAACGCATCCATGAAAATAAAATGGAAATCCACGGATTGGAATGAGATTCTAAATAATACTGCAGGGAGCGCTATGGTTTCCCCGTATAAACGGCTCATTTCAGTGTGGGTATCACCCACAATTAATTATTCTTGGTGACCTAGAGAATGTTGTACAATCCAAAAAGCCCCTTCAAGATGTGTTGGACGGCACTTTATAAGGTTGTTAGTGGGTCCAGCAATGTCCACAGCACCGAACTTCATGCCCCTTCCTCACACTACATTTGCTTGAGTATGCAGTACTCGCAGGTACGGGGGATGCAGTGACGAGGCGTGAGATGGTTTGAGCTTTAAGGTGTAACTTTTATATATATAGATGCCTTTTGGGCTGACTTGAGCAACCGAACAAGCTAACAATAACTGCCCAAGCAGGGGATCAATACAAGAAACACACGGTGATGCGAACACGACTAACCCGGCGAAGGCCGGTCACTATAGGGCCGCGGTATGGCCGACTACGGGGGTCCTTAGTTATAAAAGTGTCACTTATCCTATCTGACGTCCGGCAGGGTCCTGAACGATGATGCTTCAGCGTTGTAGCCGCTGGGCCCAGCCGACGAGGATCTGATGAAGACTTCGGGCGTTCCTGTGCCCAGGCGAGGTGGGGGCACAAAAGGCCCCGGAAGAGTTCCGCAAGGCGGCGCCCCCCCGGCGGAGGCGGTGCGATGCCGCTTGGGGGCTGGAGAATGGAGGCCGCAGCCCCGAACGGAGCTGCAGGGACTGCGGCTGTTAGCGAACAGGCCGCAGCCGCGAACTGGAGGCGGCGTCGGCCCCGGGTGGCAGCAGGTAGGCCGCAGCCGTGGGGCGGAGTCGGGCGGTGGCTGCCACGGGCGGGAGTAGACGGGACGCACCCGCGGGGCGGAAACGGGCGGCGGCTGTCACTGGCGGGCCGTGCCCGCGGAGCGGAGTCGGGCGGCGGCTGCTGCGGGCGAGAGTGGATGGGCCGCGCCCGCGGGGCGGAGCCGGGCGGCTGCCGCGGGAGCAGACGGGACGCACCCATGGGGTGGAGTCGGGCGGCGGCTGCCGCGGGCGGGAGCGGACGGGCTGCACCCGTGGAGGTACGTATTCGGGCCAGCGGGCCTTACGGTCACTCTCCAGGGTGCGCAACATTTGAATCAATGTCCGATTAAATCGCTCGCAGGCCCCATTCCCTTGTGGGTGATACGGAGTGATACGGGATTTCTCGATGCCATACAGTCGATGTAGTTCTTCCATGACTTTTCCCAGAAAGCACGCGCCTTGATCTGAATGGATCCGCTGGGGGCAGCCGTAAACTTGGATAAAGTTTTTGCAAATCGCATAGTTTGATCTCGGGTAGGGGTCACCACGGCAAACTTGGTGAAATGGTCCACCATGACAAGACAGTGTTCATACCCTTGACCAATGGTCAAGTAGTCCACCATTAAGAGTTTGAGGGGTGCTGCTGTAACAATTGTCTGGACTGGAGCCCGCTGCGCAGGTGGTTTAGCTAGTTCACATAGGCGACAGGCACGGCAAACTTCTTCCACGGCGGTCTGCAAGCGGTCTGCGCTCCAAAATGTGCCCCCTTCTCATGGGCCTCGCAGGCAAGCCCGCTGAGTTGGGCTCCCGGTACCACGACCTGCCAAGTGATTGCTGATGTTTTCCGTGAAAATGTTTTCCGGTACAATAGTCCTTCTTTGATCACCAATTTTTCCCACTGTCATAACATTAATAAGGTATCCTGGGTTAAAGTTTGCCGCTGAGTGTCATTAGGTAGTTGGCCCGTGGCCACTCACTGACGCAGGGGCCCAATTTCTTCATCTTCCTGCTGCTGCTGGATCCATTTATCCTGGGACTGTTTTAGCATGCCCTCAGCGGGCCCTATGTGAGATTGTTCTTGGGTGAGGGCGGGGAGTTTGGCGGGGGCCAGAGCGAACGGCTTCTCTTCTCCCTCTAGTTCGTCATCCCGACTTCGCCCTGGAGTTGTACGTCGGATCCTGGAGAGCACGTCAGCATGTACATTCTCTGCTCCTCTTTTGTAAATGATCTTGTATTTGAATTTGGCCATCCGGGCCACCCATCTTTGCTAAAGGGCCCCTAGTTTCGCATTTTCGAGGTGGGCCAGTGGGTTGTTGTCGGTCCGTACTACCACCTCGGAGCCTGCCAGGTACTCTGCGAACCGCTCCGTCATGGCACACACTACCGCGAGGAGCTCGAGCTTAAAGGAGCTGTAATTGTCAGGATTACGTTCATAGTCGTGGAGTGATCGGCTGCCATAAGCGATCACTTTCTCCCGGCCGTCTTGGACTTGCGACAATACAGCTCCTAGCCTGTGGAGACTCCCGTCGGTGTGCAGTAGGAACGGCTGCGAGAAATCCGCATAAGCTAACACCAGGGCATCCGAGAGTGCGGCCTTAAGATCTTGGAAGGCCTCTTCCTGCGTTTATCGCCACTCAATCTTCCATCCATTCACTCCGGCAGGAGCCCCCTTTAGCAGGTCTTGCAGGGCTCGGGCTCGACGCACCAAATTCTTTACGAAACTACGGTAATATCCGGCCAAGCCCAGGAAGGCTCGTACATCTTTTACCGTCTCAGGAGTAGGCCACCCCTGGATTGCAGCGACCTTTTCCCCGGGACGGTCTTATGCCTTCTGCAGAGACGGTATGCCCCAGACATTCAATCTGCGTCCGGAATAGGTGGCATTTCTGGGGTTTTACCTTCAATCCGTACTTCTGCAACCGGCCTAGCACCTGCCCCAATATATCAGCATGGCCTCGAAGTTGAGATCTCCCAGACACCGCTCCATCAGCCGTTGAAAAGTCCCGGGGGCGTTGGCCAGCCCAAACGGCATACGATTGAATTCAAACAGTCCCATAGGAAGAATGAATGCAGTCTTGGCCTGGTCTTCTTCCTACATTGGCACCTGCCAGTACCTGCTGGCCAGATCTAAGGTCGAGAAATATGTTGTTTTTCCCAAGGCGGATAGGGATTCTTCAATGCGGGGCAGTGGGTACGAGTCTTTGATGGTACAAGCATTCAACTTCCGATAATCCACACAGAACCGCAAACTGCCATCTTTCTTGTGGACCAACACGATGGAGGCTGCCCAAGGGTTCTGGCTTTCTCGAATAACTCCTTTTCGCAGCATTTGGCCCAATAGAGTCTTTACCACTTGATAGAGCTGTGGGGGAATCTGCCGACAGCGTTCTCTAATAGGAGCCGTTCCTGCAGTGGGAATACCGTGCGTGATGGCCGTGGTACATCCGAAATCGTCCTCATGTTTGGCGAATACCTCCTGATATTGGCCCAGAAGTGTTTTTACCTGGAGTACCTGGGCCGGGGTGAGGCCAGAGAGTTCTGCTCGCATTTTTTCCAGGATAATTTGGCCCTTTTCTCCGGCCGAGGACCCGGGGGTCTGAAGGGATCGGATGGATACTGTCCATGGGTTCCCCGTCTGCACTTTTAGCTGGAACGCACGAGTCGGGGGCACCTCCTCCAGGGGTCTCACTAGTTTTGCCATTTCAGCCCATGGTTTCAGAACGATGTCTTGGTCTTCTAGGTTAACGCACCGCACCAGGACGGTCCCTTTCCGCACGGTGGCCAGGATGCGGGCCACCAGGACTCCGGGGGGCAGGCACTCCGTGAGGCTTGGCTCTACCTGCATCTCCACTCCTTCCAGGGGCACAGGGACCCGGATTGGTAAAGCCACCACCGTCTGTCTTGGCGGCAGAACGAGCGTAGGGGCTGCCGGAGCGATCACCTTCCCCAGCGCCTCACCCTCCCGACAGTAATGTCGGACTCGTGCTCCCCGCACCGTTGGAAGACCTGCCCTTGGGGTATGCGGGAGCCCCACTGGCTCAGAGTCTCTTGAGTGGGCTCATTCAGGAGTACGCTGCTGAACTCTCGCAATATATTCATACCCAGGGTCACCGGGTGATTATCGTTGACATCTCCCTGGGTCAGGATCACTCCACGGCGGCCGAGTGGTTTGCTGCATAACGAAATCTGCATCCAGACTACTCCAACAGGAACTGGCAGCTGGTTGGCTGCTACCAGCTTTATCACGGACCCACACTGGGGTCTTAGTGCTCGAGGAAAATGCCACTGAAAATAAGTCTCTGGCATGGTCATTATTTGTGACCCTGTATTGACTAGGCATCGTACGGCATGGCCTTCAAGCTCTGCCCACACCACCGGACACCTCGTGACCAGCTCCCCGGGACGTCCACCACCCCTCATCGTGGTTTCTGGCTCCGAGCGGCATCCCCCCAGCTCAGATGGCCGCCGGGGTGGGTATTCCACTGCACTCATAACATTCCTGAGGCCGCAGGGGCCGACTGCCCCTGGGATTGCGCGGGCCCCAGGGTCCCGGGCCTGCCCCAGGCCATTTACTCATGGTCTCGGCCCTTCTCTTCACCTCGGCCAGTTCGCCTCTGATATCCTTCTGCTCCCGTTTCATGTCTTCCACCCATTGTGGCTCTTCAGTGGCATTCACGAAGACTTCCATGCTCCGGACCTTTCCCACGGGGACTGTCAACCCCTGTTCCTGCTCCTGCGCATGCGCTTGACTTCCCACCTTGGAGAAAGCCATATGCGGGTTTACCCGGACCAGTTCCCGCGCGGCCTGCTCAGTCAGAGGGTCTCGGAGTCCGGTCACTAAAAGGTCGCGTAGGGTGAGGTCGATGGGTTCCACCCCTACGCCGTCCTTCCACTCTATGGCGGTGTATAATTCCTGAAGAGCATTCATGTACTGGGTGACCGTCTCCCCTTCCCCTTGCATACAACTGAACAACCGGGTTCTCAGTTCCCCACATTTGTCGGATCCCCATGTGTCTCCCCTTCCCCTTGCATACGACTGAACAACTGGGTTCTCAGTTCCCCCACATTTGTCGGATCCCCATGTGTCTCCTCCAATATCTGTAAGACCCTAGCAAAGGTGTTACGCTGTCCTGGGGGTCTCAACATTATGGAATCCCGGGCCTCCCTGTCCAATGCCATAAGGGCTACCTCAGCTTCCAAGTCGGGGGTCATTGGATGCATTCTAAACAACCCTCTCATCCATTCCATCCAGCTCCACAGCATGGTATTGGCGCCGGAGTACCTAGGCAGGTTGCTCAGCATAGCCCCCAAGGAAATGCTGGACCGGGGGCCAGCGTTGCACCCCCTTTGGACTGCGGCATCCCCACTCACGCTCGGAGACTGCATCCTGCCGACTACGCCAAATGTAGTACTCGCAGGTATGGGGGATGCAGTGACGAGGCGTGAGACGGTTTGAGCTTTAAGGTGTAACTTTTATATCTATAGATGCCTTTTGGGCTGACTTGAGCAACCGAACAAGCTAACAATAACTGCCCAAGCAGGGGATCAATACAAGAAACACACGGTGATGCGAACACGACTAACCCGGCGAAGGCCAGTCACTATAAGGCTGCGGTATGGCCGACTATGGGTCCTTAGTTATAAAAGTGTCACTTATCCTCTCTGACATCCGGCAGGGTCCTGAACGATGATGCTTCGGCGTTGCAGCCGCTGGGCCCAGCCGACGAGGATCTGACAAAGACTTCGGGCGTTCCTGTGCCCAGGCGAGGTGGAGGCACAACATGCCCCGGAAGAGTTCCGCAAGGCGACGCCCCCTGGCAGAGGCGGTGCTGCTTGGGGGCTGGAGAATGGAGGCCGCAGCCCCGAACGGAGCTGCAGGGACCGCGGCTGGCAGCGGACAGGACGCAACCGCGAACTGGAGTGAGGCGGCATCGGCCGTGGGTGGCAGCAGGTAGGCCGCAGCCGCGAACTGGAGTGGGGCGGCGTCTGCTGCGGGCGGGAGCTGACGGGCCGCACCCACGGGGTGGAGCCGAGCGGCGGCTGCCGCGGGCAGGAGCGGACGGGCCGCACCCGCAGGGCGGCGGCTGCCACGGGCGGGAGCGGACGGCCGCACCCGCGGGGTGGAGTCGGGCGGCGGCTGCCACGGGCGGGATCAGACGTGCCGCGGGGTGGAGTCGGGCGGTGGTGGCCATTAGGAGTGCGGCTGAACGGTCGGCGTCTTCCTCCTGGACAGCTAGGTGCTGTCTCCCCTCTGCAGTCTCTCTGGTTTCTGCTCTGGCTTTTGCTCTCTGGCATTTCCTGGCTTCCTTCCTCCACCTCTCATGTTCTGCTGACTCACCCCTCCTGGCGTCCTCAGACCTTTTTATACTGGCTCCTCTCCCAACCTCTCTGGAACTCTCCATGTCCCGTCCTCTAATTCTGTCCCCCAGAAACAGTTTCCCTAGGAACCTTGGTGACAGCCCCCTTGGTTCCGGCCCGGGCACACAGCGGGGACGGCTCCTCCTACAAGTACATAACAGAGCCTCAGAATGTTACACCCGGGGGCAGATTCTGCAAATTAGATCATTCACTATTTTTTTTAAGCAAAAGTTCTTATTCTGTTGAAGAAAAACAACTCCAGATACATTCCAGATACAAGGAAATAATCTACTTCATGGAACTGAGGCCAGGGATGAAGAACAGAGCTCAGTGTAAGCGGTCAGAGTCATGTATAATTAACCTTCTATAAACAAGAGCGTGAAAGGGCTGAAACACAGGCCCCCATTACCTACGACTTATAGACCCCAGCTCACACACAGAAGTATCCTTCATAAAAAGTACAGACACTTTACAAATTAATTACATTATTTATCCTGTACTGATCCTGAGTTGCATCCTGTATTATACCCCAGAGCTGCACTCACTATTCTGCTGGTGCAGCTGTAGAAGGGAGGACCGAGCTGCCAGGGTTGCTGAAGTGCCTGGTCCAGAACTACTGGGGCTGCACCTCCAGTTGCTGGAGGGAATGAATTTGCAACTGGAGCGAGCCGGTAACCTGGGTGAAGGGGGCGTGGCCAGGGTCAGTAAGCTAAAAGGGGCTGCGCGGGAACGAAGAGGGGCTTCCCGCCAGAACACTCAGCTGGTGCGGATCGCTGCAGCCATGAGGAGAGCAATAGGCTGCAGCGTGCAGAGACAGGGTGGCAGCGTGAGAGACTCACCCATACCGGTAGGTGCGCAGAGGAACGTGCGACGGACAGAGCATCACAGTACGGATGTCCGGGTGTTGGCTAACATCCAGGGCTGCGCACGCCGGGCAGAGCATTGCAGAACAGCCATTTGGGTGACAGCTGCTGTTCAGGGAGACATGCACCAAGTGAAACAGTGCGGAGCGTTCTATCATATCGCTCCCCAGTTACATGGACTGGGGCTCAGCGGGCTAAACCGGAGACCGCCCGCTGCCGCTAGAAGCAGGACCGTGTGTTGGGCGGGGACACTTGAAGACGCTCCACCGACCGCCACAGGCATTCTACTACCCATGGGACCTTCAGAGAGTGATGGGCTGCGGACCCATGATAAGTGAAACTGTTATCAAAAGACTGTCTAGTTAAAAAAAATGTTATTCTGTTTAGTTTTTGTATCCCTTTTCCCCTGCTATCTCCCTGTAAGGAGGGATACTGGACTGCAATCCGGGTCCGGAACTGCGAAGGCTGCGTCCCATGTTGTCCAGGGGAAGGTATAAGGGCCTGGACAGATCTACCGACCCGGAAGCTGGGGGCATGGTTAAAAGTAAAAGCGCGCTCAGCGTTTGGACAGATTCCTGCCGGAGGAGACAGAGAAGTGTGTGCGTAGCGTGCTCCACGGGGTGCACAGTCAGGCTGCAACGAAACGCGGCCAACTTGATGCGAGGACACCACCGGGGCCAGCAGCAGCGGCCGCAGAAAAAGGGTCGGCTGCTCCATTCAGCTCAGCGCCTCATTTAAACTTAAGAGCCAGGGCAGGGTACAGGACTGGTCGCCGCAACCCTCTGTGCAGGACAGTGTAACGCCGCTCTTCCAGGATCAAGGATCGCCTGCAGCGTCACTGGCTATAGCTACACCAGCTTATGTACTAGGGGCTCAGCGGGAAAAACTGGAGACCGTCCCCTGCTGCCAGAAGATGGACCGTTGTGTGCAGGACCTCCTTGGGAAAACACTGCGCCAGCCGTTGTCGGCGCAACAGCCTTCAAAGCATCATTTGCAGCCCAGGAAATCTCCGACACAATAAGTTGTTGAAAGAACTGCTGTTATCTTTTCATTGTTCATTTACTCTGCATTGTTTTTTACAAATTAACTGTTTATCTCCCTGCGAGGAGTATTTCACTGTTAAATTAAATTGTTAACCCTTGCTCTGCCTCTCTTGTGTTACTGCATCCCGCAATATGCTTACATCCCTGCGAGGAGTTAATTGTTGCTAAACAATTAAATATAGTTAACCTCTATTCTGCAGCATTTGTGTTACTGCATTCCAGCACCTGCATATAAGGCAAGGTTCACATTTGCGGATGGCCGAGTAGCGGAGGGCTGCGGACTTCCTCCATGTAGCTCCGCCCACTGACGCACCTCCTCCGGTCAGCTCCGCCTAAGTCTGCATGTGGCCTGCGTGCCTATCTTTAACATTGGGCACGCAGGCCATGCAGATGTATGCGGATGCCTCCGCATGCATCGTTTAAACGATGCAGAGACCGCATCGAATTGCAACATGTTGCGTGTGCCCAGTCTCTCATACTCCAGAGAGCGCACCTTCACCAGGTCACCGAGTATGGTCCTAAACACATCGTCCACTGGGAGGATTTTCCGTTGCGTCGATACTAAGCACCGTGCGTTCCACGTGTGATACCTAACCACTGCGCTAACTAGAAATAAGGTGCAGCGGTCCCGGACACCAAGGTCTCTGAATGCTATATAGGCCCATTCTGCATAGGAGAGACCGGCCAGCCGAGACCAGCCAATGGAGGCGCCCACCCTGTTGTACACCTCTGTGTTGAAGGGACAATGAAGCAGGAAATGGTCAATGCTTTCCAGCACGGTACCACAATGCTCCCGAGGACAGTTCCTGTCCTCAGAGCTCCTACACTTCAGATTGTCTCTCACACACAGTTTCCCATGGAAGCAGCACCAAGCCAAGTCCCATAACTTCGAGGGGATCCTGATAGAATTCAAAAGATGCAAACCCACCCCAAGATCCCGACTTGGGCAATCCCTGAGCACCAGAGGCCTCTGGAAATGGGTCAACAGAACCCTATTGTCAAGGAGTTTCCTTGGCAGAGTCCTAATCTCCCACATTCCCAGACCCCACCGGCGAATTACCTTCAGAACCAAGGTAGCGTAAGCCGGAAGATGTCCATGCGGTGTGCGAAGATTCTTCACTTGCCCTCCTGTCTCCCATTCCTGGAAGAAAGGCAGAAACCATCCCCTACAGGAGAATACCCACGGAGGAGCCCTCTCTTTCCAGAGGTTTGCAATATTGATCTTAATGAAAGTATGAAGCTCATCAAGGAATGCCAAGAGTGTGCAAAGCAGTAATCAAAGCAAAAGGTGGCTACTTTGAAGAACCTAGAATATAAGACATATTTTCAGTTGTTTTACACTTTTTTGTTAATTATATAATTCCACATTTGTTAATTCATAGTTTTGATGCCTTCAGAGTGAATCTACAATTTTCATAGTCATGAAAATAAAGAAAACTCTTGAGAAGGTGTGTCCAACTTTTGGTCTGTACTGTACCTTGGTCAGAGCAGGAGAAGATGTTTTATCTCCCTTCTTTCTCTTCTTTTTGGTGCCGAGCTTATGCTTGTCCTCTAGCCACTGCCTATTATCCTCATCCATAGTTTCATAATGGGAGGATTCGGAGGCAGTGGCGCTTTCCTCCCTGTGGATCCTCCTGACCTCCTCATCATCCCTCGGGGCCTCAGCAGCAAGGCGCCAGGACAGCGGCCACCTCTTTAGCCCGGGGCTCGCCCAGCTCCCTCTCCTGTCTGCGCTTGTCTAGATGCCTCAGCTGGGCAGGCGTCTTTTTATTGCTTTTCCTCCTTGGCCCCTCAGCTCCCTCACCCCTGCTAGTGCCTTCCCCAGCAGAATTAGCCTTTATGGCTTTCTTCCACCGGGGTCACGACTGCATTAGTGAAGGAGTGAGGACAACGACTGAATGGGTGACCTAACTCATCACATAGGTGGCACTTAATCTTCACACAAGATGCAGCAAGATGGCCAATATCCCCACACAATGAACATTTCTGCACAGTGCAGTTTGCACTGAAGTGTGTGGGGCCGCCGCACCTGTGACAGAGCTTTGGTTGCCCCTGGTAGAAAACCTGGATACGATCGCTACCCGGGAAGGCAGATGATGGAATGTGGGCAACTGTACCACGTGAACGCTTAAGTTTTACCAGAAACGTCCAGGCCCCTGACCAGATACCAAACTCATCACGGTGTTTCATCAGCATCTCCACCACCTCTCCATATCGGCCAAGTTACGTCATGATGTCATAACAAGAAAGCGGCTCGTTACAAGTCATCACGGTCACTTTCTTGACTTGATTTTGGCGAGACACCGCCTGGATGGCAAAGTCTCGCAAGCCGGGCTCATTTTTTGTCAACTCATAACTCGACCAGAAGAGCTCAAGCCCCTCTGGCCGAACAAAGCTGACATCAAACTCAGGCATGGAATAGGGGTGTGTCAAGGCGTAGATGTCAATAGCCTTGAAGCCCATCTTTAGCAGGAGCTCCACAACCTTAGACCTTGGAGGACACGCATCACTACCCCTCCAGCGAAGACTGACCACATTCTTACACACACTACCTGGCCCGGCTGTCGGGAGGGACTACACTGTATTTCCCCCATTTTGCTCTCGGAAGGCCCCGAGGCCATGCCTCTCTATCCAGAAGGATAGATCAACCTCTCAACCCTCTAGCATTAGTGATCTCTCCTCTTTCTTTAGAGTCTCCAGGAGAGGCTGTTGCAACATGCCGTCCCCAGAACCTGGAGACAAGGAGGATGCCCTATTTCCCCCAGAGGTGACAACAGCATATCGCCTGATGGGTTCTGCCACCACCGGGGGGGCAACCAGACCAGTGACCACATTAACACCAACAGTATCACTACTACCCACTTCCATAACACCCTTACTCTCCACCAAACCAGCAACCACACCACTAGAGAAAGAATATTCCTCATTCATACCCTCCACCACATTCACTCCTGCTGAACCAATGACAACAGGAGGTGACATTTTGACCTCCGCATCATCAGGCACAAGGGGCTCAGTCTCCTCCACAGAACTGGAGGCGTCCTCACCTGTGGTCTTACGTATGCCCTCTGCATCATCAGTTGATATTTCCGGCTGCTTTATTGTTATCAGGTGCCGCTGATCCTTAGCCGTTGGGAGGCGCTGCTGATCCTTTATATCAAGATCTTGCTCACCAGTGGCGCCAACGCAGAACAGGACTTTGGGAGGATCGGATTGCCCAGCCCCGACAACCCCTCACACTGCGGCCGCATCTCAACTAAGTGATCAGCGGCAACAGCATTCAGGGGCGCCAAGGCTACCGGAGCTGCCCCCAACACTTTGCCGCTCCCCCCTCCCACTGAGGAGCGCACCACAGTATCGTGGCCTAACCGTATGTCTCCTGCTGGGCCGCCCTCAGTGTCCAGCCTCTCAGCTGATGCACCTCCTGCTACTACAAGCAAAGACGGAGCTCTGCACCTCACTACCATGCTCTGTTCTCTCCCCGCAACTTTGCACCAGATCCACAGCAGAACCTGAGCTGGGCTGGGCAACTGGGCTTATACAGCGAGCTGACCCTGCAGCTGACTCAGGGGGTATAGGGAGGGGGCATATACATAGCTTACCACTTCCTGTAGCTTTGGCTTGGTCTTCTTTTGCCTTTGTATTCTGTCCCCAAGGTGCCTCCTCTGGTAAATCATCACTAAGGCCTCTTTCACACATCAGGTTTTCGCCGTCAGGCGCGATCCGGCGCTTTTGACAGAAACCGGATCAGGCGAAATGCAATGCCGGATCCGGTTTCCCCCCCATTGACTTGCATTTGCGCCGTATCGCGCCGGATGGCCATGCGTTTCATCCGGTTTTCGCCGGATCCGGCAATGTGTCGCAATGTGTCGCGATCCGGCGTCTGGAAAAAACGTCTACTGTAACGTTTTTTGTCTCCGGCGAAAAAGCCGTACCCGCCGGATCCGGCGCGTCCGGCTTTTTCACACAATGAAAGCCTATGAGCGCCGCATTGCGCCGGATCCGGCGAAAGCCGGATCCGGCGGCCGGATCCGGTTTTTTGGTCTGAGCATGCTCAGTAGCTCTGCCCACAAGACATATATAAAAGCAAGACAGTGGGACCCACAGCCACACCCAACATGCCACCCAAGAAAGCAACCAAGCGAAGCAGGAGAAGGCAGGAGACCACTGCAGCACCATCAGCACCACCACCACCCCAAATGGAGCAGCAAATAGAACATGCTGAGGAGGGGAGGCCAGCAGCAGATGAGAGACGGTAATTATCATATCCCCCATTCCTCCAAACTAGGGCCATGGAATATCAAGATATTCATTGGCCCTTTGTTTCTCTTTATTCAACAGCCGCCAAAGAGATGCAGCAGCAGCAGCAGAAATGGCATCACTGGCAGCAGCAATACCCACAGCCATGGAGTCTGGCCATCAACAGGACAGCACATCTTCTTCTGGGAGCCCTCCCTCGCATCGTCAGCGTTTGACGGTAAGTTTTTATTTCCAAAATCCATCATCTCTGTAATATATGTCTATTCATTGCCTTTTATTTCAAAACAGGAATCACAAGATGAAGAGGAGCTCCCAGAAGAAGAAGGAAGGGGTGGACAGACACCTGGAGTGGGCTCACAATTGGTAAGTTTTTTGCATCAAACGCAGAAACACAACATCACACTACACACAACACATAGAAAACAATGTTCTGCAGACCACACACAGCAAACAAATGCCTACATCCAAAGACATAACATTTTTTGTTTTCTTCTCTAGTCTTCCCAATCTGGTGCTCGGCCAAGAGGTCCTCGCAGTGCCTCCCAGGGTCGTCGGCGACAGCAACGCGGCGGTCACCAGCGTGTAAGTATAAATATTTTTGCTTTTTTTTTGCACTTTTTATTTCATTTCTTTTGTGGAGGCTAATTATGTTATTTTTGTCTTTTTCTTTAACAGCCTTCACAGCGTGCTCCCGACTCTGACGGTGAGGATGGAGGACTCGATGTGGACCACCTCATCGATCTCGTCAGAGAAAGGGAGCCGCTCTGGAATATGGCTGACCGCCGCCACGCTGACCTTATCGTTACCCGACGACTCTGGGAGGAAATCTGTTCTCTCCTTGTGGGCCGCTGGGAGGACCTCGAAGCTCGGGCCCAGATTAAAGAGCGTAAGTATATACAGTACCGGTTGCTTGATGTAAACCAGTGTTTCCCGAACTCCAGTCCTCGTGGTCCCCACGGATCATGTGTTCAGGATTTCTATTTACTATGGAAATCCTGAAAACATGACCCCTGGGGACCATGAGGACTGGAGTTTGTGAAACACTGATGTTGTATACTAACCACTCCTTTCTCGTTTCAGGGAACAGAATTGTGAATCGGTGGCGGTCTGTGAGGGATCGTTTCAAGAAGGAGTTCAATAAAGAGATGCGGGCCCCGAGTGGATCTGGAGGACGCAGGAGCAAGTACAAGTACGCAGAAGCCCTGTCGTTCCTCCGGGAAACAATGCTCACCAGAAGGTAAATATTACACACCACATGTGAAAAAAATGTTAGATGTAACTTTTTTTTTCAGCCAGGGCCATACCATGTCAGTATTTTAATTGTTTTTTTTTCTCTTTATTCCACAGCACGGTGAGCAGCACTCGGGAGCCTGCACGATTGGACCCTTCTGAGGCGATCCCTGAGGAGACCGGCACCGAGGGACACTTCGACCGCCCCGGTACATCTGCACCTTCCCAGCCTTCCCACACATTCGACCCATCTGTCCCATCCACCAGCACAGGAGCATCGTGGCCGCCTACATTACATGAAGCTGCTGGTGAGGAGATCGATTTCCCTTTACCCCACCCTTCTGCCCCTGCCACCTCTAGTACACCTGCAGGTACTGGGCGGCTGCGGCAGAGGGGTCAGGAAAAGAGTTATGCGCAAGAGTTCTTGCATCTGAATGCATCTTTCCAGAACTGTCTCAAAGTCTTGTCAGAGCAAATCTCCGCAGGCTTTCAGCAGATCAACTCCAGCATTCTGGAGGTGAAGACACTTCTGCAAACCATGCATTCAGAAGCAAGATCTTCGCCAAACCACACCTTTTTCAGGTCTGTTGTGGAGCGCATGGCAACACTATCTCCTACCCAGCAGATGCATGTAATGCATTCGTGCCACGGTGCTCTACAGCAGGTTACCTCCCAACCTCCACCTCCCACCACTGTAGTTCCTCCACCTGCACCCCCTCCAGCCACTTTCCATCCTCCCCCTCCTATTACATCTGCACCCCCTCCAGCCACTTTCCATCCTCCCCCTCCTATTACATCTGCACCCCCTCCAGCCACTTTCCATCCTCCCCCTCCTATTACATACCAGCAACCTCACCAGTACCAGACATCTCCCCACTTCCAGCAACCTGCCCCGTACCAAACTCCTTCCCCGTACCAAACTCCTTCCCCATACAACTTTCCATCAACATCATCTGCTCCTACAGTCCCTGCCCAACCCTCCACTCCACCGCCCACCACCTCTTCTGCCTCCCACATGTCCACCCATTCTGTAGCTTTTTCCACACCTTCACCTCTAACTGTTCCTTCCCCACCACGATCCCAGTCCTCTCTCCACACACCCAGTGTCGAAGTGTCCCGCAGCCCCTCCAGCAGTATTTCCACCCCACAGTACACAGAGTTGTAATGTTTTTTTTTTGTAATAAAAATGCCCATTGGGTTTAAAACCTTTATTAAAAAAGTTTTTTGCACTTTAAAAACATTAAAAAAAAAAAAATTTAAATAAAAGTTAAATTATCGTTTCACAATGGTTGTCTGTTATTTCTTTCTGCGGCGAACTATGTTTTAAAAAAAGGTTAAATACAGGGTATTTCAAAGGTAAAAAGGTATTCAAAACCAGGTATATAACTGTGGGTAAATTTTAGCTTTTTGCCACAGTTGTGTTCCTGGTTGTGTTTGAAACAAAGTATTTCACCTAAAAAGTTTATTGTTGGTGATTTCCTACCAATGTACACAACTTTTGTTAAAAGGTGAAATACTTTGCATAAAACACAACCAGGTACACAGGTAAAAATAGTAAGACCATGACAAGATAGCCAACTTTGGTTGGCAAAGGTATATACTGTTGGTCCAGAAGGTACACAAGTTTAGGGCACAAATCTTTCACACTCTGTCATCCCAGTGTACTCTGCCTTGAGGTGACATAAAGTATAGTGGAAAATTGTCCCTCATTACTGAAACCGTCACAGAACTTCTAGTGGTAATATTTCCAATGACAACATCCATCTTCGCCAGTAACTTGCTCTTCTCTCCAACCTGCACTTTCTTCTCTACAACCTGTCAAAGAAGGGCTGTAGGAACCAGGGCCGGACTGGGACTAAAATTCAGCCCTGGCATTTGAAGTTACACAGGCCCACTAGTCACATGGTGACTATATAATATCTTTGTACACTTGTAGTTTACAAGAAGTGAGAGGAGATTAACATAACTATATAATATGCAGTCACAGCTGTGCCCAGTATTTCAGCTCAGTCCTATTTATTGCTTTTAGGTACAGTACTCCTCCCAAATCTCTGTCCCCTTTTGTATGCATGATTACAGAATTCCTGGCAGAACTGCTCTCTATTGGGCAACCAGACCCCCTGGTCATAGCCGCCCCTATCATACCTCCCAACTCTTGAAGAAGGGAAAGATGGACAAAGACTGCGGCGCGCGCAGCGCGCCGCTGCAAATTTTGGCCACGCCCAGCCACACCCATTTCACAACTAGTCACACCCATGTCCACACCTAATCGCACCCATTTAGCACTGCTGATCACACTGACTGGTACTGAGGGCACAGTGGCTGGCATTATGGGCACACTGACTGGCACTAAGGAAGAGAGAAAACAGAGAGAGAGAGAAAAAAGAAAACAGAGAGAGCGAGAAAGATAGGGGAAAGAAAGAAAGAACAGTGAGAGACAAAGAAAGAACAGTGAGAGACAGAGAAAGAACAGAGAGAAAGAAAGAGGGGAAAGAAAGAAAGAACAGAGACAGAGAAAGAACAGAGAAAGAAAGAAGTAAAGAAAAGAAAGAATGAAAGAACAGAGAGAAAGAGAGGAAAGAAAAAGAAAGAAAGAGGGGAAGAAAGAACAGAGAGAGAAAAAAGAAAGATTAGAGAGAGAAAGAAAGAACAGAGAGAGAAAGAAAGAACAGAGAGAAAAAGAAAGAACAGAGAGAGAAAGAAAATGAGGGAAAGACAGAACAGAGAATGAAAGAACAGAGAAAGAAAGAAAAAGAGAGAAAGAAATAAAGAAAGATTCTATAAAGATACTATAGCAGCCCGGCTCCCATTGTAGTGTTCACCTGAGCCTCCCGATGCAGGACCTATCATGATCCGATCACATGGCCGGCATCCCCGATTCCAAGGCGATCCTGCTGTCTGCGCTGTCGGAGGAGGACACGGTGATGGATCTGAAGCATTCCTGGTTCCGTCACAATCTCCTCAAGAAATTATCTCATTTCCGGTCAGCTTCCAGCATATCACTTCAGGTGGAACGTCATGTGTGTGTTTTAAAATGCTCCTCGGGGCTCCGCCGTGTACTCCTGTGTCCGTGGGAAAAGCCCGCTTTGTATGCTTCGTACACACTTGGCTCCGCTCCGTACATCCCATACACATATGGCTCCACTCCATACACACACGGCTCCACTCCGTCCACCTCGTACATGCGTGGCTCCTCTCCGTACACCTCGTACACGCGTGGCTACTCTCTGTACACCTCGTACACGCGCGGCTCCGCTCCGTCCACCTCGTACACACGGCTCCTCTCCGTACACCTCATACACACACGGCTCCACCTCATACACACACACGGCTCCGCTCCGTACATCTCGTACACACGGCTCCTCTCCATACACCTCATACACACGGCTCCTCTCCGTACACCTCATACACACGCGGCTCCTCTCCGTATACCTCGTACACACGGCTCCTCTCCGTACAACTCGTACACGCGCGGCTCCTCTCCGTACACCTCGTACACACGGCTCCGCTCCGTACACGCGTGGCTCCGCTCCGTACACCTCGTACACGCGGCTCCGCTCCGTACACCTCGTACACGCGGCTCCTCTCCGTACACCTCGTACACGCGGCTCCGCTCCGTACACCTCGTACACGCGGCTCCGCTCCGTACACCTCGTACACGCGGCTCCGCTCCGTACACCTCGTACACGCGGCTCCGCTCCGTACACCTCGTACACGCGGCTCCGCTCTGTACACCTCGTACACGCGGCTCCGCTCTGTACACCTCGTACACACGGCTCCGCTCCGTACACGCGTGGCTCCGCTCCGTACACCTCGTACACGCGGCTCCGCTCCGTACACCTCGTACACGCGGCTCCTCTCCGTACACCTCGTACACGCGGCTCCGCTCCGTACACCTCGTACACGCGGCTCCGCTCCGTACACCTCGTACACGCGGCTCCGCTCCGTACACCTCGTACACGCGGCTCCGCTCCGTACACCTCGTACACGCGGCTCCGCTCCGTACACCTCGTACACGCGGCTCCGCTCTGTACACCTCGTACACGCGGCTCCGCTCTGTACACCTCGTACACGCGGCTCCGCTCTGTACACCTCGTACACGCGGCTCCGCTCTGTACACCTCGTACACGCGGCTCCGCTCTGTACACCTCGTACACGCGGCTCCGCTCTGTACACCTCGTACACGCGGCTCCGCTCTGTACACCTCGTACACGCGGCTCCGCTCTGTACACCTCGTACACGCGGCTCCGCTCTGTACACCTCGTACACGCGGCTCCGCTCTGTACACCTCGTACACGCGGCTCCGCTCCGTACACCTCGTACACGCGGCTCCGCTCCGTACACGCGTGGCTCCGCTCCGTACACCTCATACACACGGCTCCGCACACCTCATACACACGGCTCCGCTCCGTACACCTCATACACACGGCTCCGCTCCGTACACCTCATACACACGGCTCCGCTCCGTACACCTCATACACACGGCTCCGCTCTGTACACTTCGTGCACGCGGCTCCTCTCCGTACACCTCGTACACACGCGGCTCCTCTCCGCACACCTCGTACACACGCGGCTCCTCTCCGTACACCTCGTACACACGCGGCTCCTCTCCGTACACCTCGTACACGCGGCTCCGCTCCGTACACCTCGTACACACGCGGCTCCTCTCCGTACACCTCGTACACGCGGCTCCTCTCCGTACACCTCGTACACGCGGCTCCGCTCCGTACACCTCGTACACGCGGCTCCTCTCCGTACACCTCGTACACGCGGCTCCGCTCCGTACACCTCGTACACGCGGCTCCGCTCCGTACATCTCGTACACATGTACACACACGGCTCCGCTCCGTACACCTCGTACACACGCGGCTCCTCTCCGTACACCTCGTACACGCGGCTCCTCTCCGTACACCTCGTACACGCGGCTCCGCTCCGTACATCTCGTACACACACGGCTCCGCTCCGTACACCTCGTACACGCGGCTCCGCTCCGTACACCTCGTACACGCGGCTCCGCTCCGTACACCTCGTACACGCGGCTCCGCTCCGTACACCTCGTACACGCGGCTCCGCTCCGTACACCTCGTACACGCGGCTCCGCTCCGTACACCTCGTACACGCGGCTCCGCTCCGTACACCTCGTACACGCGGCTCCGCTCCGTACACCTCGTACACGCGGCTCCGCTCCGTACACCTCGTACACGCGGCTCCGCTCCGTACACCTCGTACACGCGGCTCCGCTCTGTACACCTCGTACACGCGGCTCCGCTCTGTACACCTCGTACACGCGGCTCCGCTCTGTACACCTCGTACACGCGGCTCCGCTCTGTACACCTCGTACACGCGGCTCCGCTCTGTACACCTCGTACACGCGGCTCCGCTCTGTACACCTCGTACACGCGGCTCCGCTCTGTACACCTCGTACACGCGGCTCCGCTCCGTACACCTCGTACACGCGGCTCCGCTCCGTACACGCGTGGCTCCGCTCCGTACACCTCATACACACGGCTCCGCTCCGTACACCTCATACACATGGCTCCGCTCCATACACCTCATACACACGGCTCCGCTCCGTACACCTCATACACACGGCTCCGCTCTGTACACCTCATACACACGGCTCCGCTCTGTACACTTCGTGCACGCGGCTCCTCTCCGTACACCTCGTACACACGCGGCTCCTCTCCGTACACCTCGTACACACGCGGCTCCTCTCCGTACACCTCGTACACACGCGGCTCCTCTCCGTACACCTCGTACACACGCGGCTCCTCTCCGTACACCTCGTACACGCGGCTCCGCTCCGTACACCTCGTACACACGCGGCTCCTCTCCGTACACCTCGTACACACGCGGCTCCTCTCCGTACACCTCCTACACGCGGCTCCGCTCCGTACACCTCGTACACGCGGCTCCTCTCCGTACACCTCGTACACGCGGCTCCGCTCCGTACATCTCGTACACACACGGCTCCGCTCCGTACACCTCGCACACACGCGGCTCCGCTCCGTATACCTCGTACACATGCGGCTCCGCTCCGTACACCTCGCACACACGCGGCTCCGCTCCGTACACCCCGTACACACGCGGCTCCGCTCCGTACACCTCGTACACACACGGCTCTGCTACATCCACACTGTAAATCCTGACCCCACACATACTTACCTCAACCAGTACCATAACAGCAAAGCAGAGTCTTGCAGACGGTAGAGGCAAGGCTGTGCGCACAGGACCTGTGATGAGGTCACAGGAGGGGCGGAGTCAGGGGTGACATGAACGGGTGTCTGGACAAAGGCTCCTGATCATGTGACCCCCTGACTCCTCCCCTCCTGTGACCTCATCACAGGTCCTGCGAACAGAGCGAGCAGGCAAGCGAGAGCGACGCTGTGAGTGGCTGTGGCTGTGGCGGGTCTCACGCTAAGGCCAGGATGGGGTGCGTGGGGGGGGGCGTGGCGGCTTATCTCCCTGCAGTGCGGGAGGAACTTTAAACTATCACCGCCATGCCCGCAGAGGGCCTGCGGCAGGAGCAACAGTGGCCGCAGCAGCTGGCAAGCGACCAGATGATCGAGAGCTGCCGCTCGCGGCCCACGTGACAGCGGCCCAGCGGGAAAATGCCCGGTTAGTTATATTGCCAATCCGGGCCTGGTAGGAACATGCTATATCTAGTTTTCCAGTAGCCAATCCCGTTCGGAAGGCCACAAGGGTCAATTTTAAAAACCGGATCCGGCGTAATCCATCGAAAAACGGATAGAAAAACGGATAAAAAAACGGATGAACCGGATGAGACGGATCCGGTTTTGTCTGTCAAGAACAAGACGGATCCGGCAGAAAACCGGATCCGGCACTTCAGGTTTTACAAAACATTTGCCGGATCCGGCATTCCGGCACGACGCCGGATCGCGCCTGACGCCGAAAACCTGATGTGTGAAAGTAGCCTAAGATGGAAATTCTGAAGGCACACTGGGGACTCCAGGAGCTTGATCTCCGCCATTAGTGCCCATCCCTGGCCGCTGTTATCACTGTCCTCCCAAGAGCCAGCAGAACTGCGACCAGATGCCAATGTCGCCTGTCCAGCAGGGAGCTCGCTGCATGTGGCCTGCAGGTGTCTTTGCAGGTTGCCAGGTGGGGCTTTCTGCTGGTCTTCATCATCATCAACATCATCATCACCATCCACCTGGCTCTCAGGCTGCAGCCCCATCTGCCTTTGCTCTGTGTTATCAGCAATTTCTCTAAATCTGTCTTCATTTAGCAGTTTTCTCTAAATGGTCCACTTTTTTCTCTAATAAAAGCTTTTCTCACCTCCAGCTCATTAATTTCATGTTTAAGTCACTTTTCCTCTGGCTGGAGTTGGGTCTTCCTGGGTTTGGAGGAACCTGCAGCTCCTCCTGGAGCCTCCTGATGGTCTTACTTGCTTCTTCATACTCACGGAGGTGGCTCATGACCTGAGAGCCATAGGTGGACACAGACTCCTTGGGTCTCTGCAGCCACCAACCTTCTTCAGTGAGGTCAGCGTTACCTCCGTGATCACTCAGCTTCTCCTCCATGTTGGAAGCCTTGCGGCTTCTCTGGGTCTCTGCAGACTTGGGGGGAGTAGGAGACACATTGCTGCGACTCCTAGTGGAGCGTCTCACCCCCGAGTCCTCTGATGTGCAGGCCGGTTGCTGGTTTCTTCTGCCCCCCGCCGGCCTGGACCGGGAAACAGAAGCCTGGGACTTGGCTCCTTCACTCATCCCAGGAAGCCCACTCCCTCCCTGGGTAGGAGAGAGAGCAGGTCCCCAGGTAGAGAGGTGTTGGTTCTCTGGAGCTCAGGAACACACAGTAGGATCAGTGGCGACCGCACCCACAATTACCAAAATGAGCAACAGCTGAGCAGCGCTGCATTCACTATTCTGTGGTGCAGTCACTTTGCACATACATTACATTACTGATCCTGAGTTACATCCTATATTATACTCCAGAGCTGTACTCACTGTTCCGCTGGTGCAGTCACTGTGTATGTACATACATTACATTACTGATCCTGTACTGATCCTGAGTTACATCCTGTATTATACTCCAGAGCTGCACTCACTATTCTGCTAGTGTAGTCACTGTGTACATACATTACATTACTGATCCTGTACTGATCCTGAGTTACATCCTGTATTATACTCCAGAGCTGCACTCACTATTCTGCTGGTGCAGTCACTGTACACATACATTACATTACTGATCCTGAGTTACCTCCTGCATTACACTTCAGCACTGCACTCACTATTCTGCTGGTGCAGTCACTGTGTACATACATTACATTACTGATCCTGAGTTACATCCTGTATTATACTCCAGAGCTGCACTCACTATTCTGCTGGTGCAGTCACTGTGTACATACATTACTGATCCTGAGTTACATCCTGTATTATACTCCAGAGCTGTACTCACTATTCTGCTGGTGCAGTCACTGTGTACATACATTACTGATCCTGAGTTACCTCCTGTATTATACTCCAGAGCTGCACTCACTATTCTGCTGGTGCAGTCACTGTGTACATACATTACTGATCCTGAGTTACATCCTGTATTATACTCCTGAGCTGTACTCACTATTCTGCTGGTGCAGTCACTGTGTATATACATTACTGATCCTGAGTTACATCCTGTATTATACTCCAGAGCTGCACTCACTATTCTGCTGCTGCAGTCACTGTGTACATACATTACTGATCCTGTACTGATCCACAGTTACACTGATGCTTCCCATCACTGACAGTAAGAAAATATCTTTTTATTCTCCGAAAGTTTCATATATAATAATTAAAGGGTAAGTCCACATTGTCCGAAGTATTTTTTTATATTGTCATCTAAAATACAAAAAGTAATATAAAGAAACAAATATGTCATTAGCGTTTAATGGGTATTTATAAGAATGTTGTTGGGAAAAAGAAGAGAGTCAAAGAAATCATGTAGCAAAAATATGTCCAGATGAAAAGATTCGATGTATAAATGGGAATACTATCCCTTTAAGAGTGCAGCACATTTTCTGCTTTCCTTGGTGGATATTGCATGTAGCAAAACAGCATTTGACACTATTTTCCAGGCAGTGCACTCCTTACTAATTCCCCTTCTGTTGTGTATTCTATCACTGCAGTGATTCCGGCTCTCTCGGAGGAGAACCCAGCACACAGTGCGTGCCGTCCCCATGAGGATACAAGAATCCTCCTCATTCTTCCCTACAGATGTAAATTATCATGCAGATAAAATATCCAAATAAATGCAGTGCTAAACGAGATCAGATATTTCAGGCTGATTATTCATAAATGCAAATATGTCAGTACGGAAACACAAAATAACATCTGCGCTGCCAGCAAATGACTCACAGCAATCAACCCTCAATTATCAGCGTGCTTGTTCCTGCACTGATAATATAGGTTGGGTAAGAATAGACCGGAGTATAAAGAATTCTATGCATTTCTTCAAAGCAGAATCAACCATATTCTCGTGTACATAGACAGATTTCATTAAATAGCTAAAACTTGGAAAACAGAATTCCATCAAATCAATCCAGGAGATCTCCAGAAGAGAAGCAGGACAAGACAGAGGTTTGAAAACATATCCCACCACCCCCAGCCTCTTAAATGTGTCCACAGAGCTGGATTCACAACTACATTGCTCAGTAATTCTGTATTATGTTGTCCATTCTGTTGCTGATCCTAAACATGTGCTACAAAGGGATAGAACAGCCGGAATCCTTCATATCTGTGTGTGCTGTGCATGGAAAACATCGTGGAAGCTAGACTTTACCCACTAGTTCAGAGACAACTGATAATTAGAGATATAGGCCTGAAAGAGGAAGACTGGTGAAAAAAGCAGCTACAAGTCATATAATGGCCAGAAATAGGGTCACTCCTCATGAACACTCACAACATCTTATTCTGAAGTTACCGTAAATTACAGGCACACATCTGGGGAGCAGCCAGCACACCAAGATATGTGAAATGGGACCTAATGGGAGTCAAAACGTGTTTCAGGGGTCCTGAGCGTGTGAACTGTTGCTTTAAATATGAACTTTGCTAAGTGGAGGGCAGGAAGGAGGGGGGATGCAGCTGCAGCATCTTTTTCCCTTGCACATATCTGGACGCTACTTTGAATATGATACACTTCCAGTAAAGTAAGCACCACTCTCGCAGACAGAATATGCTCCCCACAGAGTCTTAATAACCAGCTGGCTTCTTTTCAGCTGAACTGGAATGAACTTCTAAAAAAAATGCAATGAGTGTTAAACTCTGGGTTTAATTAGTGATAATTAAAACAATATAGAATATCAGTGCAAAGCCTTGAGAATGCACCGCGTAATGCTTCACCATCACTCCACATATGATTTACAGATTATTATTATTTGTGTCCTCTCTGTCCACCTCTGAATGATGCTGGTGCCAGGAACACAGACTTTCACCAGTTTTCACCAGCAGCCCATACCTTACTAGACCTAGGGCTGCCATTAGGAATTTCGGGCCCCATACTGGCAAACTTTTTTTGGGCCCCCTTGAGACCCCGCCCAGACTCTACCCCAGCTCCACCTCCACCCTTCAAACCTTCTACAGTTCCACCGCCCACTCTTGGAAAAACTCAACTTCTCCACCATGTCCTCACCAATTAGTTATTAACAGTTCCTGTCATACACCAGATCACATTCATAACAAGCAGCTTTTGTTCTGGCCAAAAGAATTGAATTTTTAAGCCGCCACCACGACAACGTAGTGTGTTGTGAATGGGTCACCGAGGAGAAAAAAGCAAAACAAGCTAAGTAACAGAAAACCAGAGAGGTTGGTAACTATGCAGATTGCAGATCCCTGATCCTACCACACAACTAGCAGCAGCTGTGGAGCGTACCTACGATGTTCCTAGATGCTTCGTCACAGCCAGAGGACTAAATAAGCCTGAAGCATGAAAAGGGGAAAACTAACTGCCCCAGAGCAGACCACAAAGGAATAGATAGCCCCCACACATGTATTGACGGTGAAACAAGATGAAGGCACAAACACAGGCAGGAAAATAGGCTGAGCAAACGATGGGGCCCAAACTAACTAGAGAGGAAAGGAAAGGAAAGACACTGTCTGCAACCTGCAAAAAACTCTACAAAAATAATGTCCAACACTTCTGATAGCAAAATTAACCCTGAAGTCACTAGATTTCTCCCACTATATCAGCACTCTGAAATATTCTGAGACAGAGCAAAAAGAGACCAAACTAGTAAGGGACAAAAAGCAAATTGGCAAAATACTGATAAATAAGAGTGGAAATTCAGCACAGCCCCCAGCCGGGGCTGGCTGACCACACCAAAAAACTGAATAGACCAACAAAATCAAGTGTGAACATTAGCAGAAAAACTTAGCTTTACATGACTGTAACAGAGCTGAAAACCAAGAGCTGACAAGCCAGAAGGAATCACCAGCAACTGAATAGGGCGTCGGCTGTCATAAATCCAATCTGAGACTCCTGAGGTCCAATCGTCATCCTCATTCTCAGGTGGCAGATCTCCACCAATCAAATCAGCCTCACTACCTCCTGTTACCACCAGAGGGAGTCTGGAAGGAGAACTCACAACTGGTGAACCAGAGAATGAACTCCCAACAGTAGTGTAATACCTGTGCGCGCGCGGGGTCCCCGCCAAGGTCCCCGTTTCCCCGCTGTGACGCCCGTGCCTCTGCGGGGCCCCCGTCTGGGTCCCAGCTCTCAGTCTGCTCCCTGCCTTGGCTCTCTCCCCTGCTCCTTCTTCCGTGCGCGGGGCCAGCACATCCCCAGGTATGAGGCTTAGGTTGCACGTGCTCTCCTGGTCTCTTAAAGAGACAGCGCACATTTTTCAAAAATGTTGTTAACCAATGATATTCTTGTGTGTGTTATTTCTGGCCCCTCTGCCATAGAGAGGGCACTGGAGCGACAAGTGTTTCTGTTACTAGTTTCCGGTTCTGTGATCTGAAGTTCCTGTGACCTGTTGTGATTTGCCTATGTCTTGCCAGTACCCAGTTAATACTGCTTGTCTTCTCAGATTATCTGCGGCTTGCTAGTCCATCCTCGGGACAACACAAGTACTACTTGTGCAAGTTCCATCCGGCTCAGACGTACGTCTCTCTGTTACCTACGACGACATCAGTACTGCCTGCCAGCTCTGTCCCGGCCATCTGCATCCCACCTGTCGATTTCTACACTGTCTGTTATCCCTGTTTGTGCACCTGTTTCGCTGAGTCAGCTTCCAAGTGTCCGGGGTCTAACTGGAGGTAGCACCTGTGTTCCTCTGACATTCCACTCTGATTCTGTTTGAGGGGTCTTACTACGAGGTGTCAGGGGTTTGCATAGTTATACCCCCCTTCGGAGCCCCCTGGACCGTGGTCCAGTGGTTCCACCAAAGCAATAAACAAATGTGCACTTCACCATCTGTGCCTCCGCTTTCATTCGTTACAGATTACCCGGCCATGGAACCCGCTGGGTCCCATGCACCTCCAGCTGCAGAGTTGTGTCAAGAGGTTACTTGCCTGAAAGATCAGCAGGACAAGATCACTACCTATCTGCACAACTTGTCTACACGTATGGACTCGGTGATGTCTCGACCACCGGCTAGCAGGTTCCCTGTTGTACGTCAAGTAAAGAACTTCGTCTGGCTGCTCCCCCTCAGTTTAATGGCGATCCCGCCCAATGTCGGGGTGTTCATTAGTCAATGCACGCTGCATTTTGAACTCCTGGGGCATATGTTTGTTTCTGAACGGGCCAAGGTGGGCTTCATTATGTCACACCTCACTGGAGAGGCCCTCGCCTGGCTAAATCCGTTGTGGGAGAGAGGAGATCCTCTGGTAACTGGTTAATAACCTCCAGTGATTTCTAGAGGCGTTACGCAGGACCTTCGATGAGCCTGGCCGTACTTCCTTGACAGTTTCTTCGTCTTCATCAGGAGAATCTCATGGTGGCTCAGTATGCAGTTTGTTTCCGGACCCTTTCCTCAGAGTTATCCTGGAATGACAGGGAGCTATCAAAGTCTGATCTGCACAATACATGTCTGTGGAAGTGTATCATGGCATGAACAAAGGAGATTTCTGAAAACCTTAGAAGACTTGTTTGATGCTTATCAGCCTGAAGAAGAATACAAAACCATCTCTAAACAGTTTGAACTCCATCAATCCACAATCAGACAGATGCTTCGCAAATGGAGGAAATTCAGGACTACTATTACCCTCACTTGGAGTGGTCGACTAACAAAGATCACTCCAAGAGCAAGGCGTTTAATACTCTGCGAAGTCACAAAGGAACTCAAGGTAATATCTAAGCAACTAAAGGCCTCTCTTACATTAGATCCGGGGTCCCCAACCTGTCGCTCAGGAGCCACATGTGGCTCGCGTTCCCATGAATTGTGGCTCGTGACTGTCTGCCAGCTTGGTGCATTAGGTCTAAGTCTAGCAAACAGGTATGAAGAGTACATCTCAATATGGTGAATTTTGTGAGTAGCCCTGCAGGTCTGGATGCACATTTACTGGACTTGTTGGTTTAAAGATGTTTTAGGTATGGTATGCTGGAGGATGGTATTACCTGTTCGAGGAGGTGCTCAAAGCTGGCTGTGACAGTGTGATGGAAGTCCTTGATGGGAGAATACTGAGTGGGGGTATTATGGGAACCCCTGGATCTCAGTGTACTGCTTTGGAGTGATTTCTGTGGAAAATATTTGGTTATCATTATACCTGTAATGGGGGCTTTGGTTGACACTACTTTCAAGGGGGTGGGAGCTGGATGTGGCTCGCGACCCTCTCTCAGTGCAAAATGTGGCTCGCGACCCTCTCTCAGTGCTGAATGTGGCTCTCAAGGTCAGAAAGGTTGGGGACCACTGCATGAGATAATGCTAATTTTCATGAGTCCAACATCAAGAGGACACTGAACAACATTGACGTGCAAGGAAAAACACTGTTCTCCACTCCAAAAAGAACATTAAAGTCTGTCAGCAGTTTGCTAAAGATCACATGGGAAGGAGGTTATTAGAACATTGTTTTGTGGATGGATGACGCCAAATTAGAGTTTTTAGTTTAAAGGAAAAGCGTTCGAGATAAAAAAAAACACTGCATTACAGTGTAAAAACCTCATAATACCTGTGATTTGTAAAGGAAAATGTCAGGACATCTGTCCATGAGCTGACTATCAAAAGAACATGGGTAATGCAGCAAGACGACAACCCCAGGCACACAAGTTCTACAAAAATATCGTCAAAGAAGAATAAAGTGTGGGAATTATCAAGTCAAAGTCCTGACCTTAATCTCATAGAAATGTTCTGTAAGGACCTGAAGTGCACAATTCATGGGAGGAAATCCACCAACACCGCGAAGATGAAGCAGTTTTATATAGAGGAATGGACAAAAATGTCTCCAAGCCGATGTGCAGAACTAGGCAATGTATTGAATCATTAGCTAGTAAGGTATACTACTAATGAGTTGTGAGGTCCCCTGGTCCCGGAGTGGCCATGCCTGAACCTCCTCTCCCAGAGGCATAGCTAGGGTTTTGGTTCGGGGGGGGCGAAACTTCTGAGTCCTGCATACACTGAGGCCCCAGATCATGTGACCCCGTCTCCTCCCCTCCTGTGACCTCATCGCAGGTCCTGTGGCAGAGAAGAGAACATAGAGGCAGAGCAGGGAGATGATTGATTGGGGAGACCACATCCTGAAGACCACCTCTGATTGAAGTGCTCATTTAATTATCATACCCCATTCTTATGCCATGGTTGGACATGTAATATACCAGGTACCTGAGATCTAGATGGCATATTAGGGATAATATTTTAGCACTGTTTACAATGGCTGTAGGTCAGGCTCTTTGTTGGTACTAACCCCTAATGTGGTTAAATAGTGACCTTGAATGAATTTAATCCATACTTTGATCGTGTTATTTTTATACATATTTCTCTGATTGAGTCAATAAAATTTGCATATTTTATACTGGCACGGTATACTGGAGTTTTCTTTTGTTTTCGTAGACTCCTGGATATATAGCAGAGGTTTCGGGGTCTCTGCTCCCTCCCTACACCCAATAATCACTTGTTCACCACTTGTTCAGCACTGTGTATACAGGGACCAGAAAGGCAGAAAGGAAGCCAAAGTAAATAACCATCTCTGCCTTCTCAATGGGGAGTCTGGTTGTGTCAGAGCCGGTTACCTGCACAATGTCGTCCATCTGCTATACTACGCAGTTTTAAAACATCACTGCAGATTATAATACAGACACCCCGGTTGTTTATGATCTATGGGTGGTCCAGAAGTAGTAAGGGGGCGATATGCATCCTCACAACAGCGGAGATATTCCTCATCACGCGATTGACTTTAGTGCCAGGCTATCCATACTGAAATAGGAGGGCTCCGGATTCTCATCTACAACTTAGATGACTAATGTGTTGGCGTTTTCTAACAAAGGCTTGCAGCAAATTCACCATGGCGCAGGAAGTGATATACTGGCATTTTTTTCAGTAGTGGCTGTACACAATATGTGTGCCAGGCCTGCAGAAAAACAACATTTGGTGTTCTGAGAATCAAGCGCATCAGCCAACATCCTCGTCAATTCCAAGGCTTCATTATCAGAAATGTATCTTTAACTATTTGTATCTAATAGGAATATCATATGCAGCAGAGCCGAGAGAGTTAGAAGCAGCCAAGCTGTGACTGTCAGAAGGCTCAAAATCAGTTGTGTTGTCCTTTTACAAGAGCGGGTGCCATGTGTTGGGCTGGATGACCCATTTCTAACCTTGTTTTAGTTTTCCTGTGCGCCATTATTGCGCTTTGGGGGGGAAAATATGTACTGGAACACGACGTGCTGGGACGTTGACCTGCCAAGGGCCACAGATAGTTACACTGGGAAGACCATGGACGAATGCGGGCTCATGTGGTATGCCATGTATAGAACTTGTGAGCATAAAGAAGGTGTGGTGATACAGAGCACGTTATGTCTGTGCGTCCTGGGTTTTCCGTACAATCAGGGTCAGTCACAGAGGCCAAGGATACAGCCTAGAACCAGTAGACTGGTACATGTAGATGCTTTATTTGTAGTGCTTGTGACCATGCATAATGTGAGGTGACACAGGGAGCTCCTTATGTGTCCATGTATATTTAATTATGCAAATTGTCTCTTCAGAGAGGAAGAGGACTAGAACTCTAGTGCCACCTATTGGAAGTAGCAATCCTAAAAGTCAATGTTGACCCTTTAACGAGCTTTGTTACATGACTTAGGATAAAAGCCAAGCCAGAATCTCAATTTGCAGACACTGTGTTTCGGGGGTACTGCCCCTCGTCAGTGCAAAGTGTGAGATCTGGCTTGGCTATGAGAGAGGCGTCTGCCCGATATCCAAGAAGTATCATTTCTCCTTGCGGAGAATGACATGCTAAGCATGTCGAGGTGACGAGACTTAAAGCCACAATGCTTAGTTTTCCCTCTATTCAGAGTCAGTCACAGTGGACAATTCAAGTGACAGAGAAGCTATAAGATGTACAGTGAAGGAAATAATTATTTGATCCTTTGCTGATTTTGTAAGTTTGCACACTGACAAAAACATGAACAGTCCATAATTTTAAGGGTAGGTTAATTTTAACATTGAGAGATAGAATATCAAAATTAAAATCCAGAAAATCACATTGTATAAATTTTATACCATAAATTTATTTGCATTTTGCAGTCAGAAATAAGTATTTGATCCCTACCAACCATTAAGAGTTCTGACCAGTTAGATGCTCCTAATCAACTCATTATCTGCCTTAAGGACAGCTGTCTTACATAGTCACCTTTATAAAAGTCTCCTGTCCACAGACTCAATAAGTCACACTCTAACCTCTACAACATGGGCAAGACCAAAGAGCTTTATAAGGATGTCAGTAACAAGATCATAGACTTGCACAAAGCTGGAATGGGCTACAAAACCATATGTAAGGCGCTGGGTGAAAAGGAGACAACTGTTGGTGCAATAGTAAGAAAATGGAAGAAATACAAAATGACTGTCAATCGACATCGATCTGGGGCACCGTGCAAAATCTCACCTCGCGGGGTATCCTTGATCATAAGGAAGGTGAGAGATCAGCCTAAAACTACACGGGGTGGAACTTGTTAATGATCTCAAGGCAGCTGGGACCACAGTCACCAAGAAAACCATTGGTAGCACATAACGCCGTAAAGGTTTAAAATCCTGCACTGCCCATAAGGTCTCCCTGCTAAAGGCAGCACATGTGCAGGCCCGTCTGATGTTTGCCAATGGACATCTGGATGATTCTGTGAGTGATTTGGAGAAGGAGCTTTGCTCAGATGAGAGAAAAATTGAGCTCTTTGACATTAACTCAACTGGTCAAACTTACAAAATCAGCAAGGGATCGAATAATTATTTCCTTCATTGTATTTATAGCTAGCAGCCTGGTACATGTGGATACTTTATTTACAGAGCTTGTGAGCATAAAGAAGGTGTGGTGATACAGAGCACGGTATATGTCTGTGCGTCCTTTTACAGGGTTTTCCCTCCATTCAGGGTCAGTCACACAGGGAATCGATACAGTCTGGAACAAGCAGACTGGCACAGGTGGATACTTTATGTATAGTGCCTGTGAGCACGCAGAATTTGTAGCAACACAGGGACCACACAATGTGTCTTTGTGTGAGTACTAAGTATAGCAGTGTCTTCCCTATTCTCAGGGTCAATTACAATGG
The DNA here is from genome assembly GCF_039654945.1 of Dendrobates tinctorius. Taxonomy (NCBI): domain Eukaryota; kingdom Metazoa; phylum Chordata; class Amphibia; order Anura; family Dendrobatidae; genus Dendrobates; species Dendrobates tinctorius. The sequence continues at coordinate 647,175 of NW_027361726.1, read as the reverse complement.
GAAACAATTTAAGAAACTATTAAGCTGTAGGATGCAGCCTGTAACAAGCAGCCTAGTGATGGGCACACTCTTCGGAAAGGGAAGCCACGCTGGCTGATCAGTGGGACTATAATGGGCTTTAAGTGCCTGTCCCAGATAAGAAAATCCAGGAGGGCTATGAAGAACTATTGCCATGGAGTAGAAGAAGGATATGTGAAGAAATACCAGCAAAAGGAATTGTGTCTGCAAGCTATTTATCGCGAGCAACAAAAACAGGGAAATGTGGTTTTCAATAGTGAAGGAAGAAGGATCACTTGCATACAACCACCACTGAATGTAGCAAGAAGTAAGGCAAGCAGAAGTAAGTGTTCCTCAAGCCACTGATTGTGAGTAACCAACATGGGGAAACATGGTGGCCACTAGAGGTTGGGGTGAGACCACTTGTGTTCTGCAAACGCTGACGTGCAGGGGTGTCGTGTCTGTAAGGTATGAGAAGTAGACATCTAAGGCCCATGTAAAAGATGTGAGAAGTCCAGTTAGGGATTGTCCTCGTCCACCTAGAACCAGATACATAGCGGGGCAGCCTCTGGTGGGAAGAGCGTTTCCTCTGCTAGAGGCCGTACCGTACACCTACTGTTCGGGCACAGACACTGAACACGGACTTCACTAGGAAGTCCGTATTACTGTCCAGGCTGAAAACCACTGATGACTGAGCTTCTGCCAACGCAGCGTCAGTGATCGGCTGTGACATCATCGAGGTTACCTCCGGTCATTGAGGCTGCACTCGCAGCGGTTCAGTCACCAGTGGTTCTCAGCCTAGATGGTCGCATCATGGCACTATCCAGGTTGAAAACTATTCATCCCCCCAGACATGGTATACAGGGTGGGACAGAACAACCGACAGGTGAGGGATATTGTTGTTTTTTTATTTTAGTTTTATTACAGGAGACCGAGGGCTTCGTTGGATTTTGCGCTACATTTCTGATAAAGGACTTTATTCTGGCTGTGTCTTTATTTACCATGTAACTATAGGATTAGTGTGGATAGGTGTCTTATAGACGCCTCTCCATTACTAAGCCGTGGGTTTGATGTCACCTGACAATACAAAGGTGACATCAACTCCACAAATATGAACCCCACTGACCATCGCTACAGGGTAAGTTGGAAGAGCCGGGTAAAGTGCCAGAATTGGCGCATCTAATAGATCTGCCTTTTCTGGGCAGCTGATGGCTGCTATTTTTAGGCTGGAGGGTGCAATATCCACCGCTTACGAGCCTGTGAATACCAGCCCCCAGCTGTCTGCTTTATCAAGGCTGATTGTCAAAAATAAGGGGGACCCCATGCCGTTTTTCTAAATTATTCAAATTACTTTAAAAAAGCAGCATGGGGACCACTCTATTCTTGATAACTAGCCTTTTTGAAGCTGACAGCTGAGGGTTGCAGCACCCAGCTGTGAGTTTTGCATGGCTGGTTATCAAAAATAGGGGGGAACCCATGCTGTTTTTTAAAAAAAATATATTTATTTACAGCGCAGGAGTTGGCTAATGAATACACCCATCAGTTGCTCCTCCTTTCGCTGCTATTAGCAGTAGCGGGTGTCAGATGATGGGAGCTGTAGTCCCATCAGCTGACACCAGTGATTGGAGGTAAACTTTATACCTCCGATCACAGCTGAGCGCTCATGCTGTCTTTTGACAGCGTGGGAACCTTGGCTCTCTGACCGGCGGGGATGATTTCACTGCCAATCAGAAGCGGTGTTTGTCGCACTGCCATGCACATGACAGCTTGGCAAACACTGGATGTTCGGGCCCCCCATTTAAGTGAATGGGGTCCAGGTGCTGTTCTGGTACCTGTACCTGAACATTTTGTAACTGTTCGGCCGAACCCGCAAGACCCAAACATCCAGGTGTCCACCCATCTCTAATTATATACTGTATTTAAGGAGTCAGAGTCTGTCCATTTGATACCTTCTCCACTAAAATGGACACTGAATCTTACTTGACAGCCCTGCTGCTTATAACATGATACTGTATGTGGATAAATTGAGCTACTAATGTTCTGTCCCCATCATTATTCATTAGCCGGTGTACAGGGCCAAACGACTTCAATGTTGTCAATCACACTCATTGAAAAGTCCTGAAATCAGCACATGTAAATACAACCAAAATGTTTGAGTGTCATGGTGCAAAATGTGAGCATTGGGGGCCTTATTTTAATTTTTTGTCTAGGGCCCCATTTTGTTTAAACTGGCCCTGACTGTGTTACAGGTTTACTGCAAAACACAGAGTGGCCAGGAGACTGCGCTGTCTGATTTCTCCTACTCTTCCACTGATTAGAAGCACTTCACTTCATATTAAATGGTGCAGGTTTCTGTTAGCAGTGCAGGGGTTAATCTGTTCAGCTTAGAGTCTCTTAAGCTTTCCTGCTTTGATGATCTCAGCTGTTCAGTATTGGATATTCCCCTCTGCTATATATACTCACCTCTGGCAAGCAGGCATTTCTATACTGTCTGGTTCTGGAGTTGGATGTGTTGGTTGTTTGAGGAGCGTTTAGGACTGGTTTTTCTGGAGACTGTTGCTTGGAGATTTTTCTGTATGAATATCCTCATCCTCTCCTATTTGATTTTTGGTCCCTTTTCTTTCCGGTGTTCCACTCTGTTGTTTGTGAATTCATATTTGTATGAGTGGCATTCTCCTTTATCCCTGTATGTCTTCCCTTGTTAAGTCTGGCTTTGTGTGTTCATATACACAACTCCCCACTTCCCTCGGTGGGTGAGGGGGACAGATAAGTGCTGATTCATGAGTAAGTAAGCTCAGTAAGACATGTGGCCCCGGTATCTTCACCATCAGAAGTAATCAGGGATAGCTTGGGCGCCCCTAGCCGTAGGGATAAGGAAGGAGCCTCTAGCCGTGGGATGTCTTGCTGCTATGCCTTAACAGTATGGTCATCACAATGAAATGTTATCCCCTAAAATATCTTATGGACTTTTACAGACACAGTAATAAAAAATATGTTTATTTTAGTTTTTTGTATTTTCAATTTTCAAGAGGGGAAAAAGAGGTGATTTTTTTTTTTACTTTTTTTTTTTAAGTTCCCCTAGGGAATATAATTGCTCATCTTCTATATTCTAATAGCACAGTACTGCAGAACTTAGGCCGGAGTCACACTACAGCGAGATACAGCCGAGTCTCGCAGGTTAAAACCAAGCTCTGGCACCGGCACTCCGGAGCGGAGCGTGCAGCTCCATGTATTGCTGTGCGGCTGCACGCTCCGCTCCGGAATGCCGGCGCCAGAGCTTGGTTTTAACCTGCGAGACTCGGCCGCATTACGCTGTGTGTGATCCCGGCCTTAGTGTCAATCTCATTCTTCTATGAAGTCTGGTAACTGGGCTTCACATGAATACTTTAATGACAGTCTTGGGGGCCTTTAGTAGGCTTCTAACTGTCACGTTAACCCATCGGCACCATAGGTGACTACTGCGTTTAAATGCTGCTTTCAGAGATGGACAGCAGCATCTAAACGGATAAACAGCATTGCTGATTTTAGAGACACTTTGCTGCTGTATAACACTGCCGACATCTGCAATGTGCCCCTGAGCCCACTCCATATATGCGGACCACCGAGCGGAACCACTAATACGTTCATTTGTGCAAGGGGTGTTTAAAGGTAATGTGAAGACCACCTACGTGCATGTCCCTTCCATGCACAGACAGAAAGATGGATTCACTACTAGGAACCTTCTCTATGAGAGCAGCGGTTCCTGGCGGACCTCAGAAGTCCATTTCTCTGAATGGCGACCATGTAATACTACAGGGAAAAGCCTGTCTGACCGCATCATCCTTTGGTTCCCATCGGGTAACATGAAGGCATATCACTGGGTGTTGCCATGTTTTTTGGTCAGTGGTTGGGGTCTGAACTTTGGATGGAAAAAAATATCGCTGCGTGCAAGTCAATGGGTTTATTGCTGCCTCTGTTTATCACACCATCGCTTGTCCACAGATCTGCCCCATAATGTGGTTCCAATATAAGTAGAAGCCACCTTGCGAAAGCGAAGAGCCTTATTATGCCTGTTCCTTAGAAAAATGGCCACTAGTGCAGTCTATCCCGTGTGTAGTGGAAATGAATATAGGGGCAAGCGCTCCACCGCCACAAATATCCGTTTATGGTCAGGATGAAAATGCGTTGCTCGGTGGCGGTCTGACCAATGTTGGCAAAACGGGGGCTCAGAAATGTCTATTTTGAATCGAACGCTGCTTTTGGCTGTCTTCGGTGGGCCCGCAAACAGTGAATGGAGCAGTGGTGCACACACGCGGCCATTGGTCTCGGCCATGGAGGGTCGTAGGATTAGCAACTCAAGAAGTTCAGACCCCATAAGAGGATGTTAAGGTATAGGGGTTTTTTTGTTTATTTTTGCAAACTGTCACATATAGTGTATGGCTGCCTTTTACTTTCTCAAAATAATAGATAAAAATTAGGCGGAGGTGATAGGAGAAGAACAGAACAGATTTTTGGCAACCACAGCAAGGAAAAAGCTGGAGATGGCGGCATCTTGGTGGGGTCGGGGTTATTCCGCGATCTTGTTACATGGGGATTGGTTCCGTTACATTGGGCTTTCCAGACACTGTACGGCATTGGTGACAATAGTATCTACTTATGCGAGATGCCCTTATTGTAAGGTGCTCTGTATCTACGCAACCGTGAGCCCGGGATGACGAAGCTGCTGATGACTCATGTCGTAGTTCTTGCAGCAGAAAACAGTGACAGATGCTCAAGATACAGGAAAGAAATGGAGGAAACGTGATTTCATTTTTGCACATTTGCCCAACAGAACTCAATCAAAGCTGCCGATTTAGGTGCAGTTGACCTGTAAATCAGACCTGCAGGGGGGTCACTAAACAAAGGGGAGAAGGGGCTGCACAAAATAATCTTTGATTTATCATATGCTCCCTATCAATCTCAACCCCTTCTAACTCCTATACCCCTGCAACCAGAGGAGTAAGGGGATCATTAATGTACAAGGTGCTGACTAGTGGGATCTCCTTCAATCTGCCCATGGGTGTATAAGGGATCATAAAGCGAACCCGTGTTCATGTCTGATGTAGACATCACCACCAAGAACCTTTTCTATGAGAGCAGCTGCTGCACTGGCGCACTCAAGAAATCCTTGTATTACACGGATATTTGTTTATCTGATTGAACGTTATGTAAAACTACAGGGAAAGGCCTGGCTGGCTGCAGCAGTCCCATGCTAAATCAGCTGTTGACAAGAGTAGGATCTGAGGTGACCATGAGATAAATGATCCCAGGGGCTGCATTCTGAATGGGGTGGCCTCTGATGAAAATACCCTTTAATTAACACTTCATCATGTCGCAAGAGGAAAATGCAGAAAAGATAGAAAGATAATAGATAGACGATAGATAGATAATAGATAGACATAGATAATACATAAATAATAGATAATAGACAAATAATAGATGGATAGATAGATAATAGATAAATAGTTAATAGATAGATAATAAATAGATATATATTTATATAGATAGATAATAGCTAGATATAGATAATAAATAGATAATAGATAATAGCTAGATAATAGAAAGATAGATAATAGATAGATAATAGCTAGATAATAAATAGATAATAGATAATATATAGACATAATAGATAAATACGTAGATAATAGATAGATAATAACCCCGTGTTAATTGATAGATAGATAATAGATAGATAATAACCCCGTGTTTGTGTGGGTCTCCTCCGAGTTCTCCGATTTCCTCCCACATTCCAAAGACATAGATAGGGAATTTAGATCGTGAGCCCCATCGAGAACATTGCCGATAATATAGATAATAAATAATAGATAGATAATACAGTAGATAGATAAATAATAGCTTATAGACAATAGATAGATAGATAATGGATAGATAGATAATAGATAAATAGAGAATAAATAGATAATATATAGATGATAGATAGATAGATAATAGATATATAGATTATAGATAGATAGATAATAGATAAATAACCGATAGATAATAGACCGGTAAAAGATAGATAAAAAGATAATAAATAAATATATTATAGATAGATTATAGATAGATTATAGCTAGATAATAGATAGATAATAGACAGATAAATAGATAATAGCTAGCTAGATAATAGATAGATAGCTAAATAATAGATAGATAGTAGATAATAGATAGATAGGTAACAGATAGATAATAGATATATAATAGATGATAGATAATAGATAATAGATAGATGGATAGATAATAGATAGATAAATAGGTAATAAATAGATAGATAATAGATAGATGATAGAGAGATAATAGATAGATATTAGATAGATAGCTAGATAATAGATCATAAATAGATAATAGATAAATAATAGATCGATAATAGATAGCTAGATAATAGATAGCTAAATGATAGATAGGTAGATAATATCCCCATCGGGGACAGCGATGATAATGTGTGTAAACCGTAAAGTGCTGCGGAATATGTTAGCGCTATATAAAAATAAAGATTATTGTTATTATAAAAATCAAAGAAGCAGCACACCATCATTTTATTGCAAAAAAAATCTATTTTAATAGCCCATTTGCGCACAAATGGGCTATTAAAATAGATTATTTTTCTCTAAAATGATGGTGTGCTGCTTCTTTGATTTTTATAATAATAACAAAATAGATAATAAACAGATAATAGATAGATAATAGATAGATAATAGATAGATAGATAATAGATATATAATAGATAGATAGATAATAGGTAGATAAATAGATAGATAATAGATAGGTAGGTAATAGATAGATATGATACATAGAGAGATAATAGATGATAGATGATAGATAGATAGATAGATAGATAATTGATAGATAGATAATAGATAGCTAGATAGTAGATGATAGATAGATAATAGAAAAGTAATAGATAGATAGATACATAATAGAAATATAAGAGATAGATAGATATTGATAAATAATAGATAGATAGATAATAGATAGATGATAGATAGATAATAGATAAACAATGGTGCTATATAAATAAATAATAATAGATAAATAATAGATAGATATATAATAGATAGATAATAGATATATAGAAAGGGGAAAAATGACGGCACTCCAAAAGTAGAAAAATAAAAAAAGTTTATTTTTCCAAGTCTCCCTTCCAGATAGATAATAGATATATAATAGATAGCTAGGTAGATAATAGATAATAGATAGATAATAGATAAATAGAAAATAAATAGATAATCGATAGATAATAGAAAGATAATAGATGATAGATAGATAATAGATAAATAATAGATAGATAATAGATAATAGGTAGATAATAGATAGATGGATAATAGATAACAGATACATAATAATTGGATAATAGATAGATAATAGATAGATTATAAATAGATAATAGATAGATAATAGATAGCTAAATAATAGATAGATAGACAGATAGTTAGATAGATAATAGATAGATAAAAGATAGATAGATAGATAACAGATAAATAATAGATATATAATAGATAGATAGCTAGATAATAGATAAATAGTTAATAAATAGATAATAGATAGATAATAGATAGCTAGATAATAGATATATGATAGATAGATAGATAGATAGATAATAGATCCAAAAAAATGATGACGGCAGCACACCAATAGATGAAGTATCATGTGCAGTTTATTGGCCCTTGTGCAACGTTTCGCTCCCAAGTGTGGACCTTTCTCAAACTAGATAATAGATAGATAAAAAGATAATAAATACATAGATAATAGATAGATAACAAAATAATAGATAGATAATAGATAATAAATAACTAATAGATAGATAATAGATAGATAGCTAGATAGTAGATAGCTAGATAAAATAAATAGATAATAGATTGCTAGATAATAGATAGATGATAGATAAATAGATAATAAATAGATAATAGATGGATAGATGATAGATACAAAGATAACAGATAGATAATAGATAGAAAAATTAAAGAAGCAGCACACCATCATTTTAGTGCAAATAAAAGCTATTTTAATAGCCCATTTGCGCAAAAATGGGCTATTAAAATAGCTTTATTTTGCACTAAAATGATGGTGTGCTGCTTCTTTAATTTTTCTAATATAAGGACTGGTATGTACCTGTGAAGCCTTGAACCCAACTTTTGCCATTGTTCAGGAGCTGCTCTATGCTCAGTTTTTTTTCTAGATAATATATATATAATAAATAGATAATAGATAGATGATAGATAATAGATAGCTAGATAATAGATAGATAATAGATAGCTAGATAATAGATAGACAGATAATAGATATATAATAGACTAGCTGAAGAGCCCGGCGCTGCCCGGGCATAGTAACTAACTGTGGTTAGTTATAGCAAATTATAATGATTTTCTTCCATCCCATAGACCCGTGCCCATATACTCATCATACATATCCACTATCCCATAGTCGAGTGCCCATATACCCATCACACATCCTCCATCCCATAGTCCCGTGCCCATATACCCGTCATACATATCCTCCATCCCATAGTCCCATGCCCATATACCCATCATACATATTCGCCATCCCATAGTCGAGTGCCCATATACCCGACACACATCCTTCATCTCATAGACCCATGCCCATATACCCATCATACATATCCTCCATCCCATAGTCCCATGCCGATATACCCGTCATACATATCCGCCATCCCATAGTCCCGTGCCCATATACCCATCATACATATCCTCCATCCCATAGTCCCGTGCCCATATACCCATCACACATATCCACCATCCCATAGTCCCATGCCCATATACCCATCATACATATCCACCATCCCACAGTCCCGTGCCCATATACCCGTCATACATATCCTCCATCCCATAGTCCCGTGCCCATATACCCATCATACATATCCTCCATCCCATAGTCCTGTACCCATATACCCATTATACATATCCTCCATCCCATAGTCCCGTGCCCATATACCCGTCATACATATCCTCCATCCCATAGTCGAGTGCCCATATACCCATCACACATCCTTCATCTCATAGTCCCATGCCCATATACCCATCATACATATCCTCTATCCCATAGTCCCATGCCCATATACCCATCACACATCCTCCATCCCATAGCCCCATACCCATATTCCCATCACACACATCCTCCATCCCATAGTCCCATGCCCATATACCCATCACACATCCCCCATCCCATAGTCCCATGCCCATATACCCGTCATACATCTCCTCCATCCCATAGTCGAGTGCCCATATACCCATCACACATCCTCCATCCCATAGTCCCGTGCCCATATACCCATCACACATCCTCCATCCCATAGTCCCGTGCCCATATACCCGTCATACATATCCTCCATCCCATAGTCCCATGCTCATTTACCCGTCATAAATATCCTCCATCCCATAGTCCCGTGCCCATATACCCATCACACATCCTCCATCCCATAGTCCCGTGCTCATATACCCGTCATACATATCCTCCATCCCATAGTCGAGTGCCCATATACCCGTCATACATATCCGCCATCCCATAGTCCCGGCCCATATACCCATCACACATCCTCCATCCCATAGTCCCGTGCCCATATACCCATCATACATATCCTCCATCCCATAGTCCCATGCCCATATACCCATCACACATCCTTCATCTCATAGTCCCATGCCCATATACCCATCATACATATCCTCCATCCCATAGTCCCATGCCCATATACCCATCACACATCCTCCATCCCATAGCCCCATGCCCATATTCCCATCACACACATCCTCCATCCCATAGTCCCATGCCCATATACCCGTCATACATCTCCTCCATCCCATAGTCCCGTGCCCATATACCCATCATACATATCCTACATCCCATAGTCGAGTGCCCATATACCCATCACACATCCTCCATCCCATAGTCCCGTGCCCATATACCCATCACACATCCTCCATCCCATAGTCCCATGCCCATATACCCATCACACACATCCTCCATCCCATAGTCCCGTGCCCATATACCCGTCATACATATCCTCCATCCCAAAGTCCCATGCCCATATACCCGTCATACATATCCTCCATCCCATAGTCCCGTGCCCATATACCCATCACACATCCTCCATCCCATAGTCCCGTGCCCATATACCCATCATACATATCCTCCATCCCATAGTCGAGTGCCCATATACCCGTCATACATATCCGCCATCCCATAGTCCCGGCCCATATACCCATCACACATCCTCCATCCCATAGTCCCGTGCCCATATACCCATTATGACATCATCATCACCATGGCAACCGTTATGACATAACCGTCACCATTGCAACCTATTAAGACATCATCGTCACCATGGCAACCATTGTGACAGCATCTTCGCCATTGCAACCTATTATGACATTAGCGTCGCCATGGCAAGCATTATGACATCATAATGAGGGGCAGGGCTTGCAACCTATGATGACATCAGCGTCGCCATGGCAACCATTATGAGATAGGGGCAAAATTGTTTGGTGAATTGGAATGCGCGGGGTCAAAATTTCGCCTCACAACATAGCCTATGATGCTCTCGGGGTCCAGACTTGTGACTGTGCCAAATTTTGTGGCTGTAGCTGCGACGGTGCGGATGCCAATCACGGACATACACACACACACATATACATACACACCCACATTGAGCTTTATATATTAGATAGATGATAGATATATAGAAAATAGATAGATAATATATAGATAAAATAGATAATAGATAAATTATAGATACATAATAGATATATAATAGATAGCTAGACAATAGGTAGATAGATAACAGATATATAGCTTTATAATAGATAGATAATAGATAAATAGATAATAGATAGATAGATAGATAGTAGAGAGATAAAAGATAATAGACAAATAATAGATAAACAGACAGATAGATAATATACAGTAGGTATATGATAGATGATAGATAGATGATCGATAATAAAAAGATAATAGATGATAGATGATAGATAGATAAATACATAATAATAATAAATTTTATTTCTATAGCGCCGACATATTCCGCAGCACTTTACATTTCAGAGGGGACTTGTACAGACAATAGACATTACAGCATAACAATAATCACATAGATTATAACAACTACCAAGAGGAATGAGGGCCCTGCTCGCAAGCCTACAATCTATGAGGAAAGTGGTAGACACGGAAGGTGGGTGGTAACAGTTGCCCTGATTGTATGGACCAGCCATAATGTTAAGTGTGTAACATAGATACATAGAAAGGTCCTAACGATTCATTCAATATCCTAGTAGGAGACCAGAACTTCCTAACACATTATGTAAAGCGAGGTTTTCTGAATTGGACAACCCCCTTTAATACTTCAGACACCTCATGAAACAGGGTATACAGTGAAGGAAATAATTATTTGAACCCTTGTCGATTTTGTAAGCTTGCCCACTGACAAAGACATGAACAGTCTATAATTTTAAGGGTAGGTTAATTTTAACACTGAAAGATAGAATATCAAAAATAAATTTCAGAAAATCACATTGAAATAAGTATTTGATCCCCTACCAACCTTTAAGAGTTCTGTCTCATACAGACCAGTTAGACGCTCCTAATCAACTTGATACCTGCATTAAAGACAGCTGTCTTACATAGTCACCTTTATAAAAGACTCCTGTCCACAGACTCAATTAATCAGTCAGACTGTAATCTCTACAACATGGGCAAGACCAAAGAACTTTATAAGGATGTGAGGTCTGTCCCACAAGGGTTGCCGTGACGTGGCGGGATGGCTTCTACATTATTTTGATCAAAATTATGTTAACTAAATACCCTTATTATTACTATTATTACTACCTTCATGCAATTTTTGCAATATATTTTTTTACTTTTTTATTCCAGGATATTTGTTTTGTGTTTTGCTTTTGGTTTTCTCTGTGTAAAGGTCATGTGTTCATATGCAATTACATTTTGCATGCACATTAATTTACTTTTTCTGCTCAGACCCAGTTTCTCATTAAAGACAGCTGTCTTACATAGTCACCTTTATAAAAGACTCCTGTCCACAGACTCAATTAATCAGTCAGACTGTAATCTCTACAACATGGGCAAGACCAAAGAACTTTATAAGGATGTGAGGGACAAGATCATAGTTCTGCACAAAACTGGAATGGGCTACAAAACCATAAGTAAGGCGCTGGGTGAGGAGACAACTGTTGGTGCAACAGTAAGAAAATGGAAGAAATACAAAATGTCAATTCACATCGATCTGGGGTACCATACAAAATCTCACCTAGTGGGTTATCCTTGATCATGAGGAAGGTGAGAGATCAGCCTAAAACTACACGGGAGGAACTTGTTAATGATCTCAAGGCAGCTGGGACTACAGTCACCAAGAAAACCATTGCTAACACATTACACTGTAAAGGTTTAAAATACTGCATTGGCCGCAATGTCCCCCTGCTCAAGAAGGCACATGTGCAGGCCCATCTGAAGTTTGCCAATGAACACCTGGATGATTCTGTGAGTGATTGGGAGAAGGTGCTGTGGTCAGATGAGACAAAAATTGAGCTCTTTGGCATTAACTCAACTCACCGTGTTTGGAGGAAGAGAAATGTTGCCTATGACCCAAAGAACACCATCCCCACTGTCAAGCATGGAGGTGGAAATATTATGTTTTGGGGGTGTTTCTCTACTAAGGTCACAGAACTACTTCACCGCATCAATGTGAGAATAGATGGAGCCAGGTACCATTAAAAATGGGTCGTGGCTGGGACTTTCTAATAATCAGAAATAAAGAGGACCTCTTCCTTGATTTTTTTTATTGTAAACTAAGTGCCCTCTGCAATTGCTGTTACTTCACTGATTCTGGAATAGTTTTTTTTCCTTCTGTGCCCCTCTGTTCCAAAGTTATGCCCCCTGAAAATAAAGATGAAAATTATCTCTTGAACTAACTGGGCATATGTTCCTTTTCTCTGTGTGCACTCTGCTTTGCTTTTTTTGAGCAGCATCTTGTGCTCCAGAACTGCTCTTCCTATTAGGAACAAGAATAGTATGAGGAAGTGACGTGTACATGGTAGCCCACATGCAGTGGGAGTTACAAAGTATTGTAAAAAATTCCTTGTGGGGTTTCCATATCTTTTAACAGAAGCAGAAAAGTAGAAGCTAACTTAAAGCAGGTGTATGAACTAATGATCAAAACAGTGGTGAAGCTTAGTTGCTTTTGCATCGGAGCCTGAGATCAACAAAAAAGCTTTAATGTTATTTCATTGGAGACCCAGGAACTATAGGTTTTCTCAAGTTACTCCTGGGCTAAAGAGGAGAGGTGGGTCCTCTGCTCAGGACCCCCTCTACAAGCCAGAATGGGGAGATGGTGTAAGTGTAAGGAGGAGAATCGGACCGTGGGTACCTGTCCTGTGCCAGGTCCGGAACTGTCAGGGCGGTCTCCTCTGTTGTCCGGCAAAAAAAGAAAGAGACCAGACAGACCTTTGCACTCGAAAGCAGGGGGTGTGGCTAAGTGGGAACAGCCATAGCACCTGCAGAAGCAGTCAGTCTTGGCGGGAAAAGGCAGCGCGCAGCACAGAGAGAGGTGTACTCCATCCCTTGAGCATCGGGACTGTGTCTGTGTATTCCCGCTGTCACTAGCGGGGATTACAGAGAGAGAAGCACAATAACCCAGTAACAGGCAGAGGGCTAGGGTTAGGGTTAGGGATAGGATTAGGGCTAGAATTAGGGTTGGGATTAGGGTTAGGGTTGTGTTGGGTTTAGGGTTGGAGTTAGAATTGGGGGATTTCCACTGTTCAGGCACATCAGGGGCTCTCCAAACGCGACATGGTGTCTGATCTCAATTCCAGCCAATTCTGTGTTGAAAAAGTCAAACTGTGCTCCTACCCTTTCAAGCTCTGCCATGTGCCCAAACAGTGGATTACCCCCACATATGGGGTATCAGCCTACTCAAGACAAATTGCACAACAACTTTTGGAGTCCAATTTCTCCTGTTACCCTTAGGAAAATAAAAAATTGGGGGCAAAAATTTTTGTGGAAAATAATATGATTTTTTTATTTTTATGGCTCTATATTATAAACTTCTGTGAAGCAATTGGGGGGTTCAAAGTGCTCACCACACATCTAGATAAGTTCCTTGGGGGGTCTAGTTTCCAAAAATGGGGTCACTTGTGGGGGGTTTCCACTGTTTAGGCATATCAGGGGCTCTCCAAACGTGACATCACGTACCATCTCAATTCCAGCCAATTTTGCGTTGAAAAAGTCAAACAGCGCTCCTTCCCTTCCGAGCTCTGCCATGCATCCAAACAATGGTTTACTCCCACTTGTGGAGTATCAGCGTACTCAGTACTAATTGCTCAATAACTTTTGGGGTCCTGTTTCCCTTTGGAAAGTAAAAATTGGGGGTGAAAAGATCATTTTTGTGGAAAAAATATGATTTTTTAATTGTACGGCTGTACGTTATAAACTTCTGTGAAACCCTTGGGGCTTCAAAGTTCTCACCACCAATCTAGATAAGTACCTTGGGGGTCTAGTTTCCAAAATGGGGTCACTTGTGGGGAGTTTCCACTGTTTAGGCACATCAGGGGCTCTCCAAACGTGACATGGCATCCGATCTCAATTCCAGCCAATTTTGCATTGAAAAAGTCAAACGGCGCTCCGTCCCTTCCGAGTTCTGCCATGCGCCGAAACAGTGGTTCCCCCCACATATCAGGTATCACCGTACTCAGGACAAATTTCACAATAACGTTTGCAGTCCAAGTTCTCCTGTTACCCTTGGTAAAATTACAAAAATTGGACCTGAAGAAATTTTTTGTGAAAAAAAGTTAAATGTTCATTTTTTTTAAACATTCAAAAATTAATGTGAAGCACCTGAAGGGTTAATAAACTTCTTGAATGTGGTTTTGAGCACCTTGAGGGGTGCAGGTTTTAGAATGGTGTCACTTGTGGGTATTTTCTCTCATATAGACCCCTCAAAGTGACTTCAAATGTGATGTGGTCACTAAAAAAAATGGTGTTGTAAAAATGAGAAATTGCTGGTCAACTTTTAACCCTTATAACTTCCTAACAAAACAAAATTTTGGTTCCAAAATTGTACTGATGTAAAGTAAACATGTGGGAAATGTTACTTATTAAGTATGTGTGTGCCATATCTCTGTAATTTAAGGGCATGAAAATTCAAAGTTGGAAATTTGCCAAATTTTCAAAACTTTCGTCAAATTTCCATTTTTTTCACAAATAAACGCAAGTTATATCAAAGAAATTGTACCACTATCATGAAGTACAATATGTCATGAGAAAACAATGTCAGAATCACCAGGATCCATGGAAGCGTTCCAGAGTTATTACCTCATAAAGAGACAGTGGTCAGAAATGTAAAAATTGGCCCGGTCATTAACATGCAAACCACCTTTCGGAGTAAAGGGGTTAATAGTGATGAGCAAGTATACTCGTTGCTCGGGTTTCCCCGAGCATGCTCGAGTGGTCTCCGAGTATTTGGAAATGCTCAGACATTTAGCTTCTGTCGCCGCAGCTGCATGATTTGCGGCAACTTGACAGCCTGAATACATGTGGGGATTGCCTGTTTGTTAGGGAATTCCCACATGTATTCAGGCTGTCTAGCAGCCGCAAATCATGCAGCTACAGCAACTAAATCAAGCACTTCCAAATACTCAAGAGATCACCCGAGCATGCTCGGGGAAACCCAAGCAACGATCATACTCACTCATCACTATTTATTAACTCTGCATATCCTTTACAATTGGACTGCTATTCCCCCGTTTAACCCTTCATCTCCCTGTGAGGAGATAACCCCCTGTTAAATTAATAACTGTTACATTTGATAACCCATGCTCTGCCTTGTCTGTCACTGCATCCCGCAACCTGCTTTCATAAAAACAGATCTCTCACCTCCATGTATTACATTATGGTCTATTCCTTTACATGTAATACAACAGTTCATCACTAGTGGCCACTGCAGGGAAACTGTATACCCAGATTACACTTCCCTTGTCGATCACAACTGATCAGTGTCCAGGTGTCCCAAGAGACCAGAAACAACAGGAAACACAGCCCTACCATGCACTGCCCAAGTATTTCTAAAATAATTATATGGAAAGAAGGCACCAAACAAAAGCATGAATGCACCCAGCTGGGGGTCTGGGTTGCCCAGGTCACGGATCTGATGACTGCATTCATTCATTGAGCGGGCCTTTCAGTGTTGGAAAATCTGTGACACAGCTGTTTTTTATAAAGAATCTATAATTGAATGATTTCATTCTAGATGAGGACCAGATGGTCGCAGACGATTAGATTATAATGTTCAAATACACTTACAAATTATTCAGCTAATAACTCAAACCTAGAAAGACGACCTCCGAAACCTGTCCTGGTGCTGCTTTAGGTAAGTTCCCTTTCAGACTGAGCTTTTTCCTTCTGCTATGCACAAAATCCAGGAAAATACTGCAGGAGGTTTCCATCTGATGAAGGGATCTATGGATACGTCTATTGTTAGAGCCAAGTGGCATGTGAAAGAAGCCAAGAAAGGTCCAGACACTGGGGACATATCACATGGGGCGTGAACAGCTTTCTTTTATATTTCTCCCTTTTGGACCATGTCAACTTTTCCCTAGAGTCAAGTAAGCCAAATGTACCAAGATTAATGTCACAAACAGAGATGAGCGAATATTTCAATGTTTGGTTCGGATTACGATCGCCGAATTTGCGTTATTCGCCAATTAATTCATTGAATATTCGCCAAACATAACCGAATGTCTTTCAGGTCAATGGGAGACAAAGACAAATGCATGCACAGCACCTAATAACGGCCCCAAATGTTGCCAAAACACATCAAATAAGGAACAGACACCAGGAAAGTGGCCTCAATTCACCCACAGTACATCCAGGCATGAGGTATCAGGGTCTGGGACAGCACTTACAGATTTCAAGTGAATGTCACAGTAAGACGAGGTAGGTGAGGGATCGGTGTAGGGCCTTTGCTGGGAACCCTGATACCGCAGGCAACACCTCTACCTGCTTTCATGCTGAGCCACACTCAGGTGGCAAAAATATCAATTTTGCAGACTACCATTGTCAGAAAAATTTAAAGCTAGTAACACGGGTAGTTGAGTCCAAGGAAGTGGAGGCCTGACGGTCTCGGAGGCCTACTGCTATAGGCAACATGCATGAAGGAGACCCAACCAGGAGTCTACACATTTACAAAACTTAGTGGCAGACACCAACAAAGTGGCACCAATTGCAATAAAGTACAAATAGTATAGCGGCGACCGACACCTTTTCCACTACAGCCAGCCCAGTGGATGGAGACTGTAACGGGCAAGGTGGTGGAAACGCTGTTCCATATCTCTCAGAAAGCCAGGAAGGGGTGTAACTAGGTGGCCTACCAAATCCCTACTCGGACAAGTGGCAGCAGGCGAAAACTGCGACCCAACGAGGAACAAAGAGGTGGCACCAGGTGCTACTCCATGGCTGACCTACAGAATGGGTAAGCTGCTATGGCCCAAAGGAGGGATGAAAAATGCAGACAGGCACTTTAGGGACTCTGGAACCAAAAGTGCAGATGGGACCAGCTGAGGAACAGAAAAGCACTGGCAGGTGCGGGCTGGACCAGGTGTTAGACAGATGGGCCCTGGTAGGTGCGTTCTGGACTGGCTGATGGACAGAAGAGCACAGACAGGTATGAGCAGATGGGCAGAGACAGGTAAGAACAGATGGGTACAGGGTACACAAGCAGACAGGCGGTCCTGGAGAACCTGACAAGCATGCAAGGCAAACTAACAACATAGCTCAAGCACCTCCATATTGGAGGAGAAACCTTAAATAGAAGGTGTTGCCCAGCTATAGGTTGGGAATACCTTAGGTTGATGCGAGGGTGCCTTTAAGAGGGAAAGAGTATGTACGTACACCCTCTAAGCATAGTTCCTGGTCCTACAACTGAACCTTGGTGGACAACGACACATAGGGGGCGAGATGAGGAGGTGGTATGAGAGTGAGAGACACTGAATGTCCTGTCTGCCTGTCTGTTAGGTATGAAGAGATCCAACAAAGGGCCAAGTCTGTAATGTCAACAGATCAGAAAGTCTGTTGTAAGAGGGAATGGTCCACTGTTTCAAAGACAGATGACAGGTTCAGGAGAACAAACTCGTGTTGCTTTCATTTGCCATTTAGTAGGTCGTTGGTGACTTTAGTCAGGGCAGTTTCAGTGGAATGGTGTGGTCTGAAGTCAGGTTGTAAGCGGTCAAAAAGGGAGCAAGAGGAGAGGTGGGAGGACAGTTCAAAATGGACGTGTTGTTCCAGTAGTTTGGAGGTATATGGGAGAAATGATATGGGGTAATAGGTAGACACAGAGGAAGGGTCAAGGGTGGGCTTTTTGAGGAAGGGTGTGACCGAGGTATGAGTGGGAGAACAGAGAGGATGACGATGAGGTAGTAGATCACACTTAGTGTAAACCCAGAGGCATGCAGCTGAGTAGCTCAGTAGAGGAGGAGGAGGAAAACAATGAGGTTACGTAGACACAGAGTTATGCAACCACAACAACCAATGCATCCTAAGGCCCAATTATGTCAGTGGAAATCAGTGTTCGCGGTTCTGCAGTTGGCTATGTTGGGTCCTTTTTTCAGACTGGCAAAAATCTAATAAATCATGTTATCTGTCTACTTTTTTAAAATCAACCTAGTAAAGAAATAGGTGGGTCAATAGGTGCAATATCATTTCAGTACTACAGGCATGACCTGGCACATGCGCAATCAACATGCGTTAATCTGAGAATGTCATTGTGCTAAAATGCAGACTAGTTGGTCTCGCCAACCACCGTCCACCCATCAACAGCATCTTCTGATTCTTCCTCCTCCCTCACCGTGGCAAGTGTTGTCACACAGGTCTCCGGCCGAAGAACATCCACTTGTTTACCCCCTACAGTTGGAGTGATTGAGAACCAGTCAGCTGATACGGAATTGGACATGCGTGCTGTTTTTGATTGATCCTACATACGAAGCACACCCCATCTTTCTCAATCCACAGTAAAATCCCCACCTGCACCTCTCTCACTGTCCAGTAGCTTGTCGTGTTCACCCTACTCCAACCTGTGTCGGCACAGCAGCAAACCCTTTTGTGAAGTTATGCTCACGTAAAAGATTTTTCACTTCTACACATGGAAAAGTTAACAGCTTGAATTTCACCATCTTCAATCTACTAATAATAATAAACTTTATTTATATATCACAAACACATTACGCATATCTTTATGAGTCAGCAGTCAAAAGTTATCAAGTTTAAGATAATCAAACAATTAAAGAAAAACAATGAGGTGGGGCGACACCAACTACAGGTGCTTATTTACAATGATGGTACAACCATCTTGAGGAAATGGGGGTAGATAAAGGCTGCATGAGCCTTTTGGTACGGTTGAGTTTGATGGTGAATTATGTTCAGAGAAGTAGAGAATAAGCTATATACATTATATATAAAAAGGACTTTGATTAGGGAACGTGATAGGCTGAAATAGCACAAAAAGAGGACTTGAAAATCCTCCAAAAATTCAAAAACACAGCAAAAAGGCAGAGATAATTACTTGACCAGGCCTCCAAACAAATACACTATCAGGGTGCATTGGACTCATGTAGTTAAGATGGCGCAACACAATTGCAAGAATACCAATGAGACAACTGCTCTCAGCCTACTAATCCATGGAGGGTGTGGTTGTTGGTATATTAGTGCACAATGAAGACTTGTATGCGGGTGGCGCTGTTCACATAATGGTAATGCACAGTATCCATGTTAACAGCCTATTGGTTACGCCCATACTATTAGATCAGGTGGGCTGCCCAGAGCTATCCAAATGCATCCCATGTGAACAGACACCACAGTTTACTAGACCGAATGGGCCCAACTGCACCCTGAAAAATAAAGTGCAAAAAACACATCTAAAATATATGTGAGGTTTTAGTTACCGTATTTTTCCGACCATAAGACGCACTTTTTTCCCCCAAAATTTTGGGGGAAAGTGGGGGGTGCGTCTTATGGTCGCAATACACGGTACTAACCTGGTGGCTGGTGGCAGCGGGCGGGGCTCTGCAGTGCGGTGGTGGCAGCGGGCTGTGCTCCGGTGCAGGGGCGGCGGCTCCGCCGGCATTTCTTCACAGCCCAGATGCCTCCGCACTTCCCTTGCTGGCCACCGCCATGTTGCGGTGGCCTCCGGGAGCATGGACGCCGGAAAGATGGACGCCGGTCCGGGGACGGCGCATGCGCGGGATCAGATCTCATCCCGAGATCTCGGGGGACGAGATCTGATCCCATGCATGCGCCGTCCCCGGATCGGCGGCCATCTTTCCGGCGTCCATGCTCTCGGAGGCCACCGCAACATGGCGGCGGCCAGCAAGGGAAGTGCGGAGGCCTCCGTGCTGCGGAGAAATGCCAGTGGAGCCGCCGCCCCTGCACCGGAGCACAGCCCGCTGCCACCACCGCACCGCAGAGTGCCGCTCGCTGCCACCACCGCAGAGCCCACCTGCCCCAGCACAGCTGCCCCTGCCCCAGCACAGCTGCCCCAGCCCCAGCACTGCTGCCCCTGCCCCAGCACTGCTGCCCCAGCCCCAGCACTGCTGCCCCTGCCCCAGCACAGCTGCCCCAGCCCCAGCACAGCTGCCCCAGCCCCAGCACTGCTGCCCCTGCCAAAGCACTGCTGCCCCTGCCCCAGCACTGCTGCCCCTGCCCCAGGACAGCTGCCCCTGCCCCAGCACAGCTGCCCCAGCACTGCTGCCCCAGCCCCAGCACAGCTGCCCCTACCCCAGCACAGCTGCCCCTACCCCAGCACAGCTGCCCCAACACAACCAACCTGCCCCAGCACAGTGCCGCCACCGCACGAGCCTGGACCACTGAATGACCCCTGTGACTACTCCACCTGTGCCGGATCCCTTCCCAGGTAAGCTGAATTTGGACTGTAAGACGGACCCCCATTTGACACATTATTTTTTTTCCCCTATTTTCCTACTGAAAATTGGGGTGCGTCTTATGGTCCGGTGCGTCTTATAGTCCGAAAAATACGGTAATATTTTGGCCAAAATATTAACTAATACCTCTGAGGGAGAGGGGATGGTGTGAACCTCAAAAGAAGAATGGCGTCCAATTGAACTGCATTTATTTATTGGGTTAAAAACAGGATTGTTGTTGGCAGCGAGGACTCTAGGTTTATCGTGGAGTTAGCAGTGATGGTACAGCGGGATATACACATATTCCATGTGTTGTAATCTGGACATGGATAAGCCATATGCTCATTATTATTTTTCTGAGAAGTAATTATTGTGAACAGCCTGCGGCCTCCTCGGATGATTCATCGCCCAATCGTGTCATTGTCTGGACGATAGGGGCCAGCTGAGAGCTATTCACTACTAAGATCACAGCGCTTTTTTCTGTATGACTCATGGCCTGTGATCTCTGTGATTATTCCAAGGCCACTCCAATCCATTGGCCACGGAAATGCAGCCTTTACGCCTTATGGATACAGACGGTTTCCGAAAGCTGATGGCTGCCGCAGTCCTCCCAATACCAGTTGCCCAGTCCCCATTACTTCTCTAAGAAAGATGTGCCTGCACTTAAACAACAAGTCTCAGACAACATCACCTGTTCCGTGAAAAATTCTATGTCTGCCAGGATGCATTTCAACAATGACATCTGCATGAGCAAGTATGGACAGGGGATTTACAACTAGAAGACTGGGCACTGGGTGACTCTAGTGGATGTAGTGGCAGTGGGGGAAGGGCCTGCTCCGCAAGTCTTGCAATCCCCAAGCCTTGCAGGGTGCTTGAGGATGGCGAAATAAACCACTACACACCATAAGATGGATTTGCAGAACTAAATAAATTAACACCAGAAAATGGAGAACTAATCTAACAGACAACAGGGATTGGAGAACTAAATTACTAAATTGCTTGGGTTGGAGAACTAATCTAGTACACACCTAGGGATGGAGAACTAAAGCAGTAGACATCAGGGTGTCACTAGACACCAAGTCTTGAAATCCCTAGCGCTTGCGGGACAATCATTTGTATGTAATAGTTTCTGCAGTGCTTCTGCCTTCTCCACCTCCTCTAGGGCCTCCACCTGCACCCTCAAACTCTGCCTCTGCGGTTCCAAAACCGAAGAGAGAATCCCTCCCCATCCCTGTACTGCGAAGCCAGGGCTCACCGTAATCAGGCAGTGTTTACAATAATATGCCTTAGAGATCAGAGTCATACAGATCAACAGTTGTGGACAGCTATCCATGCCGAGTTTGAGCAATGGCTGTCTACACTCAACCTGGAGCCAGGGAAGGCCAATGCAAACCTGGTGGCCGCCCTATGCTGGGCCAACCTTACACACGTGTGTTGTGAGTTCATTTTCCCCTTCATTACTGAGGCCCGAGGAACTCCCTCTTCTGGTAAAGAAAGGTAGTGAGCCTGATTATCAGACACCTGAGGCTGATGATGATGACTGGCTGAGTGGAGTTACGGACTGGATATAAGGCTGCCGACGCCCTTCTGCCCTGCGGGTGATTTCTCTGTGGGATCCTTGGAGACCAGTCTGAATTCCTGCTCCTCTAAAGCTAAGTTTGCTGCTCGGCCTTTTGCTTTTGTGCTTTGACTTTGTTTTGCTTTGTTTTTCTGGATTTCTGCCATTCCCTGCTGGGGTGTGCTGAATTCATTTAGCTCTGTCTTCTGAAAATACCTGAGTGCTGATTTAGTTTTTGAAGCCTAGCTGCTTCAGGGCCTTTTTCATATCAGCTTGTTGGCTTATGTCTTTGTTAGGGTTTTGGCAGATTGCAGACAGCAGCCTTCCTGTCCTTTCCTATCTAGATAGTTGCGGGCCCCGTCTTTGCTCAGTCTATCTTTCTGTCTGTGTTAGTATTTTCATCTTGCTTCACCGTCATTATATGTTGGGGGCTGCCTGTTGCTTTGGGGTCTGCTCTGGGGCAGTTTAGATTTCCCCTTTCTTTCTTTAGGCCTATGTAATTCTCCGGCTGTGATCGAAGGGTCTAGGGCTTCGTAGGAACCCCCCACGGCTACTGCTAGTTGTGTTGATAGGTTCAGGGGTCTGCAATCTGATAGTTGCCAACTTCTCTGGTTTTCTGGACTTAGCTTGTATTTCTGCTTTTGCCTCCTACGGTGACTCATTCATAACACACGAGCCTTGCATGGTTCGCATCCTCAATCTGATGGTACAGCAATTCCTCCACTACTGTCCCATCCTGGATGCGCTGCTGCAGAAACCACTGTCGTGCTGACTTCCACCATTAAACTACAGTTGGTGTAGCAATCTTTCGGACTACCATTAACAGGTTGATGTGCGATATGACCACACTGTGGAATTAAACTCTGCACATGTTGCAGCGACTGTGACAGCAATGCTGAAACCTGGTGTAGGATGACATTTTTCATAGCCTGGCACAACGCAGTACGGATGTGGTGCAATTCACACTTGCATACTGGATACAGATGAAAGACCTCTGCACCTTTCTGTACATTTTCTTAATGGTTACTAAGATGGTTAGCAGTGATGATGTTGTCATCAGCATCCTTATTACTGTCATCTACATGCAGCAGCACACTGTAAATAGTGTGGGTGAGGAAGTGGTGGTGGTGGTCCTGGAGGAAGAGGAGGAAGCAGAGCAGGACACCTTTAGGGTTAACAATATCTAAATGTTGGCAGTGGATTATTCAGCATACTCTCCAAGGGGATGGAGGAAGAAATCTTGAGTGTTATGCTACCACCAACACCCTGCGGAGTTGGATCTCGTGAAGGAGACAGACCCATGAGCGAACCTTCTTGTACCACTATCTGCAACATGATTGTTACCCATATAGTTATGAGTCCAAATTATGCTGACTACTGGGTTGCCAGTGTGTTCTAGCCACAATACAAAAGTACATTTTGCCTGTTGCTTCCCCCCTAGAAAGGGACATGCCCATGCTGCAGTATCAAAACCTCAATCTTGACAGTGGTTTTACCCAACACGGCAGTGAGGCACACAGTTTGAATCGCATTGATAGCCTCCTAACCACAGAAACGTTCAGTTGTCAATGCAAAAACATTAGTGGTCTTGCAGCGCAGTAGTCCTGTGTTACAACCCCACCAAGGACAGCATCTGCAAAGAGTTTATATATTTTACCTGTATTTGTGAGGGTTTACACCCAGTAGTTATTTTTCTATCCACACTACAAAGACATACAGATAGTAAATTTAGATTGTGAGTCCCAATCGTGACAGTGCCAGTAATGTCTGTAAAGCGAATGTTGAATTATTGGCACTATATAAGTGATAAACCTCCCAAAAATTGAAAGTGATTCTCAGCCACACTCAGGTGGCACACATATCAGTTTCGTATATTGCTATTGTCAGAAAAATGTAAGGATAGTAACACGGGTAGTTGACTCAAAGACAGTGGAGTACTGCCGGTATCGGAGGCCTACTGCTACAGGCAACACACATGGAGGAGACCCAAAGCGTAATCTACACATTTACAAAAATTAGTGTCAGACAATAACAAAGTGGCATCAATTTTACCACAGTAGAAATAGTATAATAGGGACCGACACGTCTTCCACTATACCCACTAAAGATATCAGAGACTGCAATTAAGCAAGAACAATGCAGCATACTAAAAACTACAACATCCAGTAACAGAAGTTGTCAGTTGTCTTTAGATAAGACGTCATGTTAGTGGATCACTAGTGCTTTCAGAAACATGGACATCTTCCAGCTTACGCTACCTTGGTTCTGAAGGTAATTCGCCGGTGGGGTCTGGGAATGTGGGAGATAAGGACTCTGCCAAGGAAACTCCTTGACAATAGGGTTCTTTTGACCCTTTTCCAGGGAACTCTGGCACTCAGGGTTTGCCCAAGTTGGGATCTTGTGGTGGGTTTGCATCTTCTGAATTCTATCAGGATCCCCTCGAAGTTTTGGGTCTTGGCTTGGCACTGCTTCCATGGGAAACTGTGTGTGAGGGACAATCTGAAGTGTATGAGTTCTGGGGACAGGAATTGTCCACAGGAGCATTGTGGTACCATGCTGGAAAGCATGGACCACTTCCTGCTTCATTGTCCCTTCAACACATAGGTGTACAACAGGGTGGGCGCCTGCATTGGCTGGTCTCGGCTGGCCGGTCTCTCCCATGCGGAATGGGCCTATGGAGCATTCCGCGACCTTGGTGGTCAGGACCGCTGCACCTTATTTCTAGTTAGCGCAATGGTTAGGTATCACATATGGAACTCATGGTGCTTAGTATCGACGCAACGGAAAATCCTCCCAGTGGACGATTTGTTTAGGACCATACTCGGTGACCTGGTGAAGGTGCGCTCTCTGGAGTATGAGAGACTGGGCATACGTAGGGCCGCTCTCCTCTGGAGGGGCTTTTCTTTTGGTGTGCCCTAGTCTAGTCTTCTCCTTAGATGATGGTGGGCTGCTGCTGACACTATGTTTTTGTTTTGTGTGATTAGAATACAGTGATGTAGGGCTGAAGGCGCCGAACTTGGGCTTGTTTGCGGTTATTGTAGTGTTTGTTTCTGTATATATTGTATATGGGGATCTAGATTTGGGTGTAAGTGTTAGGTTGGGTGGTGGGAAAAGGGGAGAGGTGGGTTTATCTTGAAGGACTATGGGACACTGGGGTGTTTGGGGGAAAAACTGGCACTGCCTGATCTGGCCTATGGACGTTGGACATGGACTGAGGCATGAGATGCAGGACCAGCTCTCAGGTCAGTGCGGGGGTTGGGAATGGTGGGCTTGAGTGTGGGGTGTTTAGTTTAGTCTTGTATATATTTGTATAGTTTGTGTTTGTATCTGTGTATCTACTGTATATATATAATCATCTTATCATGTCTGTCTATAACCGAAATCCTGCGTCGCTGATTGGTTGAGCCCGGCCGGCCGTGACCAATCAGCGACGCAGGATTTCCGTGACAAACAGACAGACAATTACTGTATGATAATGGGTATGTCACCGGAGATCGCGATCTCCGGCGCCATACTTACATACTTACCTCACCAGGTGGAACGTTGCCGCGGTGCTTCTCTTCTTATGATGACCGGGGCAGGAGGCTGGGGGAGGAGTGTGGCACTGACACCGGAGTACGTGCATGCGCATAGCGATATGCGGCGCCATTTTCCTGAAGACACATTTGCAGTGTGTCTTCAGGAAAATGGCGCCGGACAGCTTGGTGTGAGCATGCGCGTACTCCGGCGCCAGTGCCACACTCCTCCCCCATCCTCCGGCAAAACGGGACAGCGCTGGACCACAGGAAAGATGGGTGAGTATAAATGTTTTTTTTCTTTGTATGTGTGCAGTTGCCTAGGGGTGAGGGGGACCATACATACCAGGAAAGGGGGGGTTAGGGGTACCATGCATACCATGAAAGGGGGGTGAGGGGTACCATGCATACCACGAAAGGGGGGGTGAGGGGTACCATGCATACCATGAAAGGGGGGTGAGGGGACCATGCATACCACAAAAGGGGGGTGTGGGGACCATGCATACCACAAAGGGGAGTGAGGGGGCCATGCATACCACGAAAGAGGGGGTGAGGGGACCATGCATACCAGCAAAGGGGGGTGACGGGACCATGCATACCAGCAAAGGGGTTGACGGGACCATGCATACCACGAAAGGGGGGTGAGGGGACCATGCATACCAGCAAAGGGGGGGTGACGGGACCATGCATACCAGGAAAGGGGGGTGAGGGGTACCATGCATACCATGAAAGGGGTGTAAGGGGTACCATGCATACCACGAAAGGGGGGTGAGGGGTACCATGCATACCACGAAAGGAGGGTGAGGGGACCATGCATACCACGAAAGGGGGGTGAGGGGACCATGCATACCACAAAGGGGAGTGAGGGGGCCATGCATACCACGAAAGGGGGGTGAGGGGACCATGCATACCAGCAAAGGGGTTGACGGGACCATGCATACCAGGAAAGGGGGGGTGAGGGGTACCATGCATACCACGAAAGCGGGGTGAGGGGACCATGCATACCACGAAAGGGGGGTGAGGGGACCATGCATACCAGCAAAGGGGGGGTGACGGGACCATGCATACCAGGAAAGGGGGGTGAGGGGTACCATGCATACCATGAAAGGGGGGTGAGAGAACCATGCATACCACGAAAGGGGGGTGAGGGGACCATGCATACCAGCAAAGGGGGGTGACGGGACCATGCATACCAGGAAAGGGGGGTGAGGGGGACCATGCATACCAGGATAGGGGGGTGAGAGGACCATGCATACCAGGAAATAGGGGGGGTGAGGGGGCCATGCATACCAGGAAATGGGGGTGAGAGGACCATGCATACCAGGATAGGGGAGGTGAGGGGCACCCTGCATACCAGGAAAGGGAGGTGAGGGGACCATGCATACCAGGAAAGGGGGGTGAGGGGACCATGCATACCAGGAAAGGTGGGTGAGGGGGACCATGCATAACAGGAAAGGGGGTGAGAGGACCATGCATACCAGGAAAGGGGGGTGAGGGGGACCATGCATACCAGGATAAGGGGGGTGAGGGGACCATGCATTCCAGGAAAGGGGGGTGAGGGTGACCATGCATACCTGGAAAGGGGGGTGAGGGGGCCATGCATACAAGGAAAGGGGGGTGACAGGACCATGCATACCAGCAAAGGGGGGGTGAGAGGACCATGCATACCAGGATTGGGGGGTGAGAGGACCATGCATACCAGGATTGGGGGGTGCATTATTGCATTATTATTAAATCTCCATAAAGAAACTGCATACATATTCTAGAATACCTGATGCATTAGAATCGGGCCACCATCTAGTGTATATATATGCATGTATTAAAAAAAAAGTTTATGTATCTAGTTTTTGTTTGCTATTGTTTATTTTATTTGTTTGTGGTTTTTATTTTGTTTGGTGACTGGACCAGAAGGTGAAAGGAGTTATTATTCTCTCTATATAACATGTGTGTGAGGAGTGTGTTGCAGTAACCTCTGTTAAAGCTAGGGGGCGCTGCATGTGTGACTCAGAATATGCATGTGGGCATTTCCTTGATCGTGAAACAGTGACCGTCATGGTTGTAAACGACCTGTATGAGTCGCAGAGGTTCCCTGCGCTGCAAGCCAAAATAGCATTGTCACACTGGGACTTGTAGTCCACAAGTTATTTACCTATAAGGGCGGCTTATAGGGCTAGTCAGAGAGCTGGGCGAGATCGGCTAGCCACACATACACCGCCCACATATGGGGGTGGTTTGGAATATATATAATGTGGCTGAGGTCTGATCACATGGGGTGTGTGGTTTGATCCTGAGTGGTCAGAGTGCAAGGTCCCAGAAGACCTGTGTGTGTTTGGAAGTGTCTGGGATTGAACTTCCTGAAGAGCACATGGAAAGGCCCGGACCTGATAGAGGCTGTGACGGCTCTGTGTAGGGAAGCTACTGCCCGGCTGTGGCTCTGCAATTGATGGCCTAGTGAGCAAGGCACTGTCTGGAACAGTGATCCCAGTGCGGCCGCTTCCCTGATAATCCGTGAGGGATAAACCGTGAGTAATACTGACCGGGGTCAGTAAGAGACTGTGTTCTGGCTATAGAGCATGCGTGCTGGACAAGGCACAGCCTGAGTGCCCACAGGCCTGAGAGCGAAGCTCTACTTTGGATATTTAGGCTATGTGCACAAGGTGTGGATTTACCCGTGGATTTTTCCGTGTGGATTTTGCACAATCTGCAGTTAAATCCGCAGGTCAAAAGACCTGCGGATTAGGCCTCTTTGGCTGGTTTCACATTAGCGCTTTTTAAGCGCACGCATGGCCGGGGGTAGCTCCGCCCCTGAGCCGGCTCTCTGCCTGGCGTGCCCGCCCCTTGCTTGTAGCACCGCCTCCTAGCGCACAGCGGCGCCTGCGATCGGCGCACCCTATCTTTAGCATAGGGTGCGCAGATCGTGCGCTAGTTGCGCTTTGACCTGCACGGCGCACCGTCAAAAGTGCGCAGGTCAAAGCGCAACTAGCGCACGGCCTGCGCACGATCTGCGCACCCTATGCTAAAGAAAGATAGGGTGCGCCGATCGCAGGCGCCGCTGTGCGCTAGGAGGCGGCGCTACAAGCAAGGGGCGGGCACGCCGGGCAGAGAGCCGGCTCGGGGGCGGAGCTACCCCCGGCCGTGCGTGCGCTTAAAAAGCGCTAATGTGAAACCAGCCTTTCACACTTCTTTTTTTTGCCATCAGTCAAAATCCGCCAAAATTTGAAAATGGCGGATCCGCTTTTTCTTGTTGTGGATCCGCCATTTCCCCCCATTGGGATACATTAGTGGCGGATTTTGACGGATGGTCGTCCGTTGCGTCCGATATTCGGCGGATCTGCAAAATTCTTTGCGGATTCTGTCTGAGGGGGACGGAGCTTGTAACGTTTTTTTTCGCCGTCAAAATGGCGGATGACGGCAGATCCGCCATGCGGTAGAATGGGCGCCTATGGGCGGCGGATCCGCCGGGATCCGCGATTTTGCGGAATCCACCGGCAGGATCCGCAAAATCGCACTGGGCATGCCCAGAAAAAAGATACTTTTCCAGACAGTCCTAAAACTATATAAGGTGGGCTAATTGGGCCCAGACATGCAGCCTCTGCCAGAGGACACCCACCAAGCCTGCCAGTACCAGCTCACCTACAAGTGTGAGTATACCCATTTATGACATTTCTGTGTGTGTGTATGGCCTGCTAGTGTGTGGTCTGCGAGTGTTGCATGTCTGGTGTTTTTTATTTTTTTATTTTTTTTCTTTTCTGTTGCATGTGTACTGCATTTTATTTTCATACAACTGTAATTATATTGTATTTCTTATGCTGTGATTGTGTGGTGTAAGGCCAGTTTCATATTTGCACTTTATAGCGCAGCGATGACCCGCACACGGCCGCCGCTAATCCCCATCCCATCTGGTCATCGCCGCCTACTAGCGCACATGGACGTTTGGGATCTGCGCACCCTATGTTTAGTATGGGGTGCGCAGATGGTGCGCTGGCAGGATTTTACAGTGTGCTGCGCACTTTTGAAGGTGTGCCAAATGCAGCATGTTGCATTTTGTCGCGCATGGCACACCTTCAAAAGTGCGCAGCACACTGTAAAATCCTGCCAGCACACCATCTGCGCACCCCATACTAAACATAGGGTGCGCAGATCCCAAGCGTCCATGTGTGCTAGTAGGCGGTGATGACCGGATGGGGCGGTGATTAGCGGCGGCCGTGTGCAGGTCATCGCTGCGCTATAAAGTGCAAATGTGAAACCGACCTAACTGGTATTGTATGTGGTGTAATTGGGCCCAGACATCTGGCAACAGCCACACTGAAGACACCAAACACCAGCCTGACTACCAAATTCAGCTGCAAATCTTCCACCTGCAAGAGTGTGTGTGTGTGTGTGTGTGTGTGTGTGTGGTGCCTGGTTGTGTTATGCGTGTTTGTGTGGGTTTTTTATTTTATTTTCAGATTTGCAATTGTGTTATTAATGTATCTGTTGTAAATTGGTGTTTTTTTTATTTTTTGTGGTATTTAAAATAAAGAGCAGAGTTGCTCCTATTTGTTGGATAAAAAAAATAATAAACTGTTTTGAAAAAATCTCCTTTGTATCATTTAAAGAAAAGGTAAAATTAAGTTACCATAAAGGTACATTAAATTTTTGGTATACCAGTGTTGTTAAAAGTGAGAGATTGCAACATGAAAATAATCTGGGTATACACAGCTGAGTTTTTCAGGGAATTCAAAAACATGCAAACACAGTGTGGGTATACACAAATTAAACACCTTCAATCACTGGTTACACTCTCGGTGAGAGTTTGAGGGAATGCAAACACTGGTATACACAGCAATTACACACCTTCAATCACTGGTTACACTTGGTGACACTTTTTCAGGGAATTCACATGCAAAAAAAGTGGGTTTACACAAAATATTACACACCTTCAATCACTGTGGTTACACTCGGTGAGAGATAAGGAAATGTAGACATGCAAACACTTAAAATCATTTTCTTAATACTTGCAGATCACTTAATAATGAAGAGGCACCAAAAAAGCAGCAGACACGGCCAGCCAGACCGCAGAAGGGATGTTCAAAGAGAGCGCAGCAGAGAGGAACGGCGAGAGCGCAGCAGAGACGAACACCCAGGCCGCGGCAGAGTACAGGCAACGATTAGTTTCCCTGTAAGTATAAAGGCCTGAAAGCTTATTATGATCCTTTGTATAGTAGCTTAACAATTGTCTTTATACTTGCAGATCACTTCAGCAAGCACCACCAGCCAGGCCGCAGCGGAGACGGTCAGACTGGCCTCAGCAGAGACGGCCAGCCAACCTTTATTTTCCTTGTAAGTATAAAGGCCTGAAAGCTTATTATGATCCTTTGTATAGTAGCTTAACAAGTGTCTTTATACTTGCAGATCACTTCAGGAAGCACCGCAGCTGCCAACGCAGCTGCCAATGCACCTGCCCCAAACCATAATGTCTTCTCCTGAAAGCTCCCCCTCACATCATCAGCGAGCTGAGGTAAAAAAAAAATTTATTTTTTTTTGGTTAAAAACACTATCCATGTATTATGTTTTAACAGGAAGATGATTCAGAGGAGCTTCCAGGAGGAGACGTGCAGGGTGGAGAGACGCAAGGAGGGGGTGCGCAGAGTGTAAGTTTAGCACATACACAGATAACTAATGCTACACCCAACACAAACATTCATCACAGTGCACACACAATAACTACGCATCCATCCAAACAAATTTTTTTTTTTTTTTTTTGTTTACCACAGTCTTCAGAATCCGGTGCCCGCACTAGAGTGACTCCCAGGGTCGTCAAGGTGATGCATCTGTTGGTCGGCAAATGGTAAGTAACCCTATTTGGATAATTGTTTAAATGAACATCATGTGTTTAAATAGAATGTAGTTTTGTTTTGTTTTTTATCTTCACAGGTTTCACAGCGTGCTCCCCGGAGATATATGGATGAGGGGATCATAATTGATACTGACGAACTCATCCGTGAGGTGGAAAACCGGGAGCCGCTGTGGAACATGGCAAACCGTCTACACGCCGACCAACCAACCACCCGACGGCTCTGGGATGAGGTCTGTTCTTCAGTTATTGAGAACTGGGAGGAACTCAATGCGAGGGACAGGGATTTTGTGCGTAAGTATTACAACTTCAGTAACTTATATTCCAGCATGTGAAGTGTCGAATACTAAACCCTTTTTTTTTTTTTTTTGCACCATCTGCAGCACTCTGGAGTCTGCATCAGAGTTGCGTCCCTCTGGAATGATCCCTAGTGAGACCGCCACCGGTGACCACATCGAGGTATCCGACCCCTCTGTACCTACCCTCTTGTCTCATCGCTCTATCCCCTCCACCAGCACTGGAGCAGCAGGGCAGACTTCATCACATGAAGCTGCTGGTGACGACTTGTTCCCTGTTCCCCACCCCTCAGACACTGCTGCAACATCTCGACCAACTTTTGGTTCTGGCCGGCAGCATCTGAGGAGTCAGGAAAGGATGACCTTGTCTGACTGAGTCTAAACTCATCTGTAAAGGAAACGGTTTCCACACTTATGGAGAACGGTTATCTTCTGGGTTGACCATGATCAATCAAAGTATCATGGAACTCAGAAGATACATGGAATAGATGAATTTAGAATCAAACCAGACACCGAGACATACCTTTTTTCAATCTGTTGTCCGGCAAATGGAAAGTTTAAGTACTCACCAGTAGATGCGTGTGATGCAAGCCTGTTAGAATGCTCTAGTGGAAGTGCTTGCTGAAGCATCCCATCCTTCCACCACCATCCATCATACAGCCGTCCCTCCTCCTACCACTCCCTCTCCTTTCTCTCGTTCCCCATCCCATTCTTCCCAGTACCTTCCTTCCCCATTGCATTATACCCCAATGCCCTCACCATACACACCTTCAATGTACCCACAAACCTCGTCTGTCCATCCACTCCCGTCCCAACCACATGTGTTAAACCCCCCCCTTCCACTTCTGGTCCTCACCAACTCCCTCCCCAGTCCTCAACCCCTCCAATACTAACAGGGTCGACCACATTGGGAGGGGGGTAGTAATCTCCACCCAACATTATCACACTCTGTGATGTTTTGTTATCCAAGAAAAAAGTTACAAACAGTAATATATCAAAAAAAAAAACTTACAATATTACAAATTCAGAAATAAACTGTTTTGTGTTTTTTTTTTTTTCAAAAAACTTTGTTTCTTTTTTGCTTCTTTCTTTTGAAATATTCAAATTACACCAGTGGTGTAAAAGGTAAACACAACACTTGGTAACACAACAATATTTCACAGTACACCGGTGGTGTACAAGGTACAAAAAAAACACTTGGTAGCACAACATTTGGTACACAACACATGTGAACATTTCAAAGTGTGAAACGCTTGGTACACAACACTTGGTAAAATTTCAAAGTGTCACATTTTACGCTTGGTACCCAACACTTGGTAACATTTGTAAGTGCAAAACAACACTTGGTAAAACTTTATGCTTGGTACCCAACAATTGGTAACACTGCAAAGTGTAAAACTTAAAAAAAAAAAAAATTGGTAAACCAAATCACATGGTAACAATGCTTGGGAAAACCAAACACTTGGTAAAATTTCAGTTAAAAAAAAAAAAAAAGTTACTCACAATTGGTATAGAAAATTATACCATGTCATCTTGTCAGTCCACTTGTCCCTCTGGTGTCACAAAATAGTCTGCAAAGGTGTCCCTGATTCTTGCCACTGAGCCAGTACTCCGAAAAGTTTGCTGCTCATAATCCCACAAGGTGGTTTCAGACAAATTT
The DNA here is from genome assembly GCF_039654945.1 of Dendrobates tinctorius. Classification (NCBI taxonomy): domain Eukaryota; kingdom Metazoa; phylum Chordata; class Amphibia; order Anura; family Dendrobatidae; genus Dendrobates; species Dendrobates tinctorius. The sequence goes on along the minus strand of NW_027361726.1, from coordinate 613,377 downwards.
TCATCGATGGAAACTGGTTCCTTTGAAAGGACAAAATTGTGCAGGATTACACAGGCCTTCACCACCTCATCCACAGTCTCTGTTTTCATTTTCATGGCTGTTAACAGGACTCTCCATTTGGCAGTTAAAATTCCAAAAGTGCACTCCACCACTCTGGTTAACCGATAGTTATAGATTCTTTTCCGGTGTGTTAATCCACGACTACCATATGGTTTGAGTAGGTGTTTAGAAAGCTGAAAAGCATCGTCGCCAATGCACACAAAAGGCATTGGTGGGCCTGTTGTTCCAGGGAGTGGTCTTGGAGGTGGGAAGTCAAAATTGTCTCCATACAAGCGACAGCCCATGGTGGAAATCTTGAATACCTGAGAGTAGTGTTGAGCATTCCGATACCGCAAGTATCAGAATTCCGATACGACTTCCGATATTTTTTTCAATATCGGAATTCGACATCGGAATCGGAAGTTCAAAGTTGATTGACAGCCTGACGTCATCATGATGCGCGGTGTGTGCGCATCATGATGCGCCGTCATTTCGGGCCTTCCGGGGGTCTCTGCCGGCGGCTGTGTGGACTGCCCGGGGTCTGTACCGGCCTGCCGGGGGGCTGTGCCGGCCTGCCGGGGGGCTGTGCACCCTGTGGGGGTCTGTACCGGCCTGCCGGGGGGCTGTGCTGGCCTGCCGGTGGTCTGTGCACCCTGTGGGGGTCTGTACCGGCCTGCCGGGGGGCTGTGCCGGCCTGCCGGGGGGCTGTGCTGATGTCTGGGGGTCTGTGCAAGCATCGTCCGATGGGACTACAAGTCCCATCTGGCGATGCCTGCTACCATGACAGTGATTGACACATTAGCCAATGATGGGACAGTAGTAGTCCCATCATCCGGCTAATGTGTTAAATGTTAAAAAAAAAAAAAAAAAATACTACATGCATGCTACATGCATGCTACATATATACTACATGCATGCTACATATATACTACCTGCATACTACCTACATACTACATGCATGCTACATACTACATGCTACATACATACCACATACATACTACATATATACTACATGCATGCTACATACATACTACCTATATGCTACATGCATGCCACATGCATGCCACTTGCATGCCACATATATACTACATGCATGCTACATACATACAATACATTCATACAATACATACATAGACATACAGTACATATAACATAGAGTAACATACTTGTCACATTGTTCCCCGAAGCCATTGTCTTTTCCGGAATAAATATTAACATAACAAACCACAAAAATACTCACCCACGATCCGAAGCAGTCCACGAGTGTGTCCCACGACGATCTTGGGTAGAGAACGGCAGCATCAGATGATGCTGCCGTTCTCTACGGGCTGCAGGAATCCAATGACGGAAGGTAGGTATCCTTCCGCACTGTATTCCTCCGCCACTTTAAAAAAAAAAAAAAAAGTCCCTAGTCTCACTTTATGCCATTGCTGCGTGGGAAATTCCCACACAGCAATGGCATAAAGTGAGACTAGGGCCTTTTTTTTTTTTTTTTTTTTAAGTGGCGGAGGAATACAGTGCGGAACGATACCTACCTTCCGTCATTGGATTCCTACAGCCCGTAGAGAACGGCAGCATCATCTGATGCTGCAGTTCTCTACCCAAGATCGTCGTGGGACACACTCGTGGACTGCTTCGGATCGTGGGTGAGTATTTTTGTGGTTTGTTATGTTAATATTTATTCCGGAAAAGACAATGGCTTCGGGGAACAATGTGACAAGTATTGGCAAGTATGTTACTCTGTTATATGTACTGTATGTCTATGTATGTATTGTATGAATGTATTGTATATATGTAGTGTGTAGCAGGCGTGTGTTTTTTTTTTTTTTTTTTTTTTTTTTTTTACATTCAACACATTAGCCGGATGATGGGACTACTACTGTCCCATCATTGGCTAATGTGTCAATCACTGTCATGGTAGCAGGCATCGCCCGATGGGACTTGTAGTCCCATCGGACGATGCCTGCACAGACCCCTGAAGCCTGCACAGACCACCGGCAGGCCGGCACAGCCCCCCGGAGCCTGCACAGACCACCGGCAGGCCGGCACAGCCCCCCGGCAGGCCAGCACAGAGCACCGGAGCCTGCACAGACCCCCTGGCAGGCCGGCACAGCCCCCCGAAAGGCCCGTACAGACCCCAGAGAGGCTGTACAAGGCAAAAACAGGGTTTTTCTTATTCCGATACTGGAAGTCCCATAGACTTGAATGGGACTTCCGGTATCGGAATCGGCGATACCGATACTTTTTTTAAAGATCGGCCGATCCATTCCGATCCGATACTTTGAAGTATCGGACGGTATCGCTCAACTCTACCTGAGAGTCATTAGAACGACCGTATGCACCGATGTCCACGGCAATGAATTTGCAGTTTGCATCCGAAATGGCCATAAGCACAATAGAAAAGTATTTCTTATAGTTGTAAAACTGTGAACCAGATCCCATGGGTTTCACAATCCTGATATGCTTGCCATCCACGGCACCGATGCAGTTTGGAAACTGGCAGATTTGTTGAAACTTGTCGGCAATCTCCAGCCACCTCTCCTGTGTTGGCTCTGGGATGTATTCCTCCTGTAGAGAATCCCACAATACCCGGCAGGTCTGTTGTACAATTCCAGCAATAGTTGAAATCCCAATCCGGAACTGGAAATGGAGGGAGGTGAAGGATTCTCCAGTTGCCAGGAATCTGTTAAAAAAAGGAAAAAAAGTAAAATTAATACAAACTACAAGCCATAACATAACAATAAAAGCCTGCAGAATCTGAAACATTTTAAAAGGTAGATAACTTACCGAAGGGTCACCATCAAACGCTCCGCCGGTGATATAGAAAACCGCATTTGTGTGTCCCTTCTCCGGATTTGTTCTCCAACACGATCCACCAATATCTCAAAGAATTCCAGCCTCATGCGCACGTAGTTGAAGAACTTGTCCGGATTATCCCTCAACTCCAGGTACAATGTGGAAAAAACGCCACGGGTGAACCTCTGCGCATTAATGGGATGAATCCACTGGCGCCGTCTCCTCATACGCAGGATTCGCAATCTTCTTTTCTCTCCCTCTCGAGAGCAATAATTGCCAACCGATTCAAGTGAAGATCCAATTCCACACAGAAGCTGTCAATACTCGCAATAACTCCTTCCAGACTCGCACTAACTCCTTCCATCGCTGCCACTAGCTCTAAAACCTTTCAAAGAAATTGTATCACAACACCCTAGATATATTTCTCCCTAGTTTCCAGTATCCAATCACATTTGAGAGCATTTTCCAAGAGCGAATCATATTTGGGAGCATCCCATTTTGGAGGTGTGGAAAAACGGATCCGCAAGAAAACGGATCCAACGGATGTGGAAAACGGATGCAAGCTGATGGAACGGATCCGTTTTGTTGAGGATCTGCACTAAAATCGGTATAGCGGATCCTTAAAAAAACGGATCCGTTCCATCAGCTGGCATCCGTTTTTACACATTTTTTGCGGATCCGCCATTTTCAAATTTTGGCGGATTTTGACTGATGGCAAAAAACCGAAGTGTGAAAGAGGCCTTAGCCTCTGGTTTTGCCTTGCGGTTTATCACCTCCACAATGGAGGAGATGGCAAACCGCAGCGGAATCCGCAGAAAAGAATGACCTGTCAATTCTTTTTACGGGTGTGAAACCGCAGGTAAAACTGTGCGGAAAAATCCGCACCGTCTGCACAGCGGTTTCAATTTTCCATAGGCTAGAATGGTACTGTACATCACCTGCAGTTCTGCTGCGGATCCGCAGCAGAATCCGCACCGTGTGCACATAGCCTAAGAATTCGTCTGTCTGATGTAAGACTGTTTGCCTTGTGTTCCTGTGACATTGGTTTATGAAGGAAATAAACCACACAGACTGTTACTTTTAAGCAAGAGTGTTCCTGTGTGCCTCAATATCGCAAGCAAAGCGAATTCATCCCTGTCCACTCATATGGTGGATCTCTACAGGAGAGAATGAGCGGCTGGACCAGTGTTCACTATACTGATATCTGTTATTATTATTGTTATGTTTTTTATTTTTATAACAAAAGACCTACAGGATGTAACTCAGGATCAGGACAGGGTCAGTAATGTATGTACACAGTGACTGCACCAGCAGAATAGTGAGTGCAGCTCTGGAGTATAATACAGGATGTAACTCAGGATCAGTAATGTATGTACACAGTGACTGCACCAGCAGAATAGTGAGTGCAGCTCTGGGGTATAATACAGGATGTAACTCAGGATCAGTAATGTAATGTATGTACACAGTGACTGCACCAGCAGAATAGTGAGTGCAGCTCTGGAGTATAGTACAGGATGTAACTCAGGATCAGTAATGTAATGTATGTACACAGTGACTGCACCAGCATAATAGTGAGTGCAGCTCTGGAGTATAATACAGGATGTAACTCAGGATCAGTAATGTAATGTATGTACACAGTGACTGCACCAGCAGAATAGTGAGTGCAGCTCTGGAGTATAATACAGGATGTTACTGAGGATCAGTAATGTATGTACACAGTGACTGCACCAGCAGAATAGTGAGTGCAGGTCTGGAGTATAACACAGGATGTAACTCAGGATTAGTAATGTATGTACACAGTGACTGCACCAGCAGAATAGTGAGTGCAGCTCTGGGGTATAATACAAGATGTAACTCAGGATCAGTAATGTAATGTATGTACACAGTGACTGCACCAGCAGAATAGTGAGTGCAGCTCTGGAGTATAGTACAGGATGTAACTCAGGATCAGTAATGTAATGTATGTACACAGTGACTGCACCAGCAGAATAGTGACTGCAGCTCTGGAGTATAATACAGGATGTAACTCAGGATCAGGACAGGGTCAGTAATGTATGTACACAGTGACTGCACCAGCAGAATAGTGAGTGCAGCTCTGGAGTATAATACAGGATGTAACTCAGGATCAGTAATGTATGTACACAGTGACTGCACCAGCAGAATAGTGAGTGCAGCTCTGGAGTATAATACAGGATGTTACTGAGGATCAGTAATGTATGTACACAGTGACTGCACCAGCAGAATAGTGAGTGCAGCTCTGGAGTATAGTACAGGATGTAACTCAGGATCAGTAATGTAATGTATGTACATAGTGACTGCACCAGCAGAATAGTGAGTGCAGCTCTGGAGTATAATACAGGATGTAACTCAGGATCAGTAATGTAATGTATGCACACAGTGACTGCACCAGCAGAATAGTGAGTGCAGCTCTGGAGTATAATACAGGATGTTACTGAGAATCAGTAATGTATGTACACAGTGACTGCACCAGCAGAATAGTGAGTGCAGCTCTGGAGTATAATACAGGATGTAACTCAGGATCAGTAATGTAATGTATGCACACAGTGACTGCACCAGCAGAATAGTGAGTGCAGCTCTGGAGTATAATACAGGATGTTACTGAGGATCAGTAATGTATGTACACAGTGACTGCACCAGCAGAATAGTGAGTGCAGCTCTGGAGTATAATACAGGATGTAACTCAGGATCAGTAATGTATGTACACAGTGACTGCACCAGCAGAATAGTGAGTGCAGTTCTGGAGTATAATACAGGATGTAACTCAGGATCAGTAATGTAATGTATGTACATAGTGACTGCACCAGCAGAATAGTGAGTGCAGCTCTGGAGTATAATACAGGATGTTACTGAGGATCAGTAATGCACCAGCAGAATAGTGAGTGCAGCTCTGGAGTATAGTACAGGATGTAACTCAGGATCAGTAATGTAATGTATGCACACAGTGACTGCACCAGCAGAATAGTGAGTGCAGCTCTGGAGTATAATACAGGATGTAACTCAGGATCAGTAATGTATGTACACAGTGACTGCACCAGCAGAATAGTGAGTGCAGCTCTGGAGTATAATACAGGATGTTACTGAGGATCAGTAATGTATGTACACAGTGACTGCACCAGCAGAATAGTGAGTGCAGCTCTGGAGTATAATACAGGATGTAACTCAGGATCAGTAATGTATGTACACAGTGACTGCACCAGCAGAATAGTGAGTGCAGCTCTGGAGTATAATACAGGATGTAACTCAGGATCAGTAATGTATGTACACAGTGACTGCACCAGCAGAATAGTGAGTGCAGCTCTGGAGTATAATACAGGATGTAACTTAGGATCAGTAATGTATGTACACAGTGTCTGCACCAGCAGAATAGTGAGTGCAGCTCTGGAGTATAATACAGGATGTAACTCAGGATCAGTAATGTAATGTATGTACACAGTGACTACACCAGCAGAATAGTGACTGCAGCTCTGGAGTATAATACAGGATGTAACTCAGGATCAGTAATGTATGTACACAGTGACTGCACCAGCAGAATAGTGAGTGAAGCTCTGGAGTATAATATATGATGTAACACAGGATCAGTAATGTATTGTATGTACACAGTGACTCTACCAGCAGAATAGTGACTGCAGCTCTGGAGTATAATACAGGAGGTAACTCAGGATCAGTAATGTAATGTGTGTACACAGTGACTGCACCAGCATAATAGTGAGTGCAGCTCTGGAGTATAATACAGGATGTAACTCAGGATCAGTAATGTAATGTATGTACACAGTGACTGCACCAGCAGAATAGTGACTGCAGCTCTGGAGTATAATACAGGATGTAACTCAGGATCAGGACAGGGTCAGTAATGTATGTACACAGTGACTGCACCAGCAGAATAGTGAGTGCAGCTCTGGAGTATAATACAGGATGTAACTCAGGATCAGTAATGTAATGTATGTACACAGTGACTGCACCAGCAGAATAGTGTGTGCAGCTCTGGAGTATAGTACAGGATGTAACTCAGGATCAGTAATGTAATGTATGTACATAGTGACTGCACCAGCAGAATAGTGAGTGCAGCTCTGGAGTATAATACAGGATGTAACTCAGGATCAGTAATGTAATGTATGCACACAGTGACTGCACCAGCAGAATAGTGAGTGCAGCTCTGGAGTATAATACAGGATGTTACTGAGGATCAGTAATGTATGTACACAGTGACTGCACCAGCAGAATAGTGAGTGCAGCTCTGGAGTATAGTACAGGATGTAACTCAGGATCAGTAATGTAATGTATGTACACAGTGACTGTACCAGCAGAATAGTGAGTGCAGTTCTGGAGTATAATACAGGATGTAACTCAGGATCAGTAATGTATGTACACAGTGACTGCACCAGCAGAATAGTGAGTGCAGCTCTGGAGTATAATACAGGATGTTACTGAGGATCAGTAATGTATGTACACAGTGACTGCACCAGCAGAATAGTGAGTGCAGCTCTGGAGTATAATACAGGATGTAACTCAGGATCAGTAATGTATGTACACAGTGACTGCACCAGCAGAATAGTGAGTGCAGTTCTGGAGTATAATACAGGATGTAACTCAGGATCAGTAATGTAATGTATGTACATAGTGACTGCACCAGCAGAATAGTGAGTGCAGCTCTGGAGTATAATACAGGATGTTACTGAGGATCAGTAATGTATGTACACAGTGACTGCACCAGCAGAATAGTGAGTGCAGCTCTGGAGTATAGTACAGGATGTAACTCAGGATCAGTAATGTAATGTATGCACACAGTGACTGCACCAGCAGAATAGTGAGTGCAGCTCTGGAGTATAATACAGGATGCAACTCAGGATCAGTAATGTATGTACACAGTGACTGCACCAGCAGAATAGTGAGTGCAGCTCTGGAGTATAATACAGGATGTTTCTGAGGATCAGTAATGTATGTACACAGTGACTGCACCAGCAGAATAGTGAGTGCAGCTCTGGAGTATAATACAGGATGTAACTCAGGATCAGTAATGTATGTACACAGTGACTGCACCAGCAGAATAGTGAGTGCAGCTCTGGAGTATAATACAGGATGTAACTCAGGATCAGTAATGTATGTACACAGTGACTGCACCAGCAGAATAGTGAGTGCAGCTCTGGAGTATAATACAGGATGTAACTCAGGATCAGTAATGTATGTACACAGTGTCTGCACCAGCAGAATAGTGAGTGCAGCTCTGGAGTATAATACAGGATGTAACTCAGGATCAGTAATGTAATGTATGTACACAGTGACTACACCAGCAGAATAGTGAGTGCAGCTCTGGAGTATAATACAGGATGTAACTCAGGATCAGTTATGTAATGTATGTACACAGTGACTACACCAGCAGAATAGTGAGTGCATCTCTGGAGTATAATACAGGATGTTACTGAGGATCAGTAATGTATGTACACAGTGACTGCACCAGCAGAATAGTGAGTGCAGCTCTGGAGTATAGTACAGGATGTAACTCAGGATCAGTAATGTAATGTATGTACATAGTGACTGCACCAGCAGAATAGTGAGTGCAGGTCTGGAGTATAATACAGGATGTAACTCAGGATCAGTAATGTAATGTATGCACACAGTGACTGCACCAGCAGAATAGTGAGTGCAGCTCTGGAGTATAATACAGGATGTTACTGAGAATCAGTAATGTATGTACACAGTGACTGCACCAGCAGAATAGTGAGTGCAGCTCTGGAGTATAGTACAGGATGTAACTCAGGATCAGTAATGTAATGTATGTACACAGTGACTGTACCAGCAGAATAGTGAGTGCAGTTCTGGAGTATAATACAGGATGTAACTCAGGATCAGTAATGTATGTACACAGTGACTGCACCAGCAGAATAGTGAGTGCAGCTCTGGAGTATAATACAGGATGTTACTGAGGATCAGTAATGTATGTACACAGTGACTGCACCAGCAGAATAGTGAGTGCAGCTCTGGAGTATAATACAGGATGTAACTCAGGATCAGTAATGTAAGTACACAGTGACTGCACCAGCAGAATAGTAAGTGCAGTTCTGGAGTATAATACAGGATGTAACTCAGGATCAGTAATGTAATGTATGTACATAGTGACTGCACCAGCAGAATAGTGAGTGCAGCTCTGGAGTATAATACAGGATGTTACTGAGGATCAGTAATGTATGTACACAGTGACTGCACCAGCAGAATAGTGAGTGCAGCTCTGGAGTATAGTACAGGATGTAACTCAGGATCAGTAATGTATGCACACAGTGACTGCACCAGCAGAATAGTGAGTGCAGCTCTGGAGTATAATACAGGATGTAACTCAGGATCAGTAATGTATGTACACAGTGACTGCACCAGCAGAATAGTGAGTGCAGCTCTGGAGTATAATACAGGATGTTACTGAGGATCAGTAATGCATGTACACAGTGACTGCACCAGCAGAATAGTGAGTGCAGCTCTGGAGTATAATACAGGATGTAACTCAGGATCAGTAATGTATGTACACAGTGACTGCACCAGCAGAATAGTGAGTGCAGCTCTGGAGTATAATACAGGATGTAACTCAGGATCAGTAATGTATGTACACAGTGACTGCACCAGCAGAATAGTGAGTGCAGCTCTGGAGTATAATACAGGATGTAACTCAGGATCAGTAATGTAATGTATGTACACAGTGACTACACCAGCAGAATAGTGAGTGCAGCTCTGGAGTATATTACAGGATGTAACTCAGGATCAGTTATGTAATGTATGTACACAGTGACTGCACCAGCAGAATAGTGAGTGCAGCTCTGGAGAATAATAGAAAAAGTAATGTAATTTAATTCTACAAATAAATTGGTTAATTGTGACAACCTTCTGGACAAATATGCAACGTTACAGAATTGAAATATATGAACTCCCATTCATACATGGCAGTATTAAGGCTTTATACTAAAATGCACATAAACAGATGACAGATAATTGATAGATAATAGATTGAGAGAGATAGATGATGATGATGATAATAATAGACAGATAATAGATTGATGATAGATAATAGATAAATAGAAAATGGATAGATGATATATAAATAATAAATGATAGAGACAGATACTAGATAGATAGATAGATAATAGATGGGTAGATAAATAGAAAAAAATCAGGCAGCACTCCAGTTCAAGGAAAAATTGTCGACTTTAATCCAGCACCAAGTGGTGCAACGTTTTGACCTCACAGCACGGTCTTTGTCAGGAAGTATTGCACCCAAAATCTGCTCAAGTTTGTGCTGTTGGTTTTTCTATTTAGATAGAGAGAAAAATATATAATGGATAACAGATAATAGATATATACAGTAGATCATAGAGAAATAGTAGATAGATAATAGATGATAGATAGATACTGTGCCTTGCGAAAGTATTTGGCCACCTGGAACTTTTCAACCTTTTCCCACATATCATGCTTCAAACATAAAGTTACCAAATGTAAATTTTTGGTGAAGAATCAACAACAAGTGGAACACAATTGTGAAGTTGAATGAAATTTATTGGTTATTTAGAATTTTTGTGGAAATTCAAAAACTGAAAAGTGAGGCGTGCAAACAGCGTACGTAGCTGTTTAATCTGGAGCAGCTTACATAGCTCCCTGGTCACCTTGGACATAAAAGGAGTCCCGTGATCTGTAAGGATCTCCTTTGGTAGCCCAAAGCAACAAAACATGGCAAATAGCTCGCGGGCTATTAGCTTGGCTGATGTGTGGCGGAGAGGTATCGCCTCTGGGTACCGTGTGGTGTAGTCTACTATGACCAAAATATGGTGATGGCCACGGGCAGGTTTCACTATGGGGCCTACCAGATCCATTGTAATCTGCTCAAATGGTACCTCTGTGATGGGCAGAGGTATCAATGGACTCCGGAAGTTTGCGGTGGATGAGGATAGTTGGCACTCCGGACATGTGTCACAGTACCTCTCGACCTCTGCGTAGACTCCTAGCCAAAAAAAACTCTCCATAATGCGCTTCTGGATCTCTTTGGC